>NW_025763420.1:0-600000 GCF_003444635.1 Morchella importuna | reverse complement strand
GACTTTTCTGACCTTCTAGGCTGCGGATTCAATCGAAGAGGACGGATCATTCCCACTAGTGGCTGCCTATCTGCGCGATCGCGAACCCTCCGATCCGGCGATCCCGAAGCCTCCGCCGGGTGTCTCAGTCAACTTGAGTGCAGAGGAGGATGTGAACGAGTCTCTTCCACCTGTCGATGAGGCGCTGAGACAGCGGATACAAGAGATGGCGTCGCGGCCGAACTTTGAGAGTGAGGAGACGCAAAGGGAGCTCAGAGAGTTGATCACTCAAGCTGTACAGGAGCATGTCATTGAGCCAGATGCGGCCAGGAATACCAGACAGCGACAGGATGGAGCTTCTTCGTGAACAATTAAGTTTACGGAGTAGTATATATACAAAAAGAAATAGTGGAATCATCTTTACGACCAGATGAACGGCAAAAGGAAGAAGTGTGCTTTTTCTCTAACGTGGAAAGAAACCGTGGATCCACCACTCTAAACTTTACTCTACCCATCCGCCAAAACGAAAGTAAAAAACTGAAAAAATAAAAAAAATAAACCATCGCCAGTATCCACGCTCCTCTTGATTTTTTCTTCTCCTTTTTTTAGATGGTCAGGGCAGCCTTTGCATCTCTCGACGCTCTGTAGAAGTCGAGAACGGCAGTGTAAACGACCAACAGGATACCTAGAGGGCGTTAGAAAACTGCTAGGACTAAATATGTACCAGGGTCCACATACCTCCTCCGGGTCCAAGACGGAGCACCTTAGGAACGAAACCCTTGTAAAGGGCTCCAAAACCCTCTTCCCGAGCAACCAATGCTATTGAAGGAAGGGTCCAGTTGTACTTGGGGACAACGCCCTTAACACGAACAGTGTTTTGAATTCGAGACTTGATCACATCCGCACTAAACCCAAGTCAGGAACAGCAACAGATAGTACCGCAGTCTAGGGAACATACGGAGTGTTCAACATGGTACCGAAAGTACCACCAATGGATCCAGCAATCAGATCGTTCAACATCTGACCCTTCTTAGTCTCTTGCTTGGGAAGCAAGGATTTGACCTGATAGATGACACCAAAGTAACCAGCGTTCCATACAACGTGTCTCCACAGTGTGCTCTCAAGACCGTTGTACATGGCCAAAACACCCTCGGCCTTGATGGTCTTCTGAATAACATCGATCATGCCAGTGTATTTGCCCGCAGATGCCTTGTCTTGAAGACGGATCTTGACAAGCTCGAAAGGTACTACAACGAAGGACTCTGTTGCACCAGCGCTAGCACCAGTGAGGACCGACAAAGGCTGGTTCATCTCAGTTACGCCAAAGAGCTTCTTGTAAACTTTACCCCATTCATCGTTGGCGGCGAATTTGGTAGCCCTTCAGTCATGTCAGAGAGCCGATTGGAGGGAAATTTCAGTACTAGTATTGGCTTTGAAGTTACCTCTTAGGAGCTTCCATCAAGATTGGAGCTGTGATACCACGGTACAGCCTCGAAAATCTGGTTTCTGATTAGCATATAGAGCTATATACTCATATTTGGAAAAATCATTACCCCTCATTCTTGACGATCTTGCGGAAGCAGTCGACCATGCCATTGTACCTGTCAGCACCAACAGCGGTGTTGTCTTGCAATTGTCTAACGAAGCTTAGCTAGAGAGTCGAGTGATATTTTATGGAAAGGTGTTTCATACACTCGCGTCTTGACAACATCGAGAGGGTACCTGAAGCAAGCGGAGAGTATCAGTAATAGAAAAGATTGCGCTCAGTGGAAATAACATACATAGTGAGAATCTAATCCATAGAGTAGATAACTGAGTTAGTTTTGCGATTTCTGCCATTGCATATCTTCTCATAGCTGTACAGACCTCACTGATACCCGCAATTGCACCTATTTTCTCGAGTCAGCTTTGCGCAAATTTTCTTGTACAAAAAAAAAGCAATATCAGAAAGAAAAAATTATGGAATTACTCACCGGCCGCGAAGGTCACGGAAAAAGGAATAGGCATATCTTTGGTTGACATTTTGATGATGAGTGAAGAGAGAAAGTTATAGTGTAAAGAGAGTAAGGAAGGAACAAAAGTTTGGAAGATTGAGAAAGAGGTTTTTATTATCGGCACACGAGGGGTTTTAAAGTCACGATTGAAACACCTGGACCGTGGGACTTTTGAGCGACAAGGTGGGGGTGGAGAAAGCCGGGTGACTTCGATAGGTAACTCGGCTATGGATATCTGGGTCTGTATGACAAGATGGAGGCTCAAGCTGCATGCCCCATAAAGGGTTCATGCAACAGCAGAGGGGACTCGACATGCATCGTAAATACTAGAATTAATGGGCAGGAGCGAGAGCGAGAAACATTGGGAAATATAATATAATAATGGATAAGTAATAGAATGGGGTTTATAAACTACACGTATGGTATATTTGGCTTCGGAACTCAAGTAAACATGGGTGAAGCACCAGTCCAGTCCAGGCCAGAAAACCATCCCTGAGATTGTGAATCTAGGCTATCTTGTAAGTGGTTATTGCTTGATCGCTCGCGTCGCGTGCTAGGCAAAACGCGTCTTGATCATCAATTTAGCTCCCGAAAAGAACATCACCAATCTCATAACACCTCAACGTTCAACGTTTGACGTTCGTTTATCTTTCTTTCGCTGCAACTGGTTGCTTTTTTTTCTTTTCTCTTTTTATCAGTTATTATCCTTGCGGCCTTAATTTATTCACAATCTACCAGCTTCACACTCTTCTATACAATGTCTCGAAAGCCTACAACGAGCTTCTTCGATACGGACCATTCCGCGAAGGTACCTCTTCCATCACCTCCGTGCCATTGGCATCCAAGCATTGGTCGTATGTATATTTTGTTACTAATTGTACCCAAAGCGCGCCCCACGTTGGAAAAGGAACCCAAACGCTCTACAACAGCGTGATCCTTCATCGCATGCATCCCGAACAAACTCGGCAGCCGGCTCTATTCCAGTTTCCACCGAGACTAAATCCAAGCTAGGAGCTTTCGCGTTCAATAAGCCATCAACGCCAATTAAAGCAGCAACAGGACCCGGAAATGCACCTGGCGGTGGAGGCGGGGATGACAATGATGATGCAGATTTAGAGATTTCAAAGAGCAACTCAAAAACACCAATCCCAGGGCCTGATGCGATGAAAGAATGCCCCAAAACTCCAGCCCCAAGACTACAGTTATCGGATTTGATAGGAATTGGTGATGAGGGGACCCCCACCCAGGCTCTTCTGCAAACAAGAGATTCGCCTGAGGATCGAATCATGTGGCAAATGTCGCCTAGAGGGACACCAAATGGCGCGTCACAAACAACACCTGCGCCAAAGAAAGGTAGGCGGGGCAAGAAGCAAACTGCATCACCGAATGTTGTAACTCCCATTGGAAGGAAACGTGGAGAGACATTCAACCCTCAGCGGCTGGGCGTTCTTAAAACACCTTTGGCAGATCCAGCAATGCAATTGTGGAGCAAATATTCGACTACTGGTAACTCAAGCGGTTCAAACCCCGACGCCAATCCAGCGGCACGATTATTTGGGGTTGAAGGGACGAATCAATCTCCTCTGGGATTGAGAAGGGCGTATAGTTGCGGGCCGGACTGGCCGCAAACGCGGTTAAAGAGGAGGAAAATAGTCTCGTCCGAAGATATCTCTGAGCTAGATGAGGTCCCTGAAGGACCTATTAGGAGCGAAGGAGAGCCTGGAAATCGTGCACCCGGGCCGTCGAGATTGTCGAGGGTTAGTCGATTGGTAGATAAGGTGAAGGAAACGCTAGAGAAACCTTCCTCAATGCCAAACATACTATCCTCTTCACCATTGCACGAAAATCCTCTTGATGGCACTTCCTCTCCAATTCGTCGGGGAGGGGGCGGGAGGACATATACGATCAATCCTCAGGCCGAAGAGAGCGAGGACGAGGACGAGGACGAGGACGAGGATGGAGATGGTGATGATGAAGATAATAGTAATGATAAGGGAAAGGGACATATGGCCAGCTCTGACTCTGAAGACTTTGGAGATTTTGATGATGATATTGATATGATGATGCTTGATAAGGCGGAAGAGCTCGCAGAAAACAATACAGGCACGCATCAGACCATGGCTTCCTTAGCAGGAGACGCTGTCTTAGAGCCGGAGCTACCTTCAGGAAAGGGACAGCGGATTCTGACTCCTGTCAAAAAAAGTGTGGTGGAAGAAGAGGATGAGGATGAATTCGGTGATGACGATGATGATGAGTTTGCGGCTGGTGTCGAAAACCTCATCTCGAAATATGAAACAACCCAAACGACTGTAAATAATCCAAACACATCAAGCCCTGATCAACAACACCAACTCTTTCGATCGCGGCCCGAATATCACAAAACCGCAACTGAGATTGCAGCATCCCAGGTCTTGGAGGAGTTTGGTGATATTGATTTTGATGAGTGGAATGACGAAGAACTGGAAATATCTAGTGGCCTGGTGCGTTGTCTCCCCAATCGTGTTTCGTTGGGCGTCTAATGATTTCAAGAAAGATTTAAAACCAAAGAGCATAAGAAGATATCTAGTTCTTGAGATTTCCCTGGGAAGCTGGATATGGAAAAATCATTCAGACCGGGAAGAGAAGGTTTCCCGCGCTTTCCAAATCCTATTTATTCAAGAGTCTAAATCATTTAGGTTTTGAGAGTGAAAGCCGAAAAAGAGAAAGTTGAGTGTATCATCAAACTTCGCGAGAACTGGTATGATACGATCGTGGTTGAAGGTGATCATCTACATTTAATCGGGTCATTTGATTCATCCCGTACATGTATCGTCGACAACGCCCACAACATGATCATTTTACATCCCGATTTTCTCGTTTCATGTACAGTGGTAGCAGACTCTTTCAGCTGTGTTCGGAAATCGGTCATGCAAGATCGTGTAAAAGCAGCAGGGGATGTCAGCAGGCCGCTAGTGTACGGAAATATTCTACACGCCTTATTTCAGGCGGCGTTAATGGCAAATGATTTCTCAACTGTTTATCTGGATGAGGTTATAGATAAACTCGTTGTTGAGCATGTTGAAAGCCTTTATGTTCTCCACGAGGAAATACCTGTTGCGACGAAATATGTGAGGTCGAAGTCCTGGTTAATACAGGATTGGGCAAAAACATTTGTGGCACTGAAGCCAAAGGTATAGAATTATTGACTCCCTTGATAATCAGAGCAAAACTAATAGTCCTGTAGAAGAATGCCACAGTAACAGACCACCGTGGTAAAAGTGCTCCTATTGTTGCCGTAAACAAGTTGCTTGATATTGAGGAACATATTTGGTCGCCCATGTATGGACTCAAGGGTAATGTTGATGCGACAATTCAATCCACAATCATCGACAGTAACGGTGAAAAGACCTTGACAATCCCTCTAGAGCTAAAGAGTGGGCAAAATTCAAGTTCGACTATGCACAGGGCACAGACTATGCTATATACCCTCCTGATGTCAGACCGTTACGGTTCGTATCAAGCATTCCTCCGTTTTTATTAGCAGCTTAGCTGACCTGTTGATGATAGACATCGATGTGGCATGCGGGATGTTGTATTACATTGAGAGAGCAGAGATGATTCGTGTTCCGGCAATTCGAGACGAGTTACGTGGGATGATCATTGGTCGCAATGAAATTGCTAGCTACAGCCGTAATCGTACAGTTCTTCCTGAAATGCTACGCAATAAAAATGCATGCGAAAGATGCTACGCCAAAACACCATGTTTCATTTATCACAAGGTAATTTTATATTCTAAGAACTTTTAATAAACACATTCTGATTTTAGTAGCTCTTGGAAGATGGAACCCCTGAAACCAGTGGTGCTGAAAAGGCCTTCACAGAAATGACCCATCACCTTGGCAATTCTGACGCAAGATTTTTCAAACATTGGGACACTCTATTATCTAAAGAAGAAAAGGATCTGTTTCGTTTCCGCAGGGAGCTTTGGGGGATGATCAGCTCTGAAAGAGAAGCTGTAGGGAGATGTTTTGGAAACCTTGTGATCGAGCCCGGCTCGGTTTCGGTGAACGAATCCTCCGGAAAGATTAATAAGTACACGTACTCATTCAATAAGAAGACCAACGACCCTACACTTACCTTTCTGGATTCCCAGATCAGTCTTGGTGAGCCAATCGTGATTTCCGACGAGAAGAGTCACTATGCGTTGGCATTGGGATATGTCACCGATATCAGAAGCCATAAAATTACGGTGCAGGTTGATAGGAGACTTCATAATGCTAGAACGAGAGAGCCAGGGTTTGACAGTAAAAAGAACCAGGTCTTCACAGGAATTATGGAGGTTACGAAGGACGGAAAGAATGATCAGAAGCCGCTGGATGCTTGGTTATTACAGGCCCAAGACGAGGAAATGCTGTTTAGGCTAGACAAAGACGAATTTAGTAACGGCATGGCTACCGTGAGGAATAATCTTATACAGATGATGATGCCAAACTCAGCAGAGAAGTATCGGAGACTGATTATCGACCTTGAGACGCCAAAGTTCAAGGATTCTCCAACTGCATATGCTTTAAAAAACGCTGAAAGCTTGAACGGGGACCAACGAAAAGCGATTGAGAAAGTTATGACTGGTATGTTTAAATTTCCTGTTGCAATTAGATACTATTGCTGATTTAACAGCTCATGATTATGCGCTTGTGTTGGGAATGCCTGGAACGGGGAAGACAACGACTATTGCACACATCATAAGAGCCCTGGTAAATCAGGGAAAAAGTGTGCTTTTGACTTCGTACACCCATACGGCTGTTGATAACATTCTTTTGAAGATTCGGAACGACAACATTGATATCTTGCGAATAGGCTCAGGGGCCAAAATCCATCCATTGGTAAAAGGATTTGCCCAGCTAGCAGAGACCCCGAGGAAAACATTTAAAGAAATTCATGATGCTTTCCACAAGCCAAAGGTCGTGGCAACAACGTGTTTAGGTATTAACCAGTAAGTTGATTTCTATCTTGTCCAATATCTCTAGGAACTAGCATCTAACATCATTTTAGCACAATCTTCAATGAAAGAAAATTCGACTATTGCATAGTGGATGAAGCCTCTCAGATCACCTTGCCCGTCTGCTTGGGACCTATCCGCATGGCTAGTACTTTCATCCTTGTTGGTGATCACTATCAATTACCACCGCTCGTAAGGAATCCGGAGGCTCGAGAAGGAGGTTTAGATATCAGTCTGTTCAAGCTCTTATGCGAAGCACATCCACAGGCAGTTGTCAACCTAGAACACCAGTATAGGATGTGTAAAGAGATCATGACTCTATCGAATGAACTCATTTATAAAGGAATGCTTAAGTGCGGGAATGAGCAGGTTGCGAACAAGAAGCTTGAAATTCCGAACATTAAGGGCCTTGATAGACTCCACTCCCAGTCAAAAACATGTACTGGCAGTCCTTGCTGGATCCGTGATTTGTTGAGCGAGAAGTATGGCGTTTTATTTAACACCGAGTGATTGATTATGATTGCTAACCTTCCATGTCTTCAAGTGTGAAAGCATGTTTCGTCAACACTGATACCGTCCCAGCTCGCGAAGAGCGTCGAGGTGATCGAATCAATAATCCTGTTGAAGCTGAGCTTGCATTTCAGCTCGTCGAAGGTCTTATCACAACCGGGATCGATCCTTCCTCCATTGGTGTTATATCCGTCTATCGTTCTCAAATCAAAATCATTCAGAACCTCCTCCGCAGTCGGCCTACTGTCGAAATGCACACTGCGGACAAATTTCAAGGCCGCGACAAAGAGGTGGTTATCATCTCACTCGTTCGCTCAAACGATGACCAGAATGTTGGCGAGTTGCTACGGGATTGGAGAAGGATCAATGTCGCGTTTACGAGGGCCAAGACAAAGTTAATAATCTTGGGCAGTAAGACAACATTGAGCACCAATGAGCTATTGGCTAGTTTTGTGGGGTTAATGGAAAGAAAGAAATGGGTGTACGACCTACCTGCGGAGGCACAGGCTGGTCATTTTATGCCCATACTCCAAACACAGTCCCAATCTCAGAGACAGGAAAGCCGTGAAGGTGCTTCTGGAGATGCTTCTGAAGGTGCTTCTGAAGTGGGGGCGGCGAAGTTGGTGAAGGTTATTAATGGGAAGAAAAATATTACGTCGAGGGCAGATTTCTTGGGAAATAGGCCAATTTTGAGGGATGTCGTTAACGAGATGGTGTAATTTCATTTTTGAACTATTTTTGTGTGCTGGTTCGTTTATATTTTTTTTTTTTTTTTTTGAAACCTGTAACATTAGATGTTCTTATGTGGGGCCGTGGTGTAATATTTATTAGTGGGTGTAATCATTAGAAGGTACTTGGGGGGTGGGGGCCGTGCGGTTTTTGAACGATTATGGATTATGCGTTATAGATCTGGGGTCCTGAAAATAAAACCTCAAGCCTGTATATTAGTGTGTATTATTGGAGAACATGTGGAGTGTGTTCGTGTATGATGGCGGGTATGCAAATGATAGATTAGTTATTGGTCTCGGTTAATTACTTATATACCACTTATCTTCTACATTACCTCTAGTGCGGTGTGCAATGTACATAACTCGTCACAGAATTCTTGCTGATCCTGTACTGCACTCTGTATATGCCCGAGACAGAAGAACGACATCTATACAAGATAGAGGCACTAGAGTTTGAGCGGTTTTCCACGCCTCACTTCTCCAGCTAGAGCTGACATATATGCAATACTATGGTCTATTCTTGCCGAGGGTGGGCCATGTTAGATACTTGATTGATACCACAGGCACATCAAACCAAGGAGGATAGTAGGCGTCTTGAGCTACATTGGACTGTTTAGGACTGCATAGAGGCATATTACCAGCTTAAGACAAGGCATAGAGATAGCGTAGGCTCCACACGCCCCGAAGACGCGTGTCAGATCATCGAATCTTCATGAGTTCAAGCTTCCCTTCAAGGCTACGGGAACTCATAAATCCCATTCATTATTTACTTATATATTAGGGGAGGGCGATACAGCACATACACGCAATCCTTGAGAAAGAACAAACATAGATGAGCCCTTATGAAAGGTTGGGTATTGCCCTTGAGTACGGTCAAAACTTTGGGCCGCGATAATTAGAAGAACCACTCATCGTTGATCATTTAAGAAAAGCCACGTTTACGCTAAGAAACAGCCATCGCTAGCAGAGGAGTTGAGCTTGGCCCGTCCGATCACTGCTAAGTGTTAATAACACACCAAAAGAAAACAGCCCCAAATAAGCTCAGGCAGGCTCTGCCCCTTCAGCAAAGCCCTGCCCCAACGAGCGAATGACAAGCCTGATATCTCAAAACCCGTGAGCCACATTGCTCCTACCGGATGTCAATGATCACATTGCAGGTTTTATATTGGGGTTCAGGGTGGTAATATATTCGATGGATATCAGGTCGTGTACAATGTAGTTACTTATTTCTGTGCCAACTTTCTTTCTACGATCTTCTCCACTAGTGATTCCAGCATAAAACCCCTGGCTCCGCCGAGGTACGCCTTCACTTGTTTCTACAGCAAATCAGCACAATTCCTAAAGATCAGGGGTAGTAGACCCACCTCAATGTACTTGCCTGTCATATCGACTTCGATGTTGACTTCACCGCCCACAGGCTTTGCCGCGGTGACGATCTTCTCTTGTGTGTATGCCACAAGCATAACCTCAAACCAGTCGTCGGACACGGCGACAACAGTCAAGCTCGCACCATCAACAGTCACGTACCCCTTCTCCACGATGTACATCAGCACATCCTTATCCCTCGGCTGGAAGCGGAACGTCACAGCGTTTCCATCTGGAGTCTTTGATAATATCGTCGCAATGGTGTCTACGTGGCCCTGTACGAAGTGACCGCCGAAACGGACGTGCCCAGCAACGGCGCGCTCGAGGTTTACGGAGGAGCCAACAGTGAGAGAGCCGAGGTTTGTGCGGCGGAGGGTTTCGGGGGCGACGCCGACCTTGAAGCTGTCATTGTCAAAGGCGGTGACGGTGAGACAGGTTCCTGAGGACTTGTTAGCTCAGTTTCAGCGAGAGGCGATTGGGGTAAGAACCATTGACAGAGATTGAGTCACCGAGATGGACATCAGTGAGAATTGGGGCGGCATTGGATATGGTCAAGGAAGTTCCGCCACCGCCGGTGGTGGTGTCGTCTTGTGGGATGAGGGAGGAGACAGCTATGTGGATTAGTTTTTGGAATGTAGTAAGGAATTGGAGAGATAGGGGGTCTTACTCCCAATCGTTTCTACTATTCCGGTGAACATGGTGGGTATACAATGGCTGATATGGGGAAGTTGAGGTCGGGTTGATGAAGCTGGAATCTCAGGGGGAGGTGCGTCATTATTAATGAATATGATTACTAGTACTAGTTGCCGGGTAATTCCGTTCAGGCGCTTATGTATCCTAGGATCATTGGACTATGTACTACTACTGATGATCGGGTGTAGCGATAAGGTGAACGTAACTCGGAGCCATTGGGCGTCACAATTGCTAGGCACGACGAGCTACGGACAAGAATAATAGCTCACAGAAATATTACTTTAATAATAGCCCTAGTCTTTACCAGACAAACTCGAAGCTTTCTGCCCTCATAATGTACCGACCTATAAAGAGCACAACACGATCATCAAACTCCTCTGGAAAACAAGTGGACTCGAAGCAGCAGTAAAGATATAGAAACAGTTCACTAGATGGAGACATGAGAGGGGTGGACGAGACGAAAATGCAGAAGAAGAAAGAAGGGAACTAGGAATAGGGGACACTGATAGACGCTGCAGTCGAAGAATAGGACAAACATGATATAATTCTTATATAATTTTCTATGTCAGGCAGAGCGAGAGAGGTGGCGGAGGAGGGGGTAGTTCTGGGGATTATTGCCATAACTGTAAGGTTGCATGCAATTAATGAATTAAAAAAAAAAAAAAATGTACCGAGTGTTTATCTCGAGTGAGAACTCATGATCACACGATCCAGACCCAGTAAAAATTTGATTATCAGATTCTATTCCGAAACCCTCAAAAGAAAAAGCAGAAACAATCTTCCCATATCGTGATCACATTGTTTATCATCATGGACAGAAGAAAAGAAGCTTTGAAATTCAACACCCCTAGAGAAACGATTCTTTTGTGCTACAAAAAAAAGAGAGCCCACTTTTACAGTTAGATCTCCCTCTCATTCATTCCTCCGTTCCCATCCCCACACCTAACTTTTTTATTTATTTAGGAGATAAAAGGAAACAATTAGGCGGCGGTAGCGGTCTTAGCAGACTGGTTGGGGTTGACCTTCTTGCCGTCCTTGTTGTACCTGATCCTTGGGGGAGGAGCACGGTTGCGACGACCTTCTCGGGAACGGACACTGTGAAAGTTATTAGTTGAGGAAGCTGGAGCTTGAGATTCAAATATGTACGGACCGGACGATCTTTCCGTGGATGGCGCAAGAAACGCAGTACTGCAGCTTCAAGTACATCTTGGGGATGGTGTACTCCTGGAAGACGGAGGCATCGCTGATATCACCTGTGTCGCCGCAGAACGGTCAGCATCCCATCTTACCAATCGATCTCAACAGCATTCCACTCTCAATTCCCCCCCCCCCCCCCCGGGGTTTCCCCTTATTTTATTTCCATATATTCCTCCTCTTGTCACCCCCGACAACCAACCCCCCCCCTCCCTCCTAATCCTCCCTTGGGTATCCAAGCTGGAAAAAGCAAAGTGTAGGGTGAATGGGTGCACATACGGACAGCAGCTGACTCGACCATGTTACGGATGGTGAATCTCTTGATGGCCTTATCCTTAGGGGTACATCTGGAGCAGTTGGAGCAACGGATCGGCTTAACGTGACCACGTCCCTTCTTGTTACGACCGCTATTTTTCCGGGTCAGCAGCCAATCCCATCATCTCGTCTCCCACATGCGCCCCAATGTCCCGTCTATCTGCTAGGGGGAACCGTACTTGGAAGCTCTCTTCTTAACCATGATTGCGGTTTAGTTGTTGGTGTCTAGTTTTCCACCCAGTCAGCATTTCCTTCGCGAGCAGCGCGTCGGCGATTTAGACGTACGAAAAGGGTTTGTCGGCGGGTTCGTCGGAGGGAATATCTCGTGGTTGGCGGGCGAGTGTCGTCGTAGAGTTGGTAGTGGCGTTTACAACTTTTGGCAGGGTAGCTGTGATTCGAGTGTGATTGTGTGGATTGGTGGTGGGTGTTGTGACGGTGTAGGCAAGGGTGCAGCCCTAGTCACCTGATATGGAAATTTCACGACCACAAACTCCTTGTTTTTTTTTTTTGTATATCTAAAAACTATCGACCTTAATTACACCGAAAATCTAAAATAACCCCCCATTCGTAGTGTAAACCCCCCAGGGCCATGCCAATTGTCTACTTTAAGTGACCTAAATTACCGACCCGGCGCATTATCCATCCCGGTAGCCCCTCCATGAACTGAGCGTAACTTTTTTTACTGCAGTCTTGGCGAGCCCACACTTCCCTCCCCCACTAAACAACGTCTATCAGAAAAAGAACCTCATCCATCGACATCTCGAAGCCATTTCGAAATCGCCCAAACCGCAAATATGGAGGTTCCTACGATAAACACCCTTATGGTCGAGGGGTCGTTCGACGGTAACTCCCGAAATATGCAGACAATGCAGTGTTGGAGGGCATTGGGCTAATGGACAGGGTAGACCAAATCCTCGAGATGGCCCAGTACATCGATACCCGCAAGGGATCGCAGGCTCTCGCTCCGGAACTCGAGGCTCTTATTGAGGCTGGAGACAAGGAGACGGCACTCAAAAAGATCGTTGACGCGAGTAGCGTACTTTCTTCCGCGCCAGAGAAGGGTAGGTTAACTTCTACACATACATATAAAACATATAAAGTAAATATTAACATTGGACAGAGTACATCCCCGCCTACAACCTCCTCATCCACCTGATCCGCAGCTCCACCGAGCTGCCAAACCTTCTCCCCACAGTTCTCCAGAACCTTGCGACCCCCCCTCCTACATCACCACACAACGGACCTGCATTGTCGATCCATGCGCTCTCAACCATCTTCAATGTTCTCCCCGCCGACAGCAAGCTCCGATACCCGGTCTTGAAGACAACCTTGAAGCTTACCTCTGACTGTGGAATGTACGAGACGCTCCAGCCTCAGCTTAAGAACGTGGAGAAGTGGGTTGGCGAGTGGGGTTCCTCCCCCGAGGAGATCAGGGAGTTGTACCTCTCCATTGCCGACACTGCCGAGAAGTTTGGCGACAACGAGTATGGTCACTTTATCTTATTAAAAATAATAAACTTATCTCTAACTCACCCGGTCTAGTGAATTTTACACCTTCCTTTTCAAGGCTCTCCAGACCATCCCCGCCGCCGATGCAGCCACTGAGCAGGCCCGAGCTCTTGCTCTCCGCCTCGTTAAGGCCGGTGTCAATATTCCTTCCCGCCTCGAGTTCGACGACCTGATTGCCCTTGACGCCGTACAAAAACTTGCCAACACTGACCCTGAGGCGTTTGCTCTCCTTGAGGTTTTCATTGGTGGAGATCTTGAGGACTACGAGGAGTTCAATGATGAGCACGACGGCTGGGTTGACGACAACGGTTGGTCCTTCTAAAGTCTTCCCCACCTTTTTTTTTTTACTTTTATTGACCTGGGTGTAGGTATCGACCACCCCATTGCTTTCCGCAAGATCCGTCTCCTCACCCTCGCCTCCCTTGCTTCACAAGCACCTAACCGTGAACTCCCCTACAACATCATCGCCCGACGCTTGCACATTCCTAGTGAAGAAGTCGAGCTTTGGGTCATCGACGTGATCCGTGCCGGTCTTGTCGAGGGTAAGCTTTCGCAGCTCAACCAGACCTTCCTCATCCACCGGTCCACATACCGCTCATTCGGTAAACACGAGTGGGAGGAGGTTGCCGGCAGACTAGATATCTGGAGGCAGAGCTTGAGAGGAATATTGGAGACTGTCCGGGGCGCTAGGGAAGCAGTTGTAGAGCAGCATGGAAAGGAGCAGCAGGCGTCTGCTAACGCTGTAGAGAGGGCTGGAAGGTCTTTGGAAATCGAGGCTTAGAAGGACGTTTAGCGGTTTGGTTTCGTGGTTTGCGGTGTAACTAGGTAGTTAGTTGGCAGGCTTATCCTCTTTTTTCTTTTACTACTTACTTTCTGTCTTCTTTTGTTACTATCATATTCTTTTCTTCTTCTTTCTCTGTCAATTTTTTCTTGCTTTTTTCATGAGGCCATGAATTAAAATGGGGCGGGGCGGATGGGTCTAAAAAATGGAGAGGTGAATTGATAGAGCGTTTTTTGAGTATATATATTCTTTTGCGATGTTATAGCGTGCCACAATGCCTGGTTTAAAAAATATCACTTGCTTTCTTTTTATTCCTTGCGGCGAGAGCCCTGGTTCTGTATAAATCCGGTAAGGTTAGCTTTTGGTTGCGGGTGATTTTCTATGATTCAGGTGATTTTTTTTTTTTTAATTCATATGATTCAAGTGTTGTGACTTACGTATAGACTTGCGATTGCTGTCTTTTTGGTTATATGTACTCGCCGGTATCTTATCAATTACATGTACATAACCGCTTCACATTGCCTCTATACCTGTGTGATGGTAGCCTCGTACCCACTTCCTACGAGTAACTTTCACGATAAGAGACGTTTGGTACGGGCCTGATCCCTGGGGGCCTTGCATCACTGTGTGCTGCGGGGTGCAGATAGATGCTCAAGCTACGCGGCGCCCAAAAAGTACGAGTAACCACCAAACAATAAAAAATATCCCTTCTGGCCTTATCGGATATAGATGTTCTTGGTAGAGCATATGTATATCCCTTTCGAATTCAGCCACGTGCACATCATCTCGCGGCTCTTTGGATCTTATATGGCCACATGGAGAGCGGCTATAGTGCTCTAATACACCGCTCTCTCAAGTATCTCTACTTTAGTAAATGAGCTATGGAATCTCATATACGAACCCATTATATACCCACGTCAAACCATAGGTCGCATATATACGTGTATATATATCCAGAAAAGAATTCCATATATGTAAAGCACAACTCGAGAGAGGGAGGTTGGAGGACGCGGGCTCCAGTACATGTACTTATTGTGCCAGGGGTAGTAGGTGCTAGTATCTAATATGAACTACCCTTAATTCTTGCGTGCGCCGGAGCCCTCTGGTTGGTCGAGAGCGGAAACCCTGACCCTACATAGCAACCAGTCCACCCAAAATGCCACTCAAAATTTCAAATCCGTCAACAGGCCGGATTCAACGGTACAGACAATCTTTCAAATATTCTAGGGGTATTGAGATTCCATGAATGTATAGAGAGAGCTATCATCAACGGGGTATCAAAAGACGGGGTACGGGGAGGTATACTATCATTAAATTGAATTAACTGGATGGTATTGAGAGATACCTCAAATAAGCTATTTGCAGCGGAATCATCAACTGGTGGGGGAGGAGGACCTGGGGGGTGGTGCGGTCGAGGTGGAAGGCCCCACGAAAGGCACAACTAATTGGAGTAAAAGGAACTCGCGCTCGCGAGTTCAGCCAACTGCTAGTATACATGTATACTTCCCTTAATCTTCGAACTTCTTTTAGCTCCAGTTGGTCGAGAGCAGAAACTCTGACTCTGCATGGTAGCCGGCTTGCCCAAATTGAGAGGAAAAAAATATCGGGGACCCCTTAACGGTATGCCAGGTTTGGAAACCGAGTCGACACGTTGATTGAAAGCATACAACCGGCTGACTAGTGGGTTCTCTTATTATCTAGGGGAATTGAGTGGAGCATTCGTTAGGGAAGGGTCGAGTAAGAGTAGTAACTCGCGACCATGAGGTAGCTCATAGCTACGTACATGTATCTATATGTAGTTACGGCCCAGCTGAAGAGGAAACTGATGCTTATTTTGTTACGGTCTAAGGTTGTCCCCTTTTTGCAGGCCAACCGCAAATACTGTGGATGTTTTAATTTATGGTCCGTTTGGCAGTTCAAGGCATTGCAATGAACTTATCTAAAGAGTTACATGTACTTAGGTGAGAGAAAAGTTGCTTTCTATCCCTTTGATTGTCACTTTTTAATTGTTAGGGCCTACCAGGCCCGATAAGGCGATAAGGCGATAAGTCGATACGTTACATGTAGTTATCACAGAAAGCTACGTGTACCAGCTAGCTCAGGGACCACAAAAAAAAACAGAACCTTCCTAGTTGGTACATTTCTACCTGTAAGCCCTAACCTACCAAGTACACCCCAAGTTTAGGCAGCAAAAAACGGGGCTTGGAGAGAACTATTCTTCCTTTATAAGCCCACACATTGTCCCTCTTCTTTCTTTCTCCATCATGGGCTACCTCAAAACCCACCTTCTCCCTCCTTGCCCCTTGGATCCCTGAGTAAAGGGTTCCGTTGGAACGGCCGGGATGGGAGGCCTTCTCCCTCCATCCCCCTTGTGGGCCCTTGATTAAAAGGGTCCCGATGGGGGATGGTCTCACTCCCCCCCTTCTCCTGGCCCCTCTGGCATAAAGGACGAAGGGAGTCTGGGGGGAGTTATCTTCTGCCCCTACCTCCCCCCTCCTCTTCTACCTAAGCCTGGGCGCCCGGGCTGGTGTTGAGGAGGCGTAACCTCCCTCTCTCTCCCCTTGTGGGGAGAGAGGGGGCCGAGTTGCGTTAGGTCTCCTTGACCAATCCCTCCATTTACGGGGAAGTGGGCTAATTTATGTACGTTTGGTCTCCCTGCCCTCTTCCTTCCCCTTGTGGGGGAGGAAGGGGGTATTTTAATGTTGCGTCAAGCCGTTTTTCCCTCTTGCGCCCTGGGTGATACCTCTAACTGTGATATACCGAGGGTGTAAAAGGATGAAAACGTTTGTCATGTTTTGGAGCCCTCGCAGCTCTCGATTTATGAATTAATATTGTAGAGTAAAACGTGAAATCACACTCCCGTCCCCCCCCCCCCCGTGCGCGCAGCTCCGGGTTGCTTAACGACGAAAAACTATTAAGTTCTAAAAAGTAAGGCCATATTTGCTGCAAACCCTACCAATCGAACTTTTGTGGTTTGCGGTTGTGATATTTATGCTAGTCCTCCGAACGTATGTAGTTTATAGCCATGTACTAGCTAAAAAAAAAAGTAGCTGTATTATACAATGCGCAACATCGTGACAATAACATCGAGAACAACAGTGCCGGACTTCAAGGGCAGACAAGGACAGAGTTCAATGAGGACGAGGCACCTCGAGGGCACCCTCAAGCCTCGCCTCGAGCGTCCTCGTTGACCGCACTGAGCTTTAATTCGACACAACAAGGCGGCCGATCGCGAGTGATAATCTATGATCCAGTGCTAATCCCCCGTCTCACTGTTCTAGATTCACCTCACTGAAAAGAAAAAACAATAGAAGTATTTGACTGAGCTCTCTATATGACTGAAGTGGTAAGACAATATGAATTAAGAGTATGGGCTAGCTATATGCGCGTAACCGTTCAGGCCAGGTCGAAAGCAAGTCGAAAGAAACTCATGGGAAAATCTAGGAGTCGAGGAAGTCCCTAGGCCTTGCATAGCTCGAGTCCTGGTAAAAAAAAACATTGCTACTCTTCCTTCCTCTCTGAATGTAATACTCCCTAGCTCAGTATCTGGACGCCAACTTCAGGGGTGCCGCGCTATATAGCTTTCGTACAAGAAAAGCGTACGTACAGTAAATGAACCTTACCGAATTCATAGTCACCCTTTTTTTCCCCCTCCCTTTCTGAACGAGGTTTGGCATATTTCAGACATGCACACTCAACACATGATCAACAGAACCCTTGGGGAAAGCCCCAGTCTAACCGTACGTACTTACTCACGCCAAGACCCAAGGTATTTATCACTCTACTATAAAAGCGCAACATCTCACCACCCTTCTCCCCCCCTCCCCCATTCCCCCATCCAGGAGCTCTACCACTCCGGGAGGTGTCACACCCCTCCCACAGATCCTGCCACCTACCAGGGGCCCATGGTACTTAGCAGAGGTCCCAATAAGTGGGATTCCGGCTCGCCCAGCGCCATTAGCCCTCCTAGTAAGGGGGAATGCTAGACTTATAATCGTTGCAACGATTTCAAGAGACCGGCCCTGTTGGCGCTGGGGCTGATATGATTGCAACACCATTAACCACCCCCTGTGGCTCTTCGCTGTGCAGAGTTGGGCTACAGGTGGGTGGGGGGCTGCCGGGCTATTGATCAACTTCGGTTTCGAAGGCCTGGTCTTGTTGGGGCGCGGATGCGGGCCTTGCTTCTCGTTTTGTCGTCTTCTGTCTGAGTTGCGAGGAGGGGATGAAATGGTTGGTGAACTTTTTTTTGGTGATTTCTTCTTTTTTTTCGTTTTTGCTCTTTTCTGGCTTGGTTCCTGTCCTGTTTGGCTCTCCAGTCTTGTTCCTTTTGGCTCTTGTTCCTTTTGGCTCTGGGCTCCTGTCTCCTTTGGCTCTTGTTCCTCTTGGTTCTGTTCCTGTTGGCTTCTAGTTTTTCTTTGGCTTCCGTCCCTTGTTGCCTTTCTTTTCGTTTTCCTCTGGCTTCTGAGCGGGGGGACAACAAAAGGATTGGGGAGTTCTCGGGCTCGGGTTTCTTTTGCTCTTATTTACCCTTTGGCTCCTGGTCCCGTTCACTCTTGTCTCCTGATTCCCCTCACCCCTTACCCCGTAGTTTCTCATGTTCTCCAACTCCGACGTGGAATGTAGCGCCAGTATAAATCGTCCATAAGCTCAAGTACCCGCACAGCTAGAGGCCGTGCAAGGCTAATAGTTAACAAGATTAAGGATTCGAAATCGAGTGATACTCCATGAACCTTAGTACTAGACCACCTAGCCTCGGGTAGCGCACTGACACACTCTCGGGTCATCGGTTTGCATGTTGAGACACCAATTAAGAGCACGCACGAAAAAACCACTCATGCAAGGAATCCTAAAGCTGCCCCGTGTTATCTCTTCTCTATAATCATCTCTTCTCTGTACGTAGTGAGGCTTGAGCTGGGTTTCGGGGTGGGAGGAGGAGTTGGTAGTAGGAACAGGAGAGAAGTTTACTTGGGGGGAGTACTCTAAAGGTGAGTTTAGGCTGTGCTGAGAGCCATTGGTAGCTAGAAGGCTAGGCCAGGGATCGATGCTCTTATAATACGAATGTAATCCGGCTTCGATCCAACGATTTCCCAATGCTTCTTCGACGCGACTCGAAGACCCATATGATCGAAACAATGACAATGCCCATGTTCCTCCAGCTGACGGACTCGGACGCTGTTTCGTTCTTTGTTGGCCCTTTGTTGGTTGGTCTGACTGCTTCTTTGTCTGCCCTCGCAATATATATATAGAGCTTGTACGGTCGCCTAGCTATCTAGCTGCACAGCTGTTGCCGCCCCCCTGCACGAGTGACATCCCATGAAGTCTCCTTGGCACGCGTGACTCAACCGCTGTGACTCTTTACAGCTCCAACCACCATCCTTAATTACCTCGAGTCGCAGCTACATCTGCACGTGACCAAATAGCTACAAATTTTATATCTTCTCCGAGCTCGAAACACCCCCAACCTCTTCCTTCTCCAGGTGCAGCTCCCCGCTCACAATGCCCCCACCACCCAGAAAGCCCTTCAACGAGTCCAACTCAGAACGGAAGCTCATCCAGTCAAAACTCAATTTCCCACGAGCCGCTCCCCGAACCTCCCCCTCCGCCGCCTCCGCACCTTCACCATCATCTGCGTCTGCGTCTGCGTCTGCGTCCTCGTCGGGAACATCGTCGCCCCATTTTGCAGCCAGAGTCGCTACACCGCCGGGACAAATCAGAGGCGGTGACCGAGGCTCTGACGGGTTATACAGAGACCTACAATGGGTCCGCCAGGATGTGGCCCAGAGGGAAAGCGCCAGGAGCCATAGAGGCGGTGGCGGTAACAGCTCCGGCGACGACGGATGGTCCCCAGGCGCAAGGAATACTCCGCGAAGAAGGGACGTCAATCTAGCTGCTATTGCAGCGGAAACTGTGTAACTACATGACCTGCCCCAGCTATATATGGGCTTCAAGATAGCTATAGCTAACCCACCGTCCGCAGCACAATGATACCGGAAATTCTAGCGCTCCGCCCCCCAGCCCCTCCCTCGCTCCTCTTCACCGCCGCCGCGCCCCCACCACCTCTCGACCCCGCCGCCTGCCCCGGCTTCGTCCTCCCCTACAGCGACCCCGAGGGCCCCGGCGCCCCGGGCACGCGCATCCGCATCGTCGACGGCGACACCTTCAACGTCGCCATCTCACTCGGCCAACTGATGGGCGACCCCCTCCCTGTGCTCGTCCTCAACCTGGCCAACGCCTACGCTGTCGGCGGCGGCTGGCTCGGCGGCGCCATGGCACAGGAGGAGGAACTCTGCTTCCGCTCCACCCTCAGCGTAACACTCACCCCGTCCTTCTACCCGCTCCCGCCCGTCTCGGCCATCTACTCCCCCGAGGTCACCGTCTTCCGCGCCTCCGTGCGCGCAGGCCACGCCATCCTCCCGCCCCACGACCACAAGCGCGTGTCGGTGGTCTCCGTGGCCGCGCAGTATGCGCCGTTGCTGACGCCGACGAATCCGCCGCGGTATGCGCTGGACGCGGACCGCATCCTGATGCGTGACAAGATTCGGCTGCTGCTGCGCGTCGCGGCGCACCAGGGCCATACGAGGATTGTGCTGGGCGCGCTGGGGTGCGGCGTGTTTCTTAATCCGAGTGCGCAGGTGGCGGAGATCTTCATGGAGGTGTTTTTGGAGCCGGAGTTTACCGGGGGGTGGTGGAGGGATGTGGTGTTTGCGGTGCTGGATACGGAGCGTTTGTCGGGTAGGTGGGGAAGTGGGGGGATGGGCCGTATGGCGCGTTTTGGAAGAATTTGCATGACTTTCCGGTGTAGTTGTGGGGTGGGCATATGGGCTAGGCAGATGGGGCGGGGAGGGGGGCAGAGGTGGCATGCTGGGGAGAGTGCTTTTCTGGTGATGGGGCTTATTAGCGGGAGTATTATCCTCCTTCGTTTTCTTGCTTTCTTTCTTTCTTCCGTTATTCTTGCTATGAATATAGGGACATGATGGATCTGTAGCTATCTGCACTACCCAAGAATTCCCCGCGTATGTGTATATGTAGATACCCAAACAATACCGAGCTTCTTTTTAAAGAACAAGAATAAGAAATGATCCAATGTAACTACTTAGTTGATAGTGCCAACGCGCAAGAGAGACAGTCTAGTGTGGCCTTTGCACCCCCCCCACGGATCTCTCTCTATATATTCATCTTTTATTTTTAATTTTTATGTTTTTTTGAGATTGTAGCCGTAGCAATCATTGGCACTTTATCCCTCTAGTAAAGATGTAGAAGCTTGTACACATCTGGTTAGCCCAAACGACATATAGTAAGAGCCAATGATCGAAACTGCAGCTTTCCGTGCGCTTCAACCGCTTTGATCTTTGCCGCCCCCCGCTGGGGTGTGCGCTTGGTGGGTTGTGTACATACATACTGATAAAGGTTAGGTAGCTCGCACGTGCGCGGGGATGGGGCCTGCCTCGGTAACAACCGGTAACTTCAAGTTCGTCCTAGTAATGATCAGCTACCAGCTATCAGCATCATCTCAAGCTCATAACTATTCTCCTAAGCCCTCCCCCACCCCCCTCCCTCGTATACCCTAACCACATATACACCATGGCCGCACCCGCCTCTAACCCCGACAGCTGCCCCTTCTGCACAATTGCCGCCTCCTTCCCCCCGCACCCTCCGTCCTCCCCACACGCTGCGCCGGCAGCCCCCCTCGACCCCCCAACCCACATAATCCTGGCCACGCCGCACGTCATGGCCTTCCTGGATATCCAGCCCCTGACCCGCGGCCACGTCCTCGTGTGTCCCCGCGCCCACAAAGAACGGCTGACGGACCTGACGCCGGCCCAGAGCGGCGGCATCGGTGCGTGGTTGCCGGTTGTTGCGAGGGCGGTGGTGAAGGTTGTGGGTGTGGGGGACTTTAACGTTGTGCAGAATAACGGTTGGTGTTTATGCTCTCCCTCTGTTTATGTGTGCGTGTGTTGGAGGAGGGCTGATGGGGAGAGTGGGGTACGGTGGGCAGGCGTACATGCAGCGCAGGTGGTCCCGCATGTCCACTACCATATCATCCCAAGGCCGAGCAGTGAGGAGAGGGAGAAGTTGCTGGCGGGGGCGGAGGGGAGGTGGCTGCTGTCGAGGTATGGGGATGGGGTGAGGACTGAGCTGGATGATGAGGAGGGGGCGGCGGTGGCGGTGAGGATTAGGGGGGAGGTGGCAAGGGAGGTGGCGGCCAGCGGTCCGGAGGGTGGGGTGGAGGGGGTGGTGGCGTTGTTGTAGATTTCGAGGGAGGGGAGGGGGGGGGGGGGTGGTAGACGGGTTAATGTAGGTTCTGGTGGGTGCGTGGGGTTGGTTGCGGTTGGTGCTGCGTGAAGAATTGGTGTGCGATTACGAGCACTAACTACATGTAGTAGAAGTGATTTAGGGTGTTGTAAAATATTTTAGTACTTGTTGTGTTGGAATGAATATGTAGTAATGATACTGAATAGGTTGGACCTTAACGCGTTAGAGCGGTAAATCATGGTATATCACTCGAGAGACATGAAAAGCCCGTCTAAAACTCCATATCCGTCTAAATTAGTATGACCCATGAGGACACTCTCAAATCTCACCTCCAGCGCCCACGTGGACTACATTGATCTACATTGGTACGAGTTCAACTTGTGGTGGGAATGTGGTGGAGTCTTGTATGTGATTTGTCCGGGACCGGCCCGGGAGTTGTCGAGAGGATTCTCCTCATTTCACAGCTGAGATCTTAATGCGAAGACATTATCTCGAGATGTTTCGATCATGCCCATTACCAAAATATACCCTCGGTATACATGTAAACGGATCCTCTCGTCCCCATGTTCATTCCTCTTAAAAAAGAAAATAGAGCAAAAATATATATATATATATATATAAAACCATAATTCACTCTCTCGCGAAAATGAAATAATTTTTTAAAAAATTTGATCCAACTCCGAGCTTGCGCTACGCTGATAACTCTTCCCTCATTATCACCCGCAAAGAAAATACATGCAGTTGTATCCTTTTTCAACTTCACGATATTGAAGAAGCACCGTAAGTCACTGCCCAGTTACTCGTGTCTACAGGGAACGTTCTAACTGCTGGAGGGTGATTTTTAAGAGAGCTCTAGAAACAAAATGAGTCTCTTTCATGATCATATATCTACAGTGCATGCCAGGTTTATCACTTCAGAGTGGAATGACTTACCAATTGGGTTCCGTAGTAAATAGTTGGCCCGCGATAATCCTTAGGGATATTCATAGTCTCCTTGTAAACAGCACTTCTAGTCCAGTCTCGATTCGATAGTACGTCTTCCTTGGGTTTAGAGGATAGCATCTTGGCAATATCATCATATTCATATAGAAATGCTAGCTCTAACGCTGTGAGATGATCATCGTTCGTTACTGCTGAGATATCTGCCCCTTTACTGAGAAGAAGTCGAGCCACATCCTTTCGCCCATTTTTCACTGCTAGGTGCAAAGGTGTCCATCCATTAGGCTTTGTAACTACTGACGTATTTACCCCGTTATCGAGTAATAATCGAACTACACTTTCGTGCCCACGTTCTGCCGCTATGTGCAATGCTACCCATTTGCTAGGGGTTGTCTCTGCAGAGAGATCGGCCCCGTTATTGAGTAGTAATAAAGCTGTACGTTCGTACCCATATTCTGCTGCTACATGTAATGCCGTTGACCCGGATGTATCCATTGTTGAGGTGTCTGCTCCGTTTTCGAGTAAAGGTTGAACCACATCCTTGTGCCCATTTCCTGCTGCTATGTGTATGGCTGTCATCCCGGTAGAATCAGCTGCTGAGATGTCCGCTCCGTTATCAAGCAATAATTTAACCATATATTTATTCCCATCTTCCGCGGCAAAGTGCAACGGTAGTCGTCGAGGATTGCCTTTCTTTGAAGCTGCAGAGCGTGGTATTTCACAACCGAAGGTGTAATATTGGTTGTTGGGCATGTCGAGTGGGTATATTGGTAGACCCAAAACTGACACCTGTGATATATCGGAAATGCTCAGCCCTGACATAAAGGACCATCCCATGCTCTGTGCTGCAATTGTGCTCGTCTTGGAGTCTGTTGAGAGGAATATCGGATATCTGGAATTCGCCCGTTGATAAACCCTGGAAATCTTTAGAGTACTATCGAAAGAAAACCTAAACTTGGAAACCATGGTTCCAACGGTTTCGCGGCTTATCGTACTTCGAAATGAATATAAAGACGCTGTATCTAGATCATTCTCTCTGGCCACTAGGTTTGATCCTACTGAGTTCACTCTAGTTTCAAATCGTTCGAGCCGTTTGAGGATGTCCCTCTGGGTGTTCAATATCTTATCGAGGGATGCGCAGAGCTTGCCCGAATTTCCCTCGGCTTGTGCATTATTTTGACTATTATATGAGATTATTAGTAATATACTTGTTGGAAAATAATGGTAAGCCAGCTGACCTTTGCAGTATAGCTAAAATCAAATTCAATGAATTCTTGTGGTTCTGCAAACATGTAAAGATTTGTGTGAAAGTACTCTTCTTACGTGCCCATTTCGCCCGTTCTAATATCTTCATGTTGTAACTTGATTTCAGAGCGCTAGCCTCCTTCTCAAGTTCGACGAAAGTAAACACACATGCAGTCAAGATGACAGCTAAGTGCTCCACGAGGATCATGGATTCTTGAGAGCCGGTGGTACTCGTCTCACCCCAGAGATATCCCTGAAGAGTGGATATTACGGCCTTGATGGCATAAACCTCACTCATAACATGCCGAGCAAAAATTGGTGCGTCCTTGACGTTATTAACGAAGTCGAGTATAACTAATGAAACCTGCGTAGCTGTCGATATCAATCCAACTACTGAAGCACCGATAGAAAGCGGTTCGGCCATGGAAGCGAGCTAAATATTCTTAAGAGGTACTTATTTTTGTATCTGGAGACCTGGAATTCGAAAGCGATAGACATTAAAAAGTTCAAAAGTCAGCCTTTATTAAATGCGGGGGCTACACGCATGCTTTTGTGATTGGATCCCATACAAAATGCGCCAAGTCCGCAATTTTGTACCCTAGAACTGGGTCATTTTGCGAAATCACCATATTTTACAGTAGCTTAGATCCAAGGTAATAAGCTACCCGAGTATAGATCTACACGTACATCAAGTACTTATATATATAAGATTTTTGCGGATTATGTGAATCACTACGCATCACTCGATCGCGATATATATATCGCCGGCGATCCCACCAAAGTCTCAACAGGCGATCTGACCCGAAGGCCTTCGTAAAAATTTATACCTGAGTTAACAATATTTTTAATAATTGACTGAAGTGAGAGGATCATGAGAGAAAAACCAAATGCAGTGCGATTGGGATAAGGTTATCAATGAATCCGTGCTTCGCGTCTATCTACATACGCGACGGATTGTTTCCATATGCGCATGAAAAGCAACCTTGCCACGCATCCCATGTAGCAATAAACATAGAGATTTACGTAGGTTTAGGGATTCTATTATAGGGCAAGCTCATATTTAGCAGTACCTACATCTTCCAGACTGTATTAGAAGACGTACATTCATATGTATCTGTTCTGCCCGATACGCGAAATCCTCCAGTTCACGAACTGGGCGCCCGGTCCAGTGAGTTTCCTCAGTGGGTTGTTCTGCTCGGAAGTACCATACAAAATTTGAACGGATCGACCTGTTCAGCGAATTCGTAGATCAGTTGTCCCATTCAGAATATTAATTTACATAAAATCCGTACTCAATTGCTCAAAAAGAACCGTGCTTTTCTCTCATTGATACTGAGATCAGCCATTATCAATAATACAACTACCTCGGGTGAAACCACTTTAACTAGAATTCTTTGAGACATAGTAACTAAAAGAAAGTCTATCATATTCATTTGAGCCCTCGGATTGTAGACAGCTGTTGCGGGTACGTCTACTAAAGACGTATTTGGTTTCAAAGGGTTGAAAGAAACTTTTCTACGTACCCCAGGCTGGGGGCTAAAGCAATATTTTCCGTTGTTCTTAATCTTGATAGCGACTTAAACTCATACTTTCTCAATCGTGCCCCGCGGGAAAATCAACCGAACCGGGCGCCCAGTTCGTGAACTGGAGGATTTCGCGTATCGGGCAGAACATATCTCCGACTTGCTTTTCACCGCGTAACCTGTACACCTATAGAGACAGTAGTAAAATCACCCAATATGATTCGTATTACGATTGCATCGAGCTCATTGAAACTGTCTGCTAAAAACTGGGTTTTCTCGTGATGTCGTCGACACTACAATTGACTTACTCAATAGTGTCTCGCCACGCAGCGGGCATTCTATAGACGAATACCTATCCATAAATGCAAGTTCACTTCATATCATCTGCCTGTAGCTTTTAATAGGAACGTTTGATGACAAAAGCAAATTCTTGAGAAACTACGATACTCCGAAGCCCTTGAACCCTACCAACTGAAACGAAGTAAAGTTAAAAAAAAAATACAAGCTAGGTCTGCGTGCACAGGAAAGGACTAGTCTTGTTTACACATTTGTAGGACGACCATTCGATTATGCCGTACCCAGCCAGATATCATGGCGTCTGCCTTTTCCCCCTCGAGTTTAGTAAGTATTGCCCTCTGGGGGCTGGTGGAGCTTCCGGTGGTTAGGGTGGGCCATATGCCTACAATTGAGGATAGACGCGTTAGTTATATTAAATGGAGGGGGTGAGGGGTGAGGGGTGAGGGGTGAGGGGTGAGTTAGGCATACTCTCGAAGAGCTACAAGGATCTTCTCCATGGTGAAGTTTCTAGCCCACTGACTCACGCGTTGAAGTTTTGAAAGATCAACCTAAATGTTTCATGAATATTAGAAACGGGGAAGAAGTTTATCGGGACACTCAAGCATACTCTGCCATCATTCTGGTCAACGCCGGGGAGGTTTATTTTGGAAATGAAGTGGACGATAGGAGGCTGGTCCGGGTAGGAATCGCCGCAGTGGATCTTCAAGCTGTAGATGCGATTCTCGTGGGTACTCTGGACAACAGTAAGTGAGTGATCTCGGTGATATGGGTTTTTTTTGTGCCTCTAGAACGCGAAAGGAAGACCTCAAGCAGGAAAGACTCACATGGGGGGGGCCAAGAATCGTAGCGTTCCAGTTAGACATCATAACATCGTCTCCCTCGGCAAGGCCATAGGAGCAGCCATCTATCGCGGTAAAGCAATCAGCTTCACTAGTTTTACGTATCTATATAGCGGATAATACTCACCAGCTCCTAGACCTTTCTCACCCTTCTCCAGCTCCTCGAGCAGGCGGAAGTTCCTGGGGACTTTGGCAGTCATGTTTTGTAGTTTGAGTTGTGAGTTCTTCTATGGGGAGGATGGCTAGGGTATAAAAACCAATGCGATAGGTAGTATGATCAGAGCTGATCGTAGCAGGTGAAGTCGGAGGTGTGGATTATGTGAGGTGGGGTTGCTTTGCAACGGTTGGTTCCTTGTCGCGAGGGGAATCGCGGGGTGCTGTGATTTCGGCTGAGACCACGCTTTACTGAAGGGGTTCGTGTAATACAAAGGTGGTTAGCGTTTAGCTGAGCTATGGTGACGTAATAATAATTTTCCGAAGTTTAAACGAGTGACGATTCATGATTCAACCGGAATACATGTAGATAGGTACATAGGTGCTAACATGTGCCGAATAACTCTCCGTGTAGGCAAGTACGAGTACATGTAGGTACTTCTTATCCCACCGAATTAACCACACAACTACAACTCTAAATGTCTCCGGCCTTTTATTCCCTTAATGAAAGGCTGCAGCCCGAGTGTGATGAGACTTTGTTGCTTGTATATATCTACATGCACGTACATACACATGTATTTACATATGTGCTTAGAGTTGTCTCAATCTATTACCTGCACTAGTTCAAGTAGTTTTGGACCATTATTTGGGGTAATAAATATAGCCGTTGTGTGTTCATGTCGATGGCTACATATGTGTAGCCTCGTGGGCGTATATGTACATGTAGTTATGTAGAAGTGAGTACAGTCGCTCACCTACTGACGGCGGATCCTGTCTGATGGTTCTGTTTGTAGTAATTTGCCCTTGGCGTCCAAAACCTAACTCTTTTATTGGCCTCAAATCCCTGACCGCCATCAGACAGGATCCACCTTCACCCCGTGAGTGAGTGTAATCCCTAATGAGCTGTATGCTAGGTACAAAGCTTGCGACTCCGGCTCGTAAGATTCAAATTGGTGGAATAAGATGTGGCACGTGGTGTGGAGATACGCTAGCTAATAGTGGCACAGTCACTCAGCCGCACTCCAATAACTAAGCCAAGGGTTAAACTACACGAGCTCCTGCTACATACAACATTCCAGAAAGAACGCGACGCAGAATGCAATTCCCCGCCCGATACTAGTAATAACAGACGAAACAATAATCTACTCGCCCCTTCACGATGCCGGAAGTTTACACTGAACTGACCGCTCCCACGGCCGTCTCGCACTCGCTCACTATCCACTTCACATCTGCGACGGCCGAAAACCTGATCGTCGCACGAACATCGCTCCTCCAGATATTTTGCACGACAACACATGAGACTGAACTCCCGTCTAGCAATGGAACATCTTCCTCCGACCCAGCTAACAAAGAGAAGGAGGGGGGAATTGATCGCCGCGCTCTTGACGCGGATGAGGAAGGGACTTTCGCAGCAGACATAGTCCTGCAGCGATCGCAGGTCCAAACGGTTACGAAGCTTGTTCTGGTCGCGGAATACAATCTATGCGGTTCGGTAACGGGAATGCAACGGATTAAGCTTCTCGTATCGAAATCGGGCGGAGAGGCATTATTATTGTCGTTTAAAGATGCGAAGCTCTCGCTGTTGGAGTGGGATCCATCGACAAACGCAGTTACGACAATCAGTTTACATTACTACGAAAGGGAGGAGTTCTGGCCATCTGTGGTTCCAGAAGGATTGTCGACAACCCTTGTGGCAGATCCAGGGAGTCGCTGCGCGGCGCTCAATTTTGCGGGGGACATGATCGCAATCCTACCATTTCGGCAACGGGAAGACGAAGATTTATCATTAGGAAATGTGGATGGAGCTAGCCACGATCTACACATGGCCGAAGGTGAAGACGATGATTGGGATCCTTCGGCCCCTGAGAAGAAACCCGAGGACGAGCTCGATAGTGAGATGGCCGGAACCACTGATAAAACAAAAGAGGACGTCATGGCAGCGAAGTTGGTCGCTGCGGATAGACCCTATCACCCATCTTTTGTACTCCCAGTATCTCGACTTGACGATGCGATTTCACATGTTATATCTCTCACGTTTTTGCACGAATATCGCGGGCCTACGTTCGGAATCCTTTACTCGCCTCGCCGGACATGGGCTGGTCTACTGGCGGCAGAAGGGAGGAAGGATACCATTTCATATATTGTCATTACACTTGATTTAGAGCAGCGAGCCTCCACTCCAATTCTCAGTGTTTCGGGGCTCCCATATGATATCTTTAAGGTGGTTGCTTTGGCCCCACCAATCGGAGGGAGCTTGCTGATTGGAGGTAACGAAATTATCCACCTTGATCAAGCTGGTAAGACAACTGGGGTAGCAGTAAACCCATACACTAAGAGAAGTACCACTTTTGCCGGTCTTGCCGACCAAAGCGACCTATGCCTGGAGCTAGAAGGAAGCTCAGTGGTTGAACTTGAGGGTGAAAATGGTGACATTTTGCTTATTACGAAGAAGGGAGAGGCTGTTATCATTGAGTTCAAAACCGACGGCCGCAACGTCAGTGGCGTAAAAATCAACCGCCTTGCAAACCACCCTACCTCTCTCGTTGGCGGCCGGGTTTCGACCCTCGTCGCACTTGGGTCCCGCCGCCTCTTTGTGGGGTGCACAGAAGGTGATGCACGTCTCCTCAAGTGGAAGCGAAAAGGCGAGAAGAAAAAGCCTGGCGAAAGTCTAAAGGAAGAAGTTGCTGAGAACGAAGATGAAGAAGATGTATACAAGATGTTGGAGGACATGGATGACGACCTTTATGGCGGTGGTGATTCTTCTTATAAAAAGACAGAGCGAAAGGATGGTGGGGTAAAGCCGATGGGAGAATATATTTTCTCCACCCATGACCGTCTTCTTAACCTTGGCCCCTTCCGTGATATCGTCCTAGGACGTCCCACGTTTACCCCGGATTCTGTTTCGCGCCAGGTTGGTGTTACGCCCGAATTAGAACTCGTTACTACTGCTGGTCCTATCAATACACCCGAAGACGCCGGAGTTAGTGTGTTGCGCAAATCAATCGCGCCGACTGTTGTAGGTAAACTCGATTTCCCAACCTGCCAGGCGCTTTGGACCGTACGAGCTCGTTCGGGGAAGACGGCAGTCAATTCTGCGTTAGCAGGCTTAACAAGCGGCGAAGAAGACCAAGGCGGGGCAGAGGAAGAATTTGATGGGTTCTTGTTCGTGAGCAAGAGCGAGGAGAGTCAGGTATTCAGAGTTGGCGATACATTTGAAGAGGTCCGGGGCACAGATTTTGAGAGCGAGGGAGAGACTCTTGAGGTTGGTGTTGTTGGTGGAGGAATGAGAGTTGTTCAGGTTGTGAGTGAACAAGTTCGTGTTTATGACTGTGACTTGCAGTTGGCACAAATAATACCCATGTTCAATGAAGATACCGGAGAGGAGGGTCCAAACGTGGTGAGGGCGAGAGTTTATGATCCATATGTGCTTCTGGTTAGAATTGATGGCAGTGTAGTGATCTACAGAGTCCATAAAGGAAATCTAGAACTTGTCGAAGAGGAGAGGGGCGATAGACTGAAATCGAGCAAGTACTCTTCGGGGTGTATTTATGCCGCTAAAAAAGGCGAACTTCATCCAGCAGCTGCAGTATCAGAAGAAAATGAGGAGAAAAGGAAAGCCCAGGAGGAAGAAGAGGGGGAAACGGAATATGTGTTGTTCCTCATCACTTTTGAGGGATGCTTGCAGGTTAGATTCTCTTCCTGGACCGTGAAAAAGTCGCTGTACTGACCTTGATTAGGTTTATAGTCTTGCAAATTTGGCCGAACCCATATTCGTATCTGAAGGGTTCAGTTCTCTTCCCCCGTTATTGAGAGCCGACGACACAATTGAACCAACATCACATTCCCATCGGGAGAAAAATGTTAAAGAGAATATAGTTGAGATATTAGTTACCGACCTGGGAGACCAGGTCGCGAAGGAACCATTCATGATTGTACCAGACACCAACCCTAGCTAAAATCTACGATATCTAACTAGCAAATATTAGGTTCGAAGTGCGCGAGACGATCTTACATTCTACAAACCGTTTATTTGTCCTGGCACTAGCGAGAGCAAACCCACTCTCCGATTCGCAAAGTCTCCAAATCCGCACCTTGCACTACCTATCAATCCCATGAAACCCTCATCATCAAAAACTATTTTCCGCCCCCTTGTCTCTATTCAAAATTTGGCAGGGTATAGATGCGTGTTTCTCCCCGGCGCAGACCCATCCTTTGTATTGAAGACAAGCAAGAGTATACCGCACGTGCACCGCCTGGCTGGAAACGCAGTGCGGAGTCTAGCAGCGTTCCATTCCTCAGGTGCGGATAGAGGATTTGTGTATGTTGACAACTCCGGAATAGTGCGTGTTTCACTCATGCCAACTGAGTTTAACTTTGATGGGAGTTGGGGTGCAAGAAAGGTTGCCGTGGGCGATGTCGTGCAAGCGCTGAGCTATTTCCCACCGATGGGCGTATATGTCGTGAGCACTACACAGCTGGTACCGTTTGACCTGGCTGAGGACGATGGGAGTGTCGCGAAGGACGAAACAACTTTACAACCGGAGGTGGAAAGCGGGGCGATTAAAATCTTGTCACCATTAAACTGGAGTGTTGTTGACCAGTGAGTTCTCTAGAACTCCAAATAATTTCTTTTCAAAGCGATCACTGACATGGCTTAGGTTTAAATTTGCACATAACGAAATTGCGTTGGTAGTGAAGACGATCGAGATGGAAATCTCGGAGCACACAAAGGAGCGAAAACAGCTTGTTGCTGTAGGCACGGGTATATTCAAGGGAGAAGACCATTCCGCAAGAGGTGGGATTTACGTCTTTGAGATAATTGAAGTTGTCCCAGAGCCCGGAAAGCCAGAGACGAACTGTAAGTTGAAGCTTGTGTGTCGTGAAGAAGTAAAGGGGACCGTATCTGCTATCTGTGGGGTCAATGGATATCTTCTCGCCGCGCAGGGTCAAAAGGTACCTGATTACACTCTCCTCCCCCGTTGATGCGTGATTCACAATTAACATCTATAGATAATGGTACGAGGTTTAAAAGAAGACCAGTCTCTTCTCCCAGTGGCGTTCATGGACATGAGTATGTATGTCACTGTTGCAAAGAATCTCGACGGCATGATCCTGTTTGGAGACTTCATGAAGAGCATCTGGTTTACTGGGTTCTCTGAGGAGCCGTATAAGATGACGTTGTTCGGAAAGGATACGCAGACACTCGAAGTTGTTGCCGCCGACTTTTTGCCCGATGGCAACAAGCTATATTTCGTAGTTGCCGATGCGGACAGCAATATTCATGTTTTGCAATACGATCCCGAGCGTATGTTTTCTCCCCCACTTTCCCATTCGAACAGACAGTACTAACTGGATTAGATCCTAAATCTCTCGCAGGTCAACGTTTAATCCGCCGTGCCGACTTCTTCGCCGGCCACGAAGTCAAGACCCTTACGATGCTCCCACGGTCTCGTCCAATCGCCTCAGAACCCGACCCAGATGTAATGGACACCGTCACAGACACTCCCGAAGAATTCCTCGTCCTAGCAGGGACCCTTACCGGCTCTCTCGCAATGATCACCACGCTCCCAGAAACCAGCTACCGTCGCCTCAACATCGTGCAAGGCCAAATTGTAAGTGGGGAAGAGCACACCGCAGGGTTGAACCCCCGAGGGTATAGGGCCGTCGTCAGTAGCGGAGCCGCGGGTGTCGGAGGTGACCTTCTGAGAGGGGTCTTGGATGGCGCCCTAGTTTGTAGATGGATCGGCTTTGGGGAGGGTAGAAAATCGGAGATTGCGAGCAAAGCTGGAAACGACATTCAGGGGATCAGGGAGGATCTGAAAGGGCTGGAGGGGGCGTTATTATATTTGTAGAGGAACTTTTCTCGGTGTTTGGATTTTATAGTTAGATATGATATCAGTAGCACAAAGACGGGTATGAGTAGTACTTCCTTCAGGAAATGCACGCCATGAGTTGAGAGGAAATTATTGGTTGGTTTGATCTAGAGCAATACTTTTTATACTGTGAAGCTTAGTTACAATACTCCCCCAGCCTGCTCCTCCAGCAAACAGGGTGGTTGTCTACTTAGATCTTTGCGGCTCTAAAGTTGTAGTTGTACTCGTTGAATAGTAGACACGTTTGCGCTTGCCGGTGCCAAGTGATCCAAGTACGTACCTGTCACTGAAAGTAGTGTGGTCTACAGGGTGCTCGAGACGAGGTTTAAGAGTGTCTTCGTCCTCGTTAACGTAAGAAGAGTTAGTGTCATATATCGAGGGCACAAGGACTATCATCCTTATGGATCGGCTACACTACTGAAAAGCTATTCTCATGTGCGCATAATAAGGTGATGAAGCCTGCATGATGAACATAACCTTTTTTTTTTTTTTTTTTTTTGTTTAATTTATTAATATGGTGAGCATAACTAACTGTCTTGGGGGTAGTTGATGTCGATACTCCAAAGTCTCATAACGCGGATATATGTATTATCTCTTGCTAGGATATGCTTTGGATTTTATTTCAAGCTTGGAGGATGAGGCATATGCAGTGAGATACCATTTCGTCCAGCCCTTCGGCATGTACCTACATACTAGAGGGTAAACCAGGATTTACATGATATACGGTGAATGAGTCAAGGAGGTCCTATATTTTTTATTACATCTACTACAGGCTGCCCGGCAAAAGGCTGCACGGGCTGTCTATAATTAGCGTTCCCTAATGACTAAACGGAACGAGTGATATCTCATGATATGGCTGACGCCTTGCACAGCAAACAGATATACGTGCACCAGGCTCCCAATGTCCGATTCAGTGACACCGAAGTATCTCCTAGATAGACCGCGTCAGAGATAGAGTAGTGACTGTGCATCAAATACATTACTCTACCTTCTTCACCGCGCGCTATCACGTGAGAGGAAAGCACCGCGCTTGATGGCCCCAAACCAAGCTTTTCGGCAGCTTTAGCGCAGTCTTGGCATATTATCATATGCTTTGACAGCCATATGCGTGGGGATTTCAAGCCCTTTGTAAGGACCACGGGGCTATCCAGTGAGGATATGATCCCCGCTTCGGCAACGAGATCCGGGGGGATCTTCGGTATGCCCCACTATGAGGAGAGGGTATATAAAAGCGCATTTTCTCCTCTCGGAGACATTGGTATCTCACCGCTCGCGCTCTCTCTATATATTCAACAGCTAGTCAGCTTCGATTGCTATTGCATTGATATATCCTCCCCTCTAAAAAAAATGAGCTTTAAACTAAACCCCCCGTTTCGTGCTGAGCATCTGGGCTCTCTGCTTAGGCCCGAAGAGCTGCTGAAGGCCCGGATGGCTTTCGAGAAGAAGGAGCTCTCACCGGAGGAGCTTAAGATGGTTGAGGACAAAGCTATCGAGGATATTGTAAAGTTGCAAAAGGAAGTGGGTTTTAAGGGAATCTCGGACGGAGAATATAGGTTAGATGACCTGCTGCGTTTATAACAATTAATGTGCGGGCTGACAAGATATAATATGTAGGCGTCATATGTTTTTCGATGGGTTCTTTGAACATTTGGAAGGGTTTACTTGTAATTACTCTATTTAATCGAGCAATCGATAAATATACTGATTGTTGTGTAGATATTGCGGAGGCACCGAGAGAGATCTTTAAGGTAGATATTTGTCAAATTATATCTATATGTGGACTAATATCAATACCCATTGTTAGATGTACGTCCCAGATGTCGGCGTTTTTCTTCTTAAAGAAACGAAACCCCCCTCTACAACTCTCTGTACTGGTAAAATAAAGTACGCAAAACCCTCTTTGTATCCCACGAGCCAACTCTGACTTGCCCGCAATAGACACGTCAAATCCGGTTACCTCCCTCAATTCGAGGCCCTTAAAGCCCTAGTTGAGCCCTCAGAGGTTAAAAATATTAAGCTCACCCTCGCGGCCCCAGAATGGTACCACTTACGCCATGGTATCCTTCCACTCCGCTCCCAATTACCCGTAGTAAGGTTTGCGGAATTACTAACGTCCCAAAGGCGAAAATGCCTATGACAAATCCATCTACGCCAACAACGAAGAGCACTTCAACGATATCGCAGCCGCATACCGAACAGAGCTCGAGATCCTCTATGAGGCGGGTTGCAGAAACATCCAGTTCGATGACCCGCTGTTGGCATATTTTTGCGCACAGCCAATGCTGGATGGAATGAAGGCTGAGGGCGAGGACCCCGAGGCGCTGTTTGATGTAGGTTTCTGTGTGTCATTTTGTTTGAGGGCGCCCAGGGGAGATCGCTGATGGTTGTGGTTGAGTAGAGTTATATCAGGCTGTATAACAACTGTCTCCGGGACCGTGCGACGAAGCTTCCGGATATGACGGTCGGTCTGCACCTGTGCCGCGGGAACTTTAGGAATAGTGTGCACTTCTCGGAGGGGGGATATGATGCGATTGCTACTAAGCTCTTCAATGAGATCAACGTGGATGTGTACTACCTTGAATACGACACTGAGGTATACTATAGACCCACCCAAACATCCACTCTCCGCCTACACGGCCATACTGACCTCCCAATAGCGCGCGGGAACCTTTGAACCCCTGAAGCGTCTCCCCAGAAACAAAACGGTCGTACTCGGCCTGATCACGAGTAAGTTCCCGCAACTAGAGGATCTCGAGGAGATGAAGAAGAAAGTCTACTCAGCGGCAGAGATAATGGCATCTGGAAACGCGCAAAGTAAGGAGGAGGCTCTCCAAAGGGTATGTGTGAGCCCGCAGTGCGGGTTTGCGAGCCATATGGAGGGAAATCTGGTCACAAGAGATGATATGAAAAAGAAGATGCAGTTGGTTGTGGAGCTGGCGAAGAGTATTTGGCCGGATGCGTAGATGGTGTGGGAACAATTAGTTGTGCGTATTTCTAGTAAAAGAATATTTATTTATATTTCTTGGAGATGTGGCCTCCTGTCTTGGAAGGTTTTGAACTGTTCTTTGGTGTTGGGGTCTAATGACGCCTTCGATGGGACGGTTAATTCTGCCATGTGAAGACAATGGAGTAATCGAAGAAGGAACTGATGTTTTGAGAGAGCGTCCTGATAGGTGAATGTGTAGGTATTCACACCTATCTGGACAAAGGTACGATGTATGAGTCGACGTCGATCCTGCCCATTTCATTATCGATACCACAGATGTCCGATAAGACACCCTAACTACATGTAGATATACATTTAGCCCTAACTAACCCGCACGAACCCCATTTTTTCCTCTGCCAGTTAAACCTCTACCGGACTACATGTAACTTTTTATATGCACATGTAGTATACGCTAGGTTTTTAGTCCCTTGGCCTCAGAGACAAGGCCATGGAAACACTCACGGCTCCATCATAAACTATCACTCGACATTACTCTCCCAAGCGCAGAAGATCTGCGTATTAGCTGGCCAATGGGAAGCTAGGTGAATTTAAGCTACGTATACTTTAGATGAGAGGCCCCTACAATAAATATGCACCCTTCAACATTTACATTTATGTTGAGTGTTAGTATACAATTTCCTTGGGCTTTGGCTCGTTTAACGTTTGTTAGGCTCGGCCTACTAGGTCGGGCTGGTTCCCCCCCCCCCAATTTTTTTTTGGGGGGGGGGCATGACCTGTTCCTATGCCTATACCAATAAAGCTACTAAGTTACAATGTATATGCATGATGAAGTGAAGAACGAAAAGTACTGTAATCATAATATGAACAGTATCGTACGCACATTCAACGCTTGATTCCAGGGGCTTTTGCTGACTGAGAACTAAACACATAATATCTAACTAGATGTACAGTCTTGAAGTACTTCGGCCAAACCCCTTACCACTTAGTAGATTTTTCTAGTATCTAAAGATACATACATGGTTCTTCAAAAACTAGCGACAAGAGATATACATGTATGTACTTACATGTAGATACATAAGTGCTTTCCAACAGGCTAATAGCACTAGGCGGGCAAGAGCAGTTAGACTTTCCCAGCAACCAGTGGCGGCCGGAATCAATGGATAAGATCAATGACCCGTATACCTGCTTTTATAATTTATATATGTATACATGTGTAGTCACGAACTATATTGTATATTTTTCGTTTAATCGAACCAAACACGTACTTGGGCCGGTAGGCAAGAAGAACCTTTTTATGGTAAAAACCTCTGATTTGCAACTGGCGAAAAGCTACACATTGTACTTTTGTTCTTATTAATTGCTTACCCCGGGTACTCTACTTACCTACATGCAGGTAAGGTATGTACTTGTTGGGTGATCATATGAATAACGTTATCGTTAATTTCGGCTTTAGTACATTCTATTCTCAAGTGTAGTAGAGCCTGATGGCTGCTTCCTGATGGTGGCAGCTAGTGATGACCTTCACAAGTCTCAGTAATATATCAAGCATAGTATCGATTCAAGTGTTCGCAGCTGAGGTTGATATCACCAATCTGGTAGCAGGCCCGTTGATCCCTGCATGTACCTGTCCCACCCACAAACGGTTAGGACAGCATGCAGATCACACCCACGCGGCTCCCACGATGACGACCTAAAGCTTCAAACTTGAAAGGCCACGCGCGACGAAACAATTAAATCACCTCAATCTCGTTAGGAGAGTCGATTACCACGCAGAGCGATAGTTACCTAATCACAACCTAATAGAGCGTCCACCACGGGAGCTGTTTGAGCGACGGGTTTTCAGAATGACCGCTCAGTTTCTCACCAACGAGCTCACAAACCTAGTGCAAGAGGCGAAACGGAAGAATTCGGATCTGAGACATGTGTGATAATACTGCAGTTCACCTTCGGGCTCGGGAATGGATGATACTGATATGTGGTAGGCTGCGGAGAAATCGTTGTCGGATCTAAAGTCGCTGAGTCCCTTAGCTGAGGTAGCTGCCGGTATTTCAACGCAAGCCCGGAGGTGTCTCTTTGTTGGAGCTGATAGTGTGCTATAGAGCTATCTACGAAACCGGGATTTCTGTCGCCGTTCTTGATCGCCTGTGGCACTCGGAATGCGAAGTTCAGTACCATAGGAGTGGTGTGTCTACAGCGATTGATCCTTTCGAGAGCTCTTGCAAAGGTGCTGTCCATGTTTCCGGATTATGAAACTAGAGCCGTTAATGCTTACTTTTTGTACAGTCGAGATTGCGAGAAGTTTTGGAAGCGTTCAGAGAAGCTGCGAATCTGGGTACGAGATAGCTGAAGGTTCACTGGTAGAGGATAGGGTTAACCGGGCTATAGGTGTCGAAATCCAGCTTAAGATTCTACAAGCGCTACCACCGTTATTGCAAAACTATGCAGAAGACCTGAATGGAAATCTCCTTGGAGAAGCACTGCTAATATGCTCGATACTTCAAGGGAGTAAGATGGGCGTTGTTAATAATACTGCTGCCGCAAGTATGTTACCTCGCACGGCCTGAAGACAATATTGCTAACATCTCCCAGCACTATCTCAGATTGTAATTTCTATATTCGATAAAGTAGTCTCAGAAGATGAGCGTTTATTAGAAACCGATATTCACACGGTTGGCGAGGCGCCTTGCGATGATGGCCTCATACCTCTCCGTCCTGCGGCATTTGATGCATATCGTGTCTTTTATGATCTTTGCCTCCTTACAGAAGGCCATCGTCCTCAATTTCTCCGTTTCAATGTTCTCCCGCAACCTTTCGGACTAGAACTTATAGAATCAGTTCTTACCAACCATCCGGACATTTTCCTAACACACCCGGAACAGGCATATGTTCTAAAGACAAGAGTTTCACCACTCATTATTCGTTCTTTGGCCGATAGGCTCAACTTCCCAACAACAGTAAGAATCACTAGGGTACTTTATATTCTTCTAAGAAGACATCTTAGTATTCTCAGTCTTGAATGCGAGGACGCGTTGAACCTTCTTACGCAGATGCTAGACCCTGACGCTAGTGCACCCTGGAAACGTGCCCTCTGTATGGAAGTCTTCCGTGGAATCTGCTCGGAGCCTACCCTTGTCCGTAAAATATTCGCCACTTATGATGCTGTGGAGGGGCGCAAACCCATCATGAAAGAATTGATGGGCGCGCTCACGCGTCTTGCAACTGAACGGCCTAGCATCATAGGCCTGGGTTCACAATCCACAGTTCCAGTTGGTGCACAGGCACTCAAAGACCTTTCCTCCGAGCAAGCTGCATTAGAGGCGGGCGGAGTTGCTGGCATTATCGGTGGCGCAGTTGGGCTTGGGGAAGTCCAGGTTGCGGGATTGAGTACACAGTGGAGTTTAGTTAGGGTCCCGTGTATTGATCAACTTGATAAAAGTGAGCCACCCGCTATGCCAGAGAGTTATGTTTATTGTCTCGGTTTGACTTGTGTCAACCTATTCTGCGAGGGGCTCGCAAAATTTATCCTTCCACTCACTATTCCCGGCGGCGAAAGTAAAAGTGGAGGTTCCAAACGGCGGGGTCGAGGCATGCTTCGGACTGGAACTGTGTCTCTCGTGGTAGCCCCCGGGAGCGATAGTGAAGCAGCCGAATCACCGAGAACTCCCAGTCCGGCAGCAACAAAGGGTGCGGTTCTAAAACGCAAGCCAGCCCCAAGAGTACACCGAATCCCCATTAACCCGCTCACACTTGAGAACCATCCTTTGGCCGCGGAAATTACGATTTCTACTGCGATAATGGAGGCTTGTTGGCCAGCGGTCCTGGCAGCGTGCTCTACCTTTTTGTATGCGACTTTAGATAACGAGTTTTTACCATGGGCTCGTAAGGAGCTTTCAGAAATTTACGCATGTGGCTGGGTTACTGCGACTTACGACGCCGAGAGATGCATTCCTAACAACGCTGGGCAAGGCAGCAGTGCCGAGTAATGTTATTTCTGCCAACATTGACGGTAGCGGTAGCAGTACTGCTGGATCCAAGGGTTTACTTAGTGTTGATGCTGAACGTGGTGCTCCTAGCCCTGGTCTAAGGGAAGAGACAGCGGTTGGACTTAATAGCCGGAATTTGCTGTGTCTCCGTGCATTGCTAAATCTTGGGATTGCCCTCGGTCCAACCTTGGAGAAAAGCTGGAGCATCCTTCTTGAAACCCTTCAGGGTGCAGATTATGTTCTCTTTGCTTCTTCGAGGAAGAATGGGCGACAGATATCACTCTCAGCACCAGGAGGAGGGTTATCAAGAACCGACTCAATGAAGGCTGAGCACCAGGGAACCCTCATGACAAATGTCGGTCCTGAACTCGCTGCCGTTGAACTCGCTGCAGGGAAAATGTTCGAGTCAACTCGTGACTTTCCCGATGATGCGTTTATGGCCGTTCTTGCTGCAATGTGTAAACTTAGTGACGGTGAGAGCGAATCAGGCGGTCGAACAAGTATGGAGAAGCCCCGCTCTCCGGCCTTTCCGGGCGGCCACAAAAGGATTGGTAGTGTGTCGTCCTTTTCGTCTCAGGCTGTGGTCACAGATAACGCTTTTGCGCTTGCAAAGCTCGGCGAGCTGGCAATGATAAATATGTCACGTCTCATTGGCCCCAATCCCGCAAGTACAGGCTGGGACCTTCTTGCTACGCATCTTGCTACTGTGGCTGGGAGTAGGGACCGCGGAAACCCAATTCGGATGAAGGCTGCAGAAGTATTGAACGAGGTTGTAGTCGCAGCGGCAAAGACAGTTGGGCTGGAGAGCACAGAGAACGTAGCAGAGGTACAGAGGAGAATCCTAACAGCGTTGAGGGAGGGTGTCCGAGGCGGTGAGGAGGGCGTGGCACCAGACGGAGGAGTCAGAGCCACAGAGGCAGAGATTGTGCGGATGGGCTTGGAAGCGCTAAATGCGATACTTGAGCATTCGGGGCAGAGCTTGATCGCTGGATGGGAGATTGTGTTTGAGATAATCACGGGCGTATTTGATTCTAGTATAGTATGGCGGCGGGATGCGGCCCTGCCAGTGGAAGATGCGCAGCAGGAGGGAGCCAAAAGCGCGAAGAGTCCAAAGCTTATCCGGGGCTCCTTCAGCTCGCTAGAGCTCATCTGTAGCGACTTTCTAGCAAATCTACCGACGAGTTGTGTGCTTGTGCTTATTGATGCGCTGTTTGCGTTTTGTAGCCAGAAGGATGATCTGAATATATCACTAACGACGATAACGTTTTTCTGGAACGTGAGCGATTATTTACAGACAAAGGGAGGGGGGGCTGAAGGGGGCTCTGTGGGCAGGGCGGAGAAGGAAGAGGACCTATTAGAGATTGTAGAAAAGGGAGAGGGAGATAGCCATAGTGCATTGTGGATGTTGCTGTTGCTGAGGCTGACGGGGGTGAGTGGTGACCGGAGAGCAGAAGTACGGAACGGTAAGTAATCTTTTTTCCAGTTTTTGATTGAGAGCTAAACGCTGGCGTAGGATCAATACAAACGCTATTCAGAATATTCGATACCTACGGGCATCAACTTGGTCCGCAGGCGTGGAGCTCTTGCCTGAAGATTGTGGTCTTCAAGATGATGGGAATCAATCCAGCACCAGCACCCACTGACTCTGATGTTGGCGTCAAAGCAAAAACGAGTGAATTCAAACAATGGGACGATACAATCAATCTCGTCCTCAGCGGAATTGGAACATTGTACTCGAATTACTTTGATATCTTTGCGCAGCAATCCGAGTTCCGAAACACTTGGAGCGTTTTCATTCACTACCTCGAGAACCTCCTCTCCCGGCGGAGCTTTGAGGTCAACACAAATGTCTTTACAGTGCTCAAGCATGTCCTTGAGAAGGTCTCTCAGCCCGAGAAACTAGACCAGGCAAACCGTGAAGATGTCTGGCGCATGTGGAGCGGCCAGGGCATCAAGCTCGTTGAAGGAAACGTCGAGACCTCCCGTACGGGTATCCAAGAGACTCTGACAGCATATGTGGACTCATTTAAACCCCTTTACCGGCTTCTCGAGCCTACTCTCGACGCAGATATGGCAGGCCGTACACTCGCTATAATGAGAGAGTGCATCATCTTCCCCGATGCGCCCTCATACTTCCAAGATATTGATATCCTCACGCCCCTGCAAGCCGTCATCCTCGAGGTCGTGCAACTACTAAGAACCGATATTCCGGGCGTGCCCAGCTTGGTTCTGAAGCAGATATCAGAGTTCAGTACAGTCGCATACGACACTAACCTCCATGCGGGTATCGACAAGAAGGGCGTGCGCATCCCCACCTACATTGCGCTGGCGACCCAGAGTATGAAGATCATTGAGGCGGTAACCTTGCAGCACATTGAGAACCGGGAGATATATTCTAGCGGCGCCTTAAAGAGCGTCCTGGAGGCGCTAGGCGTGCCTATTAGCCTCAAGTACAATTTCGCGCCGCAAACAACGAGCTCAGTTAAGCGGCCAAGCCAGTGGATACCCGCGACCACAGTCGTGTTAAGGATATTGACCCGCGCACTGGCGGCTATGGATTCGCTGGAGATTGCCGAGGAGAAGGTGTGGGGGCTGGTGATACAGATCATTGGCTCTGTTGTCTCGGCGGACACGACTAGTGGTGTCGGGGAGGTAACGCTACAGATGGATGAGGACTTTGACATCAGCTCTTTTAAGCAGCTTAGAGAATTGGTTGTGCCGCGGCTAGGGAGGTCGGTGGTTCCAGATAAAGTGGTTAATGAGTATGTGAGAAGCGTCGTCAAGAGCTCACTTTTATATGGTGTTGATCTGGAGATGGACGGAGGGGCGCTAGAGGGACTGAAGAGGCGGCGACGCGGTATCACAAGCGAGTTGGTTCTAGAGAGAAGGGTTAGGATGAGCTACGTTTGTCTCGACGAGCTATTTGAACTTTCCAAGATTGGAGGTGATGGTAAAGGTCCCAGTTGCTAGTCTGGTCAACAAGGTGCTAAGTTGTGACGCTAGATTCGCCTGAGTTGCAACGACTTGCTGCCGCCGCCGCACCATTCCTAGTGCTAAGAGCCGGGCTAGTATTGCAGCACTACATCTCCGTATGAACCCCCTGACCATCAGATAACCTTTACGGCTAACAAAACCAGGACCAACCACTACGGGGCCGGATGCCGCAGCCCGTCGTCCAGCGCAAAGAGATGCTCTACGTCCTCAAGCGCCTAGTCAACCTCGAGTCCAGCTCGAAATCCATCTCCAAAGAATGTAAGTAGCGCGTCCTCCCCCACCGCCAGCTAAGCTGAGCTAAGCTAACAAAAATAACTCTAGCCCACCTACCACCGTCGACGAAGCAGCACCTGTTTACGCTGTTTCCGCTCATCTCGCAGTGCATTGCGGTCGCGCAGGGCGACCAGGAGCTCCTCACGTGGCTGTCGAGGGCGCTGAATGAGATGGGGATGGCATTTGGTGTGTGTTAGCTGGTTTTAGTTATAGGCGGGGGGGAGGGTTAGAGGGCTTGTTTTTTTCTTTTTTGTTTTTCGTTGGCTTGTTGGAGTTGTAGACAGACGGCATCTGGGGAATCTATATCTGAAATCTGGACGGGGTGAAGGGGGGAGGGAGGGGGGAGGGAGAAGGGGGGGGGGGGGGTTGTAGATGCCACGCTACGCTAGAATTGCAGAACCAAAAATCAAAAGACTTCATAAACACACACACACACACACACACACACACACACACACACACACACACTGCACACATATATACTTTTATAAATATTAACTGCTGCTGATGCTGTGGTTTTTTTTGTACATCCTGCTGTTTTTTTTTCTTTCCCTTTACCCTATGAAGGCCGGAAGCCCTCGAAATACTAAGTCATAGTTTGTCAGCATGCAGGAAAGAAAAACTGGTGAAAGCGATCATTACCTTCTTCCTAAAATTATTCAACTCATCGGCCGTCGCCTTCCTCGGCGCCCCCTCCCCCTCTGCAGCACCTCCATCCCGCGCCCCCTCCCCCACCGCCGCCGCAACGCTCTCCAGACCTTCATCCCCGGGTTTCCGGGAGTACGTTAATAGCCTCCTTGACCCTGTCCGCCGCACCCTCTCAATCAGCACCCACCGCCAAACCCAGCCCCACACGCAAAATCACCAAGAGGGAGAGAGAAAACACATACACTTGTTAAACACCTGCACACATACACACACGAGCTCCATCTGCGGATGCATGGGTATATCAATGCCCTCGACAAAGTCCTCGTTGGCCGTCGGCATCCAGAAGCACAGGCGCCCGCCGTCGACCAGGCGCGCGGCAGAGAAGGCGAGGATGTCATTGAGCATGGCCGTGAAGCTGTAGGGCCGCTTGGGGGGTACGTAGTCTGGCTGCCTGTTTTTTTTCTCCCTCGTTAGCTGCTGCTGTGATTGGGGACAGCCCCCGGGGGTGGGTATGCATACAGATGCCGCAAAACCCCATCCCTCACAACCGCCTCCCGCCCCTTCTCGCGATCCCGCGATCCAAGAACCTTCAGCCCCTCGCGCACGCCATACGGCGGATCACACACCACGGCGTCGAGGAAGCGCCTGCCGCCGGCAACAACAGGGGTGTTTGTCAGGTCGCTCACAAAGCCGTCGATGTATGCGTCCGTCAGCCCGTACTGCACAAAGTTATCCTTGACCCCGGGGCCACCGGGTTTGCCACGGATCTGGCGGCCGTCGATGTCGCTGCCCCAGGTGTGTGCGCCGAAGGCGGCGGCGGAGACAAGGAAGGAGCCGGTGCCGGCGAAGGGGTCGTAGATCAGTTTGTTGGCGGCGCAGAGGGACAGGTTGGCGGTGATGAGGGAGAGGGCGGCGTCCATGCTGGTGGTGCCGATGTAGGTGCGCTTTTTGAGGTCGTATGTGTCGGGGAGGTGGCGGGCGCCGGGGGCGAGGCGGAGGCCGAAGTGGAGGGTGTGCGGGGTGGGGGAGTGCGGGGTGTAGGATTCGAGGAGGGTGAATGTTGTGGTGGGGTTGTGGAGGGAGATGGGGCCTGTGAGGGGGAGGTAGGAGAAGGTGTTTATGAGCGCGAGTTGGGCGGCGGAGGTGTGCGAGGAGTTGTAGGTCTCGATGGTGAATTTGAAGGGGTGGGGGGTGAGGCGCGGCCAGAGGTGGGGGGTGCGCTGTTGGATGGTGGTGTGTAGCGTGGTGAGGGTGGCGGAGGTGGCCCAGAGCTCGTAGATGGCTTTGGTGAGGATGCTGCGGGAGACGAGGGTGCGGGCGGAGGTGCGGGAGGGGAGGAGGAGGGTGGCGTAGGGGCTCTGGGGGACTCATGTTAGTGGATTGCTCTATAGAGAGAGCTTGACAGAGCTCGAGACAGAGACAGAGACACAGAGAGAGAAACACACATCATCGCTATACCCCGTCCACACAACCTCAATCCCATGCAGCACCGCCAGCGCGTCAATCTCCGCCTTTCTGAACGTCTCGTGGATCTGCGCAAAGTGGATCAGGCACTCGATCGGCTCGTCGTCGCCCAGTGGGATTGTTGCCGGCGGTACTATCGACATTCCTTCTGCTTCTGCTTCCTCTCCTCCTTCTTTCTGCATTTCCTCTTCTTATGTTGCGCTACTTCTGCGCTGTATGATAAGTGGTTAACTCGGGGGGGGGGGGGGGGTTTAGGTTGCTTGGTGGGGCTCTCTCTGGCTAATGGTGGGGTTGCCCTGATAAGCGTTTTTTTTTTTTTTATCGCACCCCCTAACATACATACATAACAGAGCCGCAAACGTCACCGCTCCGTCGTTGCCATCATGAGCTCTCACTCGGCGTTGGCTGTGGGTTAGGGTTAATTAGTGTATGGTTGGAGGTGGGGTGGGCGATATGGATGCCCATCTCGAACCCTAACTCTAAAGCTTCCTTCCCGTGTGGAGTGTGGGGGGGGGGGGGTTGTGACTGCGCTTGTGGTTTGCTTGTGGGGGGGAGTAATTAATGTATTTGTGGAGATGCAGAAGGCAGAAATTGAGATAGGGTGGTGTTTGTTGTCTGTGCTGTGCGCTGCGTGGGCGTGGAAGCTGTTGTGACGTGCAGCGAGTGGAGGGGGTGGGTGCATGGAGAGGGAGAGCTACTCTAGAGGCTAGAGGCAAGACAAGCAATCGTGCATGGGGCATGGGGCTTGGGGCTTGGGGACCAATGGATTGCGGGGGAATAATCCGGAAGAAATAAGTGCAGGGCACATGACTATTGACCAGTTGTGTTTTTTGTGTGTGCTGCAGCCTTAGCTAGGGGGGGAGTAGCTGTAGCTAAGCTAAGCTACATACTGAAGCTACATAAGCTAACGATACATAGAAAAAGAAAATAGGGATAAAAAAATTATTATAAAACCCAATCCATCCAATGAATCACCCCTCTTCTTTCCCCTCCCCCCCACACCCCCAGACTAAACCAAACTAGAGCACCTAGACCAGACCAGAGCAGACCAGCCAATCCTACCAATCCGGAAAATCCAGCGCCATCTCCCCTGCAATCGCCTTCGTATACCTCTGCAGCAGCTCCAACTGCCCCACAATATCCGTGAGCGCAGACGAATAGGCATACTCTGTCCCTTCATTAGCCCCCCTTCTCCTCTCCCCCCCCCCCCGGGGGGTCAATTGGAAAAGAGCAACAACTTACGATACACATCTGCCCACCTCCTCGACCCCTCGGGCCGCGGCCGCACCTCCGCCAGCGCCTCATCCTCCTCCTCAATCTCCGCCATGCGCTCCAGCAGCCGCTTGCGCGCCGCCGCCGCCGAGGGCAGGTACATGGGCACGGGCCGCTTCGCGCGCAGCGCGCCCGCAAGGATGTACAGGTTCATGAGGATGCTGGCTACGGCGTCGCGCCGCACCGAGAGCATTTTGCGGGTGAATTCTTCGGTGCCTGTATTGTGTGTAGGGTTAGGGGGGAGACGTGGTTCCACTAGTGGGGAGCGGAGCAAAAAAGGGGGGGGGGGGGGGACAGGGACGTACCGCCGTAGAGGAAGGGCTGGAAGAAGAGTGAGGATTGGCGCACTTCGACAATGTGTTCGAGGAGGCGCTCGCAGCTGTCCATGGCGGCGCTGTAGGGCGCTGCGTCGAAGGGCCCGCGTAGGCGCTGTGCGAGAAGGGGAAAGTGTAAGCTACTGCCAACCTGGTGCTAGCTGCCGGGTCTCTCTCTCTCTCTCTCCGGATTGATTTGATTTGAAGGTAGATCAGAGATGGATGTGCACTTATGCACTGTACTTACTATCTCGTGTCTGGTCATTTCCAGCAGCTCGCGCATGCGGACGAATCCTGGGAAAGGAAGAAGGAGAAGAACAAGTGTTAGACAGGCAACCAAGCTTAGTTCACCCCCGATTCGGCAAGACAGCCAATGGGGCTGGGGTGGATGGCGCCCGCGATCGACAACAACGGGAGCTGCAACAGGGAAGAAGAAAAACATTTGTGGGGAAAAAGCAAAAGTTACAATAGAGTAGTGAAAGTGATGAAAGAGCTTTGCTTCAGTCTCAGACAGGAGCGAGGAAGGTAATTCGAAGCCAGTGTAGAAAGAAAAGAACAGACAGGCGTGCATACCTTCCCTCAACCGCGCCTCCTGCATCTCCGAGCGCTCGAGATCCTCCTTTGTCGGCGCCGAGTCGGCGTCGTAGTAAATATACCTGCAGCAGCCACACACACACACACACACACATCAGCCACTCTCCCCGCCATCACCGCTCCTCTACCACACAAGCACAGGCACAAACCTCGCAACAACGCCACGATACGATATCCCCAGATTCAGCATCATGAACGACAGACTCTTCCTCAGCTCGTGCCGCGCCACAAACGGCCAAATCACCCAATTGACCACGACCGCGCTCACAATGCCCACAATCAGCGCCGCGCCCCGCGTCCACGCAATCCTTGCCGCGCCCGCCGCCGTGCCTGTGGCGTCTGCGGCGGCGGCGGCGGTGTAGGCGCTCACGGAGACGACCGAGAAGGCCACGCACCCCATCAGCCCTGAGCGTGGATGCGAGCTTGCCGTGAAGCGGAATACTGAGACAGAAACAAGCACCAATCAGCATCCACTCTCCCTCACCCGCCACACATGCCCGCCCCCCACACAGAGAAGAGGAGGAAGAACTTACTACACCCCGCCATAAACACAACCATAAACACGCCGACCACCACGGGATTCCCCCCGCCGGCCGCCACCGCCACCCCACCACACACGGCCCCCACCGCGGCCGCCGCACTCCTCGTCACCAGATCCCGCGCGCTCCCGCCGACCCGCGGATGCATCATGAACCAGGCCGCCAGGACGCTCCACCACCCCTCATCCGCCACATACCAGCCCCTGCCCGCCTCCGTCCACGCCGGCACACACAGCAGCGCCGTCACCAGCACAACCTTGACCGCAAACCGGCTCTCAAACTGCTGCAGCCTATGCACCACCATCCACACTTTATACCGCCTCGTCTCTGTCTCCGCCCCCGCCGTACCCGCAGAAGGCGAATCCGTCTTCGCCCCAGCAGGACTGAGAATGTCCGGGCTGGGCGTAAACGGCAGCGAGTGGTACCGCTCCATCGCCTCCTCGATGCGCTGCTTACTCTTAAAATAGTACCCGGCCGTCGTGCCCCCGCGGTCATGGCGCACCTGCGGCGACGCGCGGTACAGCGCCTTCTCCAGCGGGTAGCTCGGCCCATACACGCGCTTCCTATTATCGCCGCGCTCGAGGGCCAGCACCTTCCCCGCGAGCGCGGACACGGACTCGGCGGCCTGGCGCACGGGGTGGATGTACAGGAAGAGGCTGACGAGGTCTGGGTGCGCCGCGTAGGAGCTGGGCAGCGTGGGGTGCTCCATGAGGTGTGTGTCGGCGGCGTCGAATGCGCGCAGGGCGGCGGTGAAGGTGCTGTGCGTTGTGGTGAGTGTTGGTGTGGTGGTGGGAGGGGTGGAAGAGGGTGCCGGGGTGCCGGGGTGCCGGAGGAGCTCGCGGTGGTGCAGAAGTGTCATGAGGCTGCTGTCGCAGGATGTGAGCACGGAGGCACACGCGGCGAGGAGCGCTTGTGTGGGCGTGGCCATGATGCTGCGCACTAGGCTTATGTGTTCTGCGGTCGAGGAGGCGAGCGAGAGGTTATCGCTGTCTGACACATTATCTACAGCAGTAGTGGGGGAAAGGCCAACCACCACCGCATCCTCCTCCTCCTCCTCCTCCTTCGCCGTCGCGGCGGGCGTGTCAAAGAGACTAGCGTCCGGCTTGATAGCCATGATATCGCGGATGACGGCCTGTAGGAGGTTCCGCAGCTGCAGGGCGTCGGCCGGCGCAAGCGGCGAGAGGACAATCTCGCTGCGCATGTCGCGCACGGCCTCGGAGAGGTTGACGAGTTGGAGGGACATGTGGCGGTGTGTGGCGGGGGAGTAGGTGTGCTGCTGGACGAGGCCGTCGAGGGCGGAGAGGAGGGCTTTGTGCAGTGCGGTTCTGGTGGTGCGGGGAGAGGGATCAGTATGGGAGAATGGATGGAGTATATTGTAGATGTACATAGAGAGGACTAGAGTAGAATAGAGACTAGAGAAAAAAAACATACGCAACAGCCTTCCCGCCCGCTTCGGGCGCTATCAACACATTCACAACCGCACACAGCGCCAGCCCCACCGCCCACGGCACCGCCCACTCCCCCACCCTCGCCCTCACCCTCCCTATTCCCTCCTCCCCCACTCCCTCCCCCTCCACGCGCCCATCCACAAGCACCAAAAAGAAGAACGCCAACCCTGCGCCCATCATCGCCTGATACACCCTCACCAGCGAGCACCGCACCCAACTCGCCACACCAATAAACACCGCCACAAACACCGTCACAACACCACCATACCACCCTCCGCCCGCCCTACCCGCCGCCGCAAGCGCAGCAGCACCAACGCCCAGCCCCAGCACGCCGCCAACACCGCACGACACAGTCCCCTCGATCTGTGCGCCGACCGTGCGCCCCGGGTGGTTGGACAGCGCGGCGATGAGGACCCAGTAGCTGTGCTGCCCCAGCCACGCCCGCGTCGCGGGCACCAGGCAGAGGACGTAGGCGGCGAAGTAGGCGAGGAAGCTCTTTGCCAGGGACACGCCCTGGCGCGTCGTGAACACTGTTGTGGCGGCGCTCTTGGCGGCGGTGAGTTGGGCGTGTGCCCATTGGCGCGGCGTTGTGCGCGGTGGGTGGAGGGGGTGGAGGGGGTCATCGTCGGGCTGCTTGATGGGGCGGTAGAAGGAGGCGTCGAAGAAGCCGTCGCGCAGCTCTTCGACGCCGTAGGTGTTGTATTGGTCCATTTCGAGCTTTTCGAGGAGGTGCTGGAGCTGCAGGGTGGAGACGGAGGCGCGCGGGGAGTGCGTGGTGGTGGGCGTGCGCGCTTGGGAGGAGTGGAGGCCGGAGTGGGTGGAGCGGTAGGAGTGCGGGGTGCGGTGGTAGACGGAGTGGGTTGGGGGGCGGGGGGCGCGGGATTCGCGTTGGAGGGTGAGGGCGTCGAGGTGGACGTGGAGGGGGGGGTTGTGGCGGGGGTGGGAGTGGGGGTGGACATGGCGGTCGTGGTGAGGTTGGAGTGTTGGTTGTGGTGGTGAGGTCGAAGTGTTGGTGGATTGTGTAGATAATTTCAGATATGTTGGCGGAGGATTTGGAGGTTTAGGTGGAGGTTTAGGTGGAGGTTTAGTTGGACGTTTAGTTGAAAGATCTAAAGAGGTTAGAAATCTTGAGACGAAGTTGCGTTACCTAGATCAGCTCTGTCGGAATCGAGGTAATTCTAGGCAGTAATTAAGCTGAGAATATAGAGACGCATGCTGATGCGGTCACATCTAGCAGTGTATACAGCACGTAGACCCGTAGTATGTCGTGAGGATTCCACCGTTGAAGTCAGTGAGTGATCAATGTCTGAGTGTGCAACGTGAAACCTCAGCTTGCTCTCATCCTCTTGGCGCCAAGGCTCCCGTTGCTATGCGGACCAATGGCGGCATGGCCGCATAAACATGCAACTCAAACACAGACAGATCAAGTAGCATAGAGGGAGAGTGGGGTGGGGGCGCCGATTGCCAGTAACCTGGTTTAAAGAGTGAGTGCTTCCAGATGTTATTTGACTCTTGATAGATCCAGCGCACAGCACGGTTTTGTTTGTTTGTTTGTTTGTGATAAGCATATCATGTACTGTACATACTCGGGCAGTTGTACGCTCTGCTCTACTCCACTAGAGTACTGTACTCGTAGTAACAATCTGTTCTGTTCTGTTTAGGGTATCATGTATACGCAACATTAAGATGGACATGCCACGGACGCGTTGAGCTCTCGATCTCGCGTTTTGACCCTTCTGAAATCTCCGAAAAGCTCTTGGGGTGATAAGAAGACGATAGAAGGAAATTAAGCCCTGAGTGCGGTATTACCCCGCCCCCTCATTGCATAAAATTAAATAAAAAAATAGATTTGGTAGACTCGTAGGGTATGTATGCTATTTCCGACCTGATTTCCTACTTTGACGCGTTCATCTGCTTTCCCTCTAGCTCTAGAGCATAGTAGACAGTCCAGCCCGGACCTACAGTGCGGGGGAGATTAGGGACAGATGGATTCCTGAGAGTCGAGACGGTCATTCCTCGTGAACAAAAAAAAAAAGAGAGCCTAATTTCACTCGAGGAATCTTCTCTATCTCCTAGGTAGGTAGCTGGAATGAATTTCCCACGATCCGGACTTCTCCCGACAGCCCAATTGTAAATTGTTCCTCTCGATGGAATTGGCCGGTCTAGAGTAATCTAGAGTAGGGTTCCGGGAGCTAGACCGGATTCCACCAAGCATACTGTTCAGTTAGGTAGAAGAAGTGTAAGGTAGAGCGCTGAGCAATTTTACTCTTTTTCCTACCTAGAGAAGACTTGTCCTGTACCATCATGCAGCGTTACCTCGTTACCTGCCTGTTGCGGAGCCAAGTACCTATTCTCGAGTAGGAAGTAGGTGTGTGCTGTGACGTTACCGGCGCCATGAGGTCAGTCAATCAACACGAATGGATTTGGGGGGAAACTGATGTCGATGGGAAGAACAGCAGAAACAAAAGAAAGAGTCAGAGGGTTTGCGTATGACAGGAAACAGAAAAAAAAAGAGAGAGAGGTGTTCCGGTACCGTGGGCGGAGATGTGCATTATATTAAGCTTCCCCATGAGCTGTTGACGGAAACCGTTAATCCCCCAATCGTATTAATACCTGAGCTCCGAAGTAACCTCCCCTCACCACCACCACCCCCACCACAATGGCCCAATCAGTAATAGGTGGTTGGGAAGCTCCAACAACGAGTGATTGACCTGTTATCCCACCGGCCACTGTTTGTTTGGTTGTATAGAGCCAATGGGAGGGTCAGGGCATCTAAAAGACCGTCTCGACATTCGTTGATCGCAGCTTATGAACAAATGCTGTTTCAATTCCGCTATGTTTTTTTTTGTGAGCATACGTACATACTGTAACATACATAACATGTCCTGCTGCGGCTGAGCTTTCCAGGAAGGGTTCGATAGAGTCATGTCGATTGATGAGTCCTTCCAGTCAGTACTGTATGTAGCATCTCGGAGGCTAGGTACCTTCAAGCTGCTGCAACTGCACTGCAGGTAGAAAGGAAACCTCAAGAGAGGGGTGAAGGTGAGGGGAAATCTGAATGTACAAGTCCAACCTCCCTCCCATCATGTATCAGGTTAGTTTGATAGTATTTACCTCTCGAACCTTGAATGCGATCATCTATGTATGTGCTCTACTTTTTTTTTTTGCCTATTCACAACCTGACAGAACCCTCTACCCTCGATCTTATTATGCCTGGGGCTGCTTGTAGAGTGGTGGGTCAATGCTTGCCCGTTGTTTATTTGCGGGGACCCAAATCGGGAATCGGACGAGATGGCATGGGGGGGGGGGGGTTGCGCCAGCCAGAACGAGAGATGGGCACTGATGGCGAAACTTTCGCGACAGCACATTACCGATTGGATGGTAAGTGACGTCTTCTGCCGGGAGACATGTTTCTGTCTTTTGTTTTTGCCCCCAGAATCTACAGTCTACTGGGTGGGCTATCTGGAGAGAGGGCGGCTGAGCCTGGCCGGACATCAAGGCTGCAATAAATAATAGGTAAATACCACCACCGGTGACCGTTCTTCTTCTTCGCGGTCGTGTGTTGCTGTGGAAACCACCCCACGCGCTTATCCTGTTTACAGGAAGAGCGCTGTCAGGTGTACGTGACATGAACGTGTTTAAAAGGACGTTATTTGAGCCATTGAGGGAGTGGTGATTACTGTACGCTAGAGAACCCGATAGTCTCTCGAGGGGTCTAATTGTGCGGGCTTTTTGAGAAGGCAAATAGATTTATTTCCGCTGCTACTGTTCCGCTCAATGTCTAGCTACTCCCAGGCGGAGGGGCTTGCGCGCTGCGGCGGTCGGGGTGTTCCTTTAGTCCTTACTGTTTCAACAAAAAAGGTTATCCCTTGGCAAGTTGGCACGCAAAAAAAACCAAAACCAGCATGCCTGAGGTGCTAAACCTCTTCCTACAGCCGACTCCCATCCCATCCCTCCTCTCCACCCCCCGTTCTCACAACAACACACAAACACAACACATACACACCCTTCTTCTACCCATCCTCTTCCTCCTTCCTTTCCCTTCTTCTCTCCGACACCCAACCTTCTTCCATCTCTCCCCATCCATTCTTCACGCCTCTCCTTTCGTGATTGCTTTAGCACGTTTAATCACGTCTCGTTCCCTTTGCTCAGCACGTTTCTCGTGTTTTCGTCCTGGGGTTTTTCTCATCCCGAGTCCACACAGTCTGCGTTAGAACTCGAGGCTTGACAAGACACGTCCTTCCAGCAACAATCATTCGACAGGTCGGTTAGTATTTCCCCCTGCTGCTGCTGGCAGTCCAGTCTTGCTTGTCCAATCGGTTGTCTGCACGTTTTTTTTTTTACGGCGTTCCCCCAAAGCCTCTTGTCATCGATAACGCATCTGATGAATGTTCAACTGACTGACGTATTTGGCATTAGGTACCCGCTAAATACCGTGCATTCGGAACTAAGCAGAAACATCGCCAAGTCGAAACTTTTTTTTAACGATACCCCTTTTCATCACCACCTTTTAAACCCGGTTCATATCGGGTTTTTTTTCTTTCTTATTCAACACCCACCATCACCAACAATATGCAGTCTGTGAGTAAAACTTTATTTCTACCCCACAATTTTTTGTCAATCCCATGAACGCGAGAAAACGCGAATTTTTTTTTACTTTGCAATTTTTTTTTATCTTTATTTTTTTTTTACTTTACTGTTTTTTGTTTTTTTTTCAGCGCGTTGCTAACTTTAATACTTGTTTCTCTTTAGCGTCGAGCCGCTCGCGTTCGCTCAGCGAGCAACATCGAGGCCAATGATGAGAACAAGGCTACTACAACAACCCGTCTAACCAGGGCTAAGGCCGCCGCCCTTTCTACAGATGCTGCCTCAACCAAGTTGACTACTTCAAAGTTGTCCACAACCACCACCACAACCGCCGCCCAAAACAACCGAAAGCGTGCCGCCTTGGGGGATGTCAGTAACGTCGTGAAGGCTGATGGTGGAGCAGTTGAGGAGAGCAAGAAGGTTGGAGGAAAGAAAGTTTCTAGCAAGATTGCCCTGACAAATAAGGCTGCGGCTACCAATGGGGTCACCAAAACTACACGTACCGCCAAAGCTGCACCAATCAAGAACACTGGGAAGGAGGAAGAGGTTAAGAGAACAAACAATGGATCTGGGGTTATGGCGAAGAGCAGGAAGAGGACCACCACTGCTGCTGCCGCTGCTGCTAAGGCCAAGAAGGAAGTTGTTGTTGAGGAAAAAGACGCGTCTTCGGTTACCACCACCACTACCACCACCGCTGCTGCTGCCGCCCCCACCGTCAAGGCCGTTGCCGCTGTTGAGCTTAAAGTTAAGGTTGATGCTAAGGAGGCCGAGCCAGTTGTTCATGCCTCTAAGAAGATCCGCACCAAGGAGCCTGCTCCTCGTCCTCCTCACAATGATCTCGACGATGAGGACGCAGACGATCCATTGATGGTTTCTGAGTATGTTAGTGAAATTTTTGACTATCTTCGTGAAATTGAGCCAGCCACTCAGCCAAACCCTGATTACATGGACCATCAAGATGAGCTTAAGTGGAAAATGCGCGGAATCCTTATTGATTGGCTCATTGAGGTTCATACTCGCTTCCGCCTTTTGCCTGAAACCTTGTTTCTTGCTGTCAACATTGTCGATCGTTTCTTGAGCAGCAAGGTTGTTAAGTTGGACAAGCTCCAGTTGGTTGGTGTCACTGCTATGTTCATTGCCGCTAAGTACGAGGAGGTTTTCTCCCCTCACGTTCAATACTTCCGTCACGTTGCCGATGATGGATTCACTGAAGAGGAGATCTTGCGCGCTGAACGTTTTGTTCTTTCAACTCTTGATTACAACCTCTCTTATCCTAATCCTATGAATTTCCTGAGACGTATCTCCAAGGCGGACCAGTACGACTTCCAGACCAGGACTGTCGCCAAGTACCTTATGGAGATTAGCTTGTTGGATCACAGGTTCATGGAATTCTTGCCAAGTCACGTCGCTGCTGCTGCGATGTACTTGTCCAGGATGATGCTTGAGCGTGGACCTTGGGTATGTTTTCTTACGCTCTTATTATAATCAATGCTAACATATGTTACCAATTAGGATGCCGATTTGATTCACTACTCTGATTACACTGAGGATCAGATCATGCCAGTCTTCCACCTCATGATTGATTATCTTGCTCGCCCTGTCAAGCACGAGGCGTTCTTCAAGAAGTATGCTAGTAAGAAATTCATGAAAGGTAGGTTACATCCATCACACTTCTTGATGTTCTCAAACTAACTTCTCTCTCCAGCTTCCATTCATGCTCGCCAGTGGGCTAAGAAGAATGCGAAGGCTCATGGTATTGATATTTCTGCTCCGGAGCCTGTTGAGTCTGAGGAAGAGTCCCGGTGATCAATCAACATCTCCATTTTTTAACAATCCCATTCCTACCATGCATCATAAATTCAATTCACTCTTTTACATATTTTAATCGGCTGGCGACGACCGACCTTCATTTTTTTTTTCCAGAACGGGCCTTGATATACCCCTTGCCAGAGGCGAACCTTGGAAATCATATACGTCGCATGGAAATGGGTGGGGGAGTAATAACGAATGATACGAGAAAAGGAAGCCGTTTATTTTGATTTGATGGTTAAGGATGGGGCTGATGGCGGAATTGTTCAATACGTCATATTATCTCGTTGTGGGGAAAAACTTACGGTTAAGGTGTTAAGTTAGCAGATGAGAAACAAATGTACCGTTGATAGGTTTTTTCTTCGGTGTTTCTGTTGCTCTGTTTGTGTACGTGTTGTCTCCTTTGTATTTCTTAGGTGTTGTATCATTCTGTGGTTTTTTTTTTACACTTTTTTCTATTTTTCTTTCTTTCTTTCAATTCGGTGTGATCGTTCGCGCCAGGGTTTATTCAAGGTTGTTTTGGTCGTTTTTGTCTTTTTATTCCTTGTCCCTATTCAATTTCTCTGGTAGGCGCGTTGAATGAGTTGTATTTGTTTGGGAGGGTAAAAAGGGTATGATAGTCTCTGATTGTCGATTGGGCAATTGCGTCGAGCAAGACTGGTTTCGGGTGAGGCGCGGTTTTAAGTCTCACTGGTACTAATAGTCTGTTAGATTCTGGGTTTGGGCTACTTTCCCGGGCAGTTTTTTATAGGCCTCATTTGCTTTTTTCTTTCTTTCTGTTTCATATCTATCTCCTCCACATTATTTATCAGGGCCACCGGTTCTAATACCTGATCGTGTGCGCCCATGTGTGATATATTACAAACTCCTCTGGCCGCCAAATTTGGCCCGAAGTTTGCCCCTCCTCATCATCATCCAACTGCATGCATGCATCATCGTCATTATCCGTTTTTTATATTTTTGCCTTTTGATTCTTTTTCATGTCGTCCGTCTTCTGATTGTTGTGTGACACACGAAAAGCCGTATACCTACCTAACCTACCAAAAAAAAAAACCCCCCCAACCCAACCGCAACTACGTTAATGATTCAATCCATCTTGTACGTATTTATACAACTGATGAGATAGCCCCCCTCCCGCCCCACCCACTATACACTATACACTATACAGGAACCCCCGTTTACTAAAGTAACATTCAAGTCGAGAATCTTGTTCATTGAGCTGGCTGCTGCTTCCATTTCTCGAATAGAACTAACTGCAGATTGCTACATGCACTCTCCCCCCTGAGCCCAGACTGGCAATTAAGGAAGCGCAGGGAACAGCCAATAATGCAGGCAACACGGAAGGGAGAAAACACCTACTCTACTCTAGGAGGCTGAATCCCCCTGAACTGCACTCTGGCCGGCCGGCCGGGGGGGTGGTTGGAAGTGAAGGCCAAGGGGGGGTTCATACATAACAGTAGGTACAGTCCAGTTTGTCCCCAGCCCACGGCAACGCCTTGCGCAAAGCTTGGGCGGCGGGTGGCCTCTTGTAGGGCACAAACATGCGCACGCGCACGGACCCCTGGGGAGGTGTGCGTGTTGGTGGCCGAGTGATGGGCTGTGATTGTGTGGTGTGGTGGGTGGGTATGACGTAGGATGGTGGGGTATTTTAGTAGAAGTGGAGGAGGGGGGGAAGGATGGGAAGGAAGGATGGAGGGGTGTCTCAGTTGGGGCCGCTTTGTGGGGCGCTAGGGCGGATGCGGTGGGTGAGTGGGTGGGTGGTGGCCTGAGCTTTCTTTGGGTCTTTGAGGGTTTGGGTTTGGGTTTGGGTTTGGGTTTTGGGAGGGAGGGTTAGTCAGTATTGGTTATAATTTATGGGATCTATTATTGTTGCTGGTTATAAGGTGGGCGGGAACCGTTGGGGTTGGGGTTGGGGGTGGTCCTGCTTGGAGGAACGGCGTTTGTAGTTCCCCTTGAACGAGCATATTAATTGTAGACTACAGGGTGGGAGCTGGCTCGAGCTCTGGGACTAGCTGGAGCTCTGTACAGTTTAAGCAAGAGCTCAATGGCATCAATACGAGGGGGATTCGGGGGGGGTAAACGTAATCAATTTACAACCTATGGTGCCAGAAGAAAGCTTTTGGGGGGGGGAGGAAAATTTTTAAGAAAGTCTGCACGCACGTCAGACTTAGCTTGGGAGCTTCTAAGAGCTTATCGTCGTGTCAGAAAAGCTTGGGCCGATTCACAAAATCCGTCAAACCCAAATCCTCGGGACAAACCTCCTGGCTGTTAATAATTACGCACAGACAGGATTAGCGGACGGACGGACGGCTTGAGGGGGTCCGATGTACTCCCCGGCAATTGGCGAAGAGGTGCTGCTGCTTGGGGCGCGGCATAAATACCCCACTATGTACCCCACGTTGGTCTTGGGAAAACTTTCTCTGCCGGCCGGTAGCTTTGCTGGCTGGCTGTGGGGAAGAGGGAAGGAGGCCGGTCTTTTGGGCCCTATCGTGATGGTGGTGGTGGTTGAAGCTGAATTGGCCTGCTGGCGAGGGAAGGGAGATAGATGGTGAATTTGACTGCAGTGGTGATGCTGGCGGTAGAGAGAGAGGTTGTAAATAGGTCGCTTGGTGTGCGCTTGCTGTGAGCAGTCGATCGGGCGGGTCGTCGAAAGCGGATCATCCGTGGTGTTGGTAATGTAATCATAGCTAGGCTGGGCTCAATTTTCACGGGCCTGCAGAGAAAATAGGGCAACGACAGTTTAGCTGTGACCTTCTGAATTGCCCGGGGCATGTCACGAGGTGCTGGCAGATTGTTCTGTCGTGGGCACTGGGCAGGGGGAGGGGAGGTAATAATACAGGTAGTTATGAATGAGTGCAAACGCCGGAGTTGGGGTTGAGCCATGGCCATCCCGCGTTTGTTATCAATCTGCTTGTGGCTGAGTCTCCCAATTGAAAGCTGGGGATTAGAGATGTTTTTCTGTCTGCTTCGTTAGACTCGATAATAGACACCGTGTACCTAACCCACTATCATAAGTCCATAACTAGCATCACCGCTTCTACTAGTGCTCCAATCCCCACAAAAATATCCCTTTGCTGCAGCTTTAGATGCCACTTTTTGGGTGGGAAATGGTTTCACACTCGGTAGGTGGTGGTGGACTCGCTTGCTGGGAAACGAGGGTAACGCGGAAAGTACCCCATATATGCCACTTCGAAAGCTCCCTCCCGCAAATAGTAAGATTAGTACCAACAGTCTACCCATAGCCAAGCACCATGGTACTAATCTCTCTATGTACCCCAGTCATTGCACTGGCCGTTTCTTGTAACTGAATCCGAAACCATATAATTATAAGGACCTGCAATTGTTGTGATATGGGTGATGTTTTTTAGTTACCTATATATACACCCACCAGCAATTGAATTCCCAATCAAAAGCTTCTACAAATAAACCTTCCTATTACCTCCATTTCCAAGCCTACCTACTTCTTCTTCTACCCCAGTGTTAGCTATCTCTCCCAAATAACCCGCAACCAACCAAAACCGCAACCACAACAACCCCAACCCCAGCCCGTCCCAAGTAGCAAAAAGTACTTACCGAAGCCACAACCACACAATTCTTCAGCGCCATAAACGCCTTTGCACATTTATCCCTATGCACATCATTATAGTCCTCGATCACACACCTCCCGTACGCCGCCGCCTTTCCCCCGCCACCGCCGCACCGTCAGTCACAGAGCATTGTAGTTGTGTAGCAAGTAGTATATATACCTCGGTATTGCATTTTGCGACTGCCGCGGCGAGCTTCTGAATTGGTCGTGTTCGGGGCTGCGACATTTGTGTTGTGTGTTATATTGCAGTGGCAGGAGAGGACGGTTTGAAATGACGTTGGGTAGGAGCTGCTAGGTTGGTTGGATGGGTGCGGTGATTAGTAAGCATGGCTTCATAGAGTGTCACTCGATGGAATCTGGGGTGGAGGTGGTGAGTGTGGTGTGGTGGAGGTTTGGGTAGGGGGAAAGGATGGGTTGGGAGGAGGTTGTGGGAGATTATGCTAGTAATGTGGTTGGGTTTGTATTGTGGGTCTTGGAGCATGGGATATCACTCGGCGATATTCGTGGTTGGGCCTGTGGTTTTGAGGTGCGCCGGCTTACTATTGAGGCCTCTATAGATTACTTGCTTTCATTGTATTGCTGATAATAAGAGGTGTTGTGGCGCGGTAACAAGATTTGCATGTATGGCATCTGTTGCCAGGCTACCACTGCATCTCGAGCCCACGAGAGATCAAAGCCTTGGCTTTTCCAAACACTCATCAGCCAGCTGTGCATGTGTGCGTGTGCACTCATGTAAAACAAGACTTTAAGAGTCTATCCCACTCATTGCGGTTGGAAGGCAAGCTGTCTTGAAGTAATTGTTTATCAAATCGCATTTGCGAGCGCAACTTTATCAATGACACACAGAAGCTACAAGCGATACACTTGGGTATAAGAGACAAAATACAACATACTCTCATCGGACTTATTAAATTACTCATGGAGTAGGAACACTAGTTCTTGTTCCTTCCGCTTCTTCTTCTGTTATCGACAACGGCGGCAGGCTCAGTGTCTTTGGCGACGGCCACAATCACCTTCTTGGCGACAGCTTTGGCGTCTTTCTTGACGACTGTTGCGGTCTCCTTCTTGACGGTTGTTGTAGTCTTCTTCTTGACGACTGTTGAAGCCCCCTTCTTGGTGACAGCTGCAGTGACCTTGTCAGCAGCCACGGTGTCTTTCTTGACAGCAACTTCCGTGTCCTTATTGATAGCAACCCCCGTGTCCTTCTTGACAGCAGCTTCAGCTTTTATGTCTTTCTTGACAGAAACCTCTCCATCCTTCTCACTCGTAGCTTCAGGGGTAGTTTCTTGCGTTGTGGGATCCGCTGAATTTTCCGAGTCGTCTTCGTCTGCCCCCTCAAGCTCATATTGCTCCTTATCCTCAGGTCTACCAGCTACACACCAGTCAACATACTGACAAATTCAATCTAGCAGTTATATCCCTTGAACCGTCACACCGAATTTAAATATCAATTGCTAGCCCTACATGCGGTAGGTATGATGGTTTGAACTCTACGAATAAATGCTTTGGCATTACTCTCTCGGCGTCTGATAAGCATTAACAACCCTGAGAGAGTTTGGCCATTGACAGTATTCAACAGAGCTCAACCTCTACATATGACTAGCAGTTGCCATTTCGATTGGTCGTGATAGTTGAAGGGATGATATAAAAACTCACCTTTGTAATCCACAGGCTCCTGGCCATCAATTCTCATGAAGGCAAATCTCCAGACCTTATAGCCGCTCATTCCCACATCGCACCATGCTTTAACAACTTTATATAGGCCATCGTACCTATAGCCTTCCGGTGGCCCTAAGGTAGCCTTATACCCTCTAATGACCCTAACAGGAAGACCGCTCTCGCAAGAATTGCTCAATGCCAAATTACCACCAACAAGCTGCTGATCGGAACTCTGTGGGGCCGTACGCAAGTTTTTAGGGTTCTTTGCAGTGCCAGATAGGTCACGACCACCAGAACCAGTAAAAGTAAAGCGGAATCCTTCGTCAACATCATCTTCGTAACCCCCCGAGAGAGCGATAGAGTATGCTGACCCATTTCCAGAACCACTAATCCCGGAAACTGGGGGCTGGGAGGATATCAGTAGAGAACCACAGAGAGAATGGGTAGGGGATCTTACAGCATGGACACCATCAGCACTACATTGCATACGGGTTTCCCACCAGTGACCGACCTTGATGCCAGGGATTTCGCCATGCTGCTTTGGGTCAGGGCGGAAGCGTTTTGGGTTGAGTCTGTGAGCGTTGCGCTCATTAATGTATGTGGGGATTAGAGCATCCGCGTCGGTACTGGTAGAGCCGATCTTTTCAGTCTTTTTGGTCCTGGCACGCTTGCTACGGCGGGTCTTAGCGCCTCCATCATCGCTGTCGCTTTCTGGAAGCTCGGCGTAGCCGTAATGTGGGGACTTTTTGTCCTCAGAAATACGTGCTGACTTGCGAGAGGGCTCGACAACGACAGAGGGCTTCTTGCGCTTTTTAACGGGAGCGGGTGCCTGAAAAAGTGGCTTTTCAATTCCCAAAGATGCCAACAATGCTCGATTGGCTGCTTTATTACGTTCACTGCATGATTGATAGTGTAATGTTAGCTCAAACGTGGGAAATATTGGTGAGGGGATGTTTGTTTACATGGCGAGCTCGTAATCGGAAACCATCCTTGGTCTACACCCGCGGAATATCACAACCTCTTGATGTGATTGCAAGAAAGCAATAAACAGCGCTTTAAGGTAGAAGGTTGACGGTGCGCAATTGAAAGAAGTCGGGTTACAAAGGGAATAAAGGTGATATATTCAAAAGCCTAGAGGCCGGCGACGGGGATGGGGATGGGGACGGGGACGGGGACGGGGACGGGGGTGTGTATTTATTCCAACCCCCTTACCTCCTAGCTCTCTACCGCGTAACGCAACCACGTATCCGTGCTTGCTTGCCAACAAACATGACATGAGCATGAGGTTGGGCTAAGCTTTTTTTCTCTGGGTAGGGGGGTGCGGGCATAAGCGAGGTATCCCTTATCCCAGTTTGGAGCGAAAGATTACTCTGGAGAGCACTCGAGGGCAATTAATTCACGTCTAGAGGGTCGGGTCTGCATTCCACGGAGGCTAAAACTTTATGCATATGTGCAATCCATTCGGGCCCTAATTACCGCTAATATAGAGCTTACTTGGAAGTAGATTGGCGCCCAAATAGAGAACTATGCATGCATCAGATAGACTATAAACTGAAATGTGGGATATATGTAGTATATGCCGAAAATTAGATATCGAACGGAGCTGTCAGAAGGTAGAGAGCTCTAAACTGTGTAGGAATGTGGCAAGTTTGGATACAGGAAACCACACATTCTGTCTTCTCAATTATCTACTCAACACGTGTGGAACCATTCCAATGAAAAGCGAGTGATCATCCATGCTCAAAACCAATTCCATCCCATCTCCAGGTAAAATATTATTACTATTCATGCACCAAACGCAGTAGAAACAATAATATATGAACCACACCACTCTAAAAGATTTATTCCCCCCTTTCTCCCAAACAGGTAGTCTACGAACCACTACAACCGATAAATAAAAAGGAAACCCAGGAGTACCGCTAACCAATGTACTAAAGTCTAAAATGCATACAGAAAAGAGAAGGGGAAGAGGTCAACCAATGGTAGGAATGACCCATCATCGAGCCAGAGACGACGGAGACGGTAGAGAACACGGAATCACGAAATCGTATGATGCAATAGCCAGGCCATGTATTCATGCGGTCATTACCGCTTTCTCCTTCATTGGCTTAAACTTGGACTATGAGGAAAATCTAGTTAGTATTGTGGCACGTTTCACACAGGCCTTGGGAAACATACCGAGACCTCCTTCTTGACCGCACTGTAGACCTCTTCCACTCCCTGGGTGCAGTCCACCCTCACAACCTTGCCCTCTTTCTCAAACATATCCACCACCGGCATGCTAGTGTTCACAAACGTCCTGAAACGCTTCTTGATACTCTCAATGTTATCGTCCTCCCGTCCGCTCGTCTCACCACGCTTCAGCAACCTCTCCAACATGACCTCTTCAGGGCAGTCGAAGAAGAGGGTAAATACGCTTGGGCACACTTCGGTCTCGAACTTAATTGCCTGGTCCATCTGCCTCGGGAAACCGTCGATCAGAAACCTGTTCTGGCCATTTGCAATAGACTCCTTCATGGCATTCTCAAGTAGAGCAACAGTGACCTCCATGGGCACAATACGGCCTTCACGGATGTATGTTTTGATGAGTTCGCCAAACTCGCTGCCATCGCGGTTCTGTTCAGCGCGAAGCAGATCGCCGGCAGAGAGGTGCACGAAACCATAGTCGCGGACTAGGTTCTGGCATTGTGTACCCTTTCCGGCACCAGGACCACCAAGGACAAAGATTACGGAGACATCCTTAGGGGAGAAAGTGGGCGTAGTCTTAGCCTTCTTAGGGCTGCGGGGAAGAGTCTTCTCGGTGGCGGGCATTGTTTCTATTTGTTGACGGGAATGTCAGCCTTCGCCTACTCATCCAGTGCTTTTCAACCCAAAGCACCCCCAAGGACTACTAAGAAAGAAGGCATACCCTTTCGGCTATTCACCAACAAATAAAATCCACCACTTCCGGCTGTAAATATCAATACCAAGGGCACAACCGGGAATGGATTCTTGCTGCCTCCGGTCTCGCCGAGGTTCCTAGGGCCCGCGGCGTAGAGTCTGCACTGTCCTTGGCTGCTACCGAACTTGCTGTGCGTGAGCCCCTGGCGAAATGAGCCTGGGCTGATGCGCGAGGTCGGAAGTGTTGGTGAGTGGGGTGCGGCGGCCGAGGGGATTGTGTGGAGTCGAGAAACTCGGAGGGCAGGCAAGCTGTTGAGCTTGAAGGTGCGGGCGAGACCTGAGACGGAAGAGCGGATGGCTGACATCTTTATAACAATTGTTTATGGGTGTGCTGGCTTATTGGTAAAGAAATGTGGTCTAATTGGTGGAAAGTGAGTGAGTGGATTCGAACTGAAAAAACAAGCTTGAGTAAGGAGCGTGTGTAGGTAGGTTTACGTGTGTATGATCTGATCGAAGGAGAGAATAGAAGATCGAGAGAAGGATCGGAGAAGGTCCTTGGTTCTTGTACTACGAGTCTGCTGTCGGAGGAGGTGTGTGTGTTGTTCGGAAACAGGTTTTCAGGGGGAGATACAGTGCAGTCGGGGGCGTAGCAACAGGGGTGAAACGTGGGGCGCCAATGTATGAGGGGGAAGGAAATGAAGTGTAATGAAACCGACGATGCAAACGGTCAACTGGATGCCTTTGTTCTTTGTCTACTGGACACCGTTATTGTGATGTCCACGACGGTTTAAGTAGCCAAAAAAGCCCCTCTTCTCTTAGAGCTTCAGATGACTTTAAACGAAAGGGGTCATGAGATGGAATTTCCATTCGAGCTGCACTCGCGAATCAACGATCTTCAACGACAACGTGACTCTGGATTTGGACCCTGCAGACCCTGCAGAGTGAGTAGAGTACCTAGAGTGCTCACGACCCCGGCCTTGCACCTCCAGATCGAATCAAACGCGTACTCTACCCTACCTAGAGTCGATTTGAGAGTAGATGTAGGTACATGAGTAGGTAATTAAATTCTGTTCTTCTACTCTTGATTAGGCATCTCCCCGAAGCTCTCCACTCTACTCTAAGCAGCTGCCCGTAGAATGTTTGCTACTCACTAGATCTATTATTAGTAACAGATTGATTAACATTGTGGGGTACAGTATCAGTGGCAGTGTGTTGCACAAGTCTCACCTCACGTGAGACCTACATCCAAAGCTCCTCTACAAGCGCTATCAAGAGAAAAAGAAAATCTACACACAAGAGCGGCTACTCTGAGTCTCGCTTACGGACTTCACCTGGAAGTGATGGACTATGATCTGCGCTTCTAGGCGCACAGAGAGAGGCTGACGAGTGTGTAGTGCCCGATAGTAGCCGGAGAGAGGCTGAGAATCCTGGGTAGTGGATGTGTCCGGTATTTATCAAACTGATTAGGTATGATGTTTATACTCTAGATAGTTCAAGATAGTACTCTACGTTACGGCTGAATCAAAGGCAAGTTGATCTCTTTGACTCAACCAACAAACCGATCTGCCAAACCTGTATTCGACCGCAGGTGAATCTTGACAAAAAAAGCCAGGGGAATTTGCCATAATACATTTACGTTAATGGAGGACTGGTGTTAACTACATACATTTGTAGTTGCCCTCGAACCCCACAAAGGGTCACTGAGTCAATGTACCTGATAGCCTCAACGGCAACCTCTCTACCAATCTCTTACCATATACTTTGATAGGGTCCTTCTGGTTTTCCGCTGGGAATTAATACACAGTCTCAAATACCCCAGGTCAAAGCAAAGAAAGTAAAGTAAACATCAAGAAATAGTTCGTAGCAGGAATATGTGCGTGCACGCGCTTGGAACGTGGTAGTCTGTCCTCGGGGAACTACCGCAAATGTTGTCTTGATGGCCCCAAAGAACTGATTATCATCCAGGCTTGGATATTCAGCAAACAAGAAAAACCGATATTAATACGCAATGGTAGGACTGTGACAGGGTAACAATATTGCGACAAAGAACAGTTGAATTATTAACATGTAGTTCAGGTTTAGTCATAGGTTATCACTCGATATTATACTCCCTTCTGTTTTTCTATTTTTTTCCCGCTCCCACCGGGCCAAGTTTAAGTGGAAAGTAAAAATCATTAAAAATTTAAGTAAATCTCTCTACCGCCATTATCCAGGGTATCTGTGTGACAGACATTAACCTAAAGTAATAAAACTTACTCCTAGGTGAAGTTGCGTCACCTGATCGAACTATAGCTCGAGCCAAGCAGCGAGCTACTCGATGGACGTAGCTAGTTCGAACATATGTAGCCTTAAGTGCATGTCGACGTTTAGACCAAAGTCCCCCTCGAAAGTGTACGTTTTTCCATTCTCATATTTCTATATACCCCTAAATAGAAGACTAAGTCTTCTTCCTCTGGCTGTTTCTGAGCCATCTAACTACAATTAACTCACCCTTATAGGGGTACAGAGGCGGCGTGGAGTCGTACCCTTAATATCATTATAGCTCGTGTGCCCTTATAATTATAGACAGGGAAATTTGCCTCTACGAAGCTCAATATAGCCCGAGATCCCATATCATGACAAAGCGGTTACCTTTTTAAGAGCTACTCTTATAAGAGGAGACGACTGTAACGTGTGTGGTCCCCGGGATACTTCAACATCCTCTGCAGGTATCAGCGTAAGATATACTCGTAAAGGTATGAAAATATATTTGTAGTCTCTACACAAATGCATCACTGTACTCTGAGGTATATCGACCTAATCTTTCTAACCCAGGATATACGAATTGTCTAGGATATATAAGGTCTGTATGTATCTAATCGATAGCTAGCAAGGGTGGTGGCCTCTGGTTGGCCGAGGCGAGGGCCAGGCCCGGTGGCCACGAGAAGTACCTCGCGGGAAAAGTGAGCCATATCCACTTAAGCGGCCTCACTGTCTTTCGAGTGTCTAATAACTCTTACTAGCTTATCCGTTTTTTGAAATCGATAAGCATACAAAAAATCCAGTTGGATCTTGTACACATGGAAGAATCTGCCATTGTATCCTTTTTTTTCCTTAAAACTCCGATCGAACTACAATATCCAATGCCCTACTACCGCAACCACCCTTTACCGGAACACCAGTGTCTTTGGCGAAAAATCAATGAATGAATCTCCCGTTTTCGAGTATCGTTAATTGGAAGTGTAGTATTCGGCTCCCCCATTTAATGGAGCTAAGGGGTAATGGAATATCTTGGATTTCCCGAGGTAATTTAAGTCCTACCGTTTCGTATAACACCATTCTCTTTATTTCGGACTCACCTCCTATAGCTATTGCTCCGTATACTATCGCTTCGTATAACATTATTCCCGTTATCTCCGGGTTCTTCTATAGTGTATCGGCTTAAAGCAATTCAGGTTTTTTTCTAGGACCCGCTGAATATCACTTGGTGTATTAAGACCTTAACTACGGCTGTGTCCCCCCAAAGGTCCGACCTTTAATTCCGCTTTGAGGAGCAAAACGACTATTTTACAAGTCACCATCTCAAACCATCATTCGCGGTCGACGGTCTGCCCTGAGGGAACGGCGCCTGATTTAAGAAGAAATCTGATCATCTCTATGTTCCTAAGTCCTACTACCTCGTCCAGAGCAACTTTCTCTTCATGCTTGAGTCTATCTTGGAAACTTCAGCACCTGCTTTGACGAGCAAATGGAATATTTCCGAGTCGCCATCTCTTTTTCACCCGTAAAGAAAAACAGGTGAGGGGCCGCCTTGAGGGAACGGCGCCTGATTTAAGGAGCAATCCGACCAACTCTATGTCCCCAAGTCCTACTGCCTCGTCCAGCAACTTACTCTTTGTGTCTGAGTCCATCTTGGAAACTTCAGCACCTGCTTTGATGAGCAAATTGAATATTTCCAAGTCGCCATCTCTTATTTCTCCAGTGAAGACCCCAGAAAAACAGGCGAGGGTCTGTTCTGAGGGAACGGCGCCTGATTTAAGAAGCAATCTGACCAACTCTATATTTCTAAGTGCTACTGCTCTTTTTAGCAAGCTTCCCTTCGTCTTTGAGTCCATCTTGGAAGTGTCAGCACCTGCTTTGACGAGCAAATCGAATATTTCCAAGTCGCCATATCTTATTACTTCAGATAAGATCTTTGAAAAACAGGCGAGGGTCTGTTCTGAGGGGACGGCGCCTGATTTAAGAAGCAATCTAACCGTCTCTATGTTCCTAAGTGTTACTGCTTCGTCCAGTATTGCCCTCGTTATGTTTGAGCACGTCCCGGAAGTGTCAGCACCTGCTTTAAGCAGCAAATCGACAATCTCCACAATCCCGTGTTGAACCGCGAAGTGTAGTGCGGTCATCCCAAAATTAGAGCGTGCCGAGACTTCAACACCTGTCCTGAGAAGTAAATCGAGTATTGCTATATTCTTTCGTTGTACCGCCAGGTGCAGTACCGTCAGTCCGGACTTGGAACGTGCTAAAGTATCAGCACCTGCTCCAAGGAGCAGAGCAACCATTCCCTCATCTCCATTTAATACAGCTTCGTGTAGGACTGTCAATCGATCATGATCTCGGCTTCTTGTTGAAGTATCGGCACCTCCCGCGAGAAGTAAACTAACCATCGGCTTGTTTCCGTCCTGTACTGCTATTTGCAAGGGCGTTCTCCCATCATTTCCCCTTAGACGAGGGTTGGCGCCTTTCTCGAGAAGTATATGGGCTATTTCTCTATTTCCTTTAATAGTTGCCTTGTGTAAAGCTGTATTTCGATGGGTGTCGACACTTGATATGTCAGATTTTCGGTGGAGTAGTCGGGAGACCTCTTCATCTTTCATAGATGCGTCTAGAGTGAATAGTATCGACCCATTCTTTTCTGGTATCGAGATTGAATGAGTGCCCTCTAGTAGAAACCTGACTGCTAGAGCATGCCCCAAGGTGGCTGCAACGTGCAAAGGAGGTTCCTTGGGCCGAGAATGATTGAACTGCCTCCAATAGCTTACAGCAGGATCCGTTATCAACATATAGGAATAAATGCTCTGTGGACGGGCTATAAATCTGAGGAAGGATTCTATCGACAATGTTTCATGACAATTTTTGAGATGGAAAGACAAAAAAATCGCCGCGTAATCCAAGAAAGGATATTTTTCACGTCGGGTTTCGGGCGATTCATTAGATATACAAGGAACTTAGGAAATTGTATCGAGTGAAAGTAAGGTAGTACAGACTATCGCAATATTCTGATCCGCGTCTTCGGGAATTATCGATTTCCTTAGTAAATACTCTTGAACTGTATAGTGAGCTAGTCGAATTATATTGCTGACTTCATCAATAACCACTAGGCTCGCACAGGACTCGAGAATAGTTGCTCGATCTGGAAGATCAAGCTCATCGAGTTCGTATTCATTTGGCTCGATAGAAACTGCCCACTGGATTTCCTCTACTGTAAGAGGTCTTTGCGCCTTGACTATCCACGAGAGCACCTTGATTGCCAACTCCGATGTTTCAAGTTGGCGATTTATATTTTCCATGATCCTATCGTAGGTCGGATCCAAAGGCTTATCCCCCGTCGGGGAGCTTTTTAGTTTCTCCAAGACTTTAATAATCTTTTTTGCTGTTATCTGCTGGCAGATATAATCGGTATGGAATTTTACAAGCAAAAACCTGTAATAAATTAGTAAATGTACGAATGTTTCAAGTTCCCGCCACTATTTAGCGATTCTAATTATTTCCACGCTAAGAATTTCTTATTCTCGCGGTATGCATGGAGTAGGATCCGGGATCTAACTTACATTCCCTTCGAACAAGCGGTAACTTCGGAAAGAATTTCATCTTTACACTTCCCCTGATGTACAAGCCGTTTTATCCGTGGAGTCCCCTCAATCTTTTCGCTGATGTAGGCCTTAATGTCTTCTTCGTCTGCTAAAAGCTCTATCTTCTCTATATTGTGGAAAGATTCTTGGATATCTTCGGGATGTTGACGGCTGGTAAAGAAAATACTGGCACCATCTTCTCCCATCCGATGAAACAAGGGAAGTAAAGGTTTTCTCTGCCTCTCAGGATGACATTCGTCCAAGGCGTCGAATACAAGAAAAACTCGATTAAACAGACTGAAGAGTAGCGTTAAAACAGAGTATAGTTCTTCTAAGTTCAACCTCTTGTTGGCGTTCAAATTTCTTTGGTATATATCCTCGATTTCTTTTGGAAGCGGCAATACATGACTGGCTAACTGTTTAACAAGGCTGCCGAGAACGGCGGTAGGTCCCTGCTCTTCCTGTTGCTTATAATCGAAGTAGAAATAGGCGACTGTGTATTTCTCCGACGTCGTTGTTGCACGATCGTGTAGGTAATCGATCACAGAGGAGCTAAAGCGCATGAATTGCATATTGTCAGTTACTATAGAAGAAGTTATGATCGCGAGCCACTGTTTTGCTTTCAAAAGCGCTACCTCATCGGAGCTAGTGTATTTAAAGGTGCATCGACCTATGAGGTATGCCTCAGGATATCGAATATGCATGCATTTACTTAGAGATTGACATACAATCTCAAATCCCCATGTAAGCTCTAAAACTATTCCATTATAGAAATAGCGGGTATATTCGATAACCATAGCGGCATATCCTATAGCTCAACTGCACCTCAGCATGACAGCACCTCAGAAAAGGTAGGACCCAGCGACAATGCGTAAAATTTTTAACCTCGACCCAACCATTCTAGTTTCATGCTCCGAAGACAAAACACGATGAATTAGGACAAGACTAAAATGCGTGTACTTGCTGTTCAAGAAAATCGTCTCCCAATAAACTAAACCAAATAGATAGGAAGTTATTCTTGGCTTATACCTCAGAAAGGTTTTCCCAACTCCCGCTATTGAATATTAGCATATATTTCTAGAGCAGGTATTTGGGACACTGACGAATCCCATATCCCCATAGCAGCGAAGGACGTATGTTGTCATGCACAAAATTCCGAAAACTCGGTGTTCGCATAAGCCAACCCCCCGTGTTTCTTTGCCTTGCTTCGGTGATTCTGAGGTGCCTTTCACTGAAGTTTCCTGGGTATACCCAACAGAGAAACTGATTGCGGGTATTGACTATAGTGAGAGGCATTTTAGTCTCTATCTATAACAACTGGATTCTTCTAGGATAAGGTTTAATAGTAGTAATACAGCTCATCCAGTAAGAAATTACTTGAGATAAACATATGTCTACCTGCTGGCTTCTGAAGGGTTAATCAGATGGATTTTCTTACCCATGTCTTGGGTGTATTGTTTATCCCTCCAGAATTTCTGTGCCATAAATTCCTCCATAGACTTGATGCTCAGATTGGAAAGCGAAGTGCTTGTATCGTGAACAGTATCGTTGGTTTTCCGAACCATGGAATTTGTGCGCCCAATCTCCATCTTTACTTCCTTTACCGTATTATTCATAAAGTTAATGTCCGCCTGGATAGTTTGCATCGCTGCATCGATGTTCTCGGTGTAGAGTTCAATAACTTTAGAGAGAGATCTGCAGCTCGAGTTAGTTGAACGATCAAAAAATTACCTTACTAAGAAAAATACTCACATTTGATCTGCCTGTAATGCAAACATGAATAAAGTTTTGTGTCTTTCAATCCGAGCTATATGTTGTGTAGTCTCCTTTTCTTCCAATGGCCACTTCATATTGCTGATAAAGCCTTTGAACCCATCCTTCGGCTCCATCCTTCTTAGTAGTTTTTCAAGCGCTTGAGAACACACTTGCAATGGGCTATTGTTTGCGCCATTGAGCTGATATAGTGCACTGTTTGCTGCATTTGAGTTTGAGTCCGCGTAAACCTGTAGGATAGAGAGCACTCTGCTGAGTGCGAGTAGCTCGTTCATAAGGTCCATAAGGTCGTCTGGCGCCCGCTTCACCCCGCTTATGTATCCATAGCCCAAACAGGTGAGTTTTGCTGCTAGCTGAGTGACACCTAGTATACTTGCAACGAGACTTAGAGGATCAGCCATGATGCAAAGGAACGTTCTTAGAATGTTTAAAGGGTTTTGGACGCTGAGGACCGGACGTCAGAATATTTAATTGTTGCGTTACGTGGCTTAGATAGCTTGGCGTAGGGAGCGCATGCATGATGACAGAAAAGAATACGATGGGGATTGTCAGATAGGATCCGGATTACATATATGTAGGTATGACAAGGGTGGGGAATGCCGAACGGTTGTATAAGCGATATCGCACGGTGTAGTGTTAACTACATGTAGGTAGACCGTGAAGAATGAATCGATTGACGGCCTAGATACAAAATTTTAACTTGGTACTTGTCAGACTGGGAAGTGGGTCATTGGCCTACAAACCTAATGCGTGAAAAAATCCGGCTGTGATTAGGCTTAGGTTGAGCTGACATATTTACGTTAGTTCCTTTCATTATAATTATAGTAGAGGGAAAGTTATACTGCAAACACCGTATACGTATGTTGGTATCACCGTGTCTCAGCCATTCCATCACTTATTACCTACCGCTGTATATGTGCCTTCATTAATTCTTTCAGCAGGCTACCAGCCACATGCCTTCAGCCAATTGGAAATGGATATGGAAGCATACGTAAATTTAATGCGAGTTTTAGTGCCAATCTCTACCAGCGAATGTCCACCACCCCTAGGCCTAGCCCTTATGAACCAGTGAAAAACCGGGAAAACCAGTCGGATAATAACCAGCACAGCTTGAGTTCCATGAGGAAACCTTTTCAAGAACGAACCAACCATCAGGTGAAGAAAGACAAGCTGAATACACGCATGTATGTATGTACAGGCTCTGGTAGAATTAATGCGAAAGTTGGTTTTCCGTGACCCTGTAGTCCCGTTGGCTCTTAAAAGAATTTTTCAGTGAGCGCTCACGGACCAAGATCGAAACCTACTCTTTTAGCTGTGGCCTTCGCAATTCAACCCTCCTATTGGCCCTGAAAAACTATGTGTCTACTTGTAATCTTCGGAAAATTCCGAGCTTTATATGGCGCATAAATGCAGCTTCTCCCAAGGCTGCTCTGTACTGGTTTTACCTAGGAGTGTCTTCTTGTTTTGGCTTACCGTACCGTGATGTAGTTTTTAAATCGTTTTCTACATCAAAAAAACCAGTATGAGTGACTGGAGGTGATTTGTTTATAACGTTGAGAGGGAGGCAAATGACGACAATGAAATTCAAGACACGTACTTCTAGACGTAAAGACCTTAATGTACGAAGACAAAGTTAGCATACATTATAGATGTAACAGAGCAAGGGGAAGCTAGAAGGGAGCCCCCCTCCCCCCCAAAAAAAAGAAAGAAAAAAAAAAAAAGAATAACAGAGGGAGCACAAGAGCAGAGAGTAAGAAGAATCCCAGGTTTAAGGGGGTTCAAACTGCTCCCCCCCCAAAAAAACCTTTTACTGCGAAACAGATGATGACGCCTAATTAAGTGAAGACAATGATATCCTCGACGTATACCGCCTGTATTCTCCAGAATCTCTCTTATACAGATGGCTTTTGGCACACAACCCTCAACACAGGAGTTTATGGCCTCTATCTCTTTACGCATATCTCTTGGTCTCATTGGTGCTACTCTGCAGACAAAAATGGTACCTTGTAGGCCAAAATTAAGTGACAACACTTCATGTGTTAAATCACTTTCCCCACCCCTGGCCCTCGGTACCCATACTGCCGTGGTATAACTGATACGACCGGCAAATTAGCCCATGCGTGGAGAAAAGTAGCTCTTAAAGGGACCGAAGTGCTCAACTACCACAGTCAGCGTCCGTACACCCCCATTAACAGATCTAGAAGACGAGGAAAAAGAGTGAACGCAGCGTAAGTTCATGGTACCATACCAATATCGACAATAGTTCCAGTTTCAAGTCAAAACCGCTAGAAGCACAGATTATTTCTCCTGCGCTGTGGAAACAGGGCCGGTTTGGGCGAGTGATTATCCATGATCGGCAGTCTATCATATGAGTCCGTGGCCCCCCAGTCAGCAGCTTCCCCTGACCGGGCAAGATATCGCATGCGATCAATACAACAGGTCAGAAAGTAAAGACTACGGATTACACTCTCGACATATGGAAAGTGGTTGCATAAGTGTCTTGGCAGGTACATACCGCGCTAACCACATCAGGAAAGTTGAGGTTCAGAATCCTGCACTTTGATCATTGACAGCCCGGTCTGGTAACTTTACTTGTGGGCGGCGAAACTAGGCTAGGACTAAGGCAAAGAAACAACAAACGAAAAAAAACGCGATAATACATCACAGTACAATCATGAAACATGGGGAATGAGTGGGGATATTTGGGTATTCTGTATCAATGGTTGCGATCCTCGCGGCGCTATTATTGAAATAGCTAGTCGTTGGCTGCTCATATGCGGGTTGGCCTGTAAAGAGGGTTTGTGGTCCTACCTTGCTGTCCTCTGCCTTGCTGACCTGTTTCTTTAGTTTAATTGGCTATGGCATATACTCTATCTTTCTTTCTTTTACTTACAATACACTGAACAATATTCTCATTCAACGGGGTATATAGGATAGATTAGGTCTAGTTTGTGAGTCCCGCATTCAAATATTGTTAATGTTCATTATTAACCCAAACTCCAGACTGCTACTAACTACATATATACCCCCCCCCCCCCAAGAGTCTTATCACAATTAACCCACCCTACCACTTACCAATGCCTCGCCTGCCCCCCCCCCCCCAAACATCAGCATCATCCCACTCACAAAACAAAAACATCACAGCTGGGGATCAATACTCACATATATAATATACTCATCAAACACGCCCAACACTCTCCTCACATCCCTCCTACTAATGCCCTCCCTCACCGCAATCTTCTCAATCGCATGCTGCCCATTCAAATACTTCAACAACCGATCCCACAACGCCCTCACATCCGGTGGCTGTCCCCTCGTCATCATCTCCAGCCACGCGCTCTCCACCGCCGACGCCTGGTGCGGCGCCAGCACTATACTCTCCTCAAACGCTGGATCCTCTGGGTGCGGCTCATACGCGAACGCCGCCGACGCCACGATATCCGCACGGCTAGGCTCCGGCGAGGGGGAGCGTGAGCGTGAGATTGAGCGCGACAACGAGAGGGAGCGTGACAGGAGCGCCGTCTGCTGCTGCTGCTGCTCGCGGAACACGCGCAGCTTGATATCGCGCGTGACGCGGATCCACGCAAAGTTGCGCAGCTGGGTGACGAGGCCGTGGCGCAACAGCCAGGCGAGAATGTCGCAGTATGCGCTCCTGTGGTCGCGGGAGGGGATGAAGGCGGCGAACTGCTTTGGCTTCTGGGAGAGGAGGGAGAGGATCTTTGGGAGCGTGGGGAGCGTGGGGAAGAGTTTGGCGTAGACGGGGATGAGGGTGTGAAGGTGCTTCATGTCGGCGTTGGGCGAGACGATGTAGATGTCTCTGTGGTGGATTGGCGGGATTGCGCGGGCCTTGCGCCAGTGGATGAGGTGGCGTGCCATGACTTGGATGTTGTGCAGTGGGATGCCGGAGCTGTTGCTGATCTGTAGGAAGCTCATGGATGGCTTGCAGGACTTGACGAAGTGCGCGAGCGAGTTACTGGAGTCGCTGGACTCGGCGGCGATGTCCTTGAGAATGCTGTCAACGTCGACGAGAAAGAGGAGCGTGAAGTGGCGGACGAGAAGATTGTCGCCCTCGTTGTCGTCGTCACCGAAGGAGTCGGCGGTGGTGAGCGGGAGCCCGGGAATCTGCGGGTCGGTGATGCATGGGAGAACGGAGGTCTCGGTGGTGATGGGGATCTGCAAAGACAGCCCTAGTGCGTTGTTGAGGAAGATATGCGCAATCTTGTTCTGCGAGATGTCGGTGAAGATGCGCGAGATGGCATATGCCAGGCCGCTCTGTTCGAGGATCTGGCGCCAGAGCTCGGAGAAGGGCATGCCTGCGGTGGAGGGGGTTAGTGGGAACTATCATTGACACCAGGAGCTGCTATCATTGACACCGGGGTTGGGGGAAATGATCGGTTGTGTGTGGGGGGGGGGGTTTTGATACGCACATTCCTGGACGGCCTTGTCACGCAGACGGTTGATCTTGACGGCCTCCCGCCAGACATATCCGTCTTTTGCCTGCTCGTATTTGAGCGCCCTCGCAAACCTCTTGACGACCTCGTTGAAGATCTGCTTCGTCCTGAAATGATACTCCATCTCAGGTGGATTGAGCACAAAGACGACATGGAACATGCTCATCCCTCCGCCATGAGTGCTGCTGCCCTCATCGTCTCCGTCCTTCTCCTCATCCGCCACATCGCCCCCATTCGCCCCCGCCGCTGTCGCCGCCGTCGCCTCTACTCCCTCCTCCTCCTCCGCCTCCTCCTCTTTCCCCACATCCTCCTCCTTCTCCTCCTCCTCCTCAACATCGCTCCCCCGATCAACGACCACCGCCTCCTCCATCCTCTCCTTCAACTCCTCCTCCTCTGTCCCCCTCCCCCTCCGTTTCTTCTTCTTTCGCCACGTCCCATCCGGCCTCACATGCAGCGGGAAGCCCAAAAACACCACATCATCCACTGTCAGCTCAAACTTCCGCTTACACATTCCCGCCTTCGGCGCCAACAACCCCGCCAAGAAATCCGCCTTAAACCCCAGCACTGTCTCCCATGGCGGCCCCCCATCATCTTTCGTCGTCTCCTCCTCCTCCGCAGGCTCCTCCGGCACCACCGCCTTGCGGCTCCGCCGGCGGCCGATGCGGCTTCCGGACTCGCTGCGCTCGACGGCAGTTAGGTCGTGGAGTGTGGTGAGAGATTGGCGGTCGTCGTCTTCGTCCCCCGAAGAGGCGACGTCGGAAGCGGCGGAGGAGGAGGCGCTGGATGCGGTGTAGGTGCTGTTCGGCGGCAGGGGCGTGTCGACGGTGGGTTTGGGTGGGTAGTGGAAGGTGAGCTTGTCGCCGGAGGAGTCGCGGGTGATGAGCAGGATCGCGATGAGGCAGGCGTTGGGCGTGGGCGTGCGCGGGGGGTTCATCGTGTGTAGGTTTTTGTTGGTTTGGCGGAGGTGAGGTTGTGCGGGTTGTTCCGTGTGGTTGCGGTTGCGATACACAGACACGGATGATCATCACGATATTTGGGAACCGGGGGCTTCAATTCGGATAATCTACAAGAATAGACCCTATATATTCTACACCACTGACTATGTACCTGCGCCGATACCTAACTCCTACTTCTCCCCCGCCGCCGCAGCAGTCTTCTTATCTGCCTCCCGATGCTGCTTCTTCAGCTCCTCGTTCTCACGCCGCAGCTCATCCAGGCGACTCCCCTCCCCGCCCACCGCCACCTTCGACGCAACCGGCACCGGCGCCTCCTCCTGGAAGCCGAGGTTCTTGAACTCGTCGACGGCCATCAATTGACTATCTCCCATATCAGCTACCGGGTAAACTGGAGAGAGGTGTAAAAAACTAACTGGTCCATGCGGCACTTGAGGTAGTCCTTGGCGATCAGACGGCAGGCCATGTCATTAGTGCCTTTGGCCTTCTTGAGGCACTCCAGGTAGGTGGTCATGACGCATTTGCATTCGCCTGGGAGCGCCGCTGCTGTTAGTGCTTAGGTCTAGGCAGGGAGAGGTAGGGTGGTGTACCTTCATGGTCGAGTGGGAAGCTGCCGCGCTCGGGACTGGAGGGGTGCGGTGGGTTAGTATTGGGTCGGCAACTGTAGAGGAAGAGACCTACGGCGTCGGCGAGAAAATGACTTTTGAAGGTGGTCGTCCGAAGCCGCTCATTGTGTCTATCGCACTGCAGTTGCAGGTGTTGTTGGTAGGTAGGTTTCAAAAATTAAAATCACACGAGTATCGAGCGAGTTCCGCGAATAATCAATCCTATGACATGGTACGCCCTAGTAGTATAGTCCCAAAACCCAAATATACACCAAACCCCACGCCTACAGCCCATGTCACAAATGTGTATACCATGGGCCTAATAGTTACTCGCACAGCAGTCATTGGCGGGGTATAGTGCATTTTGGTTGTCTGCGTGGTGGGGTGGGGTCCCTGCGGCGATCTCCCGTGGGCCCTGCATGGTTGGCAACACGGTATGGGAGTGGCGGGGCGGGTTTGTGTTGGTACAGGTAGGGTTGTAAATTAAGTACTGATATTGCAGTGAGATAGTTGGGTCTGTGAAGTCAGGGAGTGGATTGTGGATTGGATATCTGAGGTTGGGGAATATTCGTGGGGTACCTGTCGTGGAGTGGAATCCTAACGCGGAAGTGTAGTCCTGAGGAAGAGTGGAAATCAATATCAACAGAGGAAATCAACAGCTCTGGCTTGTACTAAAAAGCTTACAGTGTTCTGGGCCTTCCTAGTTATACCAGTTATTGGGAGCTCAAAAATGGAATGGTGGCCAGTGGGTCATGATGTACTTGGTAGATTGTCAATATGGCAGGGTCAGGTGCCGCAGGATTTGGGAAACTTTTCTGATCTATATTCTTTTATGAGATACAAGGTGAACATGGGGTTGGACGTGGCCCAGCGGTATAGAGCTCACACTCTGTACCGAACTCGTGAGCGTTCAACCCCCCTCCGGACTGGACGTAGAAAAGATGTAGCAACCGAGGCCTAGGCGGTGTTGTGAACTTTTTTGTTCTTTTTTTGTTTTGTATAACTTATTGATGTCGAGCGGGGGTTTTTCTTATTTTTATTTTTTACTAGAAGTTTTCCCGTTTGTTACCAACTGGAATCATTTCATGACGCACTATCTTAATTTATTCTATCAATTCAAACCAGGTTGGTGAATGGAATAAAGCCTTACGTTTCTCTTTTTTCCTGCTACTCTGGCCTGGAACCTTTTTGCCTTTGGAAGTACATGTACTTTCCTGGGCGGAGTAAACAGAACAATCATTTCATTGAAGGGCTGTTCCGCCATATTCCAGTCCTTAACGTTCTATGTAGGAAGCCTGGGTACAGGGCCAATCATCACCCGCCATTTGCGAAATTTCTTTTCGCCCTGACCTTTTATATATCAGGAGATAAGCCCCCCTTCCCCCCCTTTACAGCAATCACGGGCACTAGTATGGTCTTGACATCTCTCCCGGAGGAAAGAAGACGAAAAAGAAAGAAAGAATTTTTTTTAAATATGATCCGGACTAAGACTGGAACTCATACCTCTCCGAGTTCTAACATTTTTAAATGCTATTACCTAGAGCGTGCGCCATTACACTACCAGGACTTGTACTGCTTTGTACTTGAGCGGCACATAGCCAAATTAAACTGTGAACACATGCTTAATTCTTCAATTAAAGCATGTCCGACAATTGCAAGTACATGTACAGTCGGGGTACAGAAGTTTTGGTAAATTTTGGTTGCCGTTGCAAAACAAAATTTGTATGGGAACACCATACAAAATCAGAAACACTCAAATCATGACCTTAAAAATTAGATCACACACACCTAACGAATGGACTTAAAATTCTAGAATTCTCTGGGCCCTGTCTTGAGATAATTTCCAACTGTCCTTGAGACTTTTAAACATGGCTACTTTGGCTGTAAAAAGGGTATACTACCAAAACTTCTGTCCTAGTGCTATAATTATTTTATAAACTGCCCCATTGGGATGAGATATGATCAGAGCAGGCAATCCAAAGGCTAGACACGTCCCATTGACCAGCGGCGACCTGATACGCAGGGTTTACGAATGGGACAATATGTATAAAGTCCCGGAAGAATAAATCAACCAGTGATAATACAACTAGGGGTACCTCTGGGTGTTGCCCCCGGGGTCACTATTTTTCAGGCTCCAAATTAAAGGTATGTGGGTACATGTAGTCTAGAACTCAGGCTCTTCTAGCACCTGTGACCGATCTCCCACGGCCCGAGTACAGATAGCAGACCTCCCATCAGATTTGAGGACCACATCATCTATCCCTTTATTCTTTATTCACCATGAAATTGATATCTGCTGTATTCCATTCAATTTTGAGGGCGCCAGGTTCGGGGTTAGGTTTCAGTGAAACCTTTTCGATCTATATTCTTTTTATAAAACGGTAGATTGGTAAAGCTAACTATCAATTTTAGCTCCGCAATTGCAAGCTACAACAATTCTACCGAGCGTATTGAGCATTGAGCATTAACCATTGAGCTCAACTTAGCACTATGTAATCTTCGATAGCATAGCAGCATCTATCAATCCGAAGCTTAAGTTAAGGGTCTTATCTTATCTACCTGCACCCAGATCCCGTCCATCCAGCGGTAAAAGCCGTCCCAGACAATTCCAGAGCAGGATTGCTAGTGCATGTTTGCTCTCAGCCAGGGTCCTTCCCGCTGCCTGCCGCACCTTGTTCTCTCTGACAGCCATCCCACCCACCCAATTTCCAACTTTCCACACTACATTGACCATCTAGTTCATCCCAACCCTAACTCAAAGTCACACACAACCATCAACTATCACGAGATCATACCAGCATAGCATCTGGCATAACATTTCCTTGCCTTTTAACGGTTCAATCTCACCATGAAGCAAGATGCGCGGAACATGGACGACCGCCAGGAGAGGTATGAGCTATTTACGCTAATTGAGGGGGAAGAGAAGTATGTCATCACTCCCGGAAAGCAGGACAAAGTGTGAAGAGAGTGCTAACGGTGGGTGCGTATGGATAGGGTTACGATGGAGTGGGATTTGCGTAAGTTCTTTTTTTTTTTTTTGTTTGACGGCTTTTTGACGCTTTTCTTCTTCTTCTTGTTTTTTTTTTTTTTTTTTTGGCTATGGCTATGGATGTGCGGCTTGGGTGTGTGGTTTTGTGTTTTGTGTTGCGTTTTGTGCCCTGGATAACGGGAGTTCAATACTGCTCCTTCGCTGAAATGGGTTGCTCTTGGTTTGCTCTTTGTGATTGCGCTCCTAGGAGCTTTTGCTATATATCATGCTCAGCCCTACTTTCTATCCCTCCCTAATCCTAAATTCCTACCCTAAGTCTCAATTGTGTCTTCAATTGTATCATTCTACTCAATATCACTCTACCCAATACCCCCCCAATATCACCCTCATCGATATTATCCCACTAACATCTCCCCCCAGGCCTCCCCAACACCGCCATCTTCACCTTCGCCCGCGAAGACCACACCCTCGGCAACCTCCTCACCTCCGCCCTCCTCGACACGGACCACGTTGTCTTCGCCGCCTATAAAGTCCCGCACCCCCTCTTCCCCACCTTCACTCTCCGCATCTCCACAGATGCCACCATAGGCCCCAAGGAAGCGCTCACCACCGCCTGCAAGCGCGTCATCGAGGACCTCAGCTCCTTGTCCAAAAAGCTCACCCGCGAATGGGAGCTCACAAAGCTCGCCGCCGCCAAAGACGGCCGCCCCGACCTCACTGAAGAAAGAGAGCAGTGGACGGAGCGCGAAAGATTCATGCGGGAGCAGCGCGCTCAGCATGCGCAGTGGGACCGCGAGCAACAGAGGGAGCGGATGAGGGAGATGGAGGAGGAGCAGAGACGCATCCATGACCTTCAGAGAGAGCATGAGAAGGAGGTTGAGTTGCTGAGAGCGGCCAACCAGCAACGTGCGAGAGACAACAGGGGGGATGCGCTGTCTCCGCCGCCGGCAAGACACGACGCAGATCCGATCTGGGAACGCCGCGGCGGATCTCCAGAAAGAGTGAATGGTGCAGCAAGATCGGCGTCACCGCCGCCGGCACGGTGGAGTACGTCTCCCCCAGCTTCTTCTCCCCCCCTGGTCGATCAGCTGTCTCGCCGCCCCCTGCACAGTGGGGTCAAGATGCGCCGAACATTGCATCATGGAGTACTGCTGTCCCATCTTCTTCTGTTGGCCCTGCTCGTTCGGCCGCTTCTCCGTCTCCTGCGCCGTGGGGTGCGGAGCCGCCAAACATTGCACCATGGACCACTACTGTTCCGTCCTCTTCTACTGCCCCTGCTCAGTCAGCTCCTTCTCCGTCCCCTGTGCTATGGGGTGCCGAGTCACCAAACATTGCGTCGTGGAGCCGCCCTACTACTGCCAGCGCCGCAGAGGACCCCGCTTACCATTCCGCAGAAGAACAGGGTGAATACGATGCCCACCCCGTGGGATCTGCTGAAGGTGGTGCGGTCAAGGGACGGTGGGATAGGCCTCCGTCGCCGGAGTATCAGCAGTAGGGAACAAAACTAGGGATGAGGTTCTACTATGTTCTAGAGTGAGGATTAGCTAGCGGTAATTTTTTAGTAAAGCTAGGAATAATAGTTCGTCTTTTTTCTTTAGTTGGTGTGATAAGAATAAGTTTGGCTACATGTTTCCTATAGTTATCAAATCTAATAGAACCCACCTAAGTCTTCGACTTTGGCAGCTCTTCTGTACTGGTTCGAAAAGTCAAACATTCAACATTGGCGCTAACAAATCCTGCGAGTGATATCTCATGATCCATGAGCGCCTGCCGTTTGGCTTATTAGAGAATTCAATACTCATGAAACAGTAGCCTAAAGCAATCTATATATCTCAATAGAGACATAGAGATCACTGCCTTAGTCTCACGAACTACATTATGCTTGCAGATGATGCTAATCATGAACTATCACTCGTTCTCCCAGTGCGGAGCGCAAGAACCCAGCGCCAGGTACAATTAAAGAACGACCCACACTACCAGTAGTATTGAGCTAGCCAGACAACTATACCCAGCCGGCTATGCGTACTCCTGAAAAGAAAAAATGTATCTATACATAGATAAAAAAGCTTCTGGGTACATCTTTTAGGTTCGTATCTGGGGTGTTCAACGATGGTAGGTTCCGTTCGGGAGATATTGGGCGTTTACTTATATGTATGTGTGTTGTCATAGAAATCTCTATTATGTACTGGATTATGGTTTTTGCGGAACTCTCTGGCATCTGATTGGTTGAGAGCGAGAACTCTAACCCTGACTGACTCCTGCATGGTAACCGGTCCACCCCACCAAAACCTATGACATTGCTGAGCAACGGAAGCTCTATGGTTAACGATCTAATATTCATTTAAAAAGGTCTCTGTATAATTATATTTATCTAAAAAGGTCTGTGTATAATTGTAATATAATTAATGATATGGTATGATATGATATGATATGACTGGGAGTACTAGGTGGAGGAGGTGGAGGTGGTGGAAGGCGGTAGACGAGGTAGAGATGGCAGGTGGAGAGCTAGCGGCGGAGCTTGGGGGAGGTATCGAGTTGGAAGGGGCCGGGGGAGGGGGGGGAGGTGGAATTGGGGGGGGGGCGGGGCAGGGTGGAAGAAGTCCCCCCTCTTGAAGGCCTTCGTCTAATACCAATAATATATTTACAATACCCAGAACCCAACAACCCGCGGCCGCGAGGTGGTACACCCCTAGCTAGATGTACCAAATTAATCTAGCAATTAATGTGCGTAGTTGGCTGCATGCAATTAATGAATTAAACAAAAAAAAAAAAAAAATGTGCGTAGTTGGCGGATTTAGAACTGCGAGTGATAATCTATGAAGGAGTCTACAGATAGGCGGGGGTCAACGGCATGCGCGGCGATGTCATTTACAATAGCCAACCTACTTACTTTACAGCCAATAAGGTAGTTAAAAGTTCCTATTAATCAACATATCACTTAACCTTTTTTTTCTCTTGGGGACAGCCTCTGTTTTGCGGCTTAATTAAGAGTTCGAAGATTGTAACTTAGGAGACAAAGCGCTTTGGGTTGGTATGGCTTGAGAGAGAAAGAAGAATATCCCAGCAGCACAAATACTGTTTTCATGTAGAACGTGGATCAGGTGTGCATCGTTAGGGTTCATTAACTATCCTAAACCATCAGGCCGAATTGCAACGGGGCACTCAAACCCTTTACGATAATCGTGATACAAGTAACAAGTGGCGCATAGAATTGGAATCTGCTACAACCATCACGCATGTCAACGGCTAAAGATACCACCCTCTGGCGTTGATTTAATCATGAATGCCATAAAGGGGTTGAGTGCCTCCGATTTCGATTCGGCCTGACGGTTCAAGAGTTATTATTGTTACTGATTATCAATGAGGTACAGTTTGGGCGGGTGGGGCGTAATTGTGTGATGGTGTCAAAAGTATCATTTCCCACCACGCACTAGGCATTGCCAAGCCACCCTAGAAACTCAAGTTTGGCCAAATTGCAAAGGTACCAAAAAAAAAGAACTCTGTAAGTGTATGAGGAGTTGAGCCTTCGCATTGTTTTTTAACCACAATACTCCTGGTGGCTTTGGACTGCTCCGGTCTATCGGGAAGGGATGGGGCGCATTAGGTCACTACTATATCACTGGCTGTAATAGGTACAGTACTACCCCTTGTTTTTGTTCTTTTTTGCACATTATGAATTCATACCACCCTCGGCCTTCCGATTCGCTGAGTAGTAAACAGATATGAGCATTAAGCCTCCTGACCACAAAGAGGATGGTTTTTACTATTCCGACAAGGCATCTCTTACAGCCTACGTATACGGACCAAGTAGGTTCGGGGAGTTGCGAATATTAGAATTTCGCATATTGGGTGGTTTACTATAAGGGGGTGATTTTGATTCATCTTAGAGATTTTGTTGTTGCGTTTCGGGCCGGGCGTGTTTATAATTTGAGATAACTATAAGGCTGAGCATGAGTGATTATTCATGATTAAATAAATTGAGTTCACTTGTGGCCCGCCTTGTATCTTGGCATAAAATAAGGTGATATATCACAGCGAAGAATTGGGATTATTGAGAACACACAACATTGATTGACAACTTTCCCAATGTGCGCAATCCAAAGTCTGAAACTGATCGCACTTGCGATATGTGGGTAGGTATAATCATAGGGTTAGGGTTTACACATAGAGGACGATCCTTGTAGCTTTGAAACAAGACATGCCAGTCACATGACGCCAAATAAAACATGCCATGGGGACGTCCGTTTCAAGGATCGGACCTGTCTGAGGCTCATGCTCTCCTGGTAAACAGAAACATCTTCTTCCTCCGCCACCACCTGACTGGTTGACATCTACAAGGGTTGACATTCACCCCCCCTCGTGGAACTGTAGCACATGGTCGATTTGGTATCACATTACTAGAACAGGTTTTTTTGTGTATTTTGTAGATTTGTAAGCAAGGTGGCCTAATTATTTGGGCGTCTGAAGATAATTAATGTAAGCTCGGTGTGTACTCCCAGTTACTTTTTAGGTAGCTGTATTTTGTGTGGTATTACTCAACCCCGCTCTCAAATTGTATGATAGTAAAGACTTCTGGAGTGTTCGATATTACAGCCTTATGGGGCTTTCGCTTACTCCTGATCGAGTCGACTCACGACTGTACCTACATATGGTTTTGCATGTTATACAGGCCCTGTTTTTTTTCGATGTCTCGCTATGGTGATTCGAATAATAGGACGCCTAGCCTCGTGTCCCTAGACTACATGTACTATTATTACCCACACTAAACGGATATGGTTAGTAGCAAATTTCGTAATAACTAAAAGACGGCAACTAAGGAACCCTGAACTACTTCGAGACAACCATTTTCATTAACCCTGCTATTTCAGTCTCGAGACCTTATCTTGTTTTCTGTCCAGGAAGTAGTATGTGAGGCTTTACAATAAAAAAAATAAAAAATCTGGGGATTCTGTGTCACCTTTTTCCTTTTTTTTCCTTTTCCTTTTTTGATTTTCAGATCTTTGGGCCTGATCACCGACCAGCTTTCAGACCTCGGGATCACTATTCCGAGTATTCCCTTTGGACCAGAGGTTCCTTATAGGACGCCTCAGGAAAATAGAATCCGAGTACGTACACCTCCACCCCATGGTCACCATGAACTTCCGGCGTCCGAAACAACCCCCCTCCAAACCTCCCCACCCAAGCTATCACCGGCACAGGTATCCATACTTTTAGGCTCACTATCTCCTGCGTCATCGATATTGTAACATAGCCTTCTCCATCAAATCAGAACATGCAATATCGAGTCTTGGAAAAAAAAATCCCCAGAGTAGCTGCCTACATATTATTGACAAAGAGAAAGAGTGCTCACAAAAAAAGAAACCCCCACACACTCACACCCCCCGGTTCATCCCGAGGGTAGAGTAGGAGTACTCAGCCGCACGAGACCCCACTCTGGGCTCTCTCATGAATCATGTTCTATGACGCAGCACCACGAGTGATATTCGGTGCCGTGATTTTCGATTCTGAGGCTCCCCAGCCACGTGAACCAGTCATGCCTCGCTCAGTGGCTGGGTTTGGCTCAGGGGGGTACCGCATTCAAGCTACTGTTACTCTGATCGCTGGTGGAACCTGAAGGAACGGGTTTGTGCGAAAAAGAACATTGGCTTGATGCACATAGTTTACCTGCCATATGCATGCCATGCTGCCGCGCCGTAAGCCTGAGTGCAAGAGGAAAAGAGTAAAAGAGAGTTGATCCAATCGTAGCCTGCATGCAATATGGCAGTTAACCTAGCTACTTAGCGATTGTTACGACTGGTACGGTGTCTGTTATGTGCCTTGCCGTTTGGTGAACACCGGTAACTATGATTTCCGCGTAGATCCTCTCATGTATATACGTATCTCTCTTTTCTTCCCTCCCTAGCTCCCCAGGCAGATTCCCGTACGCGTCTGCTTGCTTGGGGAGCGAAAAGAAAAGAAAAAAAATCACTACCGGTACCTCAGCCTACTAATTTACGGAACATGAGGAATGCTATGCAACTTGCCAGCTAAGACATACTTCCGGTGCTCCTTTTCCTTTTTTTTTTTTTTTTTTTTTGTAGAGCAGATACCTGAAAGAATAGCCGGGTGGTTTTCGATTTATTAAGTGTGCTTTCTGAGTGCACTATGGGATCGATCACTAGCTGATCAAAGAATTTGCATGTTTTTTTCTCTTCCCCGATCGAATAGGAGACACACCGCAAGACTAGGCTGCCGCATTTCTCTAAAGTTTAAGATATTGAAGATAGCCGCCTTGAATCTTAATCCCACCAATGCCTCTTGTGCAGAACGGTTGACTTTTGCTGTACTACAACCATTCATGATTCATGATATACTTTCACCGTGACACCGTCCTGATAATCGGCTCCGGGTAGAGCAAGGGGGAATTGGAGCAAAGAGCAAGTTCTGACACGGCAGAATGAAGAACTGTCCATCTCCATTCTCTTCCTCCTCAAACTTGAGTGCGTAGATGTACGTATAGCTACTTCCTATCGGACGATAATTCAACAACCTATAGGTAGACATAACCATGCATGCATGCAAGTTTAAGGAATAAAATGTGTTCGCACGAATTCTATACCTATAGCTATCTCTGAGGAAGCATATATCGGGAAGAAAGTAAAAAAAAAAAAAAAAAAAAAAAGAATTAAAAATAAGGAGTTTGTGATCAGTAAGAATCACGGACCGTCACTCGACATTTTAAACCCCCTCTTCCCATGCGGTGCGGGTACCAGCATCAAACCCTCTGTTGTCAAACGCAGGCCAAGCATTTGGCCAGTAATAGAGCGAAGAAATTTCTTCACCCCTCAATTCTACATGAAGAGTCGGTGTATGTACTTATGCCCGTCGCTCCACAAACCTGGGCTGTATGGCTGATATCGGCTTAACCTCCCCCAATACTCCACTCCACCGCATCCCACCCCGCCCGCTCACAGTGTCAATATATATCAGCCCATTACCTGGCCAGACATCTCTGGCCCCTGCCCCTTCTGGTACCACGATACATTGCATTACCCAAAACCGACTGCATACCTAATTAGCTAATGGAAGGGTTATGGGCCGCATGTAGCAACAATCGTCATCTTGCTCAGTTTATTAAGGATGTACGAACACGTACTTGGTGCAAATGAAGGTAGATCTAGATCTAGATGGTTGTGAGCATAATACAAATATATATATATGTCCACGTATATGATTCTGTGCTCCCGGAAAGGTGGGGTGGGATAGATGTAAGGTTTCAGAGGCAGGCAAGTTAAGGTTAATGTGATTGACATACGAGCGGGCTATCTGTCGCCCATAACCTCAGCCAGCCGGCCAGCTGGAATGGATGGCTGGGCTAATTTTATGCACCGTACCGGTACCTACATACTACATGTCCGTATACGTCGCATATACCTGTATGTACCTCATTATTGATTGCTACTTGTTAAGTATATGTACTTTAGAAGCCGAGTTGTTTTATATTACAAGCCTTGTTTATTTATGTATAACTAGCTTAACTGTGTTTATGTATTGCTACTTGGGAATTCTGATTCGGTCCGGTTACAGGTGGTAGACATTGTATCTATATATTATCCTATCTATGAGGGCCCGGTTTCCCTTTTTCACACACCGTGCGAGATAGCAGCTATAGATGGATCGATATCTGTGCAAGAGAGGTTACATTCGTATTCAAATAACTACCAAATCGTCATAGAAGAATAAATTTCAAAATAAAGCCCCGATTACTAAGCACTCTGAAATAGGGAGATCCCAATCATAGAAATCCACCCACTCCAAGGGCTTTAGCACTTAATTAAGGGAAAGAAGAAGATATGAAAATGGGAAATATGGGGGAGGTAACAGAAACAAAGTAACGACTTGAAACGCCGCCAAGTAGAGTTAGTAAAGAAACCAAGAAATCATAAAAGCAGCAATATGAAACCCCTCAATACACCAGCAAATGCGAACATGAATAGAAGAGAAGAAATATCTTGATGCATAAACAGAACGGAATAGATAACAAACAGGATTTAGCACGAACAATTGTAAGTCCACAATAGAGAGAAATTAAAAGAAAAAGAAATCAAGACCATAATCCTACCCTATTTATACACGAGAAGAGCTAAACAAACGTGGAGAGAGTAGGAAAACAGGAATAAAAACAGAATATAAAATAGGGCCATGCATGTCCTTCAATCATGCCAAACATAAACGCCAAACATCCTTCGTTCTTCATAATACACATCAAGAAACGTTCAAACAATTTCATAAACCCAAGCAGTTCCCCTGCGTCCAATCTGCATCAAATCAACCATGGTTTGATCGCATAAACTCTGAAGCTATCACTGCCGTCGGATAACTTGAGCCACGACTAGCATCGTCTCGAAAATGTGTAACGAGCAGGGAGGCGGATCATCCGCAACTTTATGAGATGTCCATAGTGTATTCATCCTCCTCCTTGAATGGCATGTCATCGCCGTTTTGGTTCCAGAATTGTGGCTGCTGTTGCTGTTGGGGTGTAGCTCGAGCTGAGCCGCCATTCTGGCCAGACTTCCCTGCGGAACCAGACGGGCTCACACGCGGAGACATGACATTATTGCCGCTACCTAGTGGATTTCCAGCATAATCGGTGTACCCTGGCACCCTTAGACTCGTTCCGGGTGTCCTCGAATAACTAAAGCTCTGTACACCATTCTTCTCGATCGCGGTGTATAGCTCAGATGACATCCTCTTGTCATCTTCGCTTGGCTCGAATGGGAAAGTACCGCCAAGGCTGGTAATAAGCTCTCTGAGCTTCTTCTCTTGTTCCAATTTCTCATGAAGAGACCACATCAAATCTCTTGTCCAGCCAACTGCCCCATTCAAAATATCTCCCTTATTCGGACCCTTGTCCTTCTCCTCGCCGGCGATGCCAGCAGCCGTCACACCACTAGCTCGGCGACCAACACCCCCGGCAAGCATTGATGTCGCACGAGGTGGACTACCGCTAGGTCCTCCCATGGTTGGTGACAAGGAGCCGTTATTTACTAGATGCTTGCGTACTTTTTCGTCCTCGAGACGATGTTGGGGTACAAGGTGAGACAACTCTTGAATGCGCTCATTGATATTATCTCTTCGCCGACGCTCAACCATATTGTGACTTTCCCGCCTCCGGCGCCTTTTGGCCTCCTGTGTATTTTGAAGGGTGTGTCCACCGGGACCTGGCTCGACTTTAGCAGGTAGCGAAGCGTGCTTTCCTGATTTGAAAACATCGGCAATTTGTGAGTGAACCGTGGAATGTCCTGGCGATGAGAGAGGGGAGTCGAGGTAGGAACCCGAATTTCCATCCCAGTGGTTCGATAGCGATTTGTGATGGCGATGAGCATTCATGTGAGTTGGCGGAATGGGCTGTGACGGAACACTTGATGACTCCAGCGACAAGGCACCAATTCCGGGAGTCTTGGGTGTATGAGGTGATCTCGAATGTGGACTTTTGCGCGAGCTAGTTCTTTCCAATACAGCCGGTCGAGCTTTCCTCTTACCAGTAGCCATATACTGATCGAAATTCGTACCTTGAGTCGAATCAGATCCAATAACAGGTGATGCGTTGTATGAAGATGGGGTCTCAGCCGTCGCTCCATTATAAGAATTGTTCATTTGACGAAAGTGCAGTGACTGAAAGCCACGAATGAATGGTGATTGTGGCGCATTATCAGGAGTGTGAGAGAACATCTCGATATTGGTAGGCCCAACTGATGCACCGTTCTCACCTCCGCCTCCATTTGTGTTCCGATCCATTCCCGGGAACAGATTATGGAGTGAACCATGGGTGCTGTTATCATAGTCGTTCTGATTGGCATCGAACTGGCCGTTGTTTATATGACTATCATCCAATGGTCCCCCCAATGTAGCCACAAGGTCCTCATCGGGCATATGGCTACCCATGTACCCCATGTTGTTGGAAGTTGAAAAGTTGGGGTAGAATCCACCGTTCTGTTGGATTGGCATTGATGGAGACATGGTAAGCTCCGATGGATCGATGCTCCCATCGCCACCAGCAGAATAACTCTGGTCTCCAAATCCGCCTTGCTGGTAGGAATGGCTTGACATGCTATATGCGTCGTGGTATGGTGTCTGGTGAAGAAACCTTGACTCGTCTTGAGGCTCATTCTTGATGAAAGGAGCTGGCGAGTTGGGAACATTCCCACTACTGGAATTGCTGTTGTAGGCGTGCATACCGTTGTTATGGTGAGGTATATCGACTCTTAGGTCTGCGGAGCTCTTTTTAAATGTATTGGAGCTAAATGTAGGAACTAGGAAGGGACGCCGTTAGCTTCTTTTTTTTTATTACTTGGTTGACTCACTAAGTATAGGTAGGCAACCGATTCAAAAAAAAAAAAAAAAAAAAAAATGATAACCGTGCAACTGCAAGTAATTGTGTAAAGTAAAAGCTTAACTCACTAGTCATCGGCATAATAAAAAGATTTTGTGGTGTCCAATACTGGATACCGGAAAACTGGAAACTTCAACTCTGGGTGTTGCTCACACCTTCTCACCTTTAACTGCCAGAAACCGCGCAACCTTGCTGTGCGCACTTGACCTTAGTTGCTTCGAGCTGCGTGTATGCGTGTTGAAGTGATGGGTACCGATCTCAGAACGTCGGTACAACAGAGAAATTGAGCACAAGAAGGGTAGTATGAGCCAAGAAACGGTGACAGCTTGGTATGGAGGAACGTTTCGTTTCGTTTCGTTTCGTGTGTTGGCAATAAAAAAAAAGGGTAGCGGAATTGGCTCTGGTTTTAATGACTGAAGAGGTGACTACCGACAAGACTCTTTGGCAAAAATAAATTATAGCTTAGAGAATATCGAGACGGCCGGATTCTACAGAGCGATGGAGATGAGAAATAGCTTTTCTACAAAGGCCGAATGGAAGCCGTGGGTAGTGGGTTATGTAGTTGTAAGGGGGTGGGGGGTGAGTGGAAGTATGTAGAGTAGATGTAGTAGTATGTAGTAGTATGTAGTTAGGGTAGGGTAGGAGGTGGAGGTGAGTAGATGTGGGGCTGGACGCTGGTTGGCTATGTAGCTAAGTACGTTGGGTAGATCGTTGGTTGGTTGGTTGGAGGGGCAAAGGTAGACAAGCAGGGGAGGTAATGGATGCCAGGTAAGGAGGACAGTTCAGGGTTGCCAGAAAGCGAATTGATTGATTGACTGACTGTAAGATTGATTGACTAACGGGAAAGAAAATAAAATTCCCGGCAACGAACCAGTTAGTTAGCGGTATTGATGTGATCGCTTGGAATTGGTCGGTCGTTCTAGAAATGGAGTGCGCTGAGAGTGTTTGCACAGAAAGACCTGCAGGATTACGACTAGGGCGTGTGATGAACACAGATAGATAGAAGTAAAGCGGAGAGACGGGGTTTGCAGCTAGGCGGCTACTAACCAAAGTATTGCGAATCTGTAATGGGGTAATTGTAGTAGATGTGACACAAAATGGCAAGCCTCTTGCGCGCGCAGCAGCAGAAGCAGCAGAGGCACAGGGGATGGTGGAAGAGGGGGGGATGAGTGATGGAGGGGGTGGTAGGATGGGGGGTGTGGTAGTGCTGCTGGGTGAGCCTGGGGAGCAGGCTGAAGTCTCAAGTCTGACTGGCCCGGAGAAATATGCAGGTCGCTGCTACTCGATCTCCCTTCTGAGGAGCTGTTTCCTTTGATGATGTTGCTACCGTTGTTACCGGCGCCGCTATTGTGCAGTTGGTTTCGCGGAACTCTTTGGACTCTGGAAGCTGACTCTACGTTACTTAGTGGCTATGTGTGGCTTTATGTATGAGATAAAGCAATGGTAGTGTGTCTGTTGTTGACCTGTGGCGAACTAATTGTTTCGCACGTATTATATAGACTTGGCTGACTGATTGATATTTGGGTATTTGAGTGGGATGCAGTAATGAAACGGCAGGTACTGATTTCTGTGGGGGGAAGGCGTGCAGCACTGAGGCGAGAAACTCGGAAGTATGTGGAAGAGGGGATTCGAAAGAACGGGGAATCGGACGGGGGAGAGGGGGGGTAGAAGTAGTAGGAGATCTCAGTAGTAGTACGGGGGGAACGATCAACAGAGGGGCGGATGGACGAAGGATGGATGGGGACTGGGATTTGGTTGGGAGAGTGCAAGCGACAGAAGGGAAGGGGAATGAATGAAAGGGAGGGTGGAAGAGCAAGAGCGGAGGGGGGAAGCCACCGACCGGAGGAGGAGTCGATGACTGCTAGTTTAAATTTCCACACTCACTCACTCAGTCTATGGCTGGCTGGCCTTTTCGGTACGGTCAGGGCAACCTCACGATGATTTCCACCCCCAACTTTTGCTCCGCTCCACAGGTGGAGAGGTTCTACCCCAACTCAACCCCTGCAAGAAAAAAACCCTACCTACCAGACAACGCCGCTTGCTACGATAACTGACCTGCATGTTTCTACCTTTCTCGTCCTGGAAAACTGGCCTAAAAAGAGGTGAAAGTTTCAAGCAAAACTTTGGACAGCATTTTTAAAAACCAAGACAAGCAAAAAAGTGACTGATAATATATTAATTATTATTATTATTGGAAAGCGCCATAAGACACCTCTTTCAGGCAATGAGTGGGCGGCCGTCGGAACCTTGGCGGTACCGAACAGTATGAGGCTTGCGCCCATGTGGGCTAGCGCCACCCTCGTCCTCCCTCCACATCAACTCAACACGAACACTTCTCCCCGTATACACCAGAGATCTTGGGTCCACCTAACGCTCAAAAACACTGAACAGCAAAGAAAGAATAGCAGAGATCTAGACAGCACACATACGAGAACGAGAAGAACCAGTACTATATTGTACATAGTAGTACTACTGTAGTGCCCAGGTGACCACATCTATCTCCTGTTCCCGAGAGAGAGAACTCCATATATTCCTCTTGAACATACATACTATTGATCTATCTCACCTTTTTTGGGAAAAAGGGAGGTGCGGATGCAGAGCACCTGAACCACCACCACCTCTTCCATCTCCACCTCCACCTCCATCACAGCCATCCCGAGCTCCACCCTCCGTTCAGTTCAGTAATCCTGTTTATATTCTCCGACAGCAAGCTCAGCAGCACACAGCTTCCCCCCGGTTCAAGTAGTCATCCACGTTCCATTTTGGCTTGACTTTTCTTGTACCTTTCGTCATGGCTGCAGACTCGTTCAGATCACAAATGAACTCGCTAGGATGGTCCAGGAGAGATGAACCGGTCAATACTTCCGCGTCATCTCCTTTCTTAAACAAACTACAATCCTGGAATCCGTTTGGGAACGGAGGTTATGTCCGGCTCCCAACGAGCTCCGACCCTCCCCCACAGCTTCCTGCTCAAACTCGCCAGGAAGAGGACGCAGGATGGTTAGCATGTGAGTCTTGTCTCCATTAGTCTTGCTTTCAGTGTTCCTACAGCTCCTGGGGCCAAGGTTGAAGGATTTGGTAGATATAATGTAAATAGCGGTGAGAATGGTGAGAATGGTGAAAGTGATGATAGCGGTTGTGGGTTGTGGTGTTGAGATATACACATAAACGATCGCTGCCGCTGTCGTGCACGTTTAACCACGGCCATGCATGAAATTCACCGCCGCAAAAGAAAAATACTTTGCTGATCAGAGTCCTCATTTCTTCATACAGTAAGCCGATGGGATCGCCTCTTGGTGTTTGCATGCTGTAACCTGGGGGCTGCAGTTTGCTTCGTCCTCTGCTTTTCCCTCTTCCCTATACTGTCTCTACGACCCCGGAAATTCGCTGTTCTGTAAGTCCTGTAGATCCCTCATGCAAGCCACATGTTCCTCGCCAAAATAATTTCCGCTACTGACGGGAATTTCTCATGTCAGCTGGACCGTGGGATCGATACTATTCCTTACATCTTGGGCAGTTCTTCAGGGTCCGCTCACATATGCCATGCACCTTCTATCTACCCCGCGGTTGCCGTTCACAGCTGCGTATTTTGGATCTATCGGCCTGACTCTTTTCTTTGCTCTGGGGGTATATCAACTATTACTTCTTTGCTTTCTTCCCGCTTTCATTCTGAAATTCTATCCTCCCCTTACTTCTCTGAATATCAAAAAATTGTCACTGGGTCCATTTGACCCCGTGAACGTATCCTGAGAGGTAGCAATCACTTACGTGTGAGTCAGGTACAATCTGTGATTCTCACTCTCTTCTCCTGCATTGCCCAACTTATCGCACTAGTGTGGTATCTCGTATCGTATTTCCCAATGGGCTCAACAGGTATGGCGCCCACTCCAATTCTTTCGATAGAAGTTCCTAATAGCTCCCCGCACTATAATACAGGCCTCAGATTCGCGAGTCAACTCGGGATTAGACGAGCTGCATCCTGGATGCAGGGCTAGATTTAGTAGGGTCCAATAGATAGAGGGGACCTATCATCTGGATCCTGCATGTGGTTCTTGGACTAGAACAGAACATAGCTTGTTCACATGCTTACTTGGGTTGTCAACTTGGGCACCGCCTTCACCAAGTAATAGCTGAGCCACAGACTGCAGGGGGTTGGGTACGTAACTATTTTACTTTTCTTGTAGCAATGGGGCATCATATCTTTTTCTTGTTTTTATTTGTAAAAGGCTATCATCTTTTTTTTTATTATTATTTGGCATTTTATTACTGGGCAAAACGAATGAATGAATGAAGAGATTCCGTAACAGCGGGGGTAAAGGAGGAGGGGGTAAAAAAAAAAAAAAAGGCTTTACGCATGTCTACTTCGCAGTAGCAGTAGCACACAAGAGGGGTGTCGTAGTGGTAAAGTTGTAGTATGTAGGTACCTACTGGCCCGAACAATAAGGGAAGGGGCTAGAACTACAGGATCTAACGATCGCATTCGTGCATAATGAATGCTGTGTATTATCTTTTTGCACTCGGTTAATGCGCCCGAGTTGATATGCAAACCTACATCATCATGCCTCCAAACCTTCTTTCCCTGTCATATCTCACCTTTTTTTTTGTTCGCTGCCACAAAAGAAAACCCCAGATGATCTGCGCTAGCTAGTAGTCGGAGCGAGTTATGTAGGTACGCTAACAGTGTAGGATGACCCCCCCATTCCAAAGTTCGGACGAACGAAAAGGGAAAATTAGCTCCGGTAGGAGAAAGCAAATAATAACTGCTCATAAGGATCCTGGGTGAGTATCCTGCGGATCCTATTGGAACCTTTTTTAACGCGATAGGTACCAGAGGCTAGGAGACGAGGTAGAGAGAGTAAGCCACGGTTCCCTTGAAACTGCGAAAGAGACAAAGGATCCATACATCGGATGAATCATAGGCTAATCTGACAGGTCGCTCGCCCGCCACATTTGGAACATATGGTACATTCCTCCCAAGTTACCAGTTATTGCGGGGAGCCGTCCTCAGGTTCAGGTGCACAAACGTTAGTTCTATGGGAAGCAGCTCGAGATCATTTACGTCATTTGAATTTCTTTTTTTCCCTCTCCGGATAACACGACTTTAAGAAAAAGGAGAAATATATTTTTTGCTTAGCACATGTTAACGGTCTATCCAATACGAGCTCTCGAAGGAAGGGGAGAACTCATGATCTGGTCACATACCTAGGCCTAAACAGTACGTACATCATCTCCCACATAATCCTAATCCAACCATTTCGTATTTTATTTTTTCTAGCCCTAAGAATCTGATAGAGATAGAGAGAAGAAAGCCTCGGCTGCCTAGTGGCCTGGTCTGGTACCTTGTTCCTGAAACTGGCGTTCCGAGCCCTCCGGGTTATGGGTCATCTCCAGCGTGGCTTATTGATCCCATCCTCTTTTCTTTTTTATTATTATTTTGTTATCCGCTCTATCTATTCTTATCGATAATAAATAAGGGAACATTCTCCATAGCCTGACTGGACTGAGGACAAGTGACTTGGTCTCACAAGTAAATGAAACATACGTCATTTATCTAGAATAATCATACCCCGTGTGAGGTGAGGTGAGTGTGAGGTGAGGTGAGAGTGTAGTAGGGCTGTGTGCGTGTGTGTGTAGCCTTGTTTCTGATAATTTCATTTTCACGAGTGAGATTTGATGATTCGTTAGTCTGGGGTTGGAAAAAACAAATAAAACATCCTTAAAGTTGACTTACATTAGTATCAGGTACGCATGCACGCACGTTTGAAACACTTTTGATCATGAGATTGAAGTGCGCGCAGGTTTTACGTTCCTGAAAACTTCAAGAACCTGGAGATGTTAATAATTCGAAACTGGCCCTCTTCTGTTCCTCCCTGTCTCGTGGCTAATGATGAAATTATACCGAAGCCTCTAGATGACAAAGAAAAAGTGGGTGTCTAGTGAAGCTAAGAACGCGCAACGTCTCATGCCCCCGTCCCTCTCTATACGCATTGTCGTCGTCCGCCGGCTGTCGATTTCCGCAAAAGACCCCCCGAACCGCCAATCCCCTGTATATTCATGTATACGCGGAGGAGGGCGCCTACTCGGCAGATTTAAAGTAAATGTGGGATCTGTCAACGGGATCTGTCGAACCTGCTTCTTTGCCTGCAGCACATCCACATCCACATCCACATCCATGTTGGTGGGAGGTATGGAATTTGGCAACGCGGAACGGTTACTCGGCCTGCTGCCTGCTTGCACCGTTTGGAAACTACCCGTTTCGTTATTGATTTACGTATAGTACTTTAATTTACAAACTTGATTCATACACCCACCGGTATACTTGTACTTTATGTATGTACATAGGAATATGCATATGGAGTAACCTGTATATGTGTTTATTTGGTGATCCTAGAGTACACAACTATCAACCTCCGAGTCTCTCTAGTGTAGAGTCAAGTACCTACAGGAATACATACGTATCGGTGGGATTTTAAATAGGGCAACCTTCTCGGAACATGACATAGAATCCCTTGCAGTTCTGATTTTTCTTCTGGAGGTTCTAATCGCAACTAGCCGGTCCGGTAGAGTATATGAAACCACCCGATAAGATAATGAAGTTCTCCACCCGATTGTTATTGTTCCGATCCCGGATCTGGACCCCCGCTAGGAATCACCATATATGTAATGGGTCATTTGCGGGGAAAGATAGTTCATATCATGGGGCGTTGAATATGGAGGCTCGAGCTCCTGTGGGGTTTTTCTTTTAGTTTAATCCCGGGCCGGGTGAGTTTCCGATTTGTTTAATATTGATTCATGTTTTATTGATCACTTGTTTTTATGACCTTTCTGCTGATTGTATTGGGAGCAAATATTGCATTCCAACCAGCAACGTTATTTGACTTAACGTTGATTGGCTGTAGGTTGATTGGATGACTCCATGATTGGTTAAGATTATAGAGAGAGAAATAAGAGGATGTCATTAATTGATGCTGAGGAAAGGTAAACTTGTAGAACATTATCCGCCACAATGCTTTTTCAAGTGTGGGTTACTTCAGTTAGGTTTCGCAAATACTGGCTGCAGTACTCAACAAGGTTGCATGCAAGCAAGATGTACTCGTATTTCTCTGACGTTTGTGGACGCGACTGATATTGCATGCCATACAAAAATACGCCAAGCTCATGATTTTGGGTGTATGCAATAATGGCCCAGTTCAAAAACGTCAGAGAAATACTAGTAGAGACTTGGTTGTGGCTCCTGGACAACCAGTCAATCATAAATGAAAAACAAAAGAACCCTTTTGCGGTCCGATATGAAGAATGAGTACATGTAAGTCCAGGGAAATGGTTCAAAAGAGAGGGGGTGTAGTTAGAATCGAGAGGGCTGCAAAGATCGAGTCTCTGGTACGTCGTACAGGTTTCCCCGCTTCCGATGATCTTACAGAAGGCGTGTGAAGGTGGGGCAAAGTGATTAAATCGATCACTGCTGTTGTTACTGCTGTGGGGGTGTCCAAGGGCGCTAGAGAGATGGCTTTGTACCCCCATGCTGGGTGGACTCAGTGAAAAATGCGGTTGGCATTCCATTTCTATTTCTGCAGGGAGCCTGTCGTGTATTCTTTTAACACTTGAGGTGTAAAAAGAGGGATGTGCTCTACAGACTCTACAGTAGAGTAGATTCCACGAATTATCTGGGTTTGCGTTCTTGTGGCACAGAGAAGAAGTAAGAATTCATTGGACTGCGAATAGTTTCCCCAAATGGTAAGAGTTGCACATCTTTCTTGTATGTAGGTCCACTTCGAGCTAGTCAGTTATGGTAAGAGAAACATGATTTCAGATTTCAATGCCAAGAACCACTTGGGTGTTCCGAAATGCTGTTTTGATCTAACCATATTTGGATTGATATTGTAGACGTCAATTGCTTGCCTAGCATCCCGGCTTTTTGCTGAGGTTCCTTTGTCTGGTAGCTATGATGCATGTATACAATTGAACTTTCTTTTGGACGCTTCCTTACTTCGGCGGTAGGCGATTGCTGTTCAAGAAACCCAATTAGAGAGTTTTAGCTACGCCAGTTGAACAGGACAGAAATTCTAGCTGTTTTAGGCAAAGACCTGCAAGGATTTAGCCAATAAGAGGTGCAGGACTTTCTAAGTGCTCGACTTTCTGTTCAACTCGTGTAGATAAAACTCTCCATTAAAAGATTCGATGTTTGGTCTCCGTGTTAGCTGTCCCAGTGCTCGTGAGGAGTTCCAGCGAACCGTGTAATATGATAGACAGCTAGCAACCACTGAGTTCCGTATAAGTACGTATCTAAAAGTACTCTGCGGGGTGCAGGCTGTATACGACTGTATATGTAGGATTTTAGGTAGGCCCGCACTGTACTTTAGGTACTAATCTAAGTACCTAAGGAATGCGTTAGGGCGCAAGTTTCACTAGTGGAAATAGGGACGCCCCATTCATTCTGCATATTGATTGTTGTGTAAACTGAGGTTTTTCGCTGCTGGTGTTAGTTCTAAGACATGTACCTACAGAAGCTCTCTGAGCCAAGAAATCTGTCCATCATAGTACATACCCGCCATGCAGCCCATGATCATATCTAATATATCCAGTCGACACCTCCATTGAGGGGAAACAAAACAGAGGAACATTCCTCGTACCTGCAATGTCTCGTTAACCGAGACCGCATTCCACAAGAGGGGGTAACTTACTTCCTCTGCGTCGTTGGTTTGCGTTATGATTCGTCAAAGCCATGACTGGCATAAAGCCCCAATCCAATCCAAGTAGAAACCTTCTTGAAATATTGAGAGCTGACTTATCAAGCAAAGAGAGAAAAAGCCTGTCTGAAGGTAGTCTAGAGTAAGCTATTGGGTGGATTACATTTGTGGGCTTTCTATTGGAGGATTATGTGAGGCTATTGGCATTGAAGCGTTAAATGCTTATGTATACGTATACTCTAGATCACGGAAGCGAGGCGACGCATTTCAGTATCCACATCACAGTTTCTTACTCAAGTACACGAAAGCCTAAGGGAAACATAGACATGGCAGTATATGTAGTCACTAGAGTACATGTACATAAATGTACATGTAGTAATTAAGACCGAGAACAGACGTCCCAAGTAACTGTAACTCGAATAAAATAATGTAGGTAATTCAACTTGTAAACCATCAATTGACATTAGAGGTATGCGGGACCGGCGTGTTTGTAAAAATAAACTTTGTAGCCCGGGCTGGCTGTCCCAGCACTTCCTATCTGGACTGAGACACATTCTTGCTGATTGTGAGGGCCATCATGTGAAAGCTGAATTGGAAATGCTTGGCAATTGCCTGACACGAGCTACAGGGTAAAATAAATTTCTGGGAATAGAATGTCTAGATCATAGACCCGAAAGCGGTTTAGTACGGTCATATACAAAAGCACCGCCCAATCCTAGATCCTTTGCAAGTACACGTACCTACGTTAGATGTATACATACAAGCTTGCTCAGGGAATTGGATGTTCTTATTAGTGCATATATATAGGTAGGAGAAGAATAGGTTGAATGAAGGTATCAACAGCGGAAGGGTTAGGTCGTTGGAGGGATCCGGGACAGATGCTTGACGGTAGGATGTGGCTGGACAAGACATGAGGGACAGACAGAGACAAGACAGGCGTGGGTATGCATGGAAAACTACTAGGCCTTTACGGGTGGCGGGGTAAATAAAAATTCTCAGAAGGGAACTAGGTTTCTCGATGCGATGCAGACGATGCGGACGCGTTTGGTGGGTTTAGAGTAACGGGAGAGATGAGGATAAACCGAGGGAGTGTCGGACAAACATAAACCGCAGGAGTCATATTATTATTGAACATCAGATTCCTTCCTTCCTCCCTTTTCTCTAGAGTTTCATGATTCACTCTACATACCCTGTGGATCGGAGAATCACCCCCCTTAACAAAGTACACAACTACATGTACAATACCACATGTGTATAGACGACGCTACGCAAATTGCGTAGGCATACATGTACATAATTCATTGCCAGTATGAACTACGAATTCATGGTGATGTTTGTAGTAGGTTTCCCTCTCACTTCTGTGCGGATATGAAGCCAATTATATGTATGTATACATTGCATTCATTTGAAGGAAAAATGTGGAACAAGAACAAAAAACTCATCAGAGTTTGTCCCCGCGTAACCCCTCCTTTGCCAATGTAGTGTGGGAGCCTCAAATTTCAATTACTGGCCTCTAAATTTCCACTCCGCTTTGCCCTCACTTCTTTTTTCTTTTTGCCTGTTCATCCATCTCATCGCCATCGACTCCCAAGGGTTGTCGTTTCCACACTCGCCCTTCTTTTGACTGAGTCTTTCCCCGCCCTGACATCCTCCACTCCCCAAGTTCGCCCCACCAGCGGTGACGAACGTAAGAAGGAAGCAGTATCATAATAGCCAAAGTACACCCACTTGCCTACTGATAGTGTCGTCTTTGCCCGTACGCAAACAACCAGCTCTATCATTCACCCCCCACCCCCCTCAAAATCTGCTACCCGCATCACCCGTTTCCCTCCTCTGTCTCTTTTTTTTTTTTTTGGGTGTGATCTACTTGAGGTTTGCGACCCTCATTTACCGCTTTGCCCTGCCTAGCGATCCTTCCACCTCCCACTACTACCAAAGCAGTCACGATCACTGAACGCCTCATAGATCTCTGCACCGTAAGTCTAAGAAAAGAACAAACAGAATTTTCAATTCGTTTCAAACACCAAAAGACTTTTTTCATAAGTCTGACCTTAAAGTGTGATTAGGAACGGTAAACCCCCATTTCCGTCCCAATTGTGTTTTTCTTTCACCTGTGGCTTGTGCCTGACAAACTTTCGGCGGTGTCGTGTGTAATTCCTCCGTCTTCCGGTTACTTTTTTTCCGCGTGGTTTTAAAGTGTCGTCGCTGACCATCGTCATCACCGTTTCTCTTTATCAGTCAAACAGATTCTAGGAAAGTACTACGACGTTTACAACGGTCTTTTGAGTCCCTCGACTCAGAAATCTTTGTGTACGATACATCGTATTCCTTCTCAAGGAATCTAGCAGTTCCTTTTTTCCTACCGCTTGAGCGGATCTCAGAGAGATTGTACCCGGTTACCTCTCGGCTCCTCGCGGCTTGCCTGACTTTGTCCTTTCCTTCCACCTTCCACCTTACGGCCGTCCACCTTCCTCCAATTCCTCACGGCCACTCGGTGACTCTTTGATCAAGATTTACTCTTCGTCAAATCCCGTACGTCTTTCTACCGAATAGCGTCACAGTTTGCCCACTCCAACTTGGACATTTTTTCCACCCGATCAAATACATCCCACAGTTGCACTCACCTACAAGGCTGACACATCCAACCATCAACGAACTCTTGGTCATTCTTCCAGAACTTCTAGGAAACCCCCGTCGGCCCATCCCCCATCTCCTCTTCTACAGGTTACGGTGAAAGGCAGCGTGTCTCCACCTGTGTGTGCGTGTGCGCGTTATAACTGAAGCTCTTTGTGAGTGTGTGAAGAGCGGGCGAGCACCGGCTTCTCCCGCCATTTGTGAAAGCAGAAATTGTCCAGGTTTCCCTACGACCTTGTTGACGGCTCAATCTCTTCACAGGACGCACTGGAACAACCCCCCCTCCTTTCAAAGGATACCCCGCTAGGAATAAAAATTTCATTCCACACTATTCTTCCCTCGCCACGGGTATAGGATCGAATTCTTTTTCTTTTAGCGAATAAGATATCATGACTACTACGTCTGCTAGCAGACCCATAAATTCGTCAGAGGCTACTTTCTCTTACGCTGCCGCTGCGTCAGGAAAAAATTCTGCTAGCCCAGCTCCCGCAAACAAGCCACAGACTGCTGGATTGTCCAAACCTACAGTCCCCTCATCAAACGTTGCTGGAACTTCAGTGTCTTCGACTTCATCGACAGCACAAAACATGAACGGCAGTACACCAGCCACTGGGACCTCCACCCCGCAGTCGACATCTATTACTGATTCACATCTCAAAACGAATGGCGATGCGATCGCTCAGTCTTCGTCTGCTGTGTCATCTCCAAATTTGGGAGTAGGGTCGGCCCCTACGTTACCAAAAGAAGACGAATCAGCCTCATCCATGTCGGAGGACAAAGGAAGCTCCTGGGAGAAGCAATCCCAAACGTCAAGCCATACAGAAAATAAGCCTTCCAGTGCTGGTAGTAGAACACCTGATATTTCCAAAGTCACTGACTTGGTTCCTGCTGCTCTCCCAGCAGTGAATCCATGGAAGGTAAGATCTGAAATCTTAACTGCCAAGAAGCCCAGTCCCACTGTAGCCGCAGTCGCAACTGCAACATCTGCCAAGACTCCTGCAAGCCCAAGCAACGCCATCGTTGCTAAGGATAATGTGGATAAGTCGGTGGAACAGAGGCAGGATAAGAGGAAAAAGCCGTTTGGTGAGGGCTCAGATGTTGCAGAGAAAGAAAGATCTAAGGAGGGGTCTAGTGGGGTTAAAGATGTTCCGGCCAGGGAGTTTAGGAAGAAGAGCACTGATGCCGGAAGGGCCAATGGCTTTGCGAGCAAGGAGGATGGTATTTATATTCTTTCTTTCCTTTTTTTAAACAATATTCCTACGGCCACCACAACGGACTAATTCATTTTCGGGAACAGGCCCAGCTATTCGAAAAACACCGAAGAGGTACCCGCCGCCAGAAAAAGAAGCGACTGCTCCAGTTCTTCCACCGCCTGTCACGGATACCGAGTCTTGGCCAACACCAGAGATTGCACAAGACGAGGTCGAGAAGGCTAAAAGAGACAAAGATGAGAAGGATAAACCCGCATCGTCCGTACTCCGGCCCGGTAGGGGTAGCACATGGGTTCCTGTTGCAATAACCATACCGCATGTTCCACCATTCGCCAAACAGCCAGGACGGGGAGGGAAGGGCGCTCGTGGTGGTCGTGATGGTAGCAGCAGAGGGGGGCTAAGTACAGTGCCATCATCATCCTCGCCCAACGGCGATAAGCATACTGGTAGCACATTTGGGGCTGGGGTAGCAGTGGAGGGCGATCGCGGCCGTCAAGGTTCTAATTCTGGCGCATCTCGAGGGGCTTACCAGGGAAGGCCAGGTAAGCGTGCTACCAGTGCTGGTGGCACTACACAGCGTCGTGAGTCAAAAGGCTCTTTGCCCGTCCCATCTCCCGAGAAGAGGAAGGACTCGGCGGTGTCTCCAGAGGTCGGTGAACCGACTGCGGAATCGAACCAATCCTCGAAGACAGCATCTGCCGGCACCCAAACTCACGACAGAGCGCGTCAAGGTTCGAGGTCGGATGATCCCAACTTTGTCCCACAAGGTGATGGTCGACATTCCTCCGAGGGCCAAGACAGGACTCATCACAATGCCAATGGACATTACCATCCTAGGGAACGTGTGTACAATAACCAGAGCTTCAATAGCAACCGCCCTGAGCACCACGGGGGCGATAATGCTTCGTCACATGGCCCAGGAGAACGTGGTTTTGGAGGAGGCCGTGGCCGCGGCCATAGAGGACGGGGGAATTTCTATAACCAACAACATATAAACGGACACAATGGTGCGCATCATCAGAACCCTGGACCCCATTTTACTTCCACTCCTCCCCATTTCAATGCTCACCAAACCAATGGTCAATATCCAGCTCAAAATTCGCAGTCTTCACAGCGCCCATTTAGAGGATCAAGGTCGCACCAGGGCCCCAACAATGGGAACTACAGTAATAGATATCCAAACCCGAATATGCAACCACCCCCGCAAATCTATATGCCGTCCTATCCTCTCCCATACGATTTTAGCATGATATCCCCAACCGGCATCCCACCCCCGATTGAATACGCCGGAATCAGTGAGATTATTGCTCAGATGTAAGTTTTTAAGAACATTCTTCATTCCTGTGGCTTTTAGAGCTATTATTGACTTTCGCATAGCGAGTATTATTTTTCAGTTGACAACCTTTGCAAGGATGTGTGGCTGCGAGAACGTATGGACAGTGATGGCTTTGTCAAGCTTTCTCTCGTTGCAGGGTTCCCTCGCATCAGAAATTTGACCACAGACATGAACATCTTAAGAGAGGCCTGTTTGAGATCCCACGAGATACAGATTGCCCATGGTGTTGATGAGTTTCACGTAAGAAAAGCCGTTGGGTGGGAAACATGGATCCTGAGCGAAAAAGAGCGTGATCCTTCGGCTCAATGTGACCAGAGCAGCTGGCAAATTGATCCAAGACAACGCAGCCAGCAAAATAGTAATTCCGGCTCACCCCTCGAGATGTCTGGCTCCGCTGCACCTTTCATGCCCGGTCCTATCAGAGGTCAGGGCCAGAACGCCATTACACCTGGTGCTCCACCCTTCGTTCCTTCAGGCATATTCCCCCCGGTCTTTGCCACCACTCCCCTTTCGGCCAACGTTCCCGAGTTCTCGCCAAACGGCGCTGTATATTTAAACGGAACGGCAGAAAACTCTCGGCCTGTTCCCGACGAGTTCTTTATTGAAGATTCACAGAGGTTAGTTGTCGTTACAAGGCGTCCTGGACATACATCCCCCTTGGGATCTCCTTCTATGTCTGGGATCAATGGCGTGGGTACCAACGGCTCAACGTAAGTCAATCACAGCTCGTATGGACCGCACTCCTTTCCTTTTCTTACACATGTATATAGGTCTGCTATCGTGAATAGGCCATCATTTGGATTAGACTCTGAAGTTGGGTGGCTCTTGAAAGAGGACAACCAAAGCTTAGAATCCGATAGTTACATTCACAGGTTGTATCCACATGCATTATTGCAGGCCCAGCAACAGCGCGAATCTTCCGGAGCCACCAAGAACTCGGAAATGATCACTCTCTACAAATTCTGGTCTCATTTCCTCTGTGCCAAATTCAACAACTTGATGTATGAGGACTTCCGGCGATACGCATTCTCAGATGCAGACGCTTCTCAACGGTTTGGGTTAGAGTGTATTTACAAGTTCTACGAGAACGGACTTGTGACTCGCGAGCACTTCCATGATAAGTTGATCCAGGATCTTGTCGCTTTGGTCAAGAAGGACGTAAAGAACGGTCAGGACCTAGGTCTTGAGAAGCTTAAATCATTTTTGTCAAATCCTCAGCTGAGTGTTGAACGGAAACAGAAGATTGAAAGCTTCGTGGACTCAGAGCTTCAATTCGTGCTTCAGAATGGTGTGGAGTCAAAGGATGGATTGGTGGAATCCTATGCTGCTGTACGCGACGCATATACCCTTTAGTGATATCATGACTGACAGTGTTTATAGTGAAAATGTGTCGCGGTATGAGTCGACTACTTCAAACTTATCTTCAGGGGGTAGTGGGATTCCGTACGCAAGATATTACATCCTTTTCTCTTGAAATCTCTGTGATATTACAGTTTATCGTCACCGAAAATGTTCAACATTGTTTTTTTCTTTCCACTTTTCTGCAAACTAGAATTCTTTCTCCTCATTTTCAAAGATCACTGTTTACTCACTTAAAATCCGCTTTTCTTCTGTTCTAATACGGCGCCCAATTGGTTTTTTACTTCTTTATTCTCATTCAAATTTCTAGGTGGCTGAGCCTTCTCTTTTAAACTTATTCGCCCCAAACTCATTTCCTATTTATTCCTTCACTCCTACCATTGTTTGGGACTATCTAGTATTTGGAACTAGCTAGGGAGTTTTCTGCATCTAGAAATGGGCGGAAGGCATTCAAAAGGGAAAGTATCCGATGCTTACAAAGATTTGGAGGGGCATTCATCAGTATTATCCTCTACCCTCCCAGTTTATAAAACCGTCATGGGCAGCAGTTTATAACCTGATGTTAACTTCACGTACATAGTTACTCTTTTCACAGCTTTTCCTATCCCTTTTCAATTTTTTTTTTTTTTTTTTTTTTACCTTTTTCCTTGATTTAGGTGTGCTGTGCGCTCTACCTAAAAAAGGATAGTATGAGTGAGGGTGGGGATGGTTTGGATCGACATTCTTTTTGCGAAAGATAGATGCCCTGTGGAAATATCGATACTTTTCGGGCGAGTCTTTCCAGGAAACCTCTGTTATTGATGGCTAGGCTCCTAAAACATCATGTTGGGTCATTAAAGGAAAAGGATTGGAAAAAGAAAATTGTCGGAAAATCTACTAAAAAAATAACGGAGAGCCTCTGTTTTTCCCTTGTGTATTCGTGTTTGGGGCGGTTGGGAGTCGTTCTTTGTTTGCCCTTTCTTCGACGTCAATTCTTGTGTATCTTTATCTCTTCCCAGCCTTCGTCCTCTTCCTTAGGGTTATAACAATGGTGTTTTGTGTTTCTGTCTCCTGTTTTGTTTACGTATTTGGACCGTTAGCTCTGCATTACGTGTTGTGGGCTACCTATGTGCTATGTGTTATGGACTTGGGGCGGGGTTCGAAATTGTGAATTGGGTAAAAGAAAAGAGTTGATATACGTATAGGATTGATTGACTTTTTACTGTGTGACCAAAGGCCTCAGCCTCTGTCGCATCTGTAGCAGACTCGCTCGCTCATTTTTCTCCTTGTGTGTAGTAAAGCGACCATGCTGATACACCAGAGTGAATGAAACGGTTTGTTGCTAGAATTGTTTGAAATGGATTTATTACGTAGTATGGTTATGTTTATATAATCGAGTGAGCGCAGAACTGCATGATGCAGGCGAACGTACGAAAATACCCGGGCGGAAGTTCAAACGTCAATGATGACTCACTCCTCTCGGGTGCGAGTGAGATGCTATGATGCAACTGTAATACCATTTGCCTATCGGACGAGTCGTAAGATGCTTTGCTTATGAATCATTCGGGGCTGTATAATTAGTCGCCTGCTGCCCACTTTCAATAGTGGGGAATATTATATTCCGATAGCTCAAGTTGTCGTCCAACGGGAATCTAACATTGTCGAATAAACAACTTCAGAAATTATGAGCTCTTGGTATTTGTTGCTGCAACCAATGCCCATTAGAAGCCAAGAGTTTAATGGAAGATGTTACACCATAAAGATGGCTGTGCACCGGATAACCAGGTATGCCTGTCACGTGAGCCCGGGTCTGCGCGTCCAAACCCCCAGTGGACACCACATCAAGGCAGCAGTTGCTATTTATATACCCTGCTTGCCCTAAGCCCGAAGCTTTGTATGAGGCTGCTGTTGATATAAACTCCTCTTTCTGAATTTAATCTCCGAGCCACGATAACTCAAAGTTGCTTTGACCCAATGTTTCCATTTAAGAAAGTCTACAACGCACTCCAAATTAACTCTTCATCATCAAAACAAAGCACAAAGAGGCCCGACTCAATATCCATTCCGCTTCGCCAGCTATCGATACGTACGGTCTCAGAGGACGACAACGAAGATGTCGATCGTCACGTGGTGCAACAACAACGCAAAGCTCCAACCCTGCCAGCAGATGTATGGTTTTTGATATTGCCACAGGTCGACTACACTGAGAATTGTACTCTCTGTAAACATAAGCAGCTGTATAACCTATCCTTGGTATGTCGGGTCTTCAACGAGTTCGCTACAAAAGCGCTCTATCAAACCCTCGATTTACGACTTGAGGATGCTTGCCTTGAGGTGCACGGGGATTCGTTGGATTCCTATAACAACGAGCCATCCTTCCTTAGAGAGAACATTTTAAGGAAGAAGCTCGATAGATTAGAAAATACGCTGCGGTCACCAGAGGGCCCAGCGGCGCTTATTCGACATTTGAAATTCCCAGTGATTGAGCTTCGCTGGAAGATGACTTATGGTCCAAATGATATCAATCCTGCACTATACACTGGCCTATCAAGGGGGGTGTACAATTACGGCAGAGATGAACCATCGGCCCATTACAGGCCGAAAGTAAGCACACATGACGAGTCGCAGTTGTATGTGCGTCCCGTAATGCGCAGAACGGATCTTGCCTTATGGAAGAACAACATCTCGGTTGGTATATTGCCGAAGTGGATCACCATCTTTGAACTGGCATCAGCTCGGTTAGAGTCGGTTTTTGGTTTGGGAAGTCTGTGGACGTATATCCACGAATATGAGAGAGATGTGTTGCGGGAGAGGCTTTTTGATGCCATGGAGAGGAATCAAAATTGGGTCGAATGGGACTGGAGATGGAGCTCTTGGGGATACTCTCAACATTCTGCCGAGGCTATCTTGGAGGAGCCTAGACTACTTGAGATTTTCAGCCAGATGAAAAACATTCGGAGCATTCAACTGGATAAAACAGAATGGGCAGACAAAGTACTTGAGATCTTCCCAGGGACCCTTGAGTCTATAACCATCGAATCACTCAGGATAGGCGGTTGTGATTTCGATTTCATGTTCAAGAGGCTTCCAACAAAGGGACTGAAGTCATTGAAGATCATAGTCAGCGAGTCCTACTTCAAACCGCTTGAAAAATGCGACCCGTTCAAACCACTCCTTGAGTATCTGAAGCTTTGCCACCAGCAATCTGCAGCGACCCTGACAAACCTAGACTTTCAGGTCAACTGGAATCTCTCAAGTTCCTCATACAAACTTTGTAACGACCTAGAAGGTACATATCTCGGAATGATGCCTATCGAAGAGTTTCTCTCATCAATATTCATTTACGCCCCACTTCTTCGCACTTTCAATTTTGTCCTCGCAACCACTCACGAGGACGAAGTCCAATACCCTCCGACTGAGAAGCCAATGCCTTTTATAGCGCACAATCTCCGCTCAATGAGCATATCCCTCCCTGCACGAAACAACAAGTTATGGTTTGCGACCAAAATCAGTTCTGGGGCGTTTCCGGCGCTGCGAAAGTTCACCTTCCGATCTGCATTTTCGCGGAACAACGGGCCGAAACAGACCTGCACAAGATGTGTGCATTTAGAATGGCCTGAGATTAACAAATGGTATGATTTTGCCAGTGAGCAAGATAACTTACTCGTTGAGGCATGCAGGAAGGCGGGAGTGAGACAGTGGGAGATGGAGGTTATGAACAGACCGTGGGTATGCTTTGGCTCTCAATATACCTAGATCAAAGGCCCATATTAATGGTTAAACAGGCAGAATGCTCCTCATTCACGCTGGAGGAGTCCTGTGAAGACGACCCTAAAAACCTCTATTTTCGGCCCCCACAGAAGCACCTCACTGACTACGATGCTGGCCTGTTCTTCTCTGGACAGTCAGGTCCTGCCTTGCCTCGTAGAAACTCACCAAAGCGCAGAAACGCAAGGGCTATTGTGACGTTTGTACCCTAATTCACGGACTCTTTGCGTACCAACTAAGCCCCATATTTAGGCCAGGTCAAACCCTGACTCGGGGAACGGTCTGCGATGTCTTCGCCCCCACCTTTGGGATTGGATACTATCAGCACCAGAACAACTCGATTCTACTTGCAATGATTTCCGCGCCAAGTGGTATGACAATAACCGTTCTGCACCATTTAGATAATGATTCTGATGAGGCCTGTGTTGAATTTAGCGCGAAGTCCAAGGGGTTCAAGAATTAACGAAAGGGTAAGCTGGGATAGCCATTTTGGAACCAGGGCGGCGGCTTTATAGAGTATTTTGCCTCATTTTTTCCTTCTTTCCTTCGATTACCGGGTACTGGTAGGCGTGGTTGGTCATGGGATATCACTCGTTACTCTGGTAGTTTGTTAGCAATGAGTCACGATTAGTCATGAGGAAACGATTTGATGAATTGCCTATAAATTAAATATAGGATTAGTCAGCGACTGTTTGATTGTGTTGAAAGACTTAGGCGGAGATCTGGGGGAACGTTGTCGAAGGTTTAGCTGTTGCATGACACTCCTGGATATCGTCATTTATTGTGAAAAGCTCTTAGAGAGAGCTCGGACCATGATCTGGCGCATTTGAGTATGAGTCGCAGTTTACATTTGTGCTTGCCTATCCCCTTGTCTTTTTATACACTATAAGATCTTATACAGTTGCGTGGTGTGACCCATGAGCTATTTTGAGTTGAGGAAACTTGACCCATTGGGAACTCAGGCCCGTAGGTTTCGAGCCCCTCAGCTAATGTAGCTCACATTCTGTCAGGAAAGTATGTAAATCCATGCACAGAGAAGAAAAAGAGCCACATGGTTGCAAGATCGAGCCTGAGCTAGCGAAGTCTGATGGAGGGGAATCGAGTCTATAAAAATTCTTAAGCAGTGTGTTTCTAACCCAGGCCTCGAAACCTGACCATTACTACGGTTATTCGGTTCCTAATGCCAAAAGATACAGTATAGATGAAACGTACCAAGTCTTAGTACCCAGCGGATTTTTCTCTCGCCTGCTAAGAACTCGTTATTCTTAAAAAGCCGAAGAGGAAGAAGATGAAGAGGAGAGGAGAGGAATGAGGGGAAGGAAGAGGGAAGGGGAGATAAATAAGAGGAAAAGACAGTCACAACCGGTGAATGTCGACATATGAACGGCATTGACGGAAAACTATGTTGTTTACGTACGTATCTTGTCATAGTGTTTAGTCGAGCTAGTTGGTTACCCATATCGTCAACGCTGATGTAGCTACTTTTAATATGCAGTCCTTCACCCAGCCCTAGGTCAGCCACACTTACCTCAGATAATTATGATGGGGCGCCTCGACTATGATTTCCTCTCTTTCCTCATCAGTCCTCACATATACCTAGATCCATTATACTCTGAGCATAACTGGGCATTGCAACTCCTTGAATTGTTTTTCAGATGAAGGCGCGTTCTACTGCCTTGTACTCATCCCTCTATTCTCTTGATCGTCACTTCTTGGTCCAAAGGGCCTACCAACTTAAAACTGCGGAAGATCTATGCCCGATAAGGCTATAACGGGTAAACTAGGTTAGCATTGGGTGCAAAACTCTCGATTGTTTTATCGGGCATGTTAGATCTGGGGAGGAATAAAATAGTGCGTGCGTCCATGGACTGCGCTGTTCGAGGTGCAAACTAGGTTTCTTGGCATGGCGCGCCTTGTGCACTTTCGCCGCTCCCCTCATCATCTTCTGACGTTTGCGAGGTGAAGCACTAGTCTAGGCCTAGCCATTCTTTTCCCTTTCTTTTTTTTTTTTTTTCCCTCCTTCGTTTTTAGTACGTCCAACAGCCAGCTCCATCCTCCCAAGAACCCAATTCATTTAAGATTAGTTATCAGTAACGTTCCGTGTTCCCGCCTATGCCTTTGTATAATTCGTTCCTTATTTCCCCCATATTTGCGCTGTCATCAGCCTCTCGTACTACGCGTGACTAACATTAATCACATAAGGCATTAGAACAAGGAGCCAATGATCTGGCCGGCTAAGCCTGCAGTTGATGATTTTCTTCCAATAACTAAGGTACTCTATGGAGAGGGGGTGAGATTTTCAGGTGCTTTACTACTGTTTGGACTTTTTTGCTATACATCTTTGGTCCCACAATCCATTGGATATACCAGGCCGAGATATCTGTGTACAGCACTCTCTCTCTCGCTAGAACGATACGACCAGGACTTTGTATCCTTATAGGGAATTATCACCCTCGAAGGTTCAGGACGAAGTGTTAAAAAGTTGGCGAGACCGGGACATTCTATCCCTATATATAGCTAGCTGGGCATATATGCTTATAGATAATATCCTTAGAGCTAGCGAGAGACTGCTGTACTAGGGCTCCAATTAAGGCCTTTGAATATCTATATGGGTTTTGATCTTGTGTATTGGCGTACTAACCCACCCATCCAGCTATATTTGCATAGCTAAGTCGTCCTATTTCCCCTCTGCTCCCTTCTGTTAATAACATGTGATTCCGATCATTCCCTCCATGCATCATGATCCCTGTCTGCGGCAACAAGGATGCCAGACAAATATTAATTTCATGAAAGGATTCTCACGACTCCTTGGCGCAACGGTAGCGCGTTCGACTCCAGATCGAAAGGCTGCGTGTTCAAATCACGTAGGGGTCAATAAGCTTCTTTTTTATATATTTTTTCCATTATGTGCTGTGCTTCGTTTCCTTTTTGTAAACTCAGAATTTGCTGTTACATATTGGTTGCGGTGTGGTGTTGTGTGTGCGGCTCGCGAACAACGAGGACTGGAAACGACACTGTAAATTCTGTGTCAACTGTGTTCTCTCCGTTAGGAGCCCGCGCCTAGATATAACCTTTGATATCAAGACCTAAGTCTGCTTCGAAAAAAAGGCCTAGACTCAAGAACCCTTCAAAGATGCTCAATACACATTCCTCCGACAATACGCTCTGCATCTCCTACCCCCATAACTACCAATCATCAGCGCAATGTTCAAAGGTTTATAAGCGGCTAATCCGGGCTAGAATATATAATTATTGGAGCGGGGGGGGGGGGGGGGGGGATCTAGAAAAGGGCATCTTTGAGCGCAGAATACTAAGATAACTAATACTACAAGGCATGACACCCCGTCTCTTAGCTAGGACAGCTCGCTTAATTCTATAACCGGAACCTCGGAGGGTTTAATTGTGAACTAGATTTGCAACAGGCGTGGATATAGATATTTTGCTGTCACGCATTTTAAATTTGCGGTAGTGGTGGGTTACATGTACATCTAATAAGTATATAATTATAACCTGCATAGGCAATGTGCTTTTATAGTCTTCTGATTGGTTCATTGAGGGATGTTTTTGCCCCACCTGAAACATGTTGTGTTGGATATTAACATAGGGTATTGTTAGAGTGTTGTTAGAGTGTTAATAAGGTTTCTACTAGTTCTAGGAATCGGTTTGACTGTCGACGTCGCGCCATACAAGCTAGCTAGGGTGACTACTGCGGGAAAGAGCAACTTAATTTCCGCCGTATGTCTTAGTTGGGAACCAATTGGCCAATTAAACGGGCCATCAAGCTAATACTTGGTTGGCACTTGCATTTTAATAATCTCCTACCTACTCGCTCCGACAGCGGCTGGGTTGTGTGTTCATCCCATGGAGGCGTACGTGGGGTTAAGCTGGTGGCAGTGCACTATCAACTGTTCTTAATTGCGTATCTGTACCTTCTCTGCCCACCGAGTAGCTAGAAGAAGGCCATGCAAGCTAGCTTAAGAAGATCAAACCCGGAAAGCGCAGGCAGCACCGATAGTCCATCCATACAGTGGTAGCGCATGCGCAAACCGCACCAAACCAAACAGCATACCCCATCTATAGAGCCAACACACCCCACCCCCAGAACCGGTTCTCAAAGTTCCAAAGCAGTAAAAAAAAAAAAAAAAAAAAGCCACAGGAAGCTAGCGGACGGACTAACGGACCCTTGGGCCGGGCGTTCTGGCTCCCATCATGAAATATCACTCGATAGTCCCCCCCCCCTCTCTCCGCTACTGGTATCCGTGGGGGGGGGCTGAAACAGCTAGCTGGACGACAGGAGAATCTGTGCGGAACTTATTGCCATGATGGAGCGGCGCGTCTCAGGGCGTAGGTCTTCTGGGTTGGTTATTGCCCCTGGTTGCGTACAGGTAGCTGGTGCTTGGTGCTTGGTGCGTCGGGGTGTTGCTATATATAACTCTCGCGCGGGGTGGGTGGATGTGGGTGTATAGCTGTTTTTATACGTTTTAGAATGCAGGTAGCAGCGGGGTGGGGGTGGGGGTGGGGGGCGGTGGTCCGATGTTTACGAGTACAGGTGGTTTCTCAGTTCTCGGGCCTTCAATGATCATGGCGCTATTTACTCGAATTATATTCAGATCGGGGATCTAAACCTCTAGGATCTATGCTCTGGAAATTTACTAACCAACAATCTAAGCTGGGCCCCCCTTTTTTTTCCTGAGCAGCTATGTACTTGTAATTTTATTTTTTTGGCGGCCTTGTGTAGGAATCAATTCATTAACTTTTCACCTAAGAAAAAAAAAGAAAATGCGAGAAAAAGAGAAAAGAAATAGAGGTAGAAGAAAGAAAAAAAGAAGAAAGCCACCTTTTACCGGGCCAACCAGCATGTTAAACCCCACCACGCCAGTCTCCATACCGCATCACACCGCATCACTCGCCCTCTACTTCATCTCCACATCCCCATCCTCCCCTCCTCCTCACTCTCCCACTCCTCCTCCCCCTCCTCCTCGCCATCCTCATCCTCTCCTTCCTCCTCCTCCCCAATCTCCGCCCCAATCCTCCCCCTCAACTCCTCCGCATGCTCCCAAATCCCCACATCCTCCCACCCCAGCGCCTGATACAGCACCCCACAATTCCCCAACCACTCCCTCGCACTCCCCCACAGCTCGCGTCTCTCCTCACTCCCCGCCTCCTCCTGCTCACCATACAGAAACAAGCACCACCCGCCAGATACCACAGATCCGGCAGCTGGTCGTCCTCCAGCTGCAGCCGCTCCAGCACCTCCAGCGCAGTGTCGTACTGCGCCGTCTCGATCAGAAGCTTGGCCAGGTTGATGCGCGACGCATAGCTCGGCACCTCGGCAGCGTCGGCGGGGAGGTCCTGCCATACGCGCAGCGAGCGCTGCAGTGCTGTGATGGCATCGGCGGGCCGCTGCTGGGAGATGCGGATGGAGGCGAGGGTTTGGAGGGCTTCGGAGGAGTCGGGCGTGGTGAGGAGCGCTTCGGTGACGTAGGATTCGCAGCGGGATTCGGCGTCGGGTTCGTCGCTGCCACCACATCACATCAGCCCACCTCCACTTCTCCACATCACTTCACCCCCGAAGGCTAGGGGGAAACATACCACAGATCACTCATATATATCTCCGCCATCGCACACAACGCGCCACACATCTTCTCCCTCAGCCCCCTCTCCGCGCCGCGCCCCTCCTGCATCCACGCGCGCAGCACCGCCGTGCCGCGCTCATACCACCGCATCATCTCCGCCCCGCCCACGCCCAGCTGCGCCAGCCACAGGAACTTCTCCGGCCCCGACAGCGCGCCGTCGGGGTCGAGGGCGGCCGCCTTCTCAAAGTAGGTGCGCGCGCTGTCCTCGTCGCCGAGCTCGAGGTGGGCCTCGCCGTGCAGCTCGAGCGCGGGGAGGTGCGCGGGGTCGGATTGCAGCGCGAGGGTGGTGAGGCGGAGGGCGTCGTGCGGGTTGCCTTCGGTGTGGAGGGCGGTGGCGGCGGAGGCGGTGAGGGTGTCTGCGGAGGGGGGGGGTGGTTTGGGGGCGTGTGGGTTGGTGGAGAAGGTGCTGGAGGCGCTGTGCAGGATTGATTTGGCGGTGGAGGTGGATTTTGATTTCCGCTTGGGGGGGTTGGAGCGGGTTTTGGCCATTGCGGTTGGCTGTGTGTCTGTAGAGATTAGATAGCTGTAGAGAGGTGATGTGATGTGATCGTTGTTACGGCGGGGGCGGGGGAGAGTTTTTTTTTTGGGTCGCGGATTGTGCGTGGGGCTAGTCTGCATGGGGCTGTGATCGGCGGTTGGTTGCAACCCCGCCAAACAAACGAGGGCGTGACTCCATGCACGCTTACTCTCACCATCGAGTTGTTCAACTACAATTCTCTCTCTGGCAGCCTACCTTACTCTCGCAGATTAAAGAAGTGCAGTCAGACAGACAGGCAGGCAGAGATGGCGACCGAAGAGCAGGCCCAGGAGATTGAGGTCCTGCAGTCCATCTACCCCGATGAGTTCACACGTGCGTATCTGCGCCCCCAAAGACATGGACGGTATACAGACAGACAGACAGCTAACACCCCACCGCTGCACAGAGATCACAGACACGCAGTTCACCCTCCGCCTCGTCCTCGAACCCCCCAACATCCCCGGCCAATCCCACGAGCCCCGTACCTCCCTCCCTCCCCTCCCCCCCCCCGCCTCCCCTTCCCCCTCCTCACAGCTAGCTAACCCCCCCCCCCCAGCAATCCTCAACCTGCACGTAACCTACCCCCCCACCTACCCCGACACCGCCCCCGCCCTCGACCTCACCATCGACGCCGCCTCCCCCACCTCCTCCCTCTCCTTCCCCGACGACAAAGACACCCTCCTCACCGCGCTCGCCACCACAATCGACGAGAACCTCGGCATGGCCATGGTCTTCAGCCTCGCCACCACGCTCAAAGAAGCCGCCGAGGAGCTGATCGCCTCGCGCGCGCAGGCGGTCGAGGCGCGGCGCGAGGAGCAGCTGCGCGCCGAGGAGGAGAAGGAGATGGAGAAGTTCCGCGGCACCCTGGTGACGCGGGAGCGCTTCGTGGAGTGGCTGGCGAGGTTTAAGGAGGAGGAGGAGGAGAAGCGGCGGCTTGCGGCGGCGGCGAGGGAGGAGGAGGAGAAGGGGAGGAGGGGGGGCGGGGGCGTGAAGGAGAAGAGGCTGACGGGGAGACAGTTGTATGAGCGCGGCTTGGTCGGGGGATGGATGATGCGGAGGAGGAGGTGGATGGGGTGGAGGTGGATCTGGCAAAGTTGAAGGTGGCGGCCCCCCCCGCCTTTGATTAACCAAAAGCAGCAGTAGTAATTCACGAGCTCTCATTGCAAAATGACCCTATTTTATCTAGCTTGCACTTGAAGAAATAACGCCCCGGGCATTGAACTACATAGTAGTAAGAAAGAAAAACCCACAATACAGTCATTGCACTGTAGCTAGCTATGTAGTAATAATGGTAACAAGAAAAGAAAGAAAAAGAAACCCGCAACACAATCATTAAATTGCATTGCAGCCAGCTAGATAGCTAGCCATCTACCCTCCCCCGATCCCCTATCCCCATCCCCCCTAGCCAGCCTCCTAGTCTAGTCCGTCTTAGTCCGTCTTGAACATATCACTCTCATCATAATCATCCCCGACCCAACCTGTCCACCCCACACACACACACACACACTCATTAGCCCAGTCCGCCGCACCCACCCCCCAAAAACACAAAAGGCCATACATACGCAACGTAAACTTCCCATCCACCACCTTCTCCCTCGCCGTCTCCGCGTCCTCCACCGCGCGCTTCGTCGCCCAGCTCGGCACCACCTGCCCCATCCCCCCCATCCCCATCTGAGCCTGCGAAGATCCCTGCCCCATCTGCCCGCCTGAGCCCCCTGCGAAGAAGTCTGCGGGTGGCCCTGCGAGTCGGGCGGCGAGTGCAGCGACAGGTGCTCGGCGGGGTTGACGAGGTTGTGCGTGTGCGTGTGCGTGTGCGTGTGCGTGTGCGGCTGCGGCTGCGGCTGCGAGAGTGGTGGTGTGGACGGCGTGGAGGAGGGGGAGTCGTGCATTTGGGAGTCTTCGTCTGTGGGGGTGGGTGTTAGTGGGGTGGGCAGTGGGGATTGGGGGGATGGTGGGGGAAGAGGATTGGGGGGGGGGGGTACCGGAGAGGTTGGCCATTGTTTTGGTTTGATCTGGTTTTGATATAGGGGTGGTGGGGTGTGGTGAGTGAGGTTTAAAGTGAGAGGTGGAGGGGGACGTAGAGCTGTAGGTAGAGAGGTCGAGGTGGTATCGTTATCTTATCTTATCAGATCTGCAGATGGATGGGTCTTGACTCTTGACGTCTGGGCGTCAAGGCAGGGTGATCTACGAGATGGGTGCATATTGTAACTACGAGCCAAAGGGGCAGACTGAAGCCATTCATTTTTGCTGATGGCACTAGCGAGAAAAACAGTTTATAATGGACCTGGTTGGGCTTCGGGAACGAAGTATTTGTTTCCCTCTTTCACACTACTAACGCCGGCAAAGAGAAAAAAACACCGTTCATCCCACCCACCGTCACGTCAAGAGGGAGAGAAATATTATTGTATTGTATTTTTTTTTATATACGCCATCCGCATCCGCATCCGGCCCAGGTCATGCTGACCATGAAATCGCCAAGCTAGCGTACGTACGAGCCCCCCATGGAGCTAACAGCAGCAAAGGAAAGAAGGTGAACATGGGGGTTGGGCGTGGCCCAGCGGTATAGAGCTCACGCTCTGTACCGAGCTCGTGAGCGTTCAACCCCCCTTCCGGACGTAGAAAAAGACGTAGCAACCGAGGCCTAGAGCGGTGTTGTGAACTTTTTGTTCCTTTTTTATTTTTGTAAATTATTGAATGTCGACCGGGTTGTTTTTATTATATATTGGGCGACTTCCCGTGGGCGTTTAGAAGGTGTTTAGAAGCGGTTTGGATGGGTTTAGTAATAAAATTTGGATGGCAACGCTCCAGATTCGGAATCTGAGTGGGGGGGAGGGGGGGAGGGGGGTACGTTCAAATTTCAGATTTAGAAATTTGAAAGGGCGAAATACGATTGGTTAAGAAAGTTCCGGGTGGGTGCTAATGTTACGCACTAAACCAAAGCAGTACTTAAAAATCTAGAAAATATTGTTCGCCATGGGAAGGCATTCGCATACATATTCAGAAATCTATTTCCTAAACGCCTTCCAAATTTTTCACGGGAAGTCGTCCATTGTAAAAAGGTTTGTTAGTCCTTACCAGAGCGGCCGCTGTGCACGCTCTACTATTCTAGATATTACTGCTATTCCTAAAATCTGAAGCCAACGAAATTAGCCTCAATTCCAAAAACCATTTGCCAGAAGCAACAGAAACGCGGGGGGTATGATAAAAAGAGGGATGGGAAATATGTCGAGTCAGGCTCATTAAATCAGATTTTTTATGGATGTGCTCATAAAGGGCAGAAACCCAATCACACAGTGTGAATAATAAATGTTTCATCATTTCGACAATTCCCATCCCTTGATAAAAAGAAAGGAAAAGGGAAAAAAGAGGATATAACAAAGAGAGGGGAAAAGCTTACCGTTAGTTTGTTAGTGATCCAAAAATCCAGTGTTAGGTCCATTGAGATCTGAGAGCGCAAAAAAGTCAGCGCCAACTCTTTCAACAAGAGCAATTGGCAAGTTAAAAGGCAGACGATGTGGGAAAACATCAGCTGACGCTCGAAATCAACAAGCACCACCCCCCAGCTTCCCGGTTTTGTACAGTGGGTCGCGGCTACCACGAGTGGTGGGGGCGGCGCGGTTCTGTCCGCCCGTACGTTCAAACTTCTTCATTTGGTTTTTTGGGGCAATATGTTCTGAGGGGGAGGGATGTTTTTATGTACCTGATTATTGCGGGTAATGTTAGCGATTGAGTGGTTGAGATGGTAAAAGTGTGGTTGGGATGAGGAAGAGGGGGAAGGGATGAAGGGGAGGGAGTCAATCGCGTGTCAGACAAGGCTGAAACTTAATTGTAGACTTTATATCAACACGAGTGTTAAGAAGGAGCATAGCAATTGTCGATGTATCATCATTCAAGCGATTGACTTCCCCAATTGTTACGTGTTAAAGAAAAGAAGGTAAAAAATTAGACTAACCTTTTGGATTGCACTTCCTGGCCCTGAACCGCTGGAAGGAGGAAAGGATACAAAAAAAGGTAAAAAATTTGCATCTGGGGAGAGAATGTTAGCGGATGATGGATGGTGATGGGGATAATGCAGGGAAGATGAGAGGAGGAAGATGGTATCAGAATATGAGAGTACTAGGTCCTCACGGAAAAGTAGGAGTTGGATTGTTCAAAAGCGTTTTTCTCGTCATTTAAATCTTCCAGTGCCGCAATCGTGCCAGCACAGCGGGGCAGGGAAGTAGCGAAGACAAGAAAGAGATGGATAAAGACCTACCAATTGCCAATTCCAGCGGCATCCAGGGCCACGAACACTCATCGCTCACTCACTGCCCCAGCCAGCAGTTCATCGTCGTCGTCGTCGCCGCCGTTTGTTGTTGTTGTTGATGATGAAGGGGCGGTGGGAGATAGTCGCAGGCAGCTTTTTGAAGTGCCCCAGGACCAGTAGAATTTTTTCCCCGTCGCATTCTTGGCGTCTTGGGCACTGCTTGGCCCCTTGGGGTGTGTGTGTCTTTGTTGAGGGCTGAAACCCTGTGGCGATGCATGCAAGCACAGCCGCTGCCCGAGATCGATGGGGGGGAAGATCTACATGATGGGCTCTCCTGGATTCTACCGGCCCCGGCCCTTAGTAATTTGTTAGTTAAGTTGAGCGGTTAGGCAGCTGTCTTTAAAGCTCCCCTTTGCCCCCCCCCGCATTTCTTCTCGTCTCTATCTTGAATTAAGCAAAAGTGCTTGAACACAGAACACAAGCAAAGAAAATCTCACAATCTTCAAAATGGCGGTCGGGGTCCACGTGCCCCTCCGTTTCTTACGGTAAGCTTACTTTCTTTCTTGCCCTTCCCTTCCCTTCCCCTCGTTACTGTTCTGTTATTGTGGTGCTGCTGCAATATCACATCACTTCACTAGCACCGTGGTCGCCACCCACACAGCCAGACGCGCCCCAACACACTCACCACACCACAACATCAGCTAACATCCCCCCCTAGAGCAGCGCTCAAGCGTGGAGTCGCAATCCTCAAAGAGCACCTCCCCACGCAACCCCACACCACCTCAAAACTCGTCCTCGAACCTGCCCTCGCCCGCCTCCCCCGGCCCCAACCCGGCCCCGCACGCATAAGGATCAGCATCCGCTCCTACACTACCACCACCCACAAGCCGCAGAATGCCACCACGCACCTCCGCACCCCCGTCCGCCGCGGCCTAGTCAGGCACACCGCCACCACCCCCTTCGCATCCACCCTCCGCCCCAAGCTCGTCGGCGGCGTCCTCCCCCGCTCAGCAAGCGGCTACTCCCTCGGCGGCTCCGCCCGCTACTTCTCTCACACCCCCGCGGCCCCCGCACAGGTCCTCCAACAGGTCTCTGCCGCCATGCGCGCCTTCGTCTACAACGGCGCCAACAAGCGCCCCAACAACACCAATGGCAATATCGGCGTCCGTGCCCGTCTCGCCAGCGCCGTCATGGAGGGCGCGCCAGGCGCATACGTCGACTTCCACCTCGCGCCAACCTTCACCCGCCTCTCCCCACTCAACAAGAGTGGTAACAGCCTCCAGGCCGCCGGGTTCGTCGACACCCTCGGTGCCGACTTTGGCGCCATGGTTGGTGGCATCACGGCCGTGTATGCGGACGTGCAGAGACTTGCGCAGTTGGGCGATCTGCCCGTGACTGTTGCGGGCCCTGCGGGCGATGTGTTGAGGGTGCATTTCAAGGGGTGTGATAGCGAGTTTGTGGAGCGGATATGCAACGACTTTGGCGTCTTGAGGGGCGTGGTGCATGAGGATGAGAGGTTCGCGTTCTCGCCCGTCGAGGCGTATCCGATTGGCAACAGCTGGAGGGATATGCTGAGCGATGACCCGCCGGAGGAGTCGGCGTACTCGGAGGATGGGTATGATGACGACGATATTGGGCTGGTCTCGGGCAGCGAGAGTGGAGGAGGGAGCGAGTACTTTTATGAGCTCGAGAGAGGCGTCGTCGTGGGCACGCCTGATGCGTCGGCGTTTGAGGATGGGGGGAGCTCCGGGTACGATGAGTATGAAGCGGGAATCTTGCGGTTCCTGGCGGACCATGATGAGTATAGGAGCGTGAGCTTGTAGGTTTAGTTTTGGTCTGTTTTTAGTTCTTGGGCTTGGGATTGGTCTGGTTTATCATGGGTTCAATTTGTGTTGGTTTGCAAAGGTCATTCGGCGAGGAATAGGGTGCATGTCTGTTTGTTTTGCTTTTTTTGTTTTTAAATTGCCAATTGCTATTAATTACACCATAGCAGCTCCCTTCATACAAACACGGGACTGGGACTCACTCACATAACCGCACATCAATCATGTATCTACAGCTTGTACTAGTAGAGTAGGTATATGTAGCCCTGTCACTGTCGTTTCTGCTATCAGCAATACCAAGCTCTTATCTCCCCTCCCTCTAATGTCTCCGTGCACAACCAATCTCCAATATCAACCCAGGGTTAGGGCCGCTTCTCCTCAACCTACCGGGTAAATAAGGTTTCCGGGCCGCTTACATAATTCCCTCCTCCTCCCCCGGTTCACTTGCCACGTTTTTTGCTTCCGCCCGAAAACATAACCCTTGCTCAGCTCCCTCCCTCCCTCAGCCAAACAGAAAAACACCTATATCCCTACATGTGCCCTACATGATAGAACAGGAATAGTACATAGCGCAGCCAAAAAAAAAAACATATAAATAGAAAACGGCCAGACGGCGATTTGTAATTGTAGCGAAGAGGCGTCAGGTCAGGCACCGTTTCTGAACTGCAGAAAGCTGCTGCTGGCCTATCGCTCGCTATGTATGGATAGATCCTCACGTACCCGATGGTAGGGGGCACCGGGTTGGGTTGGGCTTGGGTTTGGGTTGGGGTTTGGGGCGGGTTTGCTTTCTTTTTTTTCCTATTGAGTGAGCTCTTTTCTCTTTTTTTCTTTTTTTTGTTTCCTGTGGGTCGTGTGAGGACGGGCAGCCTGCTGACTGGCCTGGTTCTGGTGAGATGGGGGGTAAAGATGGACTGGATGGGGGGAAACAAAGCTGTGTGGACTGTTGGCCGCTATTGGGTACAGCTACATACAAACTGCACTTGGTTTTAGTGCTGGTTGCAAAAATGATATGCACCTAGAGAGTAGCTATAGTCTGGTTGTGATGCAGATGCGATTGCTTGCTTCTGCTTGCTGCTGATGCTGATTCTGATGCTGATGCTGATGCTTCTTTAGTTACATGTAGGATGTATGTCTCTGATGTGGAACAGAAGAGAGGGGAGGGGGGAAGTGGGACCTAGGTAACTTTACTGCGCGCAGAGACAGGCCGTGATATGGGGGAGAGAGATCTGAGGTTGTGCAAAAAGGGCTTTTATTTCACTACTACTTACTAGAAGGAGAAGAGGAGGAGGAGGAGAGTATTACTAGCCTACTACTGCTTTGCCGCCTGAGCCTCCCCCTCGCGCACACTCTGTGTGTTTTTCTCTCGCTTGCTTGCTTGTGTCCTTCTACATACATACATACATTCAGACAAGACAGACAGACAGAAGACAAAGCTGCTTTTTCGGTTTTCGGTGGAAGTAATTTGCAGATAGCTGCAGGGGTCAAGGGATTTGAGAGATTGATTGATTGATTGACAGCTCTACTCACCCGCCTACTCTAGTACTGCAGGGACGAGGGAAGCAGGCAGATACCATATTTACCAGTCTATCGTGTTTAACCTCTCCGCCCCCTCCCCTTGCCATATTTCTTCTCGGCAGCATCATTGATCATTATTTGTGCTGTGGTTGCTGTTCGGTGGGTTTTAGTTTGGGTTGGTTACCTCTCACTCGCTCGCTCGCTCGCCGCTGTCTAGTGTTTCTCCTATCCCCTGATCGAGTAATCTCTTCTCGGTGTCTTCCTTTTTGCTGCCTCCTCCACATCTATCCATCCATCCACTTCTTCCCTTCCCTTCCCTTTCCCTTTCCCTCCTCGACACGCAATCTACTTTCTCAGCTGCTGCAGTGGCACGCATCCTCTCGTTTGAAATTACATTCTATTCTCGGGTTTAGTGACTCTTTTTTTATCTTTTGTCTTCCATTCGTTTGTGGGATTGCACCCCCCCAATTACATCACTGGCAATACCGAGCCCATACTATTATACAATTACCAGGGGCTCTAGCCAATCCGTCTACATTCGCTTGAGACATTCAATCAATCCACACACAGTAGTACCAGAGAGTACACTTCGATCTACGCCATCTGCACATTCACATTCGTTCATTTGTTCACCACTTCCGTTCACTTCATTTCAGCAATTCCCCCCCCCCCCCCCCGGGGCACTAGGAGCCCACCGCCTACTCTATTCACTCTCTCACTAGGCCTCCCCTTCCTTTTATTTCCCCCCAATGTCCTCCACATCAGATTACATGCGGTACACCGCCCCCCGCCAACGCTCTCTCACCACACTCCGCACCACCCTCCCCGACATCTCCGAACACACCTACCCCACCTCCCGCACACCCACACCGCCTTTCCGCCGCCCCAGCAACCACCTCCGCAGCGTCTCCGTGGCCTCCTTCCACTCCGACGGCACAATCGAGATTGACGGCTTCGGCTTCGACAACATGTCCGAGATTGGAGACGACGCAAGCATCTTTGGCGGTGAGTCCGTGTATGCAGACAGCGTCTTTGATCCCGACGACGCACCCAACCCGCGCCCTCACACGCCGGGCGACCTATCGTGGCGCGCGGAGCGTATCCTGGCGAATGCGAAGAAGAAGCTGGATTTGTGTGGGCAGAACATCTCGAGGGCGAGGAGCTCCCTGATATTATCGCCGTCGACGACGCCGACGAGCTTTAATGAGCAGTTGAATGGAGTGAGGGCGATGCCGGCGTTCCATTCGCAGAGATTTAGGATGAGGAATGAGGTGGTGGGTAATGGGAACGGTGCTAGTAATGGTGGTGGATCTGCGCATGTGAGGGCTAGCAGCGAGAGTGCGGTTATGAAGTCGAGAAGGAGCGGCATGATCGGTGGTGAAGGGGGTCTCATAGGGCTGGGATTGGGAACAATTGCGGACGAGGACGAGCGGTCCCACATCACGGAACAGACCACGGGCCACACCACCGGCCCTTCAAGAAGCACCCAGCAGATGCGGGCCTTGCGGGACCAGATGAAGGACCTCCGGGGTAAGATTACCTCCCTGCAGGAGCAGGCCAAAACCGACTCCATGCGTCGCCTTTCAATCAGCTCTCTGCGCTCAACACCGACACCATACGACTCTCACACGCCCATGGACGACCTGAAATACCACTCAGACTCCCCGCAGGAGACGTGGGAGTCCGCTGAAGAAAGCCCCGACGAAGACGAATATGCGTCGACTGTGTCTTCAGGCACACCACGGGCCTACCGACGCTCTGTATCTCCGTTCTCGCCCACCCGCCACGAGGACCGCGAAGACGCATTCTCGTACGACGCCCTCTTCTACGGCAACGGCATCTACGCAAACGGCGCAAACGGCCGCCCAATCTCATACGGCAGCGATGGGACCGAGTCCACCACCACAGCAATCTTAGAACCCACCCCCCACTTCAAGCGCCGCGACAGCTTCGATTCGATAAACTCATTCGCCACGGCCGCCGAGGACCGCACATCCTCCACGGAATCGCTGCGCCGCAAGGCCGCTGGCCAGAACCACCACCCTACCCCATCACCGGAATGGCTAGCCACCCCGACTCTCCGCGATGACGGTTATCACTCGGCCCCGCATACGCCCAAAAATCTAGGCTATAAGGACTATTCCCCGTCGGCGGGACATAAGCCGGCTGCGAAGCCATACCCCATACACCCGTCGCCAACGCAGGACGCACCAACCTCCATCGATGCGGTTGTCACGGCTGCCACCCGCGGCAAGATCAACCGGAAATCAGTCATCACGCTTGGATCCGCGGAATCGATGCTGCTGACTAGCGACGGCGAGATCCGCCTGCAGCTGTCAAACTCGGACCGCGAGCTCATCGAGAACATGATTGAGGGCCTGGGCGAGGTTTGCTGCAGCATGGAGATGGAGCAGGAGCCAGTCCGACGGTCAGAGTACCGGAGACGCCTCGAGGGCGCGCTGAAGGTGCTGAGGGGTGAGGTGGTGGTTGGAAGCCAGAGGCCGGAGCCGGCCCCAACAGCGCTCAAGAGGGAGAGGAGCGTGGGTGCGAACTGGGGCGGCAGATATCGTGGGTCCTCGGGGTATAGAGCCGCGGAGGAATGGATGGGGGAGACGGATGATGAGTGCTTTTAAACAAAAAACCGGTTTCTCTTCATATCTTTTTTTTCTCTCTGTCCGTCTGTGACGATAATGAAGGTCTCTCATTGCCACACACATATATATATATATACGCGCGGATAAATTGTGGTTAGATCTGTTACGAAGCTTTTTTTTTTTTTTTACTGTGGGTGGTTGTATATCTCCTTTGGTTGAGGATATCCGGTGTTATTACTTTTTTTTTCCTTTCTTGTTTTCGGGAGTTACTCTGAGGGTACCTTTTTTTTCTGCTTTTTTTTTCCTGCTATCATTATACCATTTGGCTTATCTTTTATCTTGCTATCCTTATCTTTTTTTTCTTAGTTTAGTTCTTATTGTCTAGTACTCTTTAGCTCTTTTGTTTCATTTTCGGAGGGGGAGTACGTCGGTGGGATGGATGATGTGGATGGGGCGCGAGGTTAGGGATGGGATGGGGGGTGGGAGGATGGATGGATGGGAAGGTGATAAAAAAAAAGTATTCGCTCTTTTGAAAGTTTTATTTGTCTGTTTTTCTAGTAGCAGTAGTAGTAGTAGTTGTTGTAGTGCTTAGTCCTGCTATAGCGGGGATGAGGTTTGGAGGGAGGAGAATATAAAACGGTCGTCCTAAAGTTCTGTTCATTAGCAAGTGCGTTCGTTCGTGGAGACTTGCGTGAAGCCCTTTAACCCACATGTACTCTAGTGGTGCAGTGAACGAACGGGAGGCGTTGTAAAGCCGTCAGTCAGCTGGGTAGCGTAGGGCCGAGTGATCACCTGTGATTATTCTTGGCACTTTAGGTAGGGGGGTGTCTAGGAGCTTATCTTATCCATATGCTGTCCGGCCCCGCGTCGTATACGTACCTATGGCCAATCTGATGCAGGTTAGAATGTCGTTTCGAATCCTGTAGGCATTCCCCTACACACATACACTGGCCCCTCCCTTGCCCCTTACAGGAACGCAGGGTGGGAGATCTATCTACTAACCGTTGAACTCGGTGTTGGAGATGCATTAGTGGATTAGGTTGGGTGGGTTCGGGACCAATTGCAATTAGCTGTTGCGGAGATATCATGGTAGATGTCAATGTAGGATAGTTGGCGCCGGCCAAGTCTACAGGTAAGTGGCAGAAGAAATGAGATCTTCTGGATATATGCGTATATCCATAAGTAACAGCTGTACAGGCGTTGCTCATTATAATACTCCTCTGGGTGTCCATCATGTTGATAGAAAACGATATCGTGGCGCTATACGGTGTCATGAGAGCTATGATATGTGCCCTTCTTGACTTGGGAGTCTGACGTATTTACATCCAGGACCCGGGATCGGACGGTTTTTCAGTACTACATGTACTGTGGTGTGTTCGTTAGAAAAAGAGTATGTAACGTGTACTCTTATTAGCTTGATAAATACTTAATTGGCTACTAGTTTTATCTGGATATCATTCAACTAGTTCATAGGCGTACTCATTCGCTCGTTCTCTCCGCAGATGGGGGGGGGGGGGGTTCGAATATATTTTGCCGATAAAGGGTCCGATAAAGCTGACCCCTGTGGTACGCTAGCTACATCTCTGGAGGATTACTCAAAGTTTTGGACATGTACCTCTCTCTTCTGCACCGCCAATGTATGGTCCACAGGAGAGAATCAAGGAAGCCTTGCTTCCCGGCCGGGCTATCCGCCCATACCCATATACCTATGTTATATCTCTGCTACAATACCCTAGCCATGCTGGTACCTGATCTTGCCGGCACAATGGTCACTTACTGCTTAGCTACGTACGCTACCTTCCATGAAGTGGGTACGTGAAATTTCCTCTTTCCCACGCAGAAAAGCTTTACGACTTTTGGGCCGAACTCCCCCACCCCCCCCCCCCCCCTCTATTTCATGGGGGATATTTCATCAACCGCTTACTGTTACTAACTGGAGCTATATATATATACGACCGGAAGAGAGAGGCCTCACTTGAAACTCCACGGGGCTACACCACGACGTACGCTAAGCAAGATATATCTATTAGGTCCCATTCTCCCTATATATATATCTTGAATTGTCCAGCACCATCCTTATACTCACCCTCATACGCACCCTGCAGGACGCACAACAGGCACTATCCGTAGGCACATATATGCTAACAGTAACGTGGCCCGTGAGAGAGCGAGTCGAGTACTCTTCTTGCATGGCTTACCTCCGTGTTTAGCAATAGTAGAACGGGACTTGGCAACGGTCTCCAGCAGCATGTGATTGGGCCGAGTGATTATCCATGATCCTCCTCAATACGGGCAGATCATGTCTAACTGTCGCATACTTCTTTGTCCAATCAAATGGGATGTGGAACAGTTGATGGTGAAATGATGATACACATATAATACAGCACCTAGCTTTACGGACTATTTATATATATACCCTGAGGCCAAGCTTCCCCAGCTGATGAATCTACGCAGGGATTGGATACGGTGCTCCTTCCAAACGGGGAATGTTTCCAAATCTGCGCCAGAGAGGGGAAAGTAGGGAATAAAGGGAAAAAATTTGCAGCTTTTGACTCACTCGGGATTTGGTGTGCGGGCCCCGAGGGAAGGATAGCTGCTGCGGGGCCTCTCGCGCTCAATAGCTAAATAGCTGTTAAATACCCGTTGGTTATATAACTACTCATTGAGTAGTATGGCGCTGGTCTCTAATATCTCATCTCTCATTGACTTATAGGAAAATATCTACTCAGCTCACAGATAAGATGAGTACATACACCGTCACCCCGCCACCAGACCCTCGCCCGCCTCTCCCTATCCCCAACATCCCCCTCCTCCTCACCCGCATCGGCGCCACCGCCAGCGCCCTCCTACCCGCCGACCTGCTCAAATCTTACCACACCACCACCCTCCAGCACCCCGTCCTCACCCCCACACAAACCCAAACCCTCCTCAACACCCTCCAATCCACCGCCACCAACTGGTCCACCCACTGGTTCCTCGAGATCCTCCTCTCCACCCGCTGGCCCGTCCCCACCAGCACACGCCTCACCCTCCTCCTCACCCTTCCACCCCCGCTCACAACCCGCACGCACAAGGTCGCCGCCCTCCTCCGCGCCGTCGCCGTCTGGACAAAGGAATACATCCTCCCCGGCGGCACCGGTATCTACAACACCGCCCAGAAACGCCTCAAATGGCAACTGCGCGGCCTCTGCGCCGCCTTCCGCGTCCCAATCACGACGGAGACATGTGCGCTGCAGTACGCAGACCCGGCGCTGGCGCGGTACGCGGTAGTGTGGCACCGGGGGTGGCCGTGGCGGATTGAGCTCGTGGACAGCGAGGGGGCTGTCTTCTCGGCGGATGCTATCGATGTACAGCTTCGCCAGGTATTGGAGAGTGCTCTTGGGGCTCAGGCGGGACCGTTGCTGGCAGCGGTGTCGTGGCGGCTGGATCGGGCGGCGTGGTGCGTGCAGAGGGCGGCGTATGCTGCGGTGCCAGGGAACGAGGGCGCGCTGGGGGTGCTGTATGGGAGTCTTGTGAGTGCTGCGTTGGAGGAGGAGGGGGCGCCGGAGGGGTTGGCGGAGAAGCTGAATGGTGTGAGGACGGGCGGGGGGAGCGAGAATAGGTTTGCGGATCAAACGCTGACAGTGGTGTCGTATTCTGATGGTAGATGAGCTTGGGGTCTATGCTGTACCGTGGGAATATGGTGCTGAATGTGTATGATTTATAGGGACAACGGGGCTCTCATTCGACCACGCCCCCTCCGACTGCGGCCCCGCAATGGAGCTCGCAACCCTCCTCGCGAACATCGCCGCCACACCTACCAACACGCCAACATCCCCACTCACCCCCCCACCCGCAACCCCCATCACCATCCTTCCACCCCTGAACCTTCCCCAACTTCCACCAGCCGTCGTAGAGCCCATCCCCCGCACCGTAAAGGCACTCACCCTCCCGCCCCCGCCCTCACCGCGATTAACAGACACGCTCCTCAACCTCGCCCTCCAAGCCACCCTCATCAGCGTCTCTCCTACAGGCGCTATACCACCCATCTGGCAGCCCGTACTACTGCGCGACTTCCGCTACGGACGGTGCGACGAGATGATGCCTGTCACGCCCGAATCCGTCGCCTTTGCACGCCTCGTGCATGCTGCTGCGTGGGAAAGCGGTGTTGGTGTCGAGGAAAGTGGCAGTGAGGAGGAGGAGGAGGGGGAGATGCAGCAGATGCAGAATGCTTTCAAAGAAGCGTGGAGGCGCAGACGTGAGCTTATAAAACAAACGCAGGACGGTAGGTTATTTCCAATCACAGTGTATCACTCGTGCCTTTTCAATCATTGACATGCGATTCACCGATCGCGACGGGATACTATAGGTCTCACGACGAAGTACTTTCAGCAGGGCTACCTGCACCCGTTTCTCGAGTTGGTCGCGCCGTCCATTGATGCGGCCGTGATGGATGTGTTTCGCGGCGTGAATGCTGTACCGGCGGTGCAGTTCACTGGCTTCGCTATAGACGATGGTGTGGATGAAGAGGGGGCGGGGGCGGGCGTGGAGGCCGGGCTGAGCAATATCTACATGGAGGACCAGCTCGTCGTGTTTTATCTGCAGCGGGCGGGGCGGGTTGTGGTTATGTTTAGTGGAACGGGGGTGTGGAGGGGTGTGTTGGAGCGTGAGGGGGGCGGGTGGGTGCAGAGGGTGTTTGAGGGGTGTTATGGGGTGATTAGGAGTGTGGCCGAGGGGATGGTTTTTTGAGGAGGGGATGAGATGATGAGCTGGGTAGGAAGGATCGTACTCTACGGAGTGTGATCAGTGATCCGCTCTTTTGTTCTTTTATGTTCCCTATTTATATGTATGGCTAATCGACCGTAACCCTCTTGTGAAAGCAGAATCCCGCATGTGACGAAACTAATTGAAACCCCTCCAATGGCACGAACGGAACTATGATATGCTGCAACCTCCCCCGCCCCCTCCGCCCCCTCCGCCCCTCCGCCCCCTCCGCCCCGTCCCCAAGCCTAACTTCCCTCCGTGTACACGTGACTTGACTCTATTCCATCACCGCAATTACGTTCCCTCGGAGCTAAACAAACGAAAAAAAAGAATAAACAAAAAATACACATACAAGGGACCGGGGGGCATGGATAGAAAGAAAAAAAGAATAGATGACAAGGAAAAAAAAAAGGGTGAGGATTAAAAAAACGTGCGTGGTGGTGGTGAGGGTGGAAATTGTATTGAAGAGTAGAAGAAAAAATGATAACAGAACCCAAAGCCAATGCCAATCAATGCCAAATCAACGCCAATACATGTTTAGGAGACCTCGTCCAGCTCTTCCTCTTGCACTTGCTCTTGCTGTTGCTCCCGTTCTTCTTTCCGGGTGCAGATGTACCGGCTCGGGTACCCCTCCTCGAGGACCATGTCGACCTTGAGGTCCTCGGGTATCATCTCGTGCTTCAGTTCCCAGCCGACGAGGCGGCAGAGCTCGACTACTACGTCGTCACATGAGCCGAGGAAGTCGACGTCGAACTCGACGTGGGTTACCGGCTGTGGATGTTAGTGGATATATTCTGCGCGCGCCCTATACCGTGGGGGAGAATTGGGGAGGGTGATTACCGTCTTCGAGATATAGATCTGCGGCACATGCTCAGGCAGCAATCCAATGATCTCACTCACGGGCGCGACCTTAAGACTGGTGCCGATGCAGATGAGGAGATCGCACTTCTCGCGGTCCTGCTCCATGAGGCGCTTGTAGAACGTGTCGGGCAGCATCTCGCCAAAGAAGGTGATGTCCGGCTTCATGACGCCTGCCTCGCGGAACTCAAACTCCTCCTCCTCGGCGCTCGAGTCCTCGCTGTAGCGCTTCTTCTTCCAGGTGTCGCCGCTCCGGCCGCGCTTGCGCTTCCTGCCTGCGGTGGCGGTCTTATTGGCGAGCAGGCAGGCCTCGCAGCGCGCGACTTTGCCGGCGCGCAGGTCGGGGAAGATGGTGGTCCCCGGGACGCGCGTGCGGCACTTGATGCATGAGGCGGTGGCGAAGCTGCCGTGGCATTGGATCAGCTTGGAGGGGTGGATGCCGGCGAGGGTTTCGAGGTTGTCGATGTTTTGGGTGTATTGGGTGAGGAGCTTGTTTTTGCGCTGTAATAGCTCGATGAAGGCGTGTGTGGGGGAGAACTTCTCGGTGGTGGGGAGAATGTCTTTGGCGACGGAGTAGAATATTCTATATGGGGGGTTAGAGGTAGAGTAGCTGGGGAGGGAGGGAGGGAGGGCACTAACGTGGGGTCATCATTGAAGACGGCGAGGTCAAATACTTCTTGTGGATCTGAGAGACCAAGAGAAGCAAGACGGGAGTAGAGACCGGTTTCTTTGGAGCGAAAATCGGGGATGCCAAGAGATGTTGAGATCTGGGCTGCATCAGTGATGTGAGCTTTAACGGAAGGGGTGAGAGGGAGCTCTTACACCTGCGCCGGTGAGGACAATTATGTTTTTTGACTCAAGAAGAAGCTTCTTGACATCCTGGGGAGAGTTGTACTGGGGTAGCTTTGTCCGTCTCACCAGCTCCCGCGCAATACCGATCTGTAGAAACCTGTAGTACACATGGTCCGGCGAGCCTTCTAGGAATTCTGGCTGTAAAATCAAACAACGACCAAAAAGGTAGCAAACATCGTGTTAGCCTCTCTATCCTATGAAGAAAATCGCATGAACTGGTGGAGAGACGGGAAACTCCGAACCGGCCTAATCCCAAAAGCTGTAATGAGCTTTTTCGCAGTTATACCTCCACTCTTGCTCATTACTGTCAGCTCCAAGAATTTCTGTTCCCCGACTTGCCGTAGGAGCTGTCGAAGCTCCTTTGCGTCTTGTGCTGAAAACGCGTCTTCATCTAATAGTAGTCGCGGGAGCAATTAGTTCTCTGGCTGGTTGGGTGCTAGTTGGCAGTGGCGGAGAAGGAGGAGGAGGAGGAGGAGGAGGAGGAGGGAAACGCGAAGCAAGCGCAAGTAAGCGCAAGCAATACAGTAGGAAGTAGATCATGTAGGTAAGTAAGGTAGCACTCACGGGGCTCAAAGATCACCGGAGAACTACCGTCCCCGACGACGTCTCGGAGGAGGGACTCGTTTTCCCACATATCGCCCTCGTCATCATCGTCCTCCTCCTCTTGCTCCTGCTCCTGCTCCTCCTCCTGTTCATCTTCGGATCCGACCAGCTGCTGCTGTTGGTGCCCCGCGTTTCCCCCCACCAGCGCGGTGGTTGACGCCCCCCGAGAGCTCTCCTCTTCCGCCGCCTCCCCGTCGCTGCATTCTTCCTCGTCGCTGTCGGGGATCTCCACAACCGGCTCGCGCGTAGGCTTGCGCGCCGAGCGCTGTTGGTGGGTTCTTGTGCTGTTGGTCGTGGCCATTGGCTTTTTTCTTTATTTTTGGCTTTTGCAGGGAGACGCGATTTTTTTGCACTTTCGGGGGGGGGGGGGGGGAGATGGGTGCGAACTTAATTGGGGGCCGCTTCTAGGGGATCTAAGGTGTGGCGTTGGGGGGCGGCGTGGGGTCTGGTCTGGTTGTGGCGCAACGGTATCCAGGGCAAAGCTCAGACAGTGGTGGGAGAGGTGATTCGGGGAGCCAATTGATCCTGCGCAGAGATGGAAGATGTTGTGAAATAGATGGATTGTGGAAGTGGTTTTATCGCAAGGATATATGTATATATATCGCAGCTGGTTTGATTGCTGACAAGTGGCTTGATCAATTGAACAATCACCTAATCGGTTCTTACGGCGCGGGTCAGGTTAATTGTTTGTTTTTAAATTTTGAGTTGCAAGGCCGGACAGCTACTAGGCCGGCCTAAGTACAGGCTGTGGATGCGTGGTTGGATTCAATTCAACTCTCTATATGTAATCTAATCAATTCTACGACGTCATTGAGAGCAGTGCCATGCATGATACTTTATATTTCAAATCTAATCAAAAAAAAAATATAGTATAGTATCGCACGTTAATGATAAGCTTCGCGAGTTAATTCGGCCAATCCTATTCAGCTATCAAACGAGCAAACAACATCCCACCTGCAAACAACAATATACCACTCATACATCTATATTTCTTATAAATCCCGAAACTTAATCGGGTATTGTCCTCCATTCCATACCCACCCGACGTATATCAAACTCCCGCCTAGAAGTTCCAATCCCGTGGCCTTCGGCCTAATTTCTAATGGCCGACCGGAACCAAGCCTACTCTTCAAAAAGAAAGGAAAATCGAGCATGCGCAGTGAGCGCAGATCCTGATCGCCTTGACAGGTTCTTATCTTGGAGTCGGAAATAGAGAGATCGGATAGAACGTAAGAGTGCGGCGGGGTAAGGATGAGATGGTGTCAAGGATAATCTTGGGCGTGGTGTTCTGATCATTGGCTCTTAAATATTAGAAGTAGGTAACTGAGAAGATCAGAATCGCGTGATTTTTATGAGCAAGAAGCTTCGAAAGGGCTATGGACGCATCCAGAATTTCTTGGCAAGGAAATGCTGCTCCATAAAGTCTTCATGCGCAGGTTCCGCGTCTCTGGGAGCTAGGTTGTGAGAAGGCACACTTTACAAAAAGCTTGGCAATTTATTTTTCAGAGTGATATGTCATGATTATAATATGTAAATACGTATCGCATCTCCCTCGAACTATAACCACACCGAACTCCGAGTTTCTACCAAGGACACCTTACAATAGGATACAATTTAAGGGTTTCGCATATGGTGATATAAGAGAGAAGTAGCAGCCTACAGCTGTCCAATGGGGCTGTTGAGATATATATATAAACGGGGTTTTCAGTTTATATTAGCTATAGTAAATCGAAGAAACCAAAAGAAAATCCATTATTCCAGCCCACTATTAATCCGGGTTACGTAGAATTAACTGTATGTGTATAATGTCGATGGTTATCGTGAGGGAGGTTAAGCTTCACTTTACTATATATGATGGATGTGCATTATTTTTATGGGGCTCCGATACCAGTTCTTATATACCTAAAGTCTGGAGAGATGACGTCCAGCTCACAAGAGTCATACCTGATGGTACGTCTGATGTCATAAGATGAGGAAGACGAAGCCCAAAGAAGGCATATAGGCGCCATTATGCAGGCGTTTATACCGCAGCTGACAAGAATGGATCATCTGGCATATATACGGTAACGAGTACTGTGGCCGGTTGATACGTCAGCTGCCAGCAGGCGATTTTTGTCCCTTAATTATGGTACGATGTCAGGTCAGCAAAAACTGCGACTATACCATAATTTTCGATGTCAGCAATAGTAAAAAAAAAAAAAAAAAAAAGGCTTCTATTTCATAGAGGGTGCAGGTCTATACTGGAGGAGTAGAGCCATTACGTTGCTGGAAAACCGTGAGTATACCTTAGCATGGAATTACCTGTCAGCACCAAATCAACCTTGTACCATAAATATAAACTTATCATGACAGTTAGCCACGACGTATCAACCACAGTGCTCGTTACGGTATATCGGGCTCGGTCTTTCTACCGGAATTTCTCCGCGGCGTAGAAATATCGAACTATGCTATAAGAAAAGCCAATAAACTACCAGTTTTGGACCTATGGATCTCTTGGTCTGTTGCGCTTGATAGCGGAGAGAGAATGATCAGTCGAGGGCTTGATTTCACCGTTTTCAGCGGATTTAATAGAAGATACATAGACTCGAAAGTGTTCGATAATTACAAGTACAAGTATACAGATCACTACCGATTTGCACTCGGGAAGCTTCGTATGGATGAAGCACTAATAAAGCTTATGGGGCAAACCGTTCTGGAGTTTCGACCCGACGACCTTTTTTTTTTTTCCCCCGCCAACAGCACGACATCTATCAGATTTTTCAGACGTATCGACCTTTAATCGGATCGTAACCTCCTCGGATACTATACTAGTTAGTGAGGCTGAGACAATTAACTTGAGTCTGTCCGACGCTTTTTATACTGGTATATGGGTCAATCTAACAAAATATATTGGTACAAAGTCCTTATAGCTGACACTTATTTGGTACACTTGTTATTATGAGCCTGCCTCTGACATGACCATAAACCAGGTAAATAAAATGATTAAGATGTTGGAAAAGCCTTTTTTACTTCTGATAGGTGGTGAGTGATTTGAGGAATTTTTTCAAGGGCATTGATAATTTTCCAGTATACTTAGTACAGCTGGCAACACTTCTAATAGTTCCGTAATTGGTACAGGATGCTAAAAGTGCCTTATGAAAGCCAAAACGTTTCGTACAAAATATCTCCTCTGGCACCGCTGACGTCTCAACCTCATTGACCGCGTACCGGTACAGTACATGTCCCCCCCCCCCCCCGCCTTGATGCTTCAAGATTGGCAAAGAGACACAAAAACCAACAAACCGAACAACTATACTACGCCATGACCCTCTGCAACAAACTCCAGCATATCAAGATGAGAACCTGAGCGTTATAATATCAACGGCCGAAGATATAAAGATTACCTAATTGGCGACTTCTTCACTTCCATCAACGCCCTTCTCCTCCTCCAGCTCCAGCTCCCTCATTCTAATTTTCTCCGCCTCTGCCTCTGCCTCTGCCTCCGCCTTTGCCTCCGCCTTTGCCTCCGCCTCATCCCTCTCGACATCCTCCATCTCCAAAAGCAGCAGATCCTTGCGCCAATTGTCCGCGCTCTCCATAAAAAGGCAACACTCCTCTATAACCCATTTCAAGTTCTCAATGTGGTCCACCTCCCACTACATATCATCGGTCATCGTGACTCCTTCGCGGGGGGCCCGAGCTCGGAAGTCGTATCCGTTGCGCATGAGGCTGGACGGATCATTGTTAGATCAAAAGAGGCCTCGAGGTAGAGCTCTCTGTAGGCTGTAATCATACGCTGGGCAAAGGCGCATTTTCTGGCCACGGTGGCGGTGCGGAGGGCGGATTCAGGGGTGGTCATGAGTGATGATTGATGGTAGATGATTGGGTTTTGGGCAGGTTGTTGGTGGGTTTGTTTTGAGAGGGTGTTGTTTTATTGAGATGGTTCTTTAGGAATTGTGTCTTGGGATGTACTATACATAGAGTGGGAGAAGTGGCAGGATTATAGATCTGCTTGATAGGCGGTAAGTGATATCCAGGGGGCTCTAGAAACTCTAGATTCTCGCTTCCAGGGAGGGAGGCTCTAGAATTCATATGGGAAATGATAGCCTCCCCGAAGGCTTCTCTCAGATTTTTCTGGAGCCCAGATGTGTGGTCATGCATTATCACTCGACATCTGTCTTTGTTTGATTACTTTTATATATATATGATATGGTATTATAGAATGAATTGATTGATTATTCGTGCAACCTTCTAGATCCGTACTCACCTATCTTCACTTCCATTCCTAACTAACAACAAACCAAATTTCTTTTTCCTCTTTCTTTTCTTCCACTGATTTCAATACAATCAATTAATGAAGTAATCAATCCACCGGTTCCTCTGATTTCGGGCCGGTACTTCTTGTCTTCTCTCTGGACCCGCCTTCTCCCCTAGTGATATACACCTATTACGCGCACCGATAAGCTTCGAATCTTTGCAATATTTCTTCTCTTATTGATCAATAGTCCTGAGCATATATACCACTCATAAATATCTTCTGTTATATACAACTTCAGTGACAGATCGAGAAACATAGATAAAACGACTACCGCAGTCTTTGGCAATGCCTTAGATTAACTGCCGTAACACTACTGCATGCTTCGTTAAAATACGGAGATAAAGCGGCACATTCTCACAATACCGTACTGATGCGGTATCAGATCCACTTCTGATACTGTTTATATGTTTAGTCTTAGTTTACGATTAATTGACGCTACTAGTTTTACCTCTGGCAGTACCACGCACACTATTCTACACCTGCATGTAGCTTCTCCGACCATTCTCTTTTTTCCATCTTTTGCACTTTGCCCCCTTGGAAAACAATGTCGAACCGTTCTTCCCCCAGATTGGTATCATAATCCTTAAGGATTCCGATAGTTGATACTGATTTCTTGAAATCTTCCAAGCCGACTAGATTCACCAATTCATCAGTTGCGTCGTTCATAGAATCTCCATCCTTCTAGCTACCTTTTCCACCCATGGCCCAAGATACCCGATTATATCTTAATATCCGGTCATCTACTCAATCTCAGTCTTATCCATATTCTAGAGGGTACAATGTTAAACATACAAGCTAGTTAAATCGCCTACACAGCTAAATGCTTATTCCGTCGAACCATACAAACACCCAGCCCAAAATCTCCATAAAATTCTCTCAAATGAAGTTGTACGTACGGTATGTTGCGAACAGGTTACTACTAGATCGGCACTCATATGTATGGAACTGTCTGCGCACGGTGACGGCTATGACGATCAAGTCTCGCTTTTGTTGTTACGTAGGGGTGACCAATGGGGGGATACGAGCCGAAGTGTGCGCAGCCCAATTGCCGAACTTCTTATTCAACGTTGATAGGTAGGCTATTGCGTTTGGCCTCCATAGCCCCCTAAACCTCAGCAGCTGAGCTTTCTATGACTCTTTAAACGATGGCAATACGCAAGAATTCAAGCGAACGCCTCGAGCTCAGCTCAGCGATTCCCCTGTAGATCTGCTATCAAAGCTTGCGCTGCCTCATAAATTATATATTAGAATTATTATTCTAATTATATTGAGTAGTCTAACTCACCTGCGAATAATAGGATATATCAATTGAATTTGTAGTGATTAGAACACATGTTACACGTCCTCTTGACCGTTGTCGTTGCCAGATCGATACCTTTCGTATGCAGCTCGTCTGCAGGTCGTTGTATTCGAAACACCCATGAGTTGATGTTCAATCTCACGAGCGAGTTCAAACAGCGTTGATAACCAATGCCCATGACCACACGCCGCCTGATGGGGTCTCCATCGGAGGCTATGCTATATGTGTGCTGTGTCGGACTGCTGAGCGGCGATTATGTACCTAGAGGTACACCTTTGAGTGTTTTACGTAGTCCAATTACGGCAGAGGCAATTCTTCGGACATGTAACCCCATAGTGAACCAGTCCAGTCAGGAAATCTTCTGGAAAGCGATCTTCATGATTGAATTTGAACCTAATGAGCCGGGGAACCTTTGTGGCCATGGAACTGCCATTATCGCTAGCGCCGTTAAATTAAAGACAGAACATGGCAAGGGATGTCCTGTCAAGTGACATCGTAGTACTAGTGCATACATCGGATTACAAACCTTTGATTCCTATAGATCATTCTCCCCTTGGCGGACTGGTCATGAATTATAGCTAATTTTTGGTTATAAGATGCGTAAACAGTGACCATTGTACAGTACCAATTGCTGTACTTAAGTGTGAAGAACTTGTTGATTCGCCTACTATGTAGACCGATGTGTTGGAGGAAGAGTTGGGATGTGCCTAGACGTAAGTGGGGCATTGATCTCACAGCAACATGTACGCATGGATGACACTAGCCTTGTAGGTACAAGATGTATTGTATGTCGGTACATAGAGTACCTACATGTTAGTACCTACTGGATTGAAGGGCATATGTTCACCACATCGAAATGGTGCATCTCTGCGTCAATACTGCTCCGGGTAGTATCTGTGTCAGGCAGGGTCTTCCTAGGTGGAAGATTTATGCTGGGGTCACCTTGAACAGAGCGTGCCGAAACAACAGTCGTTCACTGGACAGCAACCAGTTGACAACCAGGGATTACTTTAAGGAGAGTAGGCTCTAGACGGCTTTACGGGTAATATCGCGGTTCTCAATAGTTATCATCCATACATCGTGAGTTAGGTTTTCTATACACTTATTCCTTCTGAACCCGATATTTGCTCGTAAACGAGTTCAAGTGAAGTATGCAGTACTGGAGGCCAGCTGCTTGGCCTCAGAAACGTGGGTGATAACAACCTACCTGACCATGTCAAACAGAACGAAACATGAGGTGTCAGAAGGTATCAACGAGAAGACACAACACCCCTGGAATCCGCAATAAGCTCGAAAAAGCGAGGATGAACAAAAGTGAACAACAAGACAGGAAGAGTAAGGGATGCTGGAAGCCGCCTACAAGGTTCTCTGGTTGCAATGCTATATACTCGTTTACCACGAAAAGAACCAGAAAATGCAAGTGACGGAAACAGGGATAGTTTGTATGAGAGATCACCGCCACTCCATACAAATAATCCTTGCCCTGGGCAACTGCATTTCTGGTTCTTTTCGTGGTAAACAAGTACTACCAGCTACCTGGTACCCAAGGTGATCAAGAAAACCCAAATCTTTTAAAAGACCATCTCATTTCGTCGTACCTGCGTCTTAGTAACGAGGCGAAGCTCCAGGTGCTACTTACCTAAAGTATGCAATGTGCATTTACCTTAGCGAGAATCGAGTCACACATCGTAGCTATGTACCTATTCTACCTCCAGGATACGAGTCTGCACATATGCTTGTATGTTTGCCGGTATTATTCTGTACCTGGTGAACCACCCGCCCTCTTTAGTAACTGGTTCCTGAGTTCCTGCCAGGGTCCAACTCTCACTGCCAAATTCTTATTCATCAGGCACCAGTTTGGGGGCGATTCTTGTCGTTCTTGTCTTGGAGTCAACCAGTACGGCCCGAGCCGTGCCCTGAGCGCAACTCTTTTTCCAAGAAATTTGTCACCAAATCATTTTTTGCCTTCCAAGAATTTCCAAAAAAAGAATTGAATTCAGGAACACATGTCGGAAATCCGAGTATCCGTTCCGCTTGTTACCATCCAAGGCGTAGATCAGAGGCACTAGAAAAAGAAGAAAGAAAAATTTACAGGCCCCCTTGAACCCCGTTCGACCTCGGCTTGGCTGGCTTGGGTAGGATTAGTGGTGGTGGGCAACGATCAATTGAACATGAATTTGTCGAGAGAAGGAGTAGCAGTTACAGGAGGTTTCTCGTGGACGAGTCGCATCACTCGCATGGAGATTCTACGCCTCGTCGTGTTCCTTTTACCCCTGCAGAGAAATGAGAAGAGAAAGGGGAGAAAAACAAAAAACAATTCCCCTTTTTCCCGTTCGATTTTGTGGAACTAGGCTATGATCTTCGGGCCAATCCACTTTTGTACCCCAACAGAGGATGTATTACTTTCGCTGCTCCAGTTATGGTCATCGTCACGAGAAACTTCAGCCAATTGGAACGATTTGTGGAGTGGGTGGACGAACCTGGGGGATAGGAAAGGACCCATGTTGCAGGCAACAATTAGGATTAGTCTCATAAGTGGGGCTGCAGCCCAGATCTTCGAGATGTCTTGATCATTCTTGAAAAGTTTTTTTTAAATACTAGCCAACCCCCGACTCCGGCCTTCTCCCGGAGTTTCTGTAATTGACGGGAAGTATACACAACTCTCTCTTTTTTCTTTCTCGCCAGTCAGTCAGTCATTCATTTGGTCAGACTTTACATTCATTCATTGGAAAAAAGCCTAAATCATCGACCTCGTCATTCCTTATACAATAATTAATAGTTCACTCTTTACTACTATTAATATTACTACAATCATTCCTGGCCAGAATTAATTAACTGTCTATTCCTGGTATCTACTACTACTACTTTTACCGCAAAACTTCTATATCAGTCTCGATGCAGCTCTTTCGATTTTCATTGCCAGCCATTCTTTCGGCATTGGTTTTACTACTCAATCTTTCGGTCTTTACACATGCATCTCCATTGAGCCTGGATCCACGGGAACTTACCTGCGCAGAAACTTACGTATCATGTGGTACATACTGTTGTCCTCCAAGTCACGTAAGTAGTATTTCAACCCATCCATCTAGAAGTAAAAGCTCATCAATAAAGACTTGTGCTGCCAATGACGGATGCGCGCCTGTAACAGCCACATTGACAGCAACCCCAACTTCAACAACCACAGTAACTGCTTCACCAACAACAAAATCCTCAGCTGCCCACTCTTCAAAAAAGGATGGGTTCTTCAACACCAACATGATCATCGCCGTTGCTACCGGTGGGGGCATTGCGCTTGTTCTTCTTGCTCTTGCAACCTGGGCCTGCCACCGGAAACGTCAACAGGGAAGAGCTCTTCTTGCAGCATATGAAGCCCCGGACCGTCAACCTTACGAAGAAATTTCACTCAAAAACAAAAAGTCCACCGCTTCCTTCGCCAGTTCCGCCCCTCCGCCAGCTCCGGTTGTCTCTGGAAGCTCCTCGAAGCCAGGCACACCAACATCCACCTCTTTCAATGTCCCCCAGCACACCTCAACCCCACCCCCAGATTATAAAAATGGTGCAGCTGTATCTGCGATTGAAAAGGAATTGGGCCCCCGCTATCCACCACAAGCTTTCCAGGGACAGGATTCACCGCGTACGCCAACTGGGTCACAGAGGGGACCGTTCCCTGCGGATATTTTAGGAAGCCCAAGGTCTAGCAGCCTGCCACCATACTCTCCGGCTAAAAGTGCATTCGGGGGCGCTGGATCTCCAAGAGCTGTTTCTCCAGCTCCGTCATCGTCCTTTCAGCAGCAGGGGGGGATGCTAGCACCAACACAGGCAACGTCCCCGCTACCAGTTCAGACTACATTCTCACCAACTCAGACATCGTTCCCACCACAAAACACCCTTTCACCGATGCAGAGTGGCCCGTCCGGATTTTCATTCTCACAGCAGGGAGAATCCACCCCAGTAGCTTCTCCACCTACATCGCCAAGAACTCCGAGTCGCCAGATGTTTATGCCTATGGAGGAAAACCATCAGCACCCTGCAAATCAGGAGCTGTTCTTGCCAGTGGATGGTGGGAGGATCCACCAACAGGAGCAGGAGATGTTCAGCCCTGTTGATGAACCATCGTCGCGAAGGCAGCAGCAGGATCAAGGATATCCAATGGCGTACTGAAAAAAAGGATATGCCCCTGAATCCAATGAAAAGAAAAAAATAATAAAAATTAATATAAATATACTCTTCACGAAAACGTTAAATAACTAGATAGTATCTGATTTTCTATATCCCTCTTCTTTCTCTAGTGCTTTTGCATCAGCTTTGGTTTTTCATATTTTTTTTTTATAGCTTTTCTTCATACGAAGCTCATGCTTGGGGAGTTTCATTTGGCGGGGGGTTTTCATTGCTATTTTTTTATTGGTAAACCTTTTTTTTGATGGAATGTATGGATGGGTTGGTTGCGTGGTATCTGTCGGACGAAAGGGAAAAGGGACGGGAATTGAATGTCAAGTTCATGTTCGATCTGGTCTGTCACTGCGACAGTGGAAAAGGAAAAAGAAACATCTATTATTTGCTACTCTCTAGTTGGACGGATTATTGCATAGAGTTTAGGATGATGGGACGGATAGGAAATGGGACCTGCGTGCGTCCGAGGAAATTCAATTCAGAGGGGCTATTCAAAGTACCACAATGCAAAGAACCTGAAATGACATGACCCACTCGCAGCCTGTAAACTGTATGTGAGTACCAAGGCCTGTCACAGTGCGTAGGCGTTGACAGGCATTCTTGCCTACATATCACGCCTTGTGTTTGAAGTTACCTATTCTGTGGTACAAAGAGCGAGGTTATGTTGTACTACCTCACGATACATTACACAAAGGAATTTTTTTTATACGAGCATACAAGCGGCACAACAAGAGTTAAGAGTCATGATCGGAAGATAGGAATAAATATCCAGGTACCTAACCAGCCCCGCTTCTTAAAACCGCTAGCTAAACAAACTCCCAAACACCCCTGGATAAACTGGTCCGAGATATGATAACTGTATCCCGCATGATAAGAAAGACCTCTATATGTAGCTAAGAAAAGAGGTGTGGAACAATTATGTAGTTAATGAAACGGAAAGTGTGAAAAGAATCTCTAGTTTTTATCCCCTGGCCTGAGCTAGAAAAAGTAGAAAAAGCAAAAAATATCCTCCCTGTAATTGAAGGTTGAAGTGGAAGCAATAGCAAATAAAGAGTAACCAAAACATGCTTCACCAAAACCTTGCAAAACCAAAAGCGAAAAAAGGAAAAAACCAAAGTAACCCGCCCCCATACTATGAGATACTCGCATACACGCACCCACATACGCACAACGTTTATCATAGCGAGCCTAGTATCACAAATCAAAATCCCGCAAAGGCACTTTCCTCACCAGCCTAATTTTCAGTCGGTGCCGTCATAGGCTTAGGAGGCTTTTCAAACCCCATCTTCGATATGCCCCTTATCGCCCTTTTCATACTCTCCAACTTTGCTCTCTCCCCCACTACACACCTCTTGGCAAAGTCTCTTATCGCCCTTTTTGCCATCTTCTCATGGAGATCATGAAAGCTACTCAACTCAGCAGCAGCCACGGTTTGAGTGCATCTCAGCTCACTGCTAAGCTGCATGTACTCTTCTTTACTCTTTGCCACATTCTCCGCAGCCTCTTGGTGGATCTTGGCACGCGTGTCGTCAAGAAGACCGAGCGGCCAGCGGTCAGACCGGCGGAGTGAGAGTATATGTTTGTCTACTTGTTTTTGAAGGACCGACATCTGATTGATAAGCTGGCGGGGTCGGTCCATTGCGGCCATGACCCCGTTCAGTGAGGCTTGCAGGTTTCGGAAGTCTTCGATGAAGAGTGTGTAGGGATTTGATTCGTTTGGTATTAAGGCTTCAGAGAAGCGGTTGAAGGCGGACAGGTGTTCTGTGTCTTGGAGGAACTTGAATCCACTGAGATGTTTTAAGCAGAACTTGTACGAGTCCGATAGATCTGATGTTTACGGAATCAGTTTCCGCCACAGGAGAGGAAAACGGACCAAACTCACCGAACATGTTGTACCTCAGAGCCGTGGCTCTTCTTGTAACACTCCTACAAGCGTAGTTGACACTTCTTACACTATCCTTCGCATAGCTTACGAAGTTCTCTACGTCCCTAATATCTTCTATGGGTGTAAATTCTTCCCTAATTCTCTCCATCCTTATCTCTGCCTTTTTCTTACTCCTTTCCATCATTAGTTCCTGCTGTAAATCTGGAACAAGAAAAAATTCCCATAAAAGCTCATGCGTCGAGAATGTGGAGTGCGCGAGCAATGTTCTGAGAAAACAATCAACCCGCAATTGTATATCTCTCAGCACCGATCTTGATGGTTTTGACGGGATCTGGTATGGACTCCTCGGCACGTTTAAAACTGGTAACCATGACCCGGGGTTCTCATATTGGAGCCACTCTTGAAGGAATTGAAAATCCGTCAAGGAACGCCGACATGTTGTAATGGTGAACGTGCTCTCTCCCGCCGGGGCACCACTCTTCACGACCACCCTAATCGTCGCATCTTCTACGAAGAAGCTTCTCACAACCGCAGTAACCCTTCCATCATCTCCATGTGGATTCTGGAATAGCACCAAGTCTATATTGCCAGTAAGCATCCCTCTAAAGCTAGATCTGTAAGGACAAACATACCATCGATGCGGTTTCTCACATCATCATCCTTCGCCAGCTCTACCGCCGTCAAACCCCTCAATTCTTTCGCCAACAGATCTACCCTGCCATCCGCAAAGAAGGTTCTCACCATCTCCACCCGTCCATACTTACTCGCAACCATCAGCGCCGTGAAGCCTCGATCATTGACTGCATTCACTTCCGAGTCACATCTTAACATGGTCCTCAACACCGAAGGGTCTCCCGCAATGTGCAATAAAGTGTTTCCTTTATTGTCCACATGCTCGTCAAGATGCAGTTTGCATCCATCTCCTTGTGCTGCTTGCGCTTGTTTAATCGCCGATGATACCATCTCTTTGTATTTTGCGTGATCGTAGCTACGGCATAGTGCAAATAAAGGTGTTTGGCCGTTCTTATCTTTAACTTTCCATGGCAGCCAGCGGCCCAGGCGCTTGATGAGGTCGGGGGTATTGAAAAGATAATGAGCGACTGTTCTCCCAGCTGTATCAGGGCGGGTAAAGTACTTCCTGAGTGCTGCTTCGTCGAGCTCGAATAGGTATGGGCATATTAGGTCCACGATGTCCTGGCTCTCTGCTTGGACGGCTGCAGACAAAAGTGTAGTCCCCTCATTATTGGTGTCTTCTACCAAAAAATCGAGGTCAAAGAACTTGGTCTCGAGGAGATACTTCAATACCTCTGTCCGCCTTTCCTGTACAGCCATCATGAGCACACTCTCTCCACTCGCGTTCCGGGTTTTGCTGAGTTTCTCGACAGAGAAACTATCTGCCGTTTGAGACTGCGAGGTGTATGTTCTGCTTAGTCTTGTCATACTACTTGTATCATTTAGAGTTGTCGCAAGACTGGCTGTACTCCATCTCTCCCTACGGGATGGGAACTTGTTTGAAGATACCGGTTCGTCAACCTCGAATCGGGCTGTTCCTGCACGTCCGTTTGGAGAGCCGCGCGATGGTTTTGTTGGTACTGGTGGGGCAAGGGTAACACTCAAGACAGAGGCACTATCATCTTGTCCATCGGTAATTATATCCTCTATTCGCAGAGTGGAGATACTACCGGCAGGGGCAGATGGGGCATCAACCGGTTCAGCTTCGAAGGGGTCAATGAAGACCTCTTCAACTATTTCGGAGTTTGTTAAAGGTTTTGTCACAGTAGGGACCGCTGGCAACTCCTTCTCCTCTTCGATTTCTTGTTCACCGTTCTTTAGTGCGTCCTGCGAAGATTCAGCCTCCTCAACAGCAGTATCCTCAGTGGTACTTTTCGGCTCTTCATGTTTTGGTTCGGTGCTATTGGCCGTAGATTCATGATTCGTGGTTTCATCCCCAGTCGTTTCTTGAGTCGTTTCCTCAGTCGTCTTGGTCACATTTCCATCCTCGACATCCTCTGATCCAGATTCCTCATCGTTATCCCCATTTGTCTCCGATACCTTTTGCAGCTCTTCCATAAAACCCCCCCCATGTTCCGCTACTGGGCTGTATACCTGGACTGTTGGTACACCGTTTTGTCCCTCAATGTTGTGCCCCTCACCATTCCCGTTCTCACCATTCCGCCCCGCTGTGTTCTCCACATCACTCCCGCTCTCACTTTTGGATTCAAATCCATCATCAGATCTCACACGGCTACTTGCCCTACTCCTAGAATCACCTCCAACCTCTAGTAACCTTCTCACAGCCTCCAAATCTCCCGCCTTTACACTCCTCCATAGTTTCTCATTACTCCTGCTCGCCGCAGACAACGCATGGTCTTGAGCGATATGGAATAACACTGCTTCGAGAGTGCTAAGGATATATCCAGTTTCGCCCTGCTCGACATCCTCCGCAAAGATAAAGTTACGCATGTAACTCAAGCAAGCATGCAGGTTCGGCACCTTAGCTCTAATAACAACAATAAGAAGCAAGGAGACAAGCATATCTGCATTCATAGTTACAACTGAGCTCTTCTCCGGATTCTTTGGTTCCGACTCAGGTGGGTCATCGTCAAGCCGAGTTAGTGTCTGAGCTGTCTCAAGAAGGTATTCTGTCATGGCATGTGGGCTCTTCGCAGCCCCAATCTTTGCAAAACTCTTGATGCCTCTTCCGAGTCTATTCACTAGGCTCTTCTTCTCCTGTTGATCTAGGGATGGAATCCCAACTTGCGTCAAATCCACATTGGCCATATCCATGATCTTACCTTCCAGCTCCTCATCCTCAATGTTCTTCGTGGCGCAGAGCCTCGGGAACAAGATGGAATCATGGAGCTGCTCAGCTACATAACGTTCAATCAACCGATCGCATGCCGGACCAGTCAAGTCCGTCGTCGATGCTAGTAGATTGAGTTGAGACTGGTCAACCCGCTGGAATAAGTCTACTGCAGTCATGATTGCATTTTCCAAACTCCGGCGAATCTCGGCCTCATCAGCAGCCTGTTTATAAACATCGCCGCTGACGCTTGAGTGTGTCGAAGCCCTACTACTTGAAACTCCAGATGCCACGCTCTTTGGTGAGGGCGGAGGCATGGGAAGCGGTTTGAATTTCTGGAATGAGACCTCAAAGTCTTGGAATAGCTTTTCGAGCCCGGGCTGCATTTGACGAGCAATCATGGGAAAGAGCATTAAAAGCTCATTGAACGATTTTACATCTTTCTTTTTTGCCGATGGTCCCGACGACGATGATGATACTTGCCCAGTTGCCCTCGAGGCGGTTGTTTCCACAGCTGTGCGGTCACGTAACTGCGGAGGAATCGTTGACACGACCTCGAGACTACCGATAAGCGGGCGTGAAATAAAGTAGATAAGCCACTGTTGGGGGTCGCTGATGTCGGGATAGAACAGCGTATCGTTCAGTAGCTGTGCCTGATTCAAGCTCCTGAAACCTGTATCCCCCCATCAGTTCATCTGGCCTTCAATTCCCAAATTCCCTTTTTTTTTCTCTTCCTGTCCAGCACTACACCACATCCCCATCACCGCTGCCCCGCAGATCTTCCCTTCCCCCCCCTCTTTCCAGCGATCACCACTGGCAACCCCACTTTCCCGACCTCCTCCGCGGAAGGAAGGAAAGACGCACCCTTATTCGAATAAACCCAACTATCCTTCACAACCACAGTCCGCCCATTGAATGTTGTAAACTGCCTTGCTTTCCCCCTGTTTTCCCTGCTCCCGACCATGGGACTCGAGCTGCCTCCGCTCGGAACCCGTAACACATGGCTCCCCAGGAACTCATCCACGCCCGCAAGATCGGCGTAAAGCGCCCCGGACTCCCGATCGCGAGTGTTTGTAAGAATCTCAGTTGTGGGTACCAGGAGGATCTAGTGAACCATCATCAGCTCTGTTCCTTTCTCTCTCTTATTCTTGTGTCTATCGGTAGGCCGTACGTAATCTTGTACCGGAGTGCATTGGGCGGGAAGCGTGGAGCGAAAGAAGGCACGGAGGTATGGGTTGAGTAAAGGCATTCATGGAGATGCCGTCGCGGAAGGTTGTAAGGTTCTTTGTATGTACTCTGTGCTCGGTGAGAGGTTTTCCAAGGGGGTTGTTGCCGTTGTTTTGAATATTTTGAACGAAGTGCAGGCAGCTGTCTAACGAATGCGCTGAGCTACTTGTATGTATGTGTATCTTGCGTACTGCGAGTGGACCCTCGTTTGGAGGGGGTAAAGATCCTGGCACGTCTGATACAGGTATGGTTTAAAATAACTACGAGGGTAGGAAGTTGGCTGTGGAGGTATCTACGCAGGGGTTAATGAACTGTGGCGTCACACTCAATTCTGGTGAGAAAGAAGACAAGAATTAAAATTCTCGTGCGATGAGAGCTGCATTCAAGACGGTAAAGTAAGAAGGAATAGATGTGGGATGATGCTTGGTAACCCATGAATGAACTGCACCCACCCAAAAGCCCGCCAACAAGATGAAGCACACACACACACACGATAAAAGCAACGTGTGAAGGAAGAAAAAAAAAAAACATCAAAAAGTTGATCACCGCCCTGTCCTAACTTCCCATACCGGCGCACAGTGCAGTCCGGCGCCGCCACCTCGTGGGGAGAACTCTCTGCAGAATTGCTTCCCTGAAGGATATTTCTCGCCCTTAGAGGCACTCAGCGCTGTGGATTACTCGCACAGGTGAGACGCCCACCACGGGGTTCGAACCGGACACCGTTTGCCGTTGGAATGAAAAGGGAAATCAGAACTGGGATGTGGAGACCTCCTTAACCTTTCGACCATTACAGTCAAAAACCAAAAATCCGGAACTAATATTTAAACCACTGACCAAACACAACAACAACTGATTGGTGAACCCCAAAGTTTAAATCTCAACTCTCACTTTTGGAACGAAAATGTTTATGCATCTCGGTTAAGTAAATCCAGCCATAAAAGCAGCTGAGTGCAAATTTAACTGTACCTACCGTACCACAAAACTTTAAACCACCTCAAACAAACGCCGGTATTAAGCGAGAAACGACTTTCGAGGCCTACGATAATCCTCAACATCACGAAAGTCCATCAATACTTGGAGACGAGTTTGATCACGAAACATGAGGTTTTCGCCTCTTTTTTTTTATATTTATCCAGTGATGTAGTAAGACTGGCTACATATAGTAACTATGAAAGTAGAAAAAACAAAAACATTGAACCCCCACTGGCTGTTGAAAACCAAGTACGCCCCAACCTTCCCTTTTTTAAAAAAACCCATTTGAAACACATGGAAAGATTTTATAACAGTAAAACCACATTCCTTAAAAGATGCCGTTGAAGACAATTACTTTTACCTAAACCTAAGTTTTTCTTTCTATTTATACGAAATGAAACCGTCTAGTAACGGTAGCTATAATGGGGGTTAGTAAATGTTTATAACAAAATAATGTTGGAAGGAATTTGCTTACATGTCGGACTTGAAGGGTCCCTCAACCGGGAGAGACAAGTACTCGGACTGCTTAGCAGAGAGAGTCTCAAGCTTAACGTTCAAGTGAGCGAGATGGAGACGGGCAACCTCCTCATCAAGAATCTTGGGAAGAGTGTAGACGCCAACTTCGAGCTTTCCAGCGGCCTTCTGGAACTCGGGGTACTTGTCGGTGAATGCCTGGTTCTGGGAGTTGAACAACAAGATCTGGGCAAGAGTCTGGTTGGTGAAAGAGCAGGACATGACGAATGAGGAGTGACCGGTGGCACATCCCAAGTTGACGAGACGACCCTCAGCCAATAGGATGATGCGGCGGCCGGAAGGCATGTAGTAGCGGTCGACCTGGGGCTTGATGGAAACGACCTTCTCGGCGTTGGCCTTGAGCCAGGCAACATCGATTTCACAGTCGAAGTGACCAATGTCTTGAGGGTAGTTAGTATTCATAAAAACTTGGTTTCAGTGGCATAGGGTTGTGGAACATACTGCAAACAATTGCATCATCCTTCATGACCTTGAAGTGCTCAGCGGTCAAGATGTCGGTGCAACCGGTGGTGGTAACGAAGATCTGACCCTGAGGAGCAGCCTCAGCCATGGTGGTAACCTGGAAACCAGAAACGGCGGCCTGGAGGGCGTTGATGGGGTCAATCTCGGTGACAATGACACGGGCACCGAATGAGCGGAGGGCATCAGCACATCCCTTTCCGACATCTCCGTAACCGGCAACAACGGCGGTCTTTCCGGCAACCATGACATCGGTGGCACGCTTGATTCCGTCAAGAAGGGACTCACGGCATCCGTAAAGGTTGTCGAACTTAGACTTGGTGACGGCGTCGTTGACGTTGATGGCAGGGACCTTCAACTTTCCATCCTTGAGCATCTTGTACAAGTGGTGGACACCAGTGGTGGTCTCCTCAGAGACACCGTAGCAGTCCTCAAGGAGTTCAGGGTACTTGTTGTGGACAAGGGCAGTAAGATCACCACCGTCGTCGAGGATCAAGTTGAGCTTCTTGCCATCCTTGAAGGCAAGGAGCTGCTGCTCCAAACACCAGTTGTACTCCTCCTCGGTCTCACCCTTCCAGGCGAAGCTAATACGGTGTTAGAACCATTGATATATCAAAACAAAGCCGGAATATGAAAACTTACACAGGGACACCGGCAGCGGCAATGGCAGCAGCGGCGTGGTCCTGAGTGGAGAAAATGTTGCAAGATGACCAGGTAACCTCAGCACCGAGAGCAGTGAGGGTCTCGATGAGGACGGCAGTCTGGATGGCTACATGGGAAAATTAGATAAATTCACCAAATCAATCGACCGGTTATCAGGAAGTGAGTCATACTCATGTGGAGACATCCAGCAATACCTGTGATTACTTATCAGCAAAATTTTCACTCAATTGAATTTTCACGGCGTGGGGTACATACGGGCACCCTTGAGGGGCTGGTCAGCAGCGTACTTGGTACGCGTTTGCATCAAACCCTATCATATTCCGAGTCAGAAACTCAATTCGTTCGGTTTGAGGATTCGAATACACATACAGGCATTTCCTATTATCATTGTTAGCATATCTGATCTATAATCCATTCGGAATAAAAACTTACATTCTCAGCCAACTCGATCTCACGACGACCGAACGCCGCGAAGGACTAGATTGAAACCAGCATATCAGTATATATATCCTCCTTTATCCATTTATTCCATCAATCTATCCATCGAAGATGTTTGAAGCAATTGCAATTGGAGCACTCACGATATCGGCGACCTTGAATTGCTGTGCGGGAGCGCTCATCTTGTCTGATTTGTTCTAATCCCACCATCGATTAGCCCACAGTCACCAGCCAGCGTGGTAATGGAATCAATTCAATTAACTTACAGAAAAATTTGAGGTAATGGTGATGTGATGATGAAAGGGTTTGAGAACAAGTGGGGGACGTGATGGACTACTTTAAATGAGCAGAAAAAAGAAAAAGGAGGGGTTTGTTGTCCAACACACTTTTTTGGCGAGGAGGGGTCCCCGACGTTAGCGTTAGCGTTGCTTAGCGGTTCGTGTGCGGCGTCGACAGGCTGTGGGGTGCCGAACGGCCAGCGCCGGCCTACCACAAACATTCACCTAAACATCGGGCCGTAGATCTTGCCGTATTGGCATGGACAGTGAGGTAGAGTAATCGATATCTAAAGAGAAGATAACTACGCTCGGGCCTAAATAGCAGTTGGTGAGTCAAGAGATGGTGATTACATACGGATGAGGATCCCATTCAGAACCTTCAACTGTTGAACAAACCGTTGAACAAACCCCACATCATCAATTGACTCGGCGAACAAACCCCACATCAACCAACTCGACGAACAAACCGCTACATACTCATCACATCTACTCTCCTCGCCCGCGGAACCCCACAGGCCCTTTATATGAGATTTCTCCGCAAGAGTCCACGCACGCCCCTCCTGGATAAGGAATCCTGCTGGACCCCCTCATCTAGCGCCGATCAATCGCACAAGCACCACGATGCACCGATGGGGGTCCTAAGACACAACCCAAGAGATGTCACGAACAGATTTTTCGGCCCGGATTGATATCTTGACGGTTGCATGTTACACTCATCGGAGGGGGCGGATGCCACTGGATGGACCAACTGCATGCAACAGAGGCACGCACGCCTTTCCCTATGTGGAACGTTTGAGGGTCAATGATATTTTTACAGTTCTTCGTGCGCATGTGCGCATGTGCGCACTCACCACGATTAGACCAAGCAAGCTTGATCACCCATATCCTCCGGTTTCACCCTGTGTTCCAGAGGAATTTTCGGCTGTACTTCGCCAAATTTCCAAGTCCCTCACACAGACGTCTTTCAACCCCGCTGGCAGAATGGCTGTGCTGGGAAACTGGCAGTTGAGTATTATATCGCGGCCGGTCGAAGGGCACCCAATGGGCCTTGATATTCTCCACAGGCTGATCTTGGGGCTCGTCGATACACAATCTTGATCAATGGAATGCTTTGGCCCCCATATTTCGGCCATACTTCAGCCGTATCTCTGCGGCAAAGGTTGGTTCTTGGGAAACCGATGTATGATTGAGGGCTACCCTCGAGTCTAAGCGCAAGTCCAGATATCGACTAAGACACATGTAGCTCCTAAACTGTCTGAAGAGTTTATCTTCTTCTTCTCGATCGCCTACGGCGACCACGTGCGTCACGCCACCCCACGTGGAACACACATGGTTGAAGAATGGATTGCAGCCGGATCCACTATTCAATGCTGCCAACTTTTTTCCATGGGGATGGCCTCTATTCTCCTGCTATAGATCAACTAGCTCGATCGGTGATACGATAATTGGCTATATACTATACTATGGAATTAGCAGTTGAGGCCGGGTCATATCGCGGCGGTGCCAATGGCCTTGATATACTGTTTTGAAGCCCGTCGATATACAATCTTGATCAGTGGAGTGTTTTGGGCCCCATATTATGGCTGCAGGAGCCACGCGCACCACATCATTGCGCATGGAAGAAATACTATGGTCGAACAATGGATTGCAGGATTCACTTAAACACCCTAATGCTGCCGACATTTTATCCGAATTTCTCTGTTCTTCAGCTGTGGACGAACCAGCTCAATGATACGGTATATGAGGACCTGCTTATAAGTATGCATCGCCACTAGACTCAATATGTGGCTGCCGGGAAAGATCAGTAATTGCATACATATACAGAACAGCTAGTACTATATCTACGACTAAAGGGCTCCTCCTAGGGCCCGATAAACCACATGACGATACCATAAGTGCAGTTTTCAGTATTTCCCGCCGGCCAGCACTAGCTCCGAGTTCACAAAGGCTCATCGAACTCATGGCCAATAAGAGCAGCAAAACATATAACTAACAATTCAAATCGCTATATATCCACGACCATATATCCCTCAATACCAGTACAATACATCATTCGTTATAGCTATCTAGCTTCCTTTCTATATTGCAATCCCCATAACCAATCAAAACCGCGCGCAGCACGAGTCCAAACCTTTTCGCCCAAAGGCGTTTATTTCCACATCACCGGCCACAAAGGCCCTATCAGAGCTCGCCGCCCCCATTCACCTCCTCCTCCTTCGCTGCCTCCTCCCACTTCACGATGTCCCACTCCTTGACACCCTCGCCCACAACCAGCGCCAACCTCTCCACCTCCCATTTTTTGTACAGGCCCCTCACGGCCTTCATTGCAGCTTGATGTCCCTACACACACTGTCAATAAACATTTCTAGCCAATCTCGCTGATCGCACTAATCTAGCTAGGGTATAAAACATACCTTTCCCCTACCGCCCCGCCTTGCGTCTTTGATATCTCTCCACACACACCTACGTACACCCACCACCGTTAGCACACTCACACCCTATCACCACCACCACAATCACCCACACACGGAGCAACCTACGTCGCCAAATTATACCCCAACTCATCCGGCACGCCAAACCAGTACTTGAGCAACCACCCGCTCTCCACCGCCTCCCGATGCGCCACCATATCCATTGCGCCCAGCTCGTGTCTGTTCGTGCCGGGCTCAATCTGGGATCTGAACACAATGATGTAGAACTTTGTCTTTGGGAAGTGGAAGTCCTCTGCGGCGGCGCGGGCAGAGAGGTTGCTCATGACGTGCGGCCAGTTGAAGGCCGCTTTGTAGGGGTTAGTGCGTAGGCGGGGGTGGTGGGGTCCATGTCTTGCAGGGCGAGCGCGAGGAGCGCATGGGGGCGTGTTATGGTGCTGAGGTCGAGGAGGTGCTCGGGAGAAGAGTAGGGGGAGGTTTGGAGTTTGGAGGAGGCGGTGGTGGAAGTGAGGTGGGTAGTGAGAAGGAGGAGAAGGAAGGTGAGGAGGGTGAAGGTGAGGGGGCGGAGGGGGAAGGGGTGCATGGTGGATGGAGGGCTTTGAAGATAAATTAAAGTCAAGTAGTAGAAACAGTAGTAGGGGGAAATAGAAGAGAAGTTTAGAAATACAGCGTCCAGAGGGCCCTCTAGAACGAGGAGTGAGAAATTGAAAGAAACTCAGAACTCTCCTCAGTATTTTACAGCGCGCAGTCGGGCTTATTTATCTATTAGCAGTATTATGTATGCCATTCACATCTCTCCATCTCCTAAGTCCTCATATTTCCGTCTACCACACACATAATCCACAAAGCCAATTGCGTGCTAGCCAGCTAATTAGTAGCTTGTGCTGTCGTCGTCGCTGCGCAACATTGCGCAATAGCTCGATAAGATATGCCATACATGTAGCTACACCTTACTACTTCAATTGGGTTAAATTAGCAGGTAATCAATTAATTGATATCAAGATTAATTAGATCGGGAGATCTGCAGGGTCTTGCTGCGTGCTGATTGGCGGGCGCGGTTGGTATGCGGTGGGGCTAGGACGGAAGCGGTAAGCGTCGGCTAATACTCTGCTGGAGTTACCATGGGGCGAGCTTTGCAGGTTCTGGTACGGTACTCTAGTGGGATCTTATTACAATAGCGTTCCCGGGCTGTCTGTCGTTCCTGAAATCAGGTCAGCATGCACACGAGACTAGCTTTCTGCGTACTTGGGGCTGCAGGCAGATATTAGGAATGCGGACAGGCAGAAAGACTCCTGTATGTTGCCGCAGATATATCCTGGCAAAAATAGAGTAAACTACCGCTAAACTAAAGTCACGCTTGATGACTTGCAATTGGTTGGTGATCGAGGAAGAGTTCCTCAACTGCGAAGATATACTAGCTTGTTTGGCATATCTGCTCTAATTGTACAACGACAACGATGTGTGTTAACCTCTGCCTACATGTAGCTACAAGTACATTTATATTCACGCCTAATTAATCCTATTACCAGATCAACATACCCGCAGCCACTACTCTACAGTATTCCCGACTATAGCTAACCTACATGTACATGTAAGTATAGCTCCCGCGCTCACCCACTACCATAACCACTGACCCCGCGCATCCCTCCCGCATCCCTCGAGAGCTGAGCACGGGATCAATGTACCATGGCCACCGCACACCTAGCTACCCCGTGCCGCCTCCACAGTCTTTGCTATTCATATATATCTGTTATTAGTACTGTACTTGTCAAAATCTACAACAAGTTTGGTTGCCTTGATGATATCGATACGACTTTGTTAGCTGTATAAATTAAAAGAAACCTATTCCTTCTTCGATTCTCTTCGGTGACCCCTCAACAAGCAGACAGTATGTACTCTACATATAAAATACCCTAAAGCTATATACGGTATCCAACATACTCTAATAGTATACAACTACAATGCGGGAAACCGCACACCGCACACCGCCGGCCGGCAGTCACTCTCAGGCTCAAGGCAGACAGTCCCCGCAAAAGATTAAAAGACCCACTTGCCTACTGCAGCTGGCTCCAAAACCAGGCGCGCCATCATGCAGGGCAGCTAAGGCAGATTTAGAGCAAGTTAAGCGTATAAGTACAGCACCGGCTTTGATTCTGGGCAACACACTGAAGCGGCCACTTTCCGCCTCGCTCGTGGCACTTATATATTTATCCATATATCACGCTGTCTATATATATAGCTAGGAGATTGATTTTATTTATATTCTACCGGCTTTAGAGCGAGTCTGCATGACGAGGTGAATTATGAACCTCATTGATATAGACGCAGATAACATCCAAAACAGAGGGAAGCGTCAAAATCCCGGAGGCTTATATGAGCCTGATTGTATTACGGCCATCTTGGATATTATCATAATTACCACGATGCATAAATATGGTGAAGTGGACAAGGCCAACAAAGCCAGCGCCCCGAGTTTGTAGTATATGTATGTACTTGTAGTTAAAATCTACAACTAATGCTCTTCTTGATGCATGGACCTCTTAATATGTTTATACACAGAACTCAACTCCCGTCTAAGACCCTAGAACGAAAGGAAACGAAACAGTAAAAAAATAAAAAAATAAAAAGCCAACAACCAAACCAAACCAAACCAAACCACCGCCTATCACTCGAAGTACACACACACACACATATATATATTAGAGCGGAGATCACACACACCACCTACCAACCGCAAAATCAAGCAACCCCCACCCCCTTCTACCCCCTCACCACCCCCGCCCTCCACTCCGCAAACGCCTCCCTCCACCCCCTCCCCACCCCCTCGCCCACCCCCTCACACCGCTCCCCCACTACCCTCCAGCTCCTCTCCCTCACAATCTCCTCAACCCCCCACTCGCCCCTCACCACGCCCGCCAGCACCTCCGTCCTCCTCTCCCGCGGATAGTACCGCCCACTATACGGATCCAGCCTCTCATCCACCACCCGCTCCCCCACCACCACCACCTCCGCGGGGTCCTCGGGGTCGTCGGCCGCCGCGACGCGCCCGCAGTACTCGAGCACCAAGCTCCGCGCGTGCCACGACGGGAACAGCACCTGCTGCGTGAACTGCGTGCAGGCGCTGCTGGGCAGGCGCCGCGGCGTGCGCTGTGTGCTGAGTGTGGAGGTGGGGTCGAAGGGGGTGCGTGAGGGCGTGCTGAGCGTGTTGAGGGATTGGGAGATGGTATCGTCGGTGGAGCGGGAGAGGCGTAGGAATTCTGGATGTGGGGGTGGGTGAGTGGGTGCTGTGGAGGGGAAGGGAGAGGGAGGGAGGGGGGGGGGGGGGGGGAGGCAGACCTTTGAGCGCGCCCGTGGAGAAGCAGAATTGCGGGCTGAGGTGCGGGTGCCCGGCGGCGGCGGCGGTGCTGGTGCTGGTGGCCATTTCTGCTGTGGGTGGAGGGGGCCGGGGGGTGGTGGGTGCAGAGGGAGAGGGACAGGAGGACCACAGGATGCTTGATAACGCCAGGTTTGTTTTTGTAGTAGGTGGTAGTATTTGTATTTGTATAGTGGAGTGTTTGAAGACCGTTCTTCTTCTTCGCAGTGTTTTATGTCAAACTGCAGACGGTGGTGGGATGATCTCTTCAGAGTGTGTGCTTGCCCAATGACGGGCGCCAAGCATCTGCAGGCAGCGCTGCACGTCGCGTATCCCCAGCCAGAAAGAAGCCCCCTGTAGCGTATCACTCACTCACTCACTCATCTGAAGTCTGGTTTACAGTACAGCAGCTAGACTCATTACACTACACTGAAGTCTGGTACAGACAGTGCTGTCTCTCGATACAAATACAATATCCACACACACATACACACACACAGCAATATGCCCGAGATTGCAGAAGTTGCCCGCATCGTCAACCGGCTGCGGACACACCTGGTCGGCAAGATAATCACAAAGGTCACGCCGTTCGAGGACGCCATCGTCTACAAGGACACCACGCACGAGGCGTTCAAGCAGGCCCTCGAGGGGAAGAAGGTGCTTGAGGCGCGGCAGTGGGGGAAGTACTTCTGGTATCTAGATGCCACATCTGTCTGTGTGAATAAGTGGTTTTATGTGTATATCATTTGCTAATATATATACACACACATCTCCAGGCTAGTGATGGACAGCTCTCCTCACCCCCTTATGCACTTCGGTACCCCCCCCCCCCCTCCTCCCCCTCCTCCCTCACCTCACAACCAGTCCACACAAACTAACCCCCCAAAGGCATGACCGGCTGGATCCGCTTCCAACACGACTCCACCGCCCACTACCGCGCCACCACCCCCGAAGAAAACCCCACCTGGCCCCCCCGCTTCGCCAAGTTCCTCTTTGACCTCCCCGACGCCTCCTCCCTCGCCTTCACCGACCCACGCCGCCTCTCACGCATCCGCCTCATCGACCACCCCACCGGCGACCTACGCCTCGTCAGCCCGCTCTCCGAGAACGGGCCCGACCCCGTGCAAGCCCCCGTCAGCATCGACTGGCTCTCCGCGAAGCTCTCTGCGCGGCGCGTGCCCTTGAAGGCCTGGCTGCTCGACCAGAGCGTTCTCGCGGGCGTCGGAAACTGGGTGGGCGACGAGATACTCTACCACGCGCGCATCCACCCCGAGCAGGGCACCAACACGCTTACCGCCGAGATGGTAGCGCGGCTGCACGGCGCGCTGGGATACGTGACGGGCCTGGCGGTGGCGGTGGAGGCGGACAGCAGCCGGTTCCCGCAGGACTGGCTGATGCTGCATCGGTGGGGGAAGGGGGAGAAGCGGAAGGTGAATGTGCTGCCGTCCGGGGAGAGGATCGATTTTGTAAAGGTGGGGAGCAGGACGAGTGCGTTTGTGCCGAGCTTGCAGAGGATTGTGGGGGAGCAGGCGGGGAGGAAGAGGGGGAGGAAGGTGAAGGGGGTGGAGGGGGTGGAGGAGAGTGAGCAGGAGGAGGGGGAGGGGGAGGGGGAGGGGGAGGGGAGTGAGGTGGAGGAGGTGAAGCCGGCGCCGAAGAGACGGGCGAAGGTGAAGGCGGTGAAGAAGGAAGAGGTGGACGGGGACAGGGGCAGGGACGTGCCGCCACCTGCTAGACGCTCGCTCAGAGCTATGGCAAAGGCGGTTAAGGGGGAGCCGGAACCAAAGGAGGAGGAGGAAAGCGATTTTGAGAGTTTGGAAGTGCCGGCGAAGAAGGCGAAACGTGTTAGGTGAACTGGATCCAGGGAAGCACCTTGAAATGTGGGGGGGGGGGGGGGTGCATATTTTAGTCCTGCATGTAGTTGGTAATTAATAGTAGTGGTAGTAGTAGGAGTAGGAGTAGTAGTAGTAGGTTAGAGATTTTAGTTAGTAATACAGTACCGCCATGTACTCGATTGATCAATCCGCCGAACATGTATCTCCCCTGTTTATAGAGATCGGTGCTGCCAAGGAGAGATTGAGGCTTGAGGGAACGTGGGCAGACTCAGAGAAATTTATAGTTGCTAGATTGTGAATATGATACAGTTCTCAAGTCGTAAAGAGGTATTTACATAAGGCCAATAATATCTATCTAGCATTCGATTATGTTACACCGTCATAACCTCCGGGTTGCATACAATTAAATAAAGTAATCAATCAACCAATTTAATTATGCAATTAATCAATCAATCAACCAACCAATTTAATTTATGTTGATAACGCAGTGCGAGTGATACCTCATGATCCACGAAGGCGCGGTCCGGTCACCGCCTGTTCATTGGTTTATAAGAGGTTTTACGGACTCTTGTATTCCTGTGATTAAGCTGTCACGTTTACACGAGTTTTTTTTTTTTTTTTTTTTTTTTTTTTTATTTCCGTGGACGTCACTCTACTAGTGCTGCAGGGGTGGGTGGGTGGGCTTTTAATTTTGTAACGTATATCTGCAAGACTCTTGTACTACTGCTTCTGTTCATGCGGCCGCGGCCGCGGCTGGTTATGGGCTTCTTTGTTTCTCTAGCTGGATCCCGGCTGGACTGGCGTGTGTTCCGGGCAATTCTAATTTTAGCTCTTCAGTTCACGTGCATCGATATATGCTCTCTATGGGGGAGGGAGGTCGATTCGTCTCGCAATGACCAATCAATCAGCTTTCGTGGTGATTGGCGCGCGGTGCGAGTGATGAGATATGATTCTTCCTAGTAATATACATGTCTAAACTATATAGTCTTCCTCATCGTCACCAGGAACGTCTCCTATTGGTTACAGCGCACTACATGTATTTCTAATATTGATTGCATATCATGATTCGACAAAGAACTACTCCCGAGACGGAAGGGAACTGGCATTAAAAGGTGTGTAGCTATTGCAATTGATGGATATAAAAGAACAAACACTGACATAAATACAGCTATATTTTTATATATGAAGGTCGAATTTCCCTGATACCATTTTATCATGAACTACATGTACATATTAATGTTATTCATTGAATGACTTAGAGTGCATACTAGAGCTAATATATCACAGATTACATATAAGGAGAGATGGAGATGAGGTTTGGTGCATGCCTGTACGTTTGGATGGCCCAATAATCCAGAATGACAGCAATAATCTAAGAAATTACTATCGCAGTACCGCCCGCACCTCATTTCCTCAGTACATTTGGGCGGCCGAAGGCCGCACTCCGCTTGTAATTACATAAAGACGCTCACTTTTCTCCTTCTTCTGCGCGCCTAGCTTGTAAATAGGATTGAAAATAATCCCCCCCCCCAAAAAAAAAAAATAAGTATTTACGTCTGTTGGGTTCGCCCCCGCGGGCCATAAAGTGCACGCGCGTGGTTCTTGTTATTTGTGCAACCTTATTGCAGTTATTGTTAGCAGTACTTACATGGCTTCATGGCCGGGCCAGCTGTGCTTTTGTATATATTAGCGCCATTTTGTAAATTACACCTAATATAAAGCATAAAGAGGGACCCTTCACCCCCTTGTTTCCAATTATCGGTTTCACACGGACACAGTATTTTCTTCAAATACACGGCATTAGTTACCTACATAATTTATATCCAAAGACATGATTCCCAATTAACGTCCCATGCCAGCAGAGGAGCTAGCTAGAACCCGCTCCAACAAAAAACGAGGGTCGTATTTGAATTTTCGCCCGAATATCAGTTTTGTAAACGTCTTCCTCCAGGAGTACATGTAGGTGCTAGATGGCGAGATATTCTCTGGCTGGCGGCCCGCCCTTCATGATCATGCACCAAGATCAACCACCAAAGAACCAGCCAATTAGTCACACATATGTACAGCTTGGGACACCCCATTGAAACAATAATAGGAGTGCCGTGTGTGGCGGAGGCACATGAAAAAGGACATCGTGACATCGATCCGTTATAGTTGGTACGTATATACTCGTAAGTAAAGACAAATCTCCTCTCCCCCCCCCCCCCCCAACCCCTCTCCTCCCCCTCCAGTGCCCCGAGAACAACAGCTATGCAGTTGATATCAATCTACCTCCCCCCCAATCGAACCAAACAAACACTGTCTCTCACTTCTATAATGTAGTCCGCGATGAAGATCGAAATAACCGCCGAGTTACCACAGCTTCGAAGTATGAGGCACCTCTCTCTAGTGCATGTGGACCGCTACTGGCAAGCTCTGCTTGCCTGCCAAGCACTTAACCTCTCAAGACTGTACGCAAGCACTGCTATCACATGACTCCGTAGCACAACGGTAGCGCATTCAACTCCAGATCAAAAGGCTGCGTGTTCAAATCACGTCGGGGTCAATATGAAGGAGTCTTCCTTATGTGGTCCATCCATTTACTTGGAGCATGTGAGTAGTGATTCACCAAGTACACTTTTTGCTGGGTTTAGACACTGGAGGGATTCAGGGTTCGGTTTGTTTTTTATTTGATTGCTGAAGGGCATATCTTTCTTTGTGGTTGTTAAATACTATCCGTGAGATTGCAATTGTGAGATTATCAAAGTCCTCTTTAAGCTGCCTTCATGCAGGCCCGAACTACTACTATTCCATGAATAATCTCGTCCAGGAGTGTGACCACGCTTCTAGAGATTCAATATTCTTTCTGCCCGCCACTTCGAAGCCAATACTAGGATAGACCTGACTCTTTCCAGAAACTATAGCTCGAAGTCCCCCCTCAAAGCAGCGCGCGATCAGCATTAGCCCTCAAGCCTAGCTGTGAGCCGTAACGCTCTCACGCCGGCCGACCGGCTAGCTAGGCTATCCGGCAGGAGGAGCTGTATGCAGAATATATAACTAGAAGCAGGCTAGTTCTTGTTGTCAGCTTCTAGGCTTGCAATTGGACTTTATATGAGCCCGGGTGGTAGTGGTGATTGGTGGAAACGATCGTTTTACCATAAACTGATAGCACTAGCGGAGCATATGTTTGTGTGTGCCTAGACTCAAATGCGGTTTTATATTGGCCGAATATACAGCTTCCGGCAGAACTGTTGCGAACCTGGATTTTCCGTGACCCGATAGTCGTATTGGTCCCTGAAAGATCCTTTCCACGAGCACAGACCAGCAAACCTACGTACTCTTTTTAGCTCTCGCTTTCATAATACTTCTACCGGAAGCTGTAAATGACCCCGACCCTCGACCCGTTAAATTGGGCCATTTCTAGTACCAAGATGCAGCCCGCATCCTTTACATAGTACACCATCCAAGGCCTAGGTAAGGCATCCCATCCAAGAAACCCGCTCGACCATGCCACCAAGGACCAAAGTCAACACAACAACGCCCCCAAACCGCAACTCCAAGGGCCAGGCTAACCCAAAACGGATCCCACTGACGCAAGATAAAGTTCCGATCCCCAAGAGTAGAACTGCACCTCCGTATCAATCCAGCGCAGCACCCATCTCCACCCCGGTGGTTCGATTCGATTAGCCTATGTGTGCCAGCTGCAGGGACACAAATTCCCACAACAGTGGTCCTAGCATCCACTTACCACCGGCATGGACAGGTACCACCGTATCCACCCACCAGGCCATATACCCTACCGGAGAGTTGCGGGTACCTCCATAAGGGGGGGGGGTGGGGGTTATATTTCGTCCTTCCTTCCTTCCTCGGTATCTCCCCCCATCTACATAAGCCCTCCCGCCAATGTACCCCTTCGCAAACCTTATCTCCCATAAGCATGCCCGTGTCAGTTGATTTATCCCCATTGCCACGGTACACCCGAACATACCCGCCATTCCGCCAGACCACACCCTTTTCGCCAGGTCCCGATAAAACGGTACCAAATGTGACCACAGGACCCGAGACCCGAGGATTTACAAAAGCGGAAACTACCAAGCTAGGTAGGTTATCTGTATGCTTCGTACAAATATACCAAGGTATCGGAACTCAGAGTTATGCACAAGGATTTTATGGAGACAAAACGCAGTCAGATATCCAATCTAACCCTAACCCTTGACAGTTCTTAGCCATTGTTTGCAACCGTTTATTTCATTTGTGAGGTGGAACTCACATTGTAGAAAGATAAGGCAGGGATACTTGCTTTATGGAGAGGTAGTGGTAATGGTCTGAAATTGACTCTTCGCCCGCTGCAGCGCTGCTCCTAAAGACACCTGATATCAGACTTATCCACCATCTGGTAGAAGGACCGCCCAATTACTCGGTAGCCGGTTCAGATACCCACGACTAAGGAAGCCACAACTTACGTCCTCTCAATGCTCCATGTCCTTACTAGGAGCGGGTACTTCACCGCAGCTTTGGGCGGCTATCTGCGCAGCTGCTGTGCGAGTGCACTGGATGCTATTTTAACTCCAGAGCGCCCTATACAATACTCATACCGCAAAAGTCCACCTAAAGCCACTTCTAGCAGCAATAATATAATCGGGCCTGAAAACCTACCTCAGCGCAATACCGCTAGCATCTTGGCTCCACTCGGGGAATATCGCACCTCCCTCCGCGAGCCAAAAACCGAGTGACAATCCATGATTCCAACCGACCCGGGGGGGGGGCGCTTAGTCACCAGCAAACAAAGTGGTGACAAGTCACATTTCCCAGCCGTTCCAATAACAACTACCAACATTTGAATGTGGGATAATACTCTTCAGGCACATACCAACTGACGATCATGAACTCTCACGCGCTCCATAAGCCTCAATGATCAGCCAATGCAAGCACCCTGCATACAAGAGTACCGCGTACTCTAGCATGCGCAGCACAGCTACCTAGGCGCCATAACCATCCACTCTAACTCGGTCCAGCACAAGAAAGAAGCACAGCGCCCAGGATTAATGTCGACTAAACAGTCACGATAGACGGATATCCCCTCACACGCCACGGGCTTTTGCGTGCGTTACCGATATCCGGAGCACATTATAGAGTACATGCTGTGCCCCAGTAACTCAGCTCGGGGCACCAAAGCAGGTAGGGTAGGTATAACTCTACACCTAGATGTAAGTATGTATCTACTCTACTTACACCTTATCCGCGCTGTTCACGAGCGACAATCCACGTAACCTGAGAACAAGTGAAAGGGGAACAAAAGGTCAGACAAGTTTGAAACATTCTTTTCGCCGCAGGTCTCAAGTCACACAGGCCAGACAGACCCTTAACCGAGAAGAAAGAAGGCTGGGGTGGAGATTGATGGACATGGTACACGTACCATTCTAACAATTGTGGTGCGGGGGGCAATGTGCAACAAAAGTAGAGCACAGATGTACACGTAGAGTAGGAAGGCATTTCAACCATCGCTTTCCAGTAGGGCAACAACTCTGGGTGGCGTTCCAGTCCTGGACATTCAACCTCAATCGTACCACAAATATGGTGACCCACTGGATAGAAGCAAATATTCTCCACCACCGCCGCCGCCGCTGCTGCTGCACGGGATAGTGGATTGAAAAGCCCTGATCAATCCAGAATGGCCAGCTCAAATAAAAAGAAAATCTCCAATTATGTATGCATGTAGCTCATTCACTCCGCCACTCTCGTGACATATCACTGCCTGTGTTGTCAGGAAGGCAGGCTCCCATTGTCCGCACCACCGGGATACTCTACCTAGCAGGCATGGCCAGGGCCTCGGAGCACTTCTTTATGTAGAAGTTGCCTGCAAGGGCGTTCTGCCCCATACGAATAAGAAAGTAAAAGAAGCAAAAAACTGGTTCGCGTACCCCCCGACGTATGCAAGATCAAAAGGCCTAAGAACCGATGATGGGATTTCTTAACAAGTAATGTAGGTATGCGATCGAGATTTCAACTTCAAGTCTTTGTTTTGATGCTGTTATTTTTTTTTGCTGATTGACATAATAGGCGAGATTCGAGATCAATGGATTCTTTTTTTTCCCTGCATACGTATAGAGTACACATTCTAGACCTCATGTTCTGAGTGAGAACTAGAGTAGGTATGTATGTTAAGTTATGGTCATAGTGGAGTATCTCCTCTTTCAGCGTAGATTAGCTACTCAATATTTTCCGAAATGAAGGGAGGATTAGTGCAATTCCATGATCAACGACATATTCCGTTAAATCTCCTTCCGCATTGCCACTTGGAAATTATGAATCGAATGGGGTTGGGATTGATGGTTCCCCGTCGACCGTCGACGGGTACATACGGCGCAGTACTAGAGGCAACCCTAGAATACACAGTTGGCGCTTCCACTCGCCCGCATCTCATCGAGGTACCTTCATCTCGCCTGCAATCGTGATTCCTATTACCACGTCAGCTTTATTACTTGAAAAATTTGCTTGTTGTGATTTACATCACTACATACCCCACGCTCGTCGTCCAAGAAAGGGGGGAAAGAACAGGAGAAAACAGGAAAATTGGGAACCGGCCTGGTGCAACCCCACATCCAAAAGTAATTGCCGATCGTTGGGATGTTATTCATTCTGTTCACCAGTGACATTGAATAGAGTAACTCAGATTTTGTTGTAATTCCTAGTCAGTGCCAACGTGTTTGTGATGTTCGTCCCCGCGGACGGGAGATGGGCGTGCGGTATGAGGTCCGATATCGATCGAGATCTCAGATCAGGGAGTACAAACCAAGTCCTATGTTCCATCGACCGGTAAGTGGCCCTCCGAGGCGAAGTCTGTTTTTTTTTCCTTTCATTTTGTTGACAGGCCCTGCATGAGATTGTCTGATTTATCTACCCGCACGAGCCCCCTCAATACTTTCCCCACGAACCAGTGGGGCATGCAGATCAAGATGACATGCCAAGATCTTTTCTTCCTTCTTGTTTTAAAATGCTTTCCGATAAAGCGTCCCTCCATTTGAATATAATAATTGTGCAATTAACAAAAGCAAGCGACAAAGCCATATTCCTATTATTGCATTCTATTGTTTGGATAACTGGCACGTACATGCATGTTCAACACCACGTGGATTAACTGCCGAGGCCCCGGTATTCTTGAAAATTTCCTCGGACTCTTGTCGATCTCAACTCAAGATAGGGAGCTAGACGACATCTGCAGTCTAAATCATTAATGGAATCCAGCACTCGAGGTAGGTCTGTCCGACATCACACATGGCACTTTTTTATGTGAAACCAAGCAGACAGACCTTTGACGCTCTGTGTGACTTTGTCAATCTGCCGCGTCGGGGATGAGGGCTTGATTTGACGTCCAGCTGTAGCTTTAATTCGGCAGTCGTGGTTACCCGGAGCGAGTGATAGTATGTGAATAATCTCGCCTGAACGTATACGTATTACAAGACGTGTATATATATATATTCTTATTGGCTGGAAAAAATTGCCACTCCCTTCATTCCGGGATTTGGAAAAGCTTCTCTAAAGTCAAGACCAGTTACTTTCCCGGGAAGAAAGTTTATCAAACCGAGATTATGCCGCGTAGCGAGCGAGAATTTTATTCCACATCCATGTTCCCGACCCTAGGATGCAAACATCAGGCGATAAGTGAGATGAAAAGCCAATCCAGTGCTTAGTGAACCGATAGTAAGCCAGGATCAGAGGATAGAGCGTATTTAATCTGGTTTATTGGACTAACGACCGGCGAGATCGCTGAGACACCACTCTCTGAGAAATCTACCAACAAGGATATTAACCTGAGTCTGCATTTCTGCACTTTTTCCTAGCTTTATGCTTGTTTCTGGCTGTTCGTTTGAAAGAGATTGTATTTGGTTGGCGGTTTCGACCGGATCGGACGCAGGGAACCGGCGTAGTTATATGCAGGATGCAGGTTAGTGGAAGAAGAGACGAAATGACAATGATACATTGTGTAAAGGAAGCAAAAAGCCGAAGGGTCGATTGTGGGCTCAGCGGCTCTGTCTCGCCTCACGTAAATTCCCATGGCAACATCAAGTTTGGCTATCCACAAGCCCGGCGATGTTTATTATTTGTGGGGCAAACGCCACGGGCCGCCTAGCAGCAGATTGAGGATAGGCGCACTAGCACTAGCCACTATCTTGGCCCCCACACAGAGGGTCTTCATGTTTTTTAACGGCCGGTTATGGGATGAAAGTTACACTTAGACTTCAAGCCGCTAGATCCGCTCGGTCTCTCAATTGGATCAGCCAGAAACTTCGATCTACCGTTAATGATTAAAAGAACAACCCGAGTTCAGTCCAGATACAAGCCAGACCCGTGCAGAAATGGGCATATCCTGTCAAGTGATTCTGCCTGATTGGTTGCGATAGTGACGTTCTCTTGCCATTGCCTATCGCACCAGATTTGCCTGGATTAGGAAGACTGGTTTGCGATGACTCCTCTGCTCTGAAATTTTGAATTGAGACCGGGCTCTTATTTCGAGATTTAACGACAGTCAAACTGCCACGAAGTCTTATCAGTTATCGGAAATATCAATAATATCATATATTGCGCAATTGCCTTGTGAAAAGTGCTAGGACGGGGATAAAAAAGGTTCAGAAGACCACGTGCACCGGAGCAGAAAAGCCAGGTCCAAAACATTTCTAGTTATGCTTTTTCTTTCTTCTAGCTGACCCACAGGCCGACCTCCGCAGTTACAACAAAAGACACACAGATCGAGAACCGAGGATTGCCGAGTCAGAGCATATGTGCTATAGCCCATCCCACGATAAGGATATTACACTTTGTTCCTAGCTGGTATTCATAAGCTCAAGGGGAGCCACTTGTAATTAAAAAAAAGCTTGTATGGTAAATATTAGAGTAGGTACATGAACATACATGATACATGGCGATGATGATGCATTGAAGTTCAAGTGATTAAGGATGAGGATGAGGATGAGGACGAGTATGAGGACGAGGACGAGGGCGAAGAAAATTATATTTCAACCCAAGCAGCTAGCTGTGTTTTGATGACGTTGCTGAAAGTTAATTTGGACGTTGTTCATATAATTTTATGCATGTACAACTTACATAAAGCTTCTAAATTAAACAGTTTTCGCCTTCAAAAAAGCGATATTTAAACCCAATATTAAAAAATTCCATTAAATTTACCAATAACAGCAATTATCCTGACACTCCAAGACTACGGCTAGGACCAGGGCCCACAGGTGAGCAACACCCCATACTGCTCTAGGGTAAATATTAGTCTTAGTCTTGTTCTTAGTCTTAGACAGGGATCCCGCTCGTCAGCCCTACACCCACCGCCAAGATGTCTAAGCCATTTTTAGCCACACCTCCAGCCACAGCCCCTTCTCCGCACACAAAGCAGCGACCCGATCTCTTCGCAAACCCCCTGCCGCTTCATGGAAACGGCGTGAGCTTTTTCATTCTTTTCTTTCCCCCAGCCCAGACGCCGCCCTTAACTACCCTCGCTGCTCGCTAACCCCCACTTGAACTTTCCCGACTGTCAATCATTCACGCACGCGGGGCCTGTGGAATTCCCGTTTCCCTTGGGGGCGTGGGAAAAGCGAAACTGAACGGTTTAGCTACTTGCTTACACTTACACTTACACTTGCTACTTGCCTTATAGTTATTATACCCACCACCACCACCACAAGGCGATATTGTTTTATCCTGTAGCTAGCTTACCCCATATAGACACAGTATATACCTGTCTACAGTTATATCATATAAAGAGAAAGAGCGGGAGTTAGCTATATATATATATATATATATAATAGCTAGCTAGCATATATCCCCACGATGGACGCCGCGCCAGACAGCCTCGATGAGTGGCGAAATCGACTGTTCCATGTAACGGAGGTCATGACACTCTCTGAGGAAGAGTATATCTTAATTCCCACCTCTCCCTCAGACACCCACTAACCTCTCTTACCACTAGATGGAGCACATACTGGCCCTACGTCGACAATATCTGGTACGCACCCCCTCCTCCCCCTCTTCCCATGCACCTTCCCTCCCCTACCATGCCCCATTAACGCACACTCAGGTCTCACCGCTCTACCCAAAAATCGAAAAAGGGTCCATTCCAAACTCATTACTACGACTGTCGCCTGAAGGGACGTCCCCCAGGCACCCCACAGAACCAGGACCCTAACAAAAAAAAGCGCAAACGTACAGCGCGCGAGCGCGACCTCTGCGATATGAAAATCAAAGTAATCGAGACGTTTGGTGGGCCAGCCGGGAGGACATTTACAATTGAAAGAGTGAGGAAGGAGGGATTGGCGGGGAGGGTGAGGGTTGGCGATCCTGGGGGTGATGATGTACTGGACGGTATGGGTATGGGAGGTATGGGAGGTATGGTGCTGGATGGTAGTGGTGGTGCAGGCGATGATGGCGTGGCGGGATCGGAGGTGATGGGCGCTGGGTTAGACCAGTATGGACTTCCGGGAATGCTAGGGGAAGTACATAGACACTCACTCGAGGAGAGCGATCGAATTAAGAAATGCACAGTGGAGAGGGAGGGGATTAAGAGACAGAAAGAGATGAAGAAGGTGCAGGTGAGTTGTTCTCCTTGTTTTAAGTTGTTGTTTCGTTTGGTTGTTGCCATGCCGGGGGTAATGATCGTGGTGCCTGTTCTTCTTGGTCCTGCTTTCTTTGGGGGTTGGTGATCTTCATACATGTAGAAGCATGGGTTGTACTTCTCAACGTGCTGTACGCCCATCGATCCCATGTGTGCTACTCCTGTCCAATTACGTCATCGGAGTTAGGTCCTTTCCAACTTCCTATGTTGCTGTTTTATTCTGCGGAACTTCCAGCCTGATTTTTCTTGTTGCGCGCGCGTCCTTTTATACATATGTACAGAAACTTAATGTCTTTTCGAATCTTACAATTGCGTATAAACTGCAATCACTTATTTTCTCCATCTCAATTGTCTCGTTCTCGATTTTCTCCATTTCAAATCTCTCCATTTTTGACCCTTCTATCTGCGTTTCCTACTACCACTATCATTACCACCTCTCCTGCTTCTATCATCGCCCCAACTCGTTTCTTTTCCGCCTACCACAAGAATCCTGAGATGTCTGACCCATCCCCCCACCTCTGCCCTCCCATGCGGGAAAGGCACCCGGGCAGAGACAGCAGAAGACATACCCCAAGAAAGCGTCCGGCCAGGCCCTGCAGACCGTCAAGCGTCACTCCAAGCCTAACGAGCTTAAGTTGTTTGGTAGCTGCTTCTGGTCAGTTAATAAAATTACCTCCCCCATATTTCCTTTCGCACCGAGTTAACCAGTTGGTTGTATAGCCCATTCGTGCAGCGCGTTTGGATCGCCCTCGAAGTCAAGGGCCTCAACTACCAATATATTGAGGTCGACCCCTACAAGAAGCCACAAAGCCTTCTCGATATTAACCCCCGCGGCCTAGTGCCGGCGCTCAAGCACGGCGAGTATGCATATTACTTTCCTCCTCCCATTATCCCTACTATTGGTCATGTATGGATTTTGCGCAATAGAGCCAGCTCTATTCCTTAGAGCCGTGTTCGATCACGAAGCATATTGCACAGCTGTATATGTTATTAATAACCCAGAGCTGATATGAGATGTGTGCGAGCAGCTGGGGCTGCTATGAGAGCACCGTACTGCTCGATTATCTCGAGGATCTTGGTGTTGGAACTGCATTGCTGCCCGAGCATCCGCAGGTCAAGGCGACATCAAGACTGTGGGTCGATCATGTAAGGAACATCCCCCGTCAATTGAGGTATGAAAGCGTGGGCCTTACAGTGGGTGTGAGTAGGTGAACCGTAATATCGTGCCCGGCTTCTATCGGTACCTGCAGGCGCAGGAACAACAAAAGCAAGTTGAGCTCGCAGAGGAACTTAGGATCGAGGTGGGTATTAGGGCCCCCTTTCTCCCCTCTTTATACTATCAATTCTACCCATTCCTAGCCCGTGTGATCGGCATATAAGATACCCCTCACATTACATCGTACGACACCACTCCCAAGAAACAGGAAACCGTGGTTCCAATGATTCAAGCCCTGTCTTCCATACCTTGCTTTCCGTTATTACTACTCCTTTCCTTATGTAGAAGTCACCATCACCACTCTTTTCCCTATAGAGAATCCTGCTAACCACGCTTGTCCTCCCGCACCGCAGATCGCAAAGATCGTCGATGCCGCAGACGTAGTTGGGCCTTTCTTTCTCGTAAGTCCTTCGTCTCATCTCCTGGCAACTCCGGACGCCTATGATTGGCGGCGAGGAACTGCTAAAAGTAAAACAAAACCTAACCCTCACCAGGGCCCATTCATAACCTTTGTCGACGTCTCCATCGCGCCGTGGCTCCTGCGCCTCTCGCGTGTTCTTCATCCATATAAAGGATGGCCATTGGCTCAACCTGGGACGCGCTTGGCCGCATGGATTAACGCGCTGGAGGGCAGTGAGGCAGTCGGGAATACCCTGAGTGATCCTGTGCTGTATTTGGAGAACTATGAGAGGTATGCTGGTGAGTCGCCTAATGGCTGAGGTTTGGCTCTGATATAGTTGGTTTGCCGGCGCTGATGAGTGGTGGTGAACAGAGAATCGACCGGATACGAGCCTGGTTGCGAGGGCTGTTAATGCAGGTAGAGGGCTACCGTAGTGGTTGGAGGGGGGGTAATTGGGTTTTCTTAATATTCTTATTGGTTTTATTATTGTTGTTGTTTGTTTTGCGAATCTTTCCTTTTGTAATGATCGTTTGATGTCCAACTCGACCAACTGCAGCAAGCCAACCAGTCGACCAACCCCTAATGAATCCAAATATGTACCTAGCTATGATTAAAGAATTCCTTTTTTTTCTTTTTTTTTTCCCCTCCCAAATAATTCAGCAATAGTTAGTTTTCCGCGTATCAGGCGATAAACCTATCAGATGTATCAAACGCTAAACCACAGCAGCAACACCCGCCCGCTTCCCTGATCATTTCCCGATTTTACCATCCCGCCATTTCCCATTTCCCCATTTCCCCATTCCCAGATCTCGCAAGCGTGGTCACGGTAACCTGCATTCGCACAATTCCCTTCGCCGGTCGTGATTACTCTAGTCGATCTGGTACACAACCCCACCTTCACCCTCCTGACAGATGTGTCTCTCGCGATCACCCAGTCGCTCTCCCGTTGGCGGGAAATGTCAAAGTAGCTGTCAAGGTAGCTCTGTTTCTCTCCCGGTTAGATGGGCGCTTTTTTTTTAAGGTTTTTCTATCTGTGATCTGATCTGTACCGAAGATGCGCAACAGCCCGAAAGGTTGCTTGGACCCTCCCCCAACACAAATTGAGGAATGGGCGGATATGATATCGAATAAATCACGTTTTTTATTTTTATATATGGTATATATGCTATAGAATGGGCTTTGGTTACCTTGCTCACTGCCAGGGCGCGCTGTGCGTAATGCAAGATCTACCCAATCTAAGATCTATAGAGCACCTACGTAGGGGCACAGAGGCTGGCAGGTTGAAGCAGCAGCGATGACGGGAGACATCGTGGCTTTTTCAATTGGGTCGTGGGACGTCCCCGTTACATAACAAATGGCGCGTCTATTAGCCAACGGGCCCATCAGGGACAAGAAACAAAGTGTGTTTTACCCCACCGGTGTCATTCCTTCGCGCCGGTTCAGTGGGGCGTACTCTATTAGTAGAGTTCTGGTCCTGCATGTCCCTGAGGAGGTGGCAGGGTGAAGCAGGGTAGGCCGGGGCAAAGAGGGCAGGGGGTGACGCAGGGAAATCAAGGCATGGCAGGACCACAGAAAACCTACCTACCTACCATAGAACTTAGGGTTGACGTTGACTATTTTCATATCATTGACCTCCGCACAGTTACTTGCGCTATGTCCACGATGTGCCTGCCAATCCACCCTAAACTAGCCCACTCGCTTCCCTCTTCCCCTACCAAATTACCCGCATGAACAAATAATGACGTCGCAACGCACTATCCCCTCCACGGTCGCGTTGCAGCGGCAGTGGCTCGTTCGGCTGCTGTCAACCGAGGCGCAACAACGGGACGTTTTCTTTCCTTCTTTCCCTCGCCAGGGGTTGTGAAGTGGTTGTGAGGTGGGTTGCGTTGTGTGGGCCGGATCAGTATTCCGTCCAATCAAGACCCTGCGGAGAATGGTGATCGCCCGGTTTTTCTTTTAGAGGGTGGTGGACGGGATACCGTCGCTGGTCTGGTACCCTGCAGTTCACACGGGGAATCGTGACTGATAGTGCACTCGATGCGAGAAACAGGCTTTTTCATTTCTTCGTTCGCTCCTTGCAGGAGCAAGAGCAGTAAAAACTAGAGTTCATCCTTCACTTTTTCATTATTGAATCACTAATTTAAGGCCGCAACCCCAATTTCGCAGGGAACTGGGAGGCGAAAAAAGGTGGAAGCTATGTCCGCTCAAAGATAAAAAATGGTGGAAGACACGTCCGTCCTGGGGATTCATCGTGGATGTCTGCTCCTCCTCCTGTAAAGGCTTCTGGAAATAGTACCTGGGTCAGCAGTTGATGTGTGCTGTTTTCGTTGCTTTTGCTTTTGGGAAAAGCCGTGAACGGTCAACTCATGAATCGAAGGGTCACTCTTCTTTTTCCTCTCTGATACTCTTGGCTCGACTAGATCGTATCTACCTGCTGTAAGCAGGGCCTTGTCTTAGCCATATACCCTAGAGTAGAGAACTCTGGAGTGCCATTCATTACTCTGTACCTGACCTATGTATCCTTCTTGTACAGCGAGAGGGAAAATTATTGTAGAAACAGGGGGTCTAAAAACAGGGTTTCTATGGCTGGGCAAGCCAATAGGGCTCTTCCCATACTTCTACAATAATTTTACCTCACGCTGTAGAAACGGGGGACTGAATTACATGTACCTAGGGTAACTTACAGTAACTTGTTTCTTTATTTCCGGCCTTGCAAACATGCAAGTGCGTCGTTATCCACAATGCAAAGTGACCCAGCCAGACGGTGTGGTTGTTTCGAAACGAAATTTGCTACCTTGCTTTGCCTCACGATCATGAACCCTTTAATATGCAAGGGAGAAAAAAACGGGTAACCGTCTGTCTTGGTGTGTGTGGTTTCGGACACCAGAATAGACCCTTTGCTCCGCATACCAGAGAACACGGACCCGGACACAGGCCTGGACCAGGCACAGACTTGACCACTCCATATGAGACTGCACACCACCTCACATGATGTTGAGACAGGGTCGAGTGATAGCTGTGACTGAGAAGCACATTGCATGCAAAGTGGGTGAAGAGTAACTAATAGCAGTAATTATTGATAGTAATAGTAATGTCACTACTAGACGCATTTGCTGGGGTATGATAATTCCCTCTCCCAGGAGATTTCCTCCACCTAGCTGGGGAATAGAAGGAAAAAGGTGTTTAAGGAAAAGAAAGGAAGCCATTTTCGTATCTCCAGTCCCTGCCAAGCCTACTGTTTCCGGCGAGGGACTAAGGTGCGGTGTGGCTAGCCATCCAGGGCCGCCAACCAGACATTAGAACGCTAGGGTCCATCATTATGACTATGACTGGCTTAATTTCTGTGTAAGGAAGGGGCAAGAAGAGAAGAAGTTGAAAAAGATGAAGAAGAATACCCAGAAGAAGAGTGACGTAAGAATAGCGTCCTGTCTGGGCGATCGACAATTGCCGGACCTCGTCGATGAGCGGCAAAAACCTCGATCGTGAAGGGCTGTCGTGGTGCAGGGGAGCAGTTATTGTGCGACTTGGCTCGTTGATGGGCGAACGAACGTCTCTATCTATCTCTCTATCTAGGTAATCCTTCTTTTACAGACCTACTACTTACACTACAACAGACACATCACCTTTTTGCTCTAGAAGTTTAAGGTGGTGGTGGTGGTTATTGTCTACCCCTCGGTTGATAAGGGTGTGGCCCCTAAGGTCTCTAACTTCCTGGTTGCAGACCCGCGGGTATGTTGCCAAGAAGGGGCGTTAGCGAGTGAGGGAGCAATGATCAAAATGTCGAGCGAGTGGACCGTAATAACAGCAGTTTAATCAGCAAGGGCAAGGAAGAAAGAAAAAAGTCGTTATGCGTCAAAACCTAATCATCAAAATGTCTATGAGCAGCTTTCGCCCCACTCCACCCCCCCCCTCTGTGGCTTGTTGACGTTATACAAAGGGCCGCATATGAGGACAGGGTGACCTGCAGTTCACTGACTGCGGTGGGAAAAACATTGACCGCGATGGGAAAAGGTCAATTGTGAAATGGGGGTCTTCTGGCATGGGCAATTTTGTTTCCCTTCAACGAGCGGGGCAGGGGTTAGTGGTGGGTGGGTGGTGGGGCCCGGGATGGCTCGTGTTGCAGGGATGATGATATGGAGAAGTCCCGTCCTCCGCTGTTGCTGTTGATCGCGTTTGGCATTTTCGCCTGGCCTTGCACAACTTACACCACCACCGCCCCAGGACACTCACACGCACTCACTCACGCCCACTCACACGGAAGACATGCTTGCATCTAGATACTCCAAGTACTTTACTCTATACATACACCATGCATCATCATCAAGTGCTGCTGCAAACCCACAAACGCCATTGGAAATTGGGGTACATGCCAAAGTGCACATACTTACGGGAGCTAGCCTACAACCACTTTCACTTTACTACCTACCGCTCATGCGGCCATCGTTCAAAGGGTGCAGCGTCTACTACGGTGAGAAAGATAGAGAAGGGAAGGGAAAAGCAAGAAGCATTGCGTTGAATGATACTACTGAATGCGGGACTTGGTGCATGACAAGGTTTGATTGCGTAGAATACTACTCTACCAGAAAATATTTTTTCTCTTTAGACCATCGAGGGCAAGTTAGCAAAGAAAGTGGGATTTGGGGCATGTTACTGCTACTTTTACCATGTTCTCCTCTGTTGCCTGAATTGTACCATGAGATATCTCACTTATACCTTACCTGTTTGAGGAAAAGTACACACATTCTTGTTCCTTCTTTCCAGTGCACAGTAACGTCCCCCCCCCCCCTTTCGCTCCTCCCCCTTCCAAAATAATCTCTAAATCCCCAATCCCATACTCCCTGTTCGGTCATTCCCATCACTTCCCCCCCCCCCCCCCCCTTCACCCTTCACGTCCCCCACTAGGAACTAGAGTAGTTAGGTTTAGTGGTTTCCATCTCTTCCGCTCTTCTCTAACACAAACCACTGGTGCACCTCCACCTCCACCAGGACCCAGTCCATCCGCTACTGCGTACCCTACATACCCACTACACATGCACACAACGTGCCCTACACACTATTATTTGACTAGCACATCTCTCTCCGCGGCGAGGAACATAAAGCGAAGGGCGCCACCCACACACACCTGGGAGAAGGCGTCACCGATTGGTTTACATTTGTCAACTTACAGGGTGATCACCATCCTCCTCTTCCCTATATCTATTTACTACTCCCACCCATTCTGTACCTCTATTGCGCCCTGCCTACCAGCTCTCCATTACAGACACATCGGTCTACTATTCCGTCTGATTGTAAGGAACGAAAGAAAGAAAGAAATAAGAAACTGTTGCATCTTACATCATCCTTGTCACTCAATACACCCCCCGCCACTACTACTACTACTACTGTCACAATCACATAACGACCACCTGCCGTCTCTTTCGACAACATTGAAAGACATATTTTCTTATTCAACAATAACTTCCTTATCGTTTTCTCTGGTATAATAATTGCGTGTTCAATAATATCTGTTACAATGACAACCCCAATCCAGACTGCCCCGGACAACCATTGGACCATCAGTACCTCGACAGGTCGACGGGTATCCCTTCTCTGTGACGAGGAGATTAAAAGTGTATACGAGTATGCCTCATCTTCAGCATCTTCACCAACGCCGCCATTGTCCCCAGCATTTGGCAGGCCGTATGCTACCCGCCATGATTCCATTGAATCAAACTCCTCCACGACTTCTTTGCCATTATATTCACCCCGTACACCTCCAAATATCGGTCTTCCACCCTTGAAGTTCATGTCCGGTGAAGCTGGGCCAATGTTTCCCGGATCTTCCCCTATAAACTCGTCTCCACATTTAGTTACCTCGATCCTAAGTCATCAAGCTCTCGAGCCGGAGCAGCTATCGCCAAGGACCCTTACCCGCACCCCCGCCAGCTCCGTGCCTCCATCTCCAAAATCCGGCGCCCCGAATCCAGTCGTTAAGAGGAGTGCTCGGCGGTACACATGCCAGTGCGGAAAATCGTTTACAACTTCTGGTCATTTGGCGCGACACACCCGAATTCACACTGGGGAGAAGAACTACGTCTGCCCAGAGGAAGGTTGTGGGGCCAGATTCAGCAGACAGGATAATTGTATGCAGCACTTCAGAACCCACCAGAGCGGGTCAGCCACCAAGCGGGCGGCGAGGAAGAGGAGAATGTCGGCCGAAGATGTTGTGCTCCAAGAACAGCGAGCGGAGACCGCCGCTGCCAGACCTGAGTTGCACCCCCGGATGCACACATATCACTCGCAGACGCACCCGGTATCGTACACACACTATTCAGATTCGTTCGGCGGTGAGAGTGGCTTGAATGCGCTGGCGAGTGTGGCGAGCGCGACCAGTTCGGGTTACGCTTAAAGGGTGAAATTCTATTCATCCTGGTTGTTTAGTTGGCCCGTTTTTTTTTTTTTATCCACCGCTGCGCGCGAGAAAATATACGCTTTCGGTCGTTATCTTTCGGAGAAAAGAAGAAGAAAAGAAAAAAAAAAGAGGAGAAAAAAGGAAAAAAACAGCCCCGCGGGGAGCCAAAATTTCCCCCCTCATTCCTTTTACTGCAGCTGGTGGACAAAAACAGTATTCATTGTCATCTTTGTCTGAGATTCGATGGTAGTTTTAATCGGCGGTTGAAACGCTAGTTACACTACACTTTCACTTCTCTGTAATATTTTTATTTGAGGTTATCTTGATTGATTGCATCATCGATTTTTGTTTCCTCTTTCCTTTTTTTACCCTTCACTTCTGGCACATGATTTATCAAAGGTTTTTTTTTTCTCTCCTCGTTTATATAAGGGTCTTTCTTTGGGGGACGGTTCTGCTCCAGGGTCGTTTTGGTTAGGCTCTTTTTTGTTTCGTTTTTCTGGGTGGGGTTGCAATTTGGGGGGCTTCGTTTTTCCTTCTCTTTCCTTTCTTTTTCTCAACTTCTACTTTATTCTTTCCTTTGGGATATTCGGGTTTAATGGCGTTAAAACGGTATTTTATGTTTTTTTCAATTATTGGTATGGGCTGGTCTTTTCATTTACAACTATGGTTTCTTTTCCTGGGTGGGTTATCAAGGCTTCTCCTCCATCTATTCACTACTGGGATCACTACATACAGAAACGATTCTTTATTATCTGAAACTACGGGAAAATATTTTTCAACTGTCCTGGGTCTTTCCTTTTTATTTTTCCTACTGGGGTCACGGTGGGGTGTTTACTGAGAGCAAAACAAAAACGTGACTTCACAGTTCGGGTCATACGATCAGAAGACACTTATTCAATAATTCTTGTTTACTACCACTATTTCTTTTTTCCACTTCTACTTTCTGCACTGCTCGATCTCGTTGCTTGCTTCTTGAACGTGTGCATATGGGTTATGGGATGGGTCTTTCTTTCTTTTTCTCTCCTTTTTTTTTTTTTTTTTTTTTTTTTATAAAGGTATCAAGGATTGGTTTTCTTTAACCTCAAAAGTTGGTACCAGAGAGCAAATTAGGTCAATCTATACATAGTGATCTGATTGCTGTTGAGACAATTTATCCAATTGATTGTTTCGTAGTGTGGTTTGATATCGATCCCTTAACAGAAGGCCATATAGCAGGTTGTTGTTGCCGTTTCTGGTGCTGGTGCTAGCTAGCTAGCTGTTGATATTGATTGCGCATTATTACTGGTACACGCAGCATTGTCCCGTTCCTAGGGACAGAGACTTTCCTCGGCGTCTTATTTCCGCTCTGCCTTGAATATTATTATTACTATTTTTTCTTTCTTCTTTTTAACTTTGACCTTTGGATTGAGATGGTCCCAGGTTTAAATCACGTTTACATACATACATGGCTGATCAGCGTTGCGGGGAATCAGTGTCGTGTTCCACAAGCTGTAGCCTGGTGTAGGCCCTACAGCACAGGTGCATGCAGTGTGCGCACGGTCCGCGTCGGTGTGTTAGTAGACGGATATGTCCTCCGTCAGCCTCTACCTAAGGTTTTCACAGAGCAACGCAAGGTAGCGGAGGTCAGCGAGCGACAAGCAGCCAGCAGCTGTTGTTGTTCGACATCACCCAAGTAGCAGAAAGAGCAGCAGAGGCAGCAGAGGCAGAAGCACCTTGGCCACGCCCCCTGAAGGAGTCCAGGCCACCTTGCTGCCTCAAAATTACCCTTTCTTGCCTCGTTCCATATCACAACCCTTCCTCTCTCCCTACTTTCTTACCTCCCATTCTCCATCCCATCCCATAATCCCTCCTCCGGCAGCAAGACCCACTCCATGTGGCCAACGGTTTTTCTTCTTCTCTTAGATTCCATTCATTCATATCATCGTCATCAGTCATTAACCATCATTCAAGTATTTATTGATGGATTTCATGTCTCAAAGTACTTACCACCCCACGGTATTTCCCTCTATGCTGGGTCTGGAACAGGGTCAAGTCCTGAGATCAAGGGTCCCGATGACATCAGCAATTTATTTCTTTCTTCTCAAAATGTCTTTCCCTCTAGATCTCCCTCTAGATCTCCCTCTTTCTGTACCGGATATGGCCGAAGGATAGACGAAAACGGTTTCACTGTTCCCTGCGTCCACTGACGTTTCCGTATCTGTGGACTCATTTCAAGCGTCATTTTGGAATCTACAGATCTGAGTGAACCCCAAATGCTATTAAAAACCCTTCAGCTTAAGCTCATCGCGGCGATCTACGGTGATCCTGAACCCTTAACCTCTTTCCACCCTCTACCGCTCCCTTTTCTCGCGAGCCTGCCCCTTTTTCCGTCGCTTGGGTGGTACCTGGTTGAGGTTCGCTGCGTATCAGTTTTCTCCACTGTTTATCAACGCCGAGACTAATGTTGATGTGACGTCTAACTAACGTCATGTCTCATATCTCCTTTCCCGTGCCCGCTAGGCGGAAACCCTGGTTGCTAAATTCTCCGATTGGCTGGTCACCCTGACCCCTAGAATTGGAAAACCATTACATACATCGATCGATCGTGGATTCCAGCGAGCGAGCGCTGTGGGGCCCCGAACCAGGGCAAGTAGAACCGTAAGCCATCGTTAGTAACCGACCGCGGTGCGGATCGTGCTGTTGCTAGGAAATCGGATTACAACGAACCAGAACTCCTGTGGGGAAAAAAACGAAAAAAAAATCTTTTTTCAACGTCGTCAGTTCGTAATTTTGTGTGAACATACCTAGAGTACTGTTACTTAGTGATATAGACGGGGGTCTCCCCAAGAAAAGGGGAATTCCGGTCGGCTGGCGCAACCCGTATGAACCGAAGGGGCTCTGTTCTCATGTCTTTTCTTCCCTTTTGGTGCGATTTGATCTCGATCTCTCCAACTGTGCCAACTCCATAGGTGGTTTGCACCTTTCTTTGCTTCTCCCACTCCGGGGAAAGGATTTGAACCCGGGAATCCATTTTCATCGCAAAGGGTTACCCCGGTCCGGGAATCGGGAAGCCCGGAGACGAGAATTGTGACTGGAGGTCCAGATGGCAGAGGGAGGGACGTGTTCTAGAGTTCTTGCCTGCTTGCAGGCCTAAAAACGAGGATCGAAAGAAAGTGTGGAGAAAGATTTTTGATCGGGGCTCCCCTGGGAGATGGTCCTGCGATCTGAGCAGCGGATTCCGATCTTTGGGGGGATGAGACAACGCAGGGGCCAGTTCTCTTCACTGAACCGTGGATCTGGTCCGTGGTAAACGTCCGTTCCGTCGTTTGACTGCTACTTCCCCGGGTTATGTGTCCTATCATCTATCAGCGTTCTCTGTGTAAAGAAGCTTAAGCTTATGGTGGGTGGTGTGTCAATCAGGTGATATCGTGAGTTTCTAAACAAACAGGTTATGTTGTTTAGAAATCACCCTTCCTGCCCTGTTTGCCAAGCATCGCAATAGTCGTTCATGTCTGCTAGATCTCGGCGTTTCTAACTAAACTTTTCCTGGAGGTGGTGGATATAAGTGCAAGAGGCTAACCAAGACTTCACCACAAAGCAGGGCCTGGTCACGGCACCAGTGATTGAAAATTCGCTTGCATCCGTAGTGCGGCATTGCTTTACCATCAGGATGACACATTAATGTGAAATATGATCATTTCCACCTCTCCAGATGCATTATTATTATGCATATTCCGCAGTTCATTACTCTATGCAGAAAGATCTTCAAAAATCAAGGCCAATTCGAAAATGATCTACACAGTCTGGGCCTACCGCAATTTGTCCTTTTACCTATGGCTGGGTAAGCCAATAGGACTCCTCCCATATTTCTACAATAGTCTTACCGCAAGCTGTACATGTATGTACGTATCCAGGAAACTGATAGAGATCAGCTGAAGAGAAGCTTTAATAATTAAATATAGTACTCATGCAGGCCAAGATAAGCCCTTCAACCCAGTTCCCGCCCTTAGGCCTCGGTCCCGCTGAGAAAGATACCAATTGTGGGTCTCGACTTGGCACACACGTGCAGATAATGAAATCAAATGATAACGTCCACGATATCAAACATACACACGACCTCTAAACTCCTTGGCTACTCCTGTCCATATCCAGTAGCTGCTTGGTATGCATCAATCGTGCAGAATTCGGATTAGGTAGGCTAGGAAACGGCCGGCCGGTCGGCCGGGAAAATCCGTGAGGAATATTTGATTTGCCACTTCGTGCTATGTTTCTGCAAGCCACAATTGCTTACCGAGTTAATAAGAGGGGGGCGTGTATGTAGTTTAATTTGAGGGGTAGTGGATGATGTGGCTGGTGCATGAAATTTTCCATGGACTTTCCCACCTAACCCTACTATCATGATGCCACTAATACCGCAGAAACTCGCCAACTTGATTATCTCCGTGTAGGGAATTCTTCATTGGTGATTGGCTGAAAGGCAGAGATCAGCTTCAGATATTTCCTCTACAAGTTAGTTTTTAGTCAGATCCGCTAGCAAAGTTCGTGAGTTTTTGCGGTACTCGAAATGGTGTTGGGGCTTAGCGTTGGTAGGTGAAGTCGGAGTTACCGGTTTGTCTTACAAATTCCCACGAAGTATGAGGGAAATAAGTTGATGTAGGGGATGTAGGGATAAGAGGGGGGGAAAGGGAATGGCGGTGGATGATCGTCAACCATCAGCTGTCGAAAAAACCGTTTTAATGATCAAAGCTCCAAGTAATTCCGAAACGTTGCTGAACTTCGACGGTGTTAGGACCTCGAGGTGGGGGAAACAGCAACAAGATCTAAAAAACTGACGAGATAGAGTACTTACATATAGTTAAAGCCGCGTGGAGATGAGGAGGCGCACTGATCTGCTCATCCTTTTTACTTTTTTTTTCTTACGTTTTGTGTTTCCCTTGGCCCAATTATTATTGAATATGTTTCCTGCAGAGTTTGCTGATGCTTTCGCTTATGTAGTGGGTTTCGAAACCGGCATGGAGTAGAAATAAACTGCCTTTGCATTTAATTTTGCTTCAACAGGGTGTGTGTGCTGGCTTCTGCTCTAGTTGAAGATCAGCAAAGGCAGGGCAAGCCACATTCGGCCCTTCTTCTCGGACAGGGCAGCGTCGTCGTCCTCCTCCTTTCTCAGATGAACTGTTGTTTTCTATGTAGGGTAATGATATGTACATATGTCTGGGTAGTTTGAATTGAAACTGGCCCGCATGAGTAAAGTAAAACATATGCAGTCAAGACATTTGGTACTCGTAACACGTCAAATCGGTGCTGTCCGTGCTACCACCAGATATGCATAGTACAGATATACCGTGCAGATATAAGGTAATGATCCACCAAAAAGATTGTTTATTTGGCGATCATATATCGTGACCTAAAAGACACATGAAGGTCACAGCGCGCGGCCAATGGTATGTGGCTATGAATTGATATCCAGGGGCTTGGGAAATTGAGCGCGGTAAACTTGATTGAAAGAGTCGTCGAACGTGAAATGTCTACCTACTTTATGCACCCCATGAAACGGGATCTGGCATGTGCTCAAGCCGGGAATGTGGAAGATGGAACGGTGGGGATTTTCTACTACATCTACACACTCTGTGTGTAGATCTTCTGTGAGTCCAATGTAAGTTTTTGATCGCTGGTTGATTTCTACACAAGTACCACTGCTGAAAAGGTAGTGGTTTCGTCATTTTCAGAATCGTTGCGTTCACAAGACGTTGGTGGACATGTTTCTAATTTCCCTCTTTTATCGGCATAAATACACTATAATCTAATATTTTGGCTTGGTCTATCCTAACTGCTCGATCACGTTCGTGGCTAGTGTGTACATGTAGTTAGTTGCATGCAGGATCTTGGTACCGAGTGAGGGTTCGTGACGGCCCCTTACTTGGTTTGGTGAGTATAGCAACAGATGATAACTAGACTGATAAACAGATCTTCAAACCCAAATCTCCACCACGTTTTTGATCACCTAATGGAAGTAGATCCCGAACCATGCCATTTGTAAAGCCACGAGGATATGGTCCAATGAAGTCTCAAGTGCCGCGCACGATCGAAGATCGATTTGTTATGAATATAATACTATGTAGTAGTTATGAAAAGGGGAAGTTACATCGAATTCTGAAAGCCGAGACCTTCCGCGGTGGCAAATTGTAAATCATCGCCATCGACAGCATCGCTTCTGTACCGCCGGATGTATCTTCCTACCTGTAGAATGAGTAAATCAAGCATGCGATGCAAAAATCCGGGCCGAATTCTGAACGGCAGAAGACGTCGGTAGATAAATCGAAAAAAAAATACCGAGAGTTGCAAGTTTTTTTTCATAGGAGTTCGAAAGCGTTTGACATCAAATAAATGAAATGTCTACCGATAGTTATCCCTTGAAGTCTTTAAATTTTCATTCGTGAGGTCTACTCAAAACTCTCCTTACCATCGGCTATGCCATAAGGCCTGGAATTTCTTTGTACTTCTGTTGGTAATTCTTTTGACCGACTATATAGCTGGGGTGTAGAGGTGGTGTGTAGAGTAAGTTTAGCACTGAGACGGCAATTTTGATCCCCTTTCTCCGGCAGATGCCTAGGCATTATATCTTATAGTCGAAATCCCCGGCATTGAATTGGGCGTAAAATCTTTGGGTGGCCCGATAGGCTAAGTTTTTGACCGAGGTCCCCCTATCCCGAGGAGCGGAAGCACGATTATCGGTGTGGATGTAATCATTGATATTGATGAGTTAGCTATATATTATAACTTTGCCCATTGCATATGTACAATCATGCAAGCAAGATCTGGAAGGCCATATGGAGATTAGTCTCATAGCTCATTTAAAAGCTGACTGCTTTGAATCGCCGGTTACATGTATACGCGGTGTGTACGTTTAATACCATTGTTTGAGGTATTTAGCTAACCAGCCCTCACGACCCACGGGTAACGCCTCTACCAAATGCATGGCGTATCATGTCACGCAGCTTGTGAAACCTATAAAAACATCACAGCTTATCACTCGGGTCGAGGACTCACGGAAACAGTAAGGGACCCGCATTAGATATACCCTGGCAACCTTCCACCAATTGCTATCACAGTGCCCGAGGAACATCTTCAAGAACACAACATTAGCTATGTAAACAAGGCTGCAGGAAGAATACAGACCTGCAGGAAACATGAATCTGTGTGGCACAGAAGTAAACGAATTCTTGAATGCCAGTCAACATCAAATTCCAATCGGCGAAAAGAGCATCAGAATAAAGTCAAGGCAAAAAGTAGCACGTCATCTACTAAATAAGAGTTGTGTATATAAGTCAATAATGTCGCACTTCTGAAATCACATGTTTCATTCCCGCCAGCCTCAACTTCTCACTTGAAAGACGTGCCTAAGATAGCGGAATAAGTACGTGTTCCCGAAAGGACTGTTACACTGTTGGAAGAATACCCAGGGTGAATGTTTCTGTTGCTGATTCCATCCAAACTACCGAGTGCGAGATATCCGTGCCCCTTAATCATCTGCAACCCACTGTTCCAGCAGGCGGGAAAATCGGATTTACCTAACCGGATCCCGACCGAGCGCACACGCAATTCAGGCGATTTAAACCTAGACCATAATCAATAACCGAGACACACCTTTTCGAAAATCTACTGCACGGACGTATCATTGCCTTTCAATGTAACACGTTCTGCTCAAACAGAAGAATTCAGTACTATACAGAGACGTAGAGACATAATGTTGTTACATGTACCCAGGGTGCAAAACAGAGTATGTGCTCGCCGCTTGACTGATACCATAGTTGCCAATCCGCATGGCTAGCCCAGCCGTGGAAGATCAGGTCATGAATCAGATTCATGTTCCAGCACAGCCTGGAGGAATGGCTAGTGTGTGCCCTCCGCCGGTCGCTATATATATATTAGTAGCGATTCGCCAGCAGCAAGGGGTGTAGAAGTACCATCCGGCGAATTGAAAACTAAGCCGATATCGGTCGGAACCGCTATCGGTATTCAGTGGCCAATCCACTAGTTGGATGGATCATACCGAAATGCGGAACTTTAAGAGATGGATAGCAACGGCATCAGTCTAGATGGATAAATCCCCACCACCCCAGGATTTATATTTAAGGCCTGGCTGAAATCCAATTTATATAACCGGTTTATTTTTTTCTATAGAGGGCCAGGATAATTTAAAACTCCTTTCTACTATACTTCCTGGTATGCTCACCTGTTCGTCAGCCTTGACCAATGTACTATACCCCCCCTCAAAAGATCGCCAAATTGATATCATATGGGACAAAAGCAGACATTCTTATCTGACACGGGCGATCTTACTGGTTGGCCTCATATTCCCCCCGTTAACTGTATAGAATTAACGACTATAGATGGTAGATTTGCTGCTGTACCATGTGAAAGTGCATTTTCAAAGGGCTCGATATCTGCTGACGGGGTGATCAACTGGACTGGTCTGCTGTCTGATGGGATACGAGGAAAGCGTGCTGTCTCACATTGACCTGGCGACCTAGTAAATTGTGAACTCCTACCATTGATATCATTATTAAATAAGAATAAAGGCTTGGCTTAAATATCGTGGGTGTTTCATACTTCGTCGTTGATCGACCCTTCGTTTATCCTTAGACCAGAGTATATGATAGGAGAAACCTAGTTTATTATGTGACTTATCGTCTATTATGAACGTGTCAGTTTTGAGGACGCTTGTGGCCGCATATCTGCCTATTTGTCTATTTGTATGAGAAATCACGAGTGATACCGCATGCTTAACATTATAGCTTCTATTTCTGTCTCCCGGGAGTGTGTGGATTTATCGAGTAGCTAGAAACTACATGTACCTTGGTTAAATAAGTGTAGAATGGAGGATTTTAAGTTGTCGACTAGTTGATATATGCATATATGGCGGTATCCTAAACTGCGCGTGCTCTATACGCCGAGCCAATAAGGGCTTGAGATTACCCGAGCACTAAAGCCAACCCCATCTGCGGGGTTATGTATATACACCCGGATCATGGGATCTGGGTTCGTACGTCCGATTGATAAGGCAAGCCTATTCAGATGAGCTGGGATCGGGATGATATGATAGTTGGCGTTGTATCAGCTCATTTGAGATGAGATGAGAGACTGCAGTAGCCTGAGTAAGCCCTGATCTCGATAAGCCTCTCCGGTTCATTCGGTAGTTGCGGGGGGGGGAGTGGGGGAGTGTGGGGGTTTATAAACGTACTAGAATGGTCTCTTAAGAGTGTAAGACTAGGTCTTTATCTAGGCCTAGGTCGGGTTGATGTCCCGAAATGATTCATTATTTCCACCCAGCCCTCTGCGATAATGTTGGTCTCGAGGGCAGCAAGACTTCGAAGCTGGGCCTTGATCCGGGAACACACAGAAAGTAAGGGATATCTGACTAACGGTATATATTTATTGTTAGCTATATAGATATATCGAGGCGTACGCATATATTAATGAACACGGAGGTGGTGAACGAGGGGGGTGAGTGAGCTTGAGAGGATGCGAATACACAGATGAATAAATGAAGAGTACGGGTGGGCGCATGTGTATATATTTGACACAAATACCTGTTGCATGTTCCAGAAGATAATTACTGACCATTCAATCCATTAGACAGCGCTTTGTGGATAACTAAAGACCCGAGCTCGAGGGAACGGACGCATGGGGTCGATCTGACTGCCTGCTAGTATGTCAGTATGTCATGAATGCTCTGAAGACTGATGAATCAACGGTGATTTTTGTAAAAAACAGAAGCTATCGATCTTCCACAAGGAGTACTAGTTCTGGTTGCATGTATATAACGCTTCAAATATAGGCCGATAACCCTACATGCATGAGTCGCCAAACCGAGTGATAGTGGGTGCGTAAATATCGGTTTCTTTTCTAGTTTTTTTTCTAGTTTTTATATTTCATACTCTCAATAGATGCACGATTAGAGTTATAGTAATGCTCTCAACCGACAGCTTCAGACACAGTCAGTGAAGGTACAGATATATAACACGTGATAGTATTTACCATGTACCACCAGGGTTGTATGTAAGTACCTGGACACGAAGTTACCCTGCGTACTGGTCAAACCGCAGACATCAACACTAGCTAGCTAGCTGTGCACTCGATCGATAGCTACCAGTATTAATAATGAGAAACTTTTTGATTCTAGCGATTGGTTTATTCCTCTCATACTGTGTGTATTCCAAGTATGGCCATCAGATGATTGATATTCAATGTTTTAGTTCACGCCTACAAACCGGTATGTATTAATGCGGCTCACCATGACGTACGCGTCAACAGTTCTTGCTTAGCTACTTAACCCCACTAACCATAGCTCAAGCCCAAACGTCCCAAACTCAACCAAACTACCAAGCTCAACCAAACAACTTCAAAATGTCGGACAAACAACAACGTGAATTTAACAACCTCAGGGACGAGCAGGCCGCTCAAAACAGGGGCAGCATGAAGGAACACTGGGAGGCGAAGCTCTTGGGCAAGAAGGTCGTTGATGGGGCCGTCTCTGAAGCCGTAAGTTTACGCCTCTAGCTCCCGACTATGTAGTGTACGTGATGAGCTGAGATTAAGTGAAGTCTACATTCTCAAAGAATGATCTGCCAAGTGGGCATAGGGTACTTGGGAAGGATAGCATGATGACGCTGGATTACAGGCCTGAGAGGTAGGGTGATGTTTCTTGTGTATTCCTTAGGAAGGGTTATTGCTGACAGGTGCTAGACTGAATGTTCATGTTGATGAGGATGGGACTTGTAATAGGATTTCTATGGGCTAAACGCTATATTTCCTCTTCGGCACCTCGCACAATGAAAATGCGGCGCCATATTTCTTTTCTTGTGTTGATCATGAATGGAAGATAAAGAGATAAAAAATAATATCTATTTGATTACCGATATTTGGTGCCATGTACTATGAGTGTTGTCCGCGACGGTAGCTCTTCCCAAACGAGCTCTCTCGCCAGATGATAACTACATGTAAGTTACTGGTTTTCGCGTTTTGCGGGGGCTGGATGCCCCTGTAAACAACTGTTTACCGGATTTGGATGTGTGTGTGTATGTGTATGTGTTCAACCATCTGTTTTATTTTGGAGCCAATAATAGGAGTCGAGAATATCTGGGATTATAAGTTCCGAAACTAAACCACTGATGTTGATTTATAGGCTGAGGGTGTTTTGAAATATATCTACTGTCGGAAACGGTAAACTTTTGACTAGCCCGCATTGTACGGTATTTAATTTTCAATGTACAGTCGTTTCCGGGTCAACGGCGAACCTGGCTCGATAACGAAGACTACTCTTTGGGCCGATGGTCCTCAGTCAAAGCAAAGGGGTCGGCGCGCTTCTGTTGGCTTTTGTTGTTTTCGATTGGCCTATTTGCCATCGGACCGGTTTCGTCGTTGACCCAGAGACGACTATGGTACTATAGTACATGTAGTTGGGGACCACATAAGGTTGAAAAGACCCAAATTTCATTAGTACATGTATATCGAGATATCTTTAGTGATGCGGTACGAGTGATAGTGTGTGATTACATGAAGAAACAATAGATGATCGTTTCAAAATAAGTTACATATAATACTAGTCTCGTGCCCAGCCTGTGTTTGCCTTGATTCAGGCAGACAAAACAGTCTGGGAACGAGACTAATATAATACCTAAGAGATCCCTAGGCTTAAGAACGGCAATTTGATCGCAGTATTCATGGGCAATTTTCCTTTGATACGTCTAGGGGTTAGTATACCGGTAGGTCGTTTAATAAAGGGCTTGTCAGGTAGTTCTATGATTTTGACCATAAACTACGCTGTTTATTTTTATCATTTTCAGCGTCTTAGAGAAAGCAGAGAACTGACATCGGCGGTTTCTTCCCATCCTCTGTCATTTTATCTTGTGTTTTACATTCCCTTTCTCTCCTGCTTTTTCCTTGGTGCGTGATTTACACCAAGCTATTAATTAAGTGGTTGGAGTGATTGATAATTCATTTATTATTCGCAGCCATAGAAAGGTGCTGACTCCATGGATATATTCGTCAATCATTCGATAACAAAGTGTACTCACGTGTCTGTTCGAATATTTTCGAATATTGTTTTTTAGACGAGAGATGCTCTGCTTCATGCCTGCAATTCGTTTACCTGTCCACTATTAACCTATTTCTCTACTTATTACTCATAGTATTCTAAAGCTTGGTTTATCAACCTCTAAAAGCCATGCTTTCCATCCACAAACCCTTTTGGGTTCTTAGCACTTCTACATCACCAATCCTCATCATGCTCTGGCCCCGTTCTCAGTTCAAACTCCACACACTTAATTTCAGCATGAATATTCAACATCTCCGACACTAACTTTACCTGTTCTGAAAGTAGCCTAGCCCATGCTGCATCCTTGTGGGGGGAGTCCTCAGCAGAAGGAGTGAGGTTTTTAAGTTCAGATGCAACCTCGTCGTAGCTAGCTTGTAGGTGCTCCCTTTGTGCTTTGAGCATAATCAGCTGGGCGCGCAGTGCTGTCATTGTTACTTGTGTTGTACAGATATAGTCTTCCTTTTGATGTGATATTGCTTCTGACCCGGGGGGGGGGGGGGGTTGCACATTATATAAGAATTGGCGCGGCATTCAAGATGGAGGTATGTGCCAAGGTATGTATTCCGTTGTGGATTTTTCAAGAAAGCATTTTGCAAGGGTTGAAAGGATATAGGAGTCGATGGGTCCGGATCCTTAGAAGTATCCGTTTGCTGTTTAGGCAAATGGGAGATAGTCATTTAGGGCCAACGCCAGTCGATTTTATTATGGGCTACTCATAGACCTATTCCCTACTTCTATTGCGGGAAACTCTTTCAGAGCGTCTATTGGGCGCGAAGAATTGGTCCTGAATTCGTAGGGAAATATGGCCTGCCGGAGAGTTTAAGATGCATGGCTCTGAAGTACAATGCTAGAGGAGGAGAGCTTTATGAGGGTAAGTCTCTTTTGTTTTCTTATAGTGCCCTTTGATTTGAAAGCGTTGAAAAGTCAAATTTCATTAGAGAGTTACAGGAACAGTAGATCGATGGAAACACCCCATGGTAACCTATACACGAAAACTGTGGCAATTTAACTGCCTGTTTAGCCCCTCAGAGCTCGAGGATGCGGGGGAATCTTGCACACTTAACAAAGTGTATCCTAAGCCTCCAGCACGGAGCGAGGAGAGGATATATAAACACATAATAAAATTAAATCATATATAGGTTATTGTCCATATAGTTAAAAGTTGTGAAGGTAGGGTCTGGTAGAAAATATTGCAGGCGTGTCCCGACAATCCCCCCTTCGAATCAAATTCCAATCTACCTGATAGGGTATTCAAACCCAGGCTGATGGCCGCGGAGGGGCCGGGAGCAGGGCCGCCATAGCATTCCCGGTTTTAAGGCAGAATCCGACGTACCGCTGGGTGTGCAAACGTAAACTCAACACTTGATGTCAAAACTCCAATCTAATTTTGATCTATAGATTTTCATACACCAGGCCACTCCATGAGCAGACTATTTCTAGTAAATGAAAATCAACTTGTGGGATCAGATTTAAACTTTACACACACAATGACTACGAAAACTAAGTCAAGGTGGGGATATAAATTGAGATGTGCCTATATCTGGCCGAAAATCAACTGGAAAAGACGGTCCCAGCCAGGTACTTACCCCAAGCATCAGGTATGATTGCCACTCTAATTTAAATGCTGAGGAAAAGATTGTTTGACTACACGCCGGCCATTGCTCATGTGTTTGTTGGCAGCGCTTGGGCCTGCCGAGGCAGTTAGTTTCACGAGTGATCATCTGTGATCTTTAAAACTAGAAGGTTTTGGCGAGAGCCGACTAGGATCCAGCTTCGCAGCATACCTGCTCGCAAGTAAAGGAGAGTAGAGGTTTATCTGCAACAACATAGCTTCGAGTAAACTACCAGTTCTCGAATAATTAGTTACGTGTTAAAAACCCACCTACCTACCAAGTGGTCCATCCATACAAGTTATAAAACAGCTTCCACCTCTCCGTAGTTACGTCCCACGAATCGGTTTCCACCCCTCGTCCTGCCCGACCCTCTGGGTCTGTCTCCCCCCAAACAAAAACAAAACAAAACGGCGCGCACTGACACCTCTCGGCTCATGAGGCCGAAGTGAAGGTAGAAGTCGAAGGAGAGGAGGGGGGATATATATCAGACAGACACTAACTAACGGTCCACCAGTACGCGTGGCTATCCGATGCGAGTCCAGCTGCTGGGCAAGAAGGGGGAGGGGGACGGGCGTGTCGCACCATCGTAGCGCCGCTTCAAGGGTGCCCGCTGAAGAAACTTTATAACGGTAGATTGGAACGGGCTGTTGGTGCAATGAGGGTTATGGGCGTCTAAGGCGTTTAGATGACGAGTGGAGGGAATGGTCCATGAAGGTCTAGAAAGTGTAAGATTTCGATCATGTTTCCCCTATTAGATGATCGGGCTAGTTAGGTGGAGGTTATAATAGTTATGAATAAGGGTCCTCATGTAGGTCGGAGTTGTAATTGGTTGCAATGCCTACATGTAGGGTTGTGCGGATGGTTGTTATGATACTTTACAGGGCTGAGAAAGGGTTCGGGAATGGATTGCGAAAGGATGTGCATGGGATCGATGGGGATGTAACGTTTAGAAAAGAGAGACAGGACAGGACTGGTTCAGTTCTATCTTTATAACAGGCGGGGAGGATATTTAGCTGCCGTTTTGTTGTTTTTCACCTACTGGCTATATCTTGGTTGGTTCGCTAGTGCTGGAGGAAGGAAGGGCGAAAGAGCTAAAGGGCGAAAACCACGCTACTGATCGAACGGTGCTGCAGGTACAGAAGCGAGATCCCGAACTGCGCCGCAAATAGAACAATATGTATGAAGCAACAAGAGAGAAAGAGAAGGAGAAAGAGAAAAAAGGTAAAAAGAAACGAAGAAGTTATCTGAAGCTTGCAAAGCTAGACGGCGATGCGATTAAATACGGCGTCAACAAGACGCTCTGGTTCGCTGGCGGTGGGGAATTGTTGTTTATATTGCTTCCTCCAAGGACCCTTTGAACGAGTGCAGTGTTTGGCCAGACGCTCACAGATGCAGGAACAAGCGATGATGGTTGTATCGGAACCCATCCGTTGAATACAAGTGTAAGTACTGGCCAGGAAGGGTAGCTGCCGCATCCTTGGATTGATGCCCGATGGGGAAGGAGACTGGGATTTACCATGTCTCAGATTTCCCTGTTGACAGGGGGAAAGCGTCAGGTACCAGCGAAACTATGCCCCTCTGCGCCGTGATGTGATATAGCGGTGGGCCAGTGAGAGAGAGTGGTAGACAAGTACTTTAGAGTAGTTACTCTAGGGTATGGTAAATCAATTCGCTCTCCTTTTACTTTGGCTGGATGCTGGTAATTGCTGCTTGCTGGGTTACTGCTGCTGCTGCTGGAAGGGTCTCGTGAACCCTTTGACTCTTCTTTTCCAACCTTTCTTTCTGTTTCTGTTTCTGTACACCTGTTTGCGCACTCTGACATTCTTTCCGCGAGAAGGAAGAATTATCACTCTATATTTCCGTTCTGTTATCTTGTTACTTGTCTGTCCTTCTCGTTCTCGCCTCTATCTCCGTGCTGGTGTCACTTGTCACTCTTTTTTAACTTTATTTTATTCATTTCGGACGTAACTCAAGAAACAAACTGTAAGGATTTCAGCCTTCTTTTCCTTCGGCCTTATTTTCTTTACTGATCCACCGCGATATCTCGCAATCAGTCCACCAGCTCTCTTCAGTCATTTATCGGTTTTATACTGGTTAGTAGTTAACACTGCACTGCCTATTAAGATCTACCACTCCCTTACTTCCTTACTTCCTTACTTTACTTACTACCTTCCTTCTCCTTCTGCCTCGTCCTCTTGTCGTACAGTACATTAGTTCTCGCTCCTCGCCGCAGGCGGGAGCGAGTATATGTATGTTGTAGCTCACTGCGAGTCGACTGCCGTGCCCCCCGAAGACATCCCCGTCCATAATGTTTTTACCCTTCGCTATACACCCCTTCTTCCCTTTTTCCTGTCCCTCGTTTGTAGGATCGCAGTTCCCCCCCTCCTCCTCTTCCATCGATCGATTGAATGATTAGTCCTACTAGTGCTTGGCCATTCTCCTACTACAAACTCCTTTCTCCCCCCCACACCCCCCCCCTCCTCCTACTCACCCGCCTTTACTGAACGGTTTTTTTTATTTTCTGACTCCAGTAGGATCTTGATCTTGATCGTGAGATTGTTTTGATTACTTCACGTCTAGCGTGTAGCCGGTTTATCTTGGTTAGGTTGACTTAGGTAAGTGTCTCAGTTTATTAGGCTTTTCTCCAAGGCGGCTAGGCTACTACTCGACATCGACATTAGACTTACTTTTATTTTCTTTTTCTTTCGATCATATGTAGGTCAATGAGGCAAGCGTGAAACATAGCGTCCAATTACACATCTGCTGTCCAGGCCTATTGCAACTAAGCGGTGCCAGAGACAGAGACAGAGACAGAGACAGATCTAGAAGGGAGAGAAGGAGAGAGAGAAAGTGCGTGGGTGAGCGAGTGAGCGAGGGTGCAACTCTTTTATGCCACCCATTGCGAGGCGGGCACCTCTATTCTAGCTTGCACTCACTACCACTGCTGCTGATAGCTACTACAACAACAACAACAACCATAATTACTTATACTCCTGCCGTCACTACCATCCAACCATCTATATACAAGCCAATAACAATCAAGAAGTAAAAAAAAAAAAAACAATATACGCAGTCAGGGGGGCCAAAGGACTCCCTCCAATCTGTGGCCCTGAGCGCTGCTGTCGCTCTGATATCTGCTTGCTTGCTTACCTCAAGGCAAAGTTCCAGTCAATTCATAACGACCGGCCATGTCGCTCCCCAAGCCCGAAACCCAACTGGGCACCCACTGTTCGGCACTCTTCAACGGCACACTCTACGCCTACTCCTCCACCGCCTTCCAATCCATCTCCCTCACCAGTGGCGCCGAATGGCAGACACTCCCCACAAACATCAACACAGTCGGCTCTGAGTGCGTCCACGCACATAAAAACACCGCGCAAGAAGCACTCTACATCGTCGGCGGCACAACCTCCAATGCCTCCGCGATCCCCGCAAACGGCTTCATGGGCCTGCAGCGCTACCTCTTCAACGACAACAAGTGGGAGACAATAGGGCTCCCTGTGGCGGTCACATATAATTTGACAAATCATGGCGCTACATTCCTGGAAACAACAGAGCAGATCATCGTCTTCTCGGGCACCACATGGCCAGACACACAGACACCCTCAGCAAACACATACCTCATCGCGACCGCCGCGCCACACGAGATCACGTCCATCCCCGCCACGGACCCGCTGCTAGCGCCGCTCGTTCTGCCATGGGGTGACAGCGCCGCGCTCATTGTCGGCGGTGACGAGAATAATAGGGGACTTCGGACGTTCACGCCGGGGAGCGGGTGGGCGGCGTTGGGGATGAGCTTGGCGTCGGGCCTGCCGGCGAAGGGGAAGGCGGGCGTGAGTCTGATGGATGGGGATGATGGGAGCAGGATGCTGTATACGTTTGACCTAACGACCGGGCCGACAGCGGTCACGCAGTTGCTGGTGAAGGAGGCAGATGCGGCGACAAGGGTGCGGGGGAGGCAGGAGTCATCGGCCGCCGCGTCTGCGTCAGCGCTGACGGCGTCGAATTGGCCGAGCTATAATGATACGATGGCGCCGACGCTGACGATGGACGGTGTGTCGGTGGCGTATGAGGGGGATATGGTGGTGATCAGCCCGGCCGACGACTCCTCGTACCCGCTCGCTGTCTTTGATGCCCGCACAAACTCGTGGAAGAACACGACGGAGCTGTTTGGCGTCACCAGCGACGAGAACGAAAAGTCCATCTCGACGTTCTCGGCCAACCCGAGCACATCCTCTACAAGCACCTCCCCGCTGCCCACCGGCACGTCCGCCGAGTCCTCGGCCGCAGCAATTGCCGCAAGCTCCGACTCCTCTGGACTCTCAACCGTGCAAATCCTGTTCATCGTCCTCGGCGTCATCCTCGGTGTAATCGCCGCCCTCGGCATCGCACTGGTGCTCATAAAACGCCGCCGCAAGCAGAAAAACGCCAAACTCGGCGGCGCCCGCCGCATGAGCTTCCAAGACCGCGGCACCTCCTATATGCAAGAAGACCCCGACTCCGCCCCTCTCCCACCGCGCTTCCCCCGCCCCGCAATCGACAGCTGGGCCTCCAAGGACATTGAAAAGCCTCCCTTCTCGCGCGACGGGCCCATCGTGACCGCCATCGGCGGCCAGGGCGTCATCTCATCAAACCACGCCTCCGCCCTCCCGTCAGGTGACCCAAACATGCCCGCCCGCAGCTCCGGCTGGAGTAAGTACTTTTCAGGCAACGAGCTCGCCATGCCGCAGCGCTCGTATGCGCACTCGGCACACTCGTCAACCTACACTGACTTATCAATCTCCTTCCCGACACTCAAGGGCGCCGCCCCCGTCCGCGAGGGCCAGATCCACTCGAACCCGTTCCTGCGCAGCCCGGGCGTTGGCGTGGCTACCAGCGGCCTGGCCACTCCGTCCTCGGGCGTCATGTCGTACCACGAAGCCAGTGGATCCAGCAGCCTACAGCGGTCCGGCTCGAAGGGGCTAATGCTACAGGATCCAGGCGTGGGCGTCAGTTCGGCCTCCGGCCAGCGCAGGGCCAGTGGCGAGTCGGTGTCGTCGATGGGCGCGAGTGAGTATTCGAGCGGCGTGCCGGAGAGTTTGGTCGACAATGAGTGCAATGGGCCCGGCGGATGGAGCCCGGTCGGCGGGCAGGGGTGTGATACGCGGGGAGAGGTTGTCAGTAGTCTTTATCCGGATAGTCCGGGGTTGTATCCGCCGGGAAGGGCGACGGTGACGAGTAGTGTGTATCCGGATAGTCCGGGGTTGTATCCGCCCGCGCCGGCGGGGAGGGGCCCGGTCGCGAGTAGCTTATATCCGGATAGTCCGGGGTTGCAGGTTAGGGCTTTGGCAGTGAATAAGGCGGGGGATCCGCAGCCGGGGCAGGATGTGGATAATCTGAGCTGGTTGAATCTGAGGCAGTAGGAGAAGCATTTGGGATGAAAAATGGGGTGGCTTTAGTTCTTTTTTTTGCTTGTGGGATATCGATATGGTATGGATAGCTTCGGGGTGTCTTTCTTGTATGTAAGTATAGTTATGTAGTTGTTTGATAGAAGCCGCTTACCTTTATGTACCTACACGGGAGGACATGTATAGGCTGATACCCCCCCCTCCCTTCTTTTTTTTCTCTTTTCTTTTCACTTCTGCTGTTGATAAGCCTCTTTCTTTTTTCACTTCTCTTATATTCTTTTCATATCTTCATCGTATTGACTATCTGACAGCGAGCTAGCGGGCTTTGTGGCTTTTTCTCATTTTTTTTGTCTATTCTTTTGTCTTTTTTCTTTTTCTTTCGTGATATTATTCTGATACACTTACACTCATTCTGTTTACTTCGATTCTTGACACTCTTTTATTATTATTATTATTCTTTCTTTCTTGGCCGCGTTAGGCTGTAGCCGGTTTTTCTTCATTTTCTTTTTTCTTTTTCTTTTTCTTTTTCTTTTTCTTTTATATAGGGAGGATAGCCGGGGTGTTGTGATCGAGTGGGGTGGGGGGGGGGGGGGTTAGTGGGTTTTGGGATATATGGCAGAGAGGGGTGGGTGGGGAAAAAGGCAGGAGGGCGGGATGGGGATAGGTAGTTTAATTTACAAGTGGATTTGGGAATTATGTGCAAAGTGCGAAATGCGAAGTAAAGTGGAGAACTGAGTGCGAAGATGGCTTGAACATATTCCTTAGTCACCCCACAACTTGATAATCTCGGATATCTTGCAGTCTCGTACGGATATAGTTATTTACTGCCCCCCTCCACCAAAAACTTCGTTCTCGTATATTTGGGACCTGGGTATGTTTTCCTATCCCGTAAGGGCTGGACTCTCAGAATACGCTACATACATGTAGTCTAAGAGTGATATCACCCCTGCCTTCTTCTGATTGCCTGCAAATTCCGACACATTGTTGAACAGGTTAGTAGAGTACAAGTAGGTGCGTGTTAAGACACATTACAACGGCTACGTGGTTGTAATTGGTGCAGGATATGTGTTAGTTTTGAGACCCTATAAGGTTTAATCCAATACGCAACCATCACCACTCATCTTCAGGCCCCAGATAGCAAGACCTCGATCACCAACAGTTAGCCCGAGACATCGCAGCGAATAAAAGGTCCGAACCTTACTTATTGACGAGGCTGGGCACGAGACATCAGCAGAAGTATAAATTCGTCCCACGGTCGCGGAACGAACCTTAAATAGACGCCGAACCTGTGGGTGCCTGAACAGTGTTGGTCCCCTTTTTCCTGAAAAAGCTGCAGGTATAGTGGTCTTTTTGTATAGGGGGTGCGACAGATGGTGTTGAGATTCCATGGTGTCGGATCGGTCGACATGCGGCGGGGAGGAGCAGTGGAGGCGGTCATGAATTATCACTCGGTCACGTGAGAGGAGGCGGGGAACCAAACAGCGGTGGTGGGATATGTGCGGTGACGAACTGAGTTTAATGTTTGTGCTCTGTAGGTGGATGTTTGGTGTCGGTAGCCTGAGGGGTTGGGTGGAATACGTGTTTCTAACTGTGCTCGATAGATGTTCTGTACTTTCACCCAATCTGTCAATCGTATATCTTCCTGTGGCTACATATCCCTTTATCAGCTGCAGCGGTTCGCTGTCTGGTGACTGGTGGGTGTGGTTAGCGGTGGTATAGATGTGGTTGGTGATGGGGGTTATGTCTACACTCGCGGGAAGCTTTGTGTTGTGCTTCGTCGGGGATTCGAGAGCGGCAGACTTGGGATAGGAGGCATTGAGAAGTCATTAGAGAGATGGAGGTGTGAGGGAGAGGGGGGGGGGGGATGTTGTTGTTGGGTAGCTTGATAGGGGATATCATGAAAGGTATCGAGTGATCCATGCCCAGCAGGGCTCTGGAGGAACACTGGCATCACTCCACGTCGTTGCCTCTTCCATCCGCGACAAACTGTGGAAGTTCATCTTACATGTTGGTACAGTTATGCGTAAATGTATCTCCTACTCCCCCCCTACCGCAGCCAGCAGACCTACACGTACGCGTACGCCTACCTCCACACCTTAAGCCCTCTTCCTCTCCCACCTTCAATCCTTGACACTCCATCTTGGCGTCGGCCAAAAAAAAATCCCATTCCTTTATAAGGACCGTTTTCCCCTCTCCTCCCTTTCTTTCTCTTTATGAGCCCATCCCCTGCCTAGCCTTGCTAGTTGGGATCCTTCATCCTTTCCTTTCCCTTCCAGGGGGGGAATTGGTGGGGGGTTCCAATTAGTTGGTGCTCAAAATGGTATTGAAATAGGTATATGGGCTCTTGAAAATAAAGTGGTCCCCTGGGTGGCCCTTTTTTTCAGGGGTGCTTCGGCATCTTCGCTCTTTCATTGTCTTCCTGGCTGTTGCGAGGGAATGATGAAAAAATTGGTTTCTTTTGGCTTTCTTTGGGTTTTTTGGGTTCTTTTTGGGGTTTGGCTTTTTTGGGGGTTTTATTTGGCTCTTTTTTTTGGGTTCTTTTGGCTCTTGTTGGGTTTCGTTGGCTCTTTGGCTCTCTGGTTCGTGTTGGCTCTTTCTTTGGCTCTGGCTCCCTTCTTGATCCCATCATTTTTTTCATCTCCTCCTGGCTGCTGCGAGGGGGCGATGAAAGAAATTTGATTCCCTACCTTCGGCCTTGTGGTCCCTCTCTCTGGTCTGGATCTTTGGCTCTTTGGCTCCCGTTTACAGTTTTATGTCATTTGGTGATGGACGCAAGCCCAACCAGAAGCTCGAGCTGGTTCAAGGTGGGGTAAAAGCTCGAGTTAGTCCGAGCCCTGGAGCTAGCTAGCTAAGCTCAAGCTGTCTCGAGCTCGTAGGTAAGAGGGCTCAACCTATTTGATTGAGTCTGCCCGCCCATAACTACATGGAGACCTTCCCCCCTTGGTTTCCCACGACTGCCTCCCAGGGCCGTTTTTCATCATCTTTTGGCTGCTGCGAGGAGGGGATGAAAATGGCCCCTAGGGTTTGGCTTTTTTTGTGACTACCTTCCTGTAGCTTGTTGGCTCTGCTCCTACTATTGAGATATATTCTGAGTTTGTCTATATATGGTAAAGCAGTGAGCTACAGGTGAGCAAGGCTGAGTAGAAGCTCTAAAGCTTGAGCTGGCTCGTGGCCTACATTACAGGCTTAGTGTTGGGCACGAACCAAACTTTGAGCTCGAACTTCAGGCTCGAACACCCCACGAGCTGCCCAAGCCAGCTCGAACCCAAGATTTAGAAAGCTCTACTACATGTTGTCTAGGCTCGAGTCTTGGAAATTATTAGATTGGTTGTAAATTGAGATGGTGAAATAGGGTAAGATGGGTCCCCAGAATCCCTCTTTAATAATGAAAGCTGTTGTTTCTAGGTATGTTAATGGACACCTGAGCGATCGCGAGCCTAGGACCGAGCCTGGGACTGAGCTCGGATTTTCCCAGCAGATTAAGACCTTTACGAAGCAAAAGGTAAGATTCGGTCTTAATCTGCTGGAACGCGGAACGGTGGGCGTAGCTCTCAGGTTTTGCGCAGTAGGGTGAGGAACGTGCCAAAATGTTCCAGAACATTGCCAAGCAGGCCACAAAGCACATTAGAGTAGCGCAAGCTGAGTAAGTATGAGAAGGGTGGGTTCCCTCCCTTCTGTGAGTGGGAAGGGACGAAGTCCTTCAATCTCACGACCTGACAGACGGAGACAGCACAGCAACAAGCAACACCACAACTCTGCCGGAGACAGGAAGGTGATCAATAGCAAGCAAGCAACAATCGTGGCAAGAAAAATGTTCAGGTTCCTCAGCCGGCAAGCGTTCAAGGTTGTTCCCAGACCCGCATCCCGCCAGATTCATAGCATGCGACTCCCTTACACTGGGCCTCCGAGTTACGATACGATTGCTCGACGCTTATCCTTGGACGTCGTCGATCCGCAGGACTATCTCACCCGCAAGCGCCAGCAAGAGGCTAAGAATCGTCGACATCCACGACATCGGCAGAGATCCAAATGATTATGATTTCTTGATCACGGATATCAAGCACGAAACATTGGAAGCGACAATTGCCGAAGAACTGGGCATTCCTTACCTTCCGAAGGCGACAGAGTCTCAGGCTAAAGAGGTGGTTCAAGTGGGTGATGGTTATATCCATGGATCGAAGTTTAGGGCGATAGTTCCATTCGTTGTTGGTCATAAAGGCGAGGGTCGTTGGGTTTTTTTCATGTTGGACAGCGGTGCCCCGTTGACGTATCTTTCAGCTCAGGTGAGTGCTAGTATGACGCGCCTACTTGTAGAAGGGAGGAAGTCCGGCCCGCTAACTAGTCTAGACGAGCAAACTTTTCGGTATCAGGGAAGGACACCCAGCTCCTGTCACTATCGGCGGGCATCCTAAGGATGTTTATATGTCGCCGTCGAACTCTCACTTTCCCGATGTCAATCTTCTCGGTGGCGACTTTTGTGATACACACGGGGTCTACCTGGGGTATGACTATGTGAATAGCAGAGTGAAATTGTTCTTCGGTGGAGAGTGGGAGACTGTGAGAAAGTCCAAGAATTGAAAGGTGAGTGCCTAAATGACAAATCTTTTGTTTTATTAAAGAATCCTAACTAGTCCAGACAAGTAAACTGCTCGGTATTGGGGATGAGGCTGGAGTCATGATCGGTGGACAGCTGCCGTATTTGTAGGAATGCTAGGGTAGGTATTTAGAAATGCCGTATTCCTACGGCACTTACTTTACTGCCCAAACTCTACGCCGCATTGCTACGGCACTTGCTTTACTGCCCAAATTCTATGTCATATGACTGTGAATACATGCAGTTCGGACTACGTACCAAAAAGTTTACCCGCATCACCTATCCGCAGTGTAAGATAGCATTACTTCGGCATTTATAGAATAGAGCAGTCTTTCAAATGCCGCTTTACGGCCGCATTCTCCTAGAAATGCGGCATTCTTTGAAATGCCGCAGTGCTGCCATAGCACTGCGGTAATAATTCCACCCTGATTCTTGCTACATGTATGTAATTTATTTGTAATATTTATTTTTCATTATTTATTTTCTCCCTTCATGTTGAAATATCATGGTACCTACAGTACGGTATTCAACCAGCTTCGAGCAACCACTTTATATGATATTTGTCATCTAATATTTGTCTCGAACAGTCCTAATTGGATTTCGTTGCTAGCGTCGTTAATAAAGAATTGGGAGCCATACTAACGCCAAGTTTATTAACAAGACCCCAGCCCGACTCAGACCTCTTGTATTACACAGTTCTCACCACGCTAACCACCACCAAATCCACTACCAAAGTCACCAAGAAATTCCTTGCCATCACAAAATCTGTAGAACTCCTGATTCGCTCCAAAACGTGAGTCCCGTGAGGGGCGAGAATAGCGGTGCGCCGCTATTCTCCTCGCCCTGGCTCGTCACGTTCGTCCCTCCTTGACGGCTACGCCCCCTCCTCACTCCGTTCGGGGGGTCCCCCCAATAAATAATAAAATGAATCAATAAAATAAATTCAATTCAATGCATTACAAAGAAATTATTAATGCTGGCTCCGTCAAGAGCTCTAGTATACAAGTAAAAAAAGTCATTTATCGTTCGGTGCGCCCAACCATTCTAAAGGCGGCATACCCTGATGCCAACCCCGGGAAAATGCAAAGTAAAGAAACACCAGTCGTTCTGGTCTCGAACCAGAGCCGAACGAGAAAACGAAACCTCCAGCCAAACACGAAGGCCCTAACCTCCACCGAGCAATCGACAACACTGGCAGCTTATCAAATCAAACTATTAAGCAAGCCGATGTACTTGATGAACCGTCGTTTACAATCGGCGACGTTACCATCAACAGGCAGACCCAGCTGGCCGAGGAGGGTGCTGAGCTCGGGACCTATCACCGTGTTCAGATTAAACGATTTTCCAGCGACATAAGTAGGGTGCTTACCAGTAAGTGCTCCGATATCAGCACCTGTTTCAGGGAAATCTTGAACGGGTTGATTGTCCAAGCCATATAAAACTTCAAGACGGGTGTCGGAACGATTGACGGAAGAATTGAGCAGCCTTGCAAAATTGTTGCGTTCCCTGAATCCCTTCAATATCGCTCACTGGACCCTCAAAAATTAAGTAGACTTACGAGCGGGAGGTCTCTTGATGGATTTGCTGCACCGCTTGTTGTATTTGCACCAGTTGCTGGCCTTGCTGCTGCAGTTGCTGGCCTTGCTGCTGCATCGCTTGTTGCACTTGCTGGAGGGTTTGCTGTATCTGTAACAGTTGTCCCCCGAGTTTCACAGCAGGGAGGTTTGACATCAATGCGGGTTGTTGGGCCGAAGCAGCTGCTGCATCGGAAAGAATCTGGAAGTTTGGTTGAGCCATTTCCATTTCCTGGAAGTACGCTGAATCCGCTGTTGAATATGCGTCTCTTCGTGACTGACTCCTCTTGTTGATAAAGGTCGAGCACTCTCCGGTAGAGTCGTGGTGTTGCTTGTTGCTGGATGCTCTGCTCGCTGCTTCTCGAGAAATAGGGTGGACGGTGTGGAGCAGGTCACGTGTCAACACTAGCAAAAAGGGTTACGAAGCAATTAACTGGCAACGGAAGACAGGACAAGTGTAGCTTAGCACGAGAACTGGGCAGTCCCATCATGTTTCTTGTGCTCTTAGCATAGTCATCCTGTTCATCAGTCATCACGACTCTACCGGAGAGTACTCGACAGTTTCGTCGAGCAAGCAAGCAACAACCATGGTGACAAATAAATATGTTCAGGCTCCTCAGCTGACAAGCATTTAAGAGTATTCTTAGATTTGGTTTTTGTTGTTCTAACGATACCGTATTACGGCATGTCTATAGCATGCAAGCCTTGTACTCTGGGCCTCTGAGTTACGATACTATTGCTTGACGCTTCTCTTCAGACGTCGATCCGCAGGCCTATTTCACCCGCAAGCGTCGGCAAGAGGCTAAAGATCGAGGCGAATACGTTGATATCCATGATATCGATGGTGTGGATCCGAAAGACTTTGATGTCTTGATCCCCGATATTGACCACGGGAAACTGCAACATGAAATTGCGGAAATAGTGGGCATAGCGTACCATTTGGAGGCGAGTAAGGAAGATGCTAATAAGATAATCGAGGAACTACTTAAACCCTGACCCTGAAAACAAAACATAACTCCGGCGTGTACATGTAGATCTGTAGCCCATAGAAAGAACCTCACCTAGACCAAAATGACATAAACGCCAATTGCAACCCCACATCCCCTCCAACGTAAAACAATAACACCAATCCATAAACTCACCCATCATGTCCGCCCCCACCAACAGCCCGCTTCCTGACGACCTCGTTGCTGCTACTGTGCAGCCAGTCACCACCCTTGTTGTCGGCGCTGAAGCTCCCACCATGTCTCTGGAGTAATAGGAATCTCCTACGTGCGCCTCGGCACTCGAATACGCTGAGGAGCCTACCGAGCATATCGAGGAGCATGCTCATGTCAAAGAGCATGTCGAAGACCACGTCGAGGAGCATGTCGAAGAGCCTACCGAGCATGCCGAAGAGCTTGTCCATGCAGAAGAGCATGTTCACATCGAAGCTCCTGTTGAAGAGCATGTTGAAGAGCATGTCGAAGCTCCTGTTGAAGGACATGTCGAGGAGCATCTCGAACCTACCGACCATGTCGAAGAGCCTGTCCATGCAGAAGAGCTTGTCCGTGCAGAAGAGCTTGCCCATTCCGAAGAGCATGCTCATATCGAGGAGCATGTCAAGGAGCCCACCCACGACCAGCCTGAGGAGGCCACTACAATATGCGCATGCGCAACAGGCGCACCGCCAGCGACCGGGGTCTCTACTGCGAGCAGGTAGCGCACGAGCTAAATGAGTGCGTGCCCCTATCGTATACCGAACCAGGCGCTGGGCTAGTGCCTATGATGTACCCCCCCTACAAGATTAGTTGGGAGGGAACAACATGAGTCTGTGTTGGTTTTGCAGCCGGGAGGTGTAGTTAGCTGTAGCTTAGTTGAGGTGGGTTGAAATTGAAGTTTTTTTCGTGTTTTATTTTAAATCTTTTTTTTTTTTTTTTTTTTTTTGTGTGTGTCGTAACTGTAAACATATTCCGGTAGAAAGAAGACCTGATGTAGCTATATACATGATGTAGCTCTTCCGACTGCCACCATAACCATCTGCCACCATGAAAATCGTTAGGTTCATGTTCGGGGCTAGGGTCAGGGTCGAGCTTAGGGTTTAAGAATGTCACTAATGGATGCGCATGTTCACGCCACTCTACTATGTTCAAAGTGTGGTTTTTATTATTACATAAAATTATTTAAGTTCATTTCTTGTATACAATAATTAGACTCAGGTTTGTACACGCAGATTGGTGACACGTCACGTGCTCAAACAGATCAAACACCTTGCCCACAAACCCCACCACATGTTGGACATGATTTTCTGCAGAATTTCATATCCAATACGCCCGTAGATTTTTTTTTGCATACATGTACCTGTTCCCACCAATACCGAGGTCGGGATGTACCGAGTGATTCACCATGATCCACTCGGTCCCTCGGCGCCATTCCTGGGATCCGCAACGGTGGCCGACGCGGTAGATCCTACTACTTCTTGGTTGTCTAAATTAGTGAAGAATTTATGCGCTTAATTGTTTCCGCTCTGCGCCTTGCGGCAGGTAGAATAGACGGGCTATGGGGATGATGCGTACGTGTAGCATTGAGCTCAGCCGGGAGCGGGGTATTGTTTTCCGTGTGGATGGTCGCCGCGTATGAATAGAGGTATGCGGTGTAGGTGCTTACAAGTAACCATTATGTTTAACATCTTGATCAATTAATAATGTCTCATTTGTTAGAGGTAGCCTCAATATGTAGAGAGTTTTAGTTCTTAAACTGCTTCATAGTTAGTCACTCGTTGCTACGACTATAATGGTTGGGAATATCACTCTTTATCAATTTAGATATTATATAAACCAAGTAAATAAGTGAAAGAAACCCCCCATTTCCATCACAATCACTGCCAATTACATGTTCCCGAATCTGCAGCCACCCACAAAGATAACCTCGTTGCCGAGAGTAACGCCCCTGCAGAGCGTCATCTCATGTCACTCGATTCCAAGCAGGCACAGTCTCTCTGCTTCAAGGAAAGCTGTGCTAAGCCGTTTAGAGCTTGAATAGTACATATCAAGCTATTGAAGTTCGTGGTAAGGTGTAACGATCCACTTCTCGGGGGTAGAGCGTAACCAGGACGATACATCATTGTAAATAGATGTAAAGCAGGTACGCACGATGGCCTGCGTTACAGGGGGAGGGTGCGGAGGCGTTTGTTCGTAGAGAGGCTAGAGTTCTCTCTCTCCTTCTCTTCTCTGTCCTTCCCCCTCTCTCCTCTTCTTCTCTCTCCTCTTCCTCTCTCATTTCTTCCTTCTTCCTGTCATCCGAGAGCATACGTTGGCTAATGCACAGAGCCGTTTATTTATAGAGGGGAGGCTTTAACTTCTGCCTTCTTCTCTCCTCTCCTTTCGCCTCTTCTTTCTGCCATCAGTCATCCTCCTCTTCATCTTCAGTTTCTTCGTCATCTTCATCCTCCCCCTCTTTCTTTTACCCCTCTGCCTTCTTCTTCCTCTCCGACATCAGGGGTCTCTGGACCGTGAACAGCAATTCTTCTACCCACAAGAAGACAATAAATTCTGGGGAGGCCTCTGCCAACTGACACAATCATGCAGCATGATTGTAAACATCATTGTTCCCTTGTGGTGTTTTTCCTTGCTTTCTGAGGATATCTCCTCTTCCTCTCTTCTCTCTCCCTCTTCCTCCGGTCCGCCCTCGCACCACTCTCTCCATCTCTCCCTCCCTCTTTCTCTCCCTCCCCTATCTTCTACAAACTGCATTTTTTTTTATCCCTGCTCCCTCTTTCTTTCCTTAAAGATCGAGAAAGAAGTGGAGCATTGCCTCCTCCTCCTCCTCCTCCTCCTCCTGCTGCTCCTCCGCCTCCTTTAAAAGAATGCAAAGATTGAGAAAGGGGTGGGGCATTGCCTTCCTGCCTTTCTTCTTTCTTCATTCGGGGGGGGGGGGGGGGGGGCGAGATAGAGGTGGAGCATTGCCTCCAACTCTCCTTTTCCTCTCGATCTGCCCCTTCGGAAAGGTCGAGATAGAAATGGAGCATTGGCCCCGGCCTTTTCTCCTCCCCCTTTACACCGGGTGCCAATTCCGACTCGTTAGAGTCGATATTCAAGAGGCTGGAAGAAAAGGATGACCCCTGGGCTGTGCATGTAAGATTCTTCTCCTTTTCTCATCTTTTCTCATCTTTTCTTTTTCTCGCTGCTTTGTGGTGGTTCCTTGATTGTTAATAGTGATGGTATGATCAGCAGGTCTACCAAAGCCTATCTAGATGACCTGCCTGCCTGCGCGTGCCTTTTCTCTCTATCCTACATTTCACGCGGCGAGGAAGGGAAATCGAGAACAAGGACTTGGCTGGCTCTCCCGTGCGCGGGGCCGGAGAGCGAACACCAGTAGGGTGGGGTATGTCCATTCTGCCGGTGTAAACATCAACAACAAGGCCGAGTATGGGGTCGGGTGTTCTGGTAGTGGGGATTCGGGGTGAAATCTCAGTATGTTAACATCCTTTTTTCTTTTCATTTCTCTCTTTTTCTTCTTTTTCTCTTCTGGCTGCTTTGTGTTTTTTTTTTTTTTTTGCATGAGAATTCTTTTCTGACAGGTGGATTTTATTAGTAGGGAGAGCGAAAGGGGCAAGAATGATACCCTCCCTCGCTTTCTCAAAGAATCAAACAAGAATGTTTGTTTTGGTTCCCCCTCTGCCCCCAACAAGAAGATCGTCACCAAGATCTCATTCGGGTTTATTATGGGATATCTGATCCTTCGCCATCCGGTGAATGCTTTGAAGATGTGGCTGGGTTCGGGGTGGCTAGCAAAGAATCGTAAGTACCATCTTTTTTCTCACTTACCTCGCATTCTTGCTTCTGGTATTTTTGGATCAGAGTTTCGTTTCTAACAAACATAAAGTGGACCATCCCTCTGGGGCGGAGGATGGGGAAGATACTGTGAACATCCTTCCCTCCGTCTCCCTTTCTCCACCGCCTGAGTATGAGGGGTGGGATAAAGGAGAAAGGGAGGGAAAGAACATGAAGATGGGGTCTTCGGCACCCTATCCGTCATATTCCCACCAAAACGATGGATGATTAGGATAGGGCAGTCTGCCTGCTACTTCACCCATTATCCTATGATTGAATTAGTTCCAGTCGTTGATAGGACTGGAACAATATCGGGTGTGAACAATGAAGAGCGCCTAGCTCGTAAGTGTTTCATTTTATTCCTTTCTTCTACTTATTTAGCAGGGAATGTTTCTAACAAAGATGAATTAGTATGTGGCTTTCTCCTGATGTGCTGTAGTATCTTTTTTTTTTTTTTTTGTTGGTGTGCTGTTGTAAGTCTAACTAGCCGTTTTCTTATTTTTTTTCTTTTATCAGTAATTCCAGCTCTAATCGATCGAGTTGTTATTATATTAGTTTCTAACAGTATTGAGTTATTCAAACAGACAGGAGCTACCTGGAAGGATGAGCAAATGTACATCGTCACCTTTCCCGGCTCCGCTACAAATAATGGAGGGGTATGTGGGTGGGACTTCCAGGGGGGTGTCGCATTCCCATGAAGTCCTTCCCATACCTCCCTCCATTATCTGGAGCGGAACTGGAGAAGGGGAGATATACATATGGATCGTTTCAATGTCCCCCCTCAACCAATCAGCAGCGCAACCTCCACCCATTTGGGCGGATCATGGCTTTGCCAGACGTCCTATCGGCCCGACAATCGCTGAAGCCACATGATCAAATCATGGGAGGCTGAGGATCAAAAAAAGAAGGAAACAGCATATCTGAGGTAAGTAGATATCTTCCTGTTTCTTACCTGAATCTTATTAGCATTATCTGCTTTGGCTTAGTTGTCAATAATCTTCTAACTATTTTCATTAATTTAGATGAGTAGATGAGAGAGATACCCAGCCCCCATATGGGCATACCTTTCCCCTCCGTGATACAGTCAAGGGATGGGTATGTGAGTCTCTTCATCTCTCTCGCTCCATCCTCGTATGGGGAGGATCAAGTCCTTCTCGATTGTTTCACCTGGTGTGGGTTCCTCCTCTTCGCCTCTTCGCCAGCTCTTAGCTGCAACTCCACCAGTTTATCTAAACTGCCAAGTCTCGACGAAGTACCATGCGGCGGGCATGTTCTGTGCCTGTTTCCCCTGTCCAGGAATCGTGGGAAAGACGACACAAAGCTCGGCGATGGCTATGGAGTCCTCTTTCTACTATTGTGTGTTGGGTGGTTTTCTTTTCTTGTTTTTCTTTTTCTTTTTCTTTCCTTTTTGTATCTTTGTATTTCTTTTAATATTGTTTCTTATTACTCTTCTCTTCGTCTCTCTCGGCAGCGAGCCTTATAATTCCCGTTGTTTGAGCTACTGCATCTGCCTGGTGCACCTCCAGCATCGCGTTGACACCATTTCTTTCTTTTTTACACTCCTTTGAGTGCCTCTTGGGTCTTCGATTGTTTTGTAATTAATATTCGGTCATTAAGTTCAGCGAATTTCAACATTCCTGGATCCAGAAAATTACTAATTTTGAATTTTGAGTTCTGAGTTTTGAGTGTTGGGCGTTCTTGAGTACTTTGTGGTTCGATTTGATTAATAAATAGTAATGGGTAATGATTGATTAGTAGGTTTCTTAGTTGGGAGTAGCGTGGCAACCAACCAACCATTTCATCTGCCAAGATAGCCTAGATTGGTGAAACCTTGTTTTGCACTGAGTGCTGTGTTGTGTCGGTTGCTATAATTCTCTGTAGTTTTTCCATGCCCAGGTGGTGCATTTGAATGCCCCGTGGCGGGGGTCGGCCAGGCACTATAAAGCGGTACTAAGAGTGCACGGCCAAGGCTTTGTATTAATGCTATGATCCTATTATGGTATACTACTCTCCAGCAGCGGAAATATGGTACGTCTGTACTTATACCATAGTAAATTAATCAGTAATTTAGGAGGACCTCGCTACCGCCTATCTATCTCTCTATTTGTCACTATTAGCATTACCACATTAGCATCCTCAAACACAAGTACATGTAGATAAGACAAAAAATCCACCGAACTCTTTCAATCCCCCTGCTGTAACGCTTAATCAAGGGGGAAATAAGTACCATGGACTGCTTGGTGATGGTCTACATGTAGAGCCCCGTGGGGGTGTACGGTACGATCTTAGGATGGTCAAAGTGGATGAAGTTTGATGGGCCTGATTGAGGTCGGATGTGTGGAGAAGGGAAGATGTGGTGATATGAATGTGATGCGGGGCGGGATAACTTAGATTGCGGGTTGGTAGTGGTACTGTATTTACACTAGGGCCTTTGTTTTCATAGTCCGGGAATATTGTAACGACAACCCTGTTCAAATCTGGTGCGGCGGAGTACAGGCCACAATGATATTGGAGTCGCAAAGTGCATGCATTCAGAAGCGAAATTTTCGGTAGGTGCCATGAGGTGCTTCAGATTAATTGCTCTGGATCCATATGAAATCACTGAATAATGAGCGACAGCGCATCATAGGCTATGTAGTCGGACCTCAGGCCTGGAGCCTGCATTTCTTTATCCTATGAGCCTCAAAAGCGATACGGAGTCATATGGCCCCCGAACTTTAACCCCAAACACATCACTCATCTCACCCTCTTCCGACAAACCCTCGATCACATCGAAATACGTCCCTAGTCCATCTACCCCACCACCTCTCGACGTATCCCATCCCTTTCTGCATCCTATCGCCGCGGCCTACTCGGCGTTGGGTTCTCGGTGGAGTCAACGAGCCCTCGTATATCTCTGCGGAATTCTCAAGGCTACATTCGCCCGTGCGGGGGTAAGGCGCGGCCAGCGACAGCCATAGTGACTTTTGGGAGGACAGCATGCCTTGAGACCAAGCTTAATACCGGTGGTATTACGTGGGGTGGGGCATTGAGAGGGGATATTAAGTTGAATACGTAAAAGAGAGGGGACCCAGGAGAGACAGTGATATTCCGAGTGAGGTGGGCTTGGATCTGTCTGTCTTTTGAGAGTTTGTTTTTCTACTTCTCCCTATCGAAACAAGGAGACTATCATCGCTTTAGAAAATTGGGATACTAATATGCCGCCGGGACGTAGTTAGTACTATTTAGTCGATTCAGGATAGTTCTACTAATACTGAGAAATCTGAGATTGTAAACCCGAGTAATTGAGATATATAGAAATCCTACATTCTCTTTAGATCTGTCTCAAGATAGTGTGTCCTGATCCTGCACCGGAAATACCCGATCGCGAAGGGACGGAGAAGCATTAATCTCGGTCAATAGAATTCGAAAATAATCCACCTGGCCATATATAAGACACCAACATGTTTCGTCGAGAAGAAATAAAGAAGGCCCTAGGCACATAGCAATAATAGACTAGACAAAGGTGTCCAATCCGCATGACCGCATCAGAATCGAATAATTTGATAGACGGCAACATCTAATCAAACTTAACTCTGACTGACCGAATTTATAGGCCTTGACTGAGTCCAGTGCCAGTAATCATGAAGGATCACTCGGCCCTCTTACCGTAATTCTTTACGCTTTAGAACAAAACCAACAAGTAAAGCTAATGTGGAAAGATTGGTAATACTAGAGAGTAACGCTTGAAGTAGCCCTTGTCTAGATATTATAGATAACACCGGGCGTGGGTATATATGTGTAGACAGTCGGGCGCACAGGCCAACCTCGTACGTACTTGAAAAATCGACCAACTTTCAATTAGTAATTGTAAATATCCCTAGTATCACCTTCTAGCCACCCCAAACAACATGGCGGCATTACTCCCATATGGGAACAGAAGATAAATGAGAGGAAATGCGGACCTTGGATTTATTTCAAATGGTCCTGCCATACTCAAAAGCTTAATGTTAAGAGAGCTTGACCTTGACGAGCGGAGTCCTACGCTGGCGGTTTGGATTATTCACCAGAACTTAATTTTGTGTGTACCAGTCCAAAATCTATGACGTGTCCCCCGATTCAAGCCACAATATTCGAAGAACTCCTAGGCCACCTATATTCTTACCAGCGAGCCAAAATCCCGTAAGAGAAGGAGTACCAGTGTCAAAAAGGATTATGTATAAACACAAGCTTATTTAAGCTAAATGAAGTCCAATTATTTCTCCTACACCTAACTTTCTGCTATCTCAAAACCATTCGTCTTCAAACGAAAATAATATATATTTAGATAAAATCTCTCTCAGGATGATCAATCCCCTCCGTTATCTATACCATCATCTATCCTAACATCTATACTGTCTTCATTGATAGCATCACCTTATAGCCCCCCATCTATCACCAATTCCATACAGCAAACGTAACAGCCCCCTTTTCTCATCTCTCTTTGGTGGAAAATCTTCAATTATACCACTCAACCTAGCATAGCAGTTTCTGGAGATTCTTCCAATATCCGGTACCGCTGGCTCTTCAAATAACCTCCTCTGTAAGAACAGATAAAACTCCATCCCAGCTGCTCCAACCTTTAACTTACTCCATCACTAGCCATCACTCAATCGCATGCAGACAGAGCTACAAAGCGTCACACAGCGGACTACCACCCAGCCAGATCTCACTCGTCTCTCTGGTCCCTCGACATCACAAGGCCCATGCATCTCAGAATGCAGCAGCATCATCACCATAGTCACGTCCTCCAATCCCTCACCATTCTCCTGCTACTACCCCCGCTCCTCTTAGCCATCGAACAGACCCCGGAAAACCGATCATTTGCCCTGCCATCCTGTGTACATCTCTGTGTTTTCGACCACTCCACAGAACTGTTCGTTCCACGTCTCTGCCGATCATCGGCTCTCCTGTCAGCAGCACGTAACTGCACGTTTCTTACCTGCGTGGGTGAGGCCGCTGATAGTAGACAGCTGGTTGACGAGTGGTTCACACATATGTGTGATCACGTCCCAGAGCGAGAGTGTAGGCCAATGGACGTTTATAGACCGGGTGTGCAGGTGTATAATGCCATGCGGGCAAATATCGCTAGCCGTCTGGGGGCAGAAGAGATAGTTGCGGTGGGGCTGTTGACCGTGGTGACGGTGGTGGCTGTCCTGTTGCTGCTGGGCGGGAGCACATATGTGTGGATGGGATGGAGGAATAGGATGGTGAGAGAATTTGAAGAAATGATGCAAAGGAAAGATATGGAGAGGAGAAGGGAGGAGAGGGAGAGGAGGAGGAAGGAATATAGGAGATATTGGGGTGCAGATGGAGACGGAGAAGGGATAGTGGTGCGGGTGGAGATGGGCGTCAGAAATCAAAGAGAAAATGAATAGCTTCAGGCGGTATGTACAGTGGAGGAAGACTCCTAGTTGTAGCTGGGTATAATGTATATTCTTACTAACACTTATGTTATCAACATTCATCATATAGCTATTTGCTTTATTCGCAACACCTATTTGCCCTTTGTAGATATAAAAAAAACTATATTATTAGCACATACTTTAATTAGCCTACGCAATTTATTTTAGTATTACTTACTTTTATCACCGATTTCTTCTGAGTATTTCGGTATTTAAGTGGTTTCTAGGAATTATAGCGCGCGAATTACCTATCCAAGATGGGTGAATTAAATACCCTAGAAACAACTCGTTATCTATTTCTAACCAGCATTATGCTAGCGCTGCACAAAGTTGCAAACCTACTTATATAAACAGTTGGTTTAATTACTATCTAACCTTGGAAGACGAGCAGGGTTACCGCATTTCTCTGCCCGTACCTTATGTAAGACCTTTGTAGGAAGATTGGTGTATATAGCTTTGTTAAATTCCACCATAGCGTGGCATATATGGCTGTACGTGTAAGGTAGGTACGACGCTAGGGATATCTGCATCATAGACCACGTCACAGTGTGACATCAAAACATCTATCACGGTAGAAGGCCTGTGGTAATCAAATCAATTGACTATGGAAGCTTTGCTCTGATCTAATGGATATATACCGGTACACCTTGTGTGTAAATTAATTTTGTTGAAAACATGCTAGCGCCGGTTTTGCGCCTCTGCGAGTGAGAAAAGTCAATCTTATAAAGTCATGCATGACTACATCATAAGGTGTTAATGAAATATATGCGAACAAACATGATGACGAGGATTTTCTATATCGCTCCAAACGATTATAATGTTGCGCCTATCAAGTTGTAAGTTCCAAATGTTCTATTTGGAATTGATACATATTGTATATACTAGAAAGTGCCAAGGACTGCACAAAGTAAAAACCACTTTATCCCGCTATCAGAATGGTAGCGTTAGCAGTCAAATCCATTGACTCTCCAGCCAAATTCGTTGTTACTCCAGAAGCGCACGTGCGGCTATACCCACAGTAGGTACAACCTTGATGCCTGAGACAGTTTCATTGTTATATATGTATAAGCTTTTGATTGTGACGGCCACAGCTTACTCTGCAGCAAAGTTAACAGCTGTACTCGGGGCAGGTAAAAAGTACCGGACAATGCAGGTTTTTGGTTCACCAATGGGCGCGCGTGCTAGGCGTGAACTACTGCAAAAAAAGCCCAGAGACAAAACTTGCATTGTCCGGTACTTTTTACCTGCCCCGAGTAAAGCCTCTCCGCCTACTCTAGTGTACGAGTCTAGCTAGCTGGACATGGTATTAATGTGCTCTACAGCGATATCCCGCTATCCCTTGGACGCGTGAGACATTTGGAGAATCTCTCTCATGCATTAGCGGGAATTGGCAGTCATGTGATCTAGAATTTGGCTGAGAAAACGTCCGGGTAAGCAGTTTGCTGCATTTATCGGTCTTCGTAATACTCAGAGATGCCAAAAACTTCGCAAGTTGCTGCTTTATTATAGTAAATCGTTTCCTAGGTAGGGCACGCTAATGCATGAGAGAGATTCTCCAAATGTCTCACGCGTCCAAAAAAACCTTGCTGTAAGAAACACCCATAGGGTATACGCTAACAGCTCTACACCAAAATCTTACTTGCTGTAAGAAGTGTTTTGCTATAAGAAACGAAAATTGCCTGCACCTTGGCGTTTCTTAGAGCGAGGTGTAGCAGTACGCCAGAAATCAGCCCAAAGCGAGCATGGGTTAAAGCTTTCAAAAACTGACATGTCACCTTTAAGACTATGCGCGATTCTATGACGACTCCACCTTGAAAAATTTTCTTCAAGACAAAGCAGCCAAGCTTTATTTTATCTCGCTGACCCAGTTTGAGAGCAACCCGAATGATAATCCATGATTGACAGGTAACATTCAATAAGGGACCTGGTATATGTATATTACAACCCCAATCCCCGAGTCTCCAAAGACGCCTTCATAAGGCAGTAAGAACCTAGGCTTTGAAAGCTTAGGTTTCGCTTCAGGGTTAAGAAGAGGTATGTAGAGTAGGTACCTACGTAGTTCGTTCAGCCTTGTGCGCCCTGCGCTGACGCACTTGCACGTAGCCTTGAGCATAGTAGAAAAAGAACATCGCGCGACTTTCTAATTCGCTGATATATCGGCCCGATGAATGCTCAAAAGCCCATTAATGACGACAATGTAATTAAGGGCCTGTTCGGCTGGTTTAACGTGGTTCTTGCCATGATATCATGATCATGATAGGTATTCTCGGCTACGTGGTATTTTATGCCCCCAAGGAAACTGACATTGAGCTTTGTGGCCGACTGAACACCATAGCACCCAGTACTAATGCCGTGGAAGGCTGACCGCTCTATCGTGGGGGTGCATGTACCTACTCTAGAGTAGAGTACTACTCCGCATATTCGCCAAGGTTATGCACGTGACTTACCGAAAGACAACCAAAGAATTGTGTAAGTATATATAAAGTATTGTCCTATACAGACTAGTGTGTATGTAGGTGGATGAAGTTGGAGTACATGAGGCCCAGCAATCAAGACATGCTGAATATGTATCGTGTTGGTATCTTGGCGAAGTTGTGCTAGTACTAGAATATTCAACATGAATCAATACCCGGCCAATTGGCTGGTTGGTCGCTCACCCGCATGTTAGGGACGGGACATTGAAATCGACATCGGGGATACATGTACTTATAATTATCGCTCAATTATTTTGCAACAGCTTCTACCTACATGAATGTACCAAGGCAAGGCTTAAAGTCTCTCAGATATTTGGGGGAGGGGCTGTAACTCTCTGATACTTCCCCATACATCTACCATCAGACTTTCTCCAGACACCTCAAGAACCCTCTTCAATATGGCCGAAATCGTGGGGCCGGCTGCCGCTATCGTCGGACTTATTAATATCATCGGAAAAGCAGCCTTTATGGGCCATGGCTACCGCGAAAAGGTCAAAGGAGCTTCAAAGCAGATTAAGAAACTTGCAGACGAGCTCGATTCTCTGAAGATAGTCCTTATTTCTCTACAAGACTATATTGGTCAAGATCCAGATTCGTCGCAAACACTCCGGGGGCTTGAGCCCTCGCTCATAAGCTGTAAAGAGGATGTACAGTTACTTATTACAAAGCTGGAAAAGCCCCAGTCCGGATGGAGGTGGTTCTTCAGGCGACTTAAATGGCCTTTGGATGAAGCAGATACTCAGCAAACAATTGAAGTGCTTGACAGGCTCAAGAATACTTTTAGTCTCGCACTCAACGCCGATCATATGTATTCCTACTTTACCAAGAGTTTATGCGGGTTATATTTTTCTAACTGTATGTGTAGCTCCATGACACGACGAATTGAGCTAAACACAAAAGGGATGAATAACTCCAGGAGAAGTAAGTACATAAATTTCACCCAAGTTAATTTGACGGGATATTAAATCTGTGCCAACTCCAGTGGAACAACGTCGGGTTGTGTTGGGGTGGATATACGCCAGACATTTTTATAAGAAGCATCGCCAGATCATAGATCGCCGGCATCCTGGTACAGGTATGTGGATATTGAGAGATACAGGATTTATGAAATGGTTCTCGGATACAGATTTCCAAATACTTTGGGGCCACGGTATTCGTAAGTATAATATTCTTCCTCACAGTAAACCATTACTAACCCAATAATTACTGGGATAGCCGGAGTGGGAAAGACATTTCTGAGGTATGAAATCACTCGATTCATAAACTTTACAATTTGGAGGGTCCTGAAAATTTCTATTTAGCTCTGTCGTAATTGAACACATTGAAGGACATCCACAACTGAAAGCTAGTCGTTATGGGCTGGCCTATATTTACTTTGACTTTAAAGAGCAAGATCAACAAACACCCATACTTGTTCTCGCAAGTCTAGTGAAGCAACTCGCCAGTCAAATTCATTCTCTCCCGGTGGAAATTGAACACCTATACAATACACTAGAGCCAACAGGCAGGACTCCAAGCTTCGACGACTTTTACAGGATTCTCCTTGTGGCCAAAAATGCTTTTTCTAGAGTGTATCTCATTTTTGATGCCATAGATGAGTGTGCCGAAGAAAATCAAAGAAAGGAGATACTTCAGTTATGTCATAAAATGGCACAAGACGGAATGAAGCTATTTGTGACTAGTCGACCGCACGCATCAAACATCCAGGAATCGTTCAAGTACGTGGCCAAGATCAAGCTCAAAGCCGAGAAGGAAGACATCGAAAGTTATGTCAAACAAAAAATCAATGAGAATCTAAGGTCAAGACTCTTCGTCTCGAGGGTAAAAAATAAAGTTATATCCGATCTAGTTGAATGCTCTCAAAGAATGTAAGTGTCATTACATAACACAAACAGCAGTAAATTATTCTGACCGAACTCGATAGATTCCTCCTTGCCCGATTTAATGTCGAATACATTTGTCAACAGACTAGCACAGAAAACATCCTAGACGCGGTAGACTTGTTGAGACGTTCATGGTCTAAAAGTAGGCCTTTGAACGCTGCCTACGAGAGATTTATGAAAAGGATTCAACGATTAGAAGAACAGATCCGTACAGATATAGCACTTAAAGTTCTCACGTTGATTGTTAGGGCTAGGCGGCCGTTGACAATTATTGAGCTTCAAAACGAAGTTTTTGCGGATCACAGACTCAGGAAGATAGGAGTACTAGATGAAAGAACACTCCTTGACGTCTGTGCCAACCTGGTTTTCGTTGATGATACTAGGAGAAAGCACGTTCGTTTAATACACTATTCAGCGCAAGAATATCTTCTCGAATATCCTCTCCTCAATATCGCATCCTCGAATGTCAGCTCCCCAAACACTACCCCATATAACACAGGCCTCCCCGATATTACTCCTTCGAGAATTACCCCCCAACCACAAGGATATAGGATCTTCAGGCCTGGTGTTCAAGAATACTATAGTAATTCGGAATATGGCGCATCCGATGACTCGGACCGTGAAACAGAAACAACTCATGACTCGGGCATCGAAATACCCGACTCCCCGAGGTTTTCCTACTCCCATGTCAGAGTCAACGCTGATCGTGTGCGTGAAGATGACGAAACCACCGTAACCACCGACGTCATATACAAACAGATGAAAGAATGCGAAGAGGTCATAAACCGCGCGGATGAAGATCTCAGGAAGCATAGAGTGCGCCTTTACCAGAAAATGATAAAGAAACTTAAAAATGCCGAGCTACCAAACGGTGCAGATTCCACCGATGCTCACAGCCGCCGAAAGCTGGCTCGGCGGGAGAAAACTCGAGAATCAAAGGAGGGAGAACGTCAAGGGCGAGAGCGAGAAGCAAAAGAGAAAGAACGAGAGCGAGAGCAAAAAGTAAGAGAGAAAGAGCGTCAAGCGCGAGAGCGAGAAGCAAAGGAAAAAGAACGTCAAGAGCGAGAGCAAAAAGAAAAAGAAAAAGAACGTCAAGAGCGAGATCGAAAAATAAGGGAGAGAGAACAACAAGAGCGAGACCGACTAGCAAGGCAAAACGAACGTCAAGCACGAGAGCGAGAAGCAAAGGAAAGGGAACGTCAAGAGCGAGACCGAAAAGCAAGAGAGATGGAACAACAAATGCAAGATCGAGCAGCACAAATGCGAGAACGAGAAGCAATGGAGAGAGAACGCCAAGAGCGAGAGCGAAAAGTAAGAGAGAGAGAACGCCAAGAGCGAGAGCAAGAAGCAAGAGAGAACATACGTCTAGTTAGGGAGCTAGAAGCAAAGGAGAGAGAACGTCAAGAGCGAGAGCAGGAAGAAAGAGAGAACGTGCGTCTGGTTAGAGAGCTATTAGACAGGGAAAGAAAACGTCAAGAGCAAGAGCAGGAAGAAAGAGAGAATGTACATCTGGTTAGAGAACTAGAAGAAAGGGAGAGAGCGCGTCAAGAGCGAGAGCAAGAAAGAGAGAACGGACGTCGAGTTGTAGAGCAAGAAAAAAGGGCGCAGGATAAGGCTAAAACGACTAGAAGGATTCAGAAGAAGCGTGGTTTGAGGGATTAAGTATTATGAAGGACCGATTTTTATGAGCAGAATAGGTATATAAAATGGGAGGCGTTCTATTTCAAGCGTGCTGGGAAGGGGGGGGGGGGGTTGCAAGTATATGAGAACGAGTTCTTTACGATACCTACCTTCCTTTCCTAATTTCAGGGCTCCATGTGGGGAATACTAGAGCATATGGCGATGAAAAGATCCACGATGGAATTGTTTCTCCCCTCTGATATACCTTCTCTCATACTTTGTGTTTAACCAAGTACTCATCGATCTAGGGGATCCGGCTATGGCTTAGGTATATTTTATGGGTGTATTGAAGTTTCAGTCGTTTCCATAGCTACTTAGGTTCTTTTGTTTATTACTCTCTTTAATATTTCCTTATATACATTTCACTACTTTGTTCCATATTTCACTACTTTGTTCCATATTTCACTACTTTGTTCCTTATAAATACATACATACCTGTACCTTAGTCCTACGAAATATATGTGTATGTGCCTACTTTCTCAGGTTATATAAATTTCAGCCTGGCGATGCTGTTTTATGAATCATATCACTATCAAGAAAAAAGGATCGCAACATACATAATCAATATATAACACTCACTACTCGGCGAAAGCAAGCTCCCCGAATACAGTATCTTTTAATCACGGGACTAACTCAAAACTCCACATGTTTTTTCTCATTATTTGAGCTGCTGCATTTATTTACATCCATACGTTTCTCCTCGAGATCCTCCGATGCTTGTTCATTGCCTTTCTTATTTTTGTAGGTGTAGCCGGAGAGCGACACCAGCATCATACTATTCCAACCTCCAACCCGCCCGCCTATTGAATAGGGTTTGTGCATATGCAACTTGGCCTATACCCACATCGATATATACCACTATGACAGTGTAGCTAGCCGTCAATATAGGAAAAAACAGAAGAGAGTAAGGAGGTAATAACTCACTGCAAACCGCGATCAAGCAGCAATCACTACGACCCCTTCAAACCCAGCTCGGCCTGAGATGCTCTGCGTAGAGGGAATCTACAACGTGAGGTAAAACTGTTGCAGAGGTGTGGGAAGAGCCCTATTGGACGAGTCAGCCACCTAAGTACTGTTTTAGATCCCCGTTGCTACAATAAAGCTAGCTTACGCTGAATAACTTTCAAATTTTATTTCTCTTCTAAGAAGCAATTGCACCGACCATTTCATCCCCAAAATCTCTATCCTTTTAGGCTTGCTCCAAGCGTATCATACCAGTACTCTTCCAGTGATGTGCATGTGTGCTCGACCCGCGCCATCCCCAGGGCTAAAGCCAACCCAATTCTCAAAGGGATAGAATAGCTGCTTATTCTAAACTATACGAGATTATCAGTACAAGCATTCTTCTTAGCGGGAAAAGAGGGTGTGTTTGGGCTCATACATATGTTCCGAGTTGCACCCCCAGCACCATCCCACTAATTGATGTGAGGAGCAGTCGATGCTTTTCCCCACTGCTCCACATGCCCCCCAATAGATCGAAATTTTCTTGCTGATTTCAAGTCCGAAAGAGAACCATTGGGCCTCAGGTAGAATACATCCTACCATGATTACCGCTTGTCCGGTGAAGCGTAAGGTCCAGACACAGCAATCGAAGAGAGTTGTGTCTATGGCTTGCGGATCTGTCTATTCACTTGCTGGATGATTAGCTCTTGTACTATCTCGATTCGGATGAATTGTACTAACGGGGTCGTGTACCCATCTTCCCGGACCACTTCCCACGCCCTCCAAAGCAGTGGGCGAGTCCCCAGTATGATGGACCGGCTATCTCAGTCCAAATCGAGCTCGAAGTTGAGCTGGTTTAAAAGATGAAGCTGTGGGAGGAGTGGTGCTCTCTGCCACGTCTTGATGAGTGCAGCAGTATATCCGCTGGAATCTATGACTGATTAAGCTTTCTATATATCAGTATTCATCTTATTACGCTGATCATGAGGAGGCCCGAAATACTATACTTTTTCCGTAGTTTCCAGAGCTGCTTCAACTATCTCCCCGGGGGGGGGGGGGGGGGCGGAGAAAGAATTGGTGTTCACGGTCCAGATATCGGAGCCTAGCTCTAGAATGTGCGATGAGAACCTCATTTGGGAACGACGTGAGGCGGTTCCGAGTTTGGAATAAGGTTGAGAGTCTGATATCGCCTCTTATCTCGCTTGCCTTGAACTAAAATACTGGGTTAGCAAGAGGATACAAAACGAAACAATGTTAGATGGTATATTTACTTACAGAAAGATAGTCCGACATGAAGGAGTTCCAGAATGTATGGGATATATTGGGATAATAGATGGGGGGTAATAATAACGGGGAGAACCGATAAGTCGTCATTGTATAATTTGTGTTGTGCGATAAAGGTATGTTAATCGCTAGGTGAGATGTTGGGAGAAAATGGTGTTTATCTCGATCTCGCGTAGTAGTATTCTGATAGGTCGGCAGTGTTGCGCTCCACTCATAGATTGCTTGAAGGATAGATGCCCACAGCCCAGATATCGGTGGGTAGAGTCTGTTAAACTATGTACTCGCATATCAGGTATGTATTTGCGCAACCAGCAAAACACACACAGAATCCAGAGAGCTTTCCCATCTCCCCTGAAATTATGTGTCTTCTATCTAGACACCTGAAAGACTCTATAGGCCACTTTTAGGCCATATCTACAAAGAACAAGCCTGAAGGTGAAATGTGTCTAAAAGGGTCCTTTTATGGCACCTTTACCAGTATCTCAATTGGGCCAAGGATTTGAAGCATGGACCTCCTTTATCAAAATTATACTATACTTGGTCGTTGATATTTTGGTTTAGGTGTGGGACTTTTTATGAGTTGTTGAAAACCTCGATTTTTGGTGTGTTTTGCTGGTTGGGCAAATACATAATTGGCGTGCGAGTACATGTAGTTCAAGAAACAAGAAGAAGTAAGACGATGATAGGTTTGAATCGATCTATTGAATCTTGAGAGGATTAAGTTTTTTATTTATAGTAGGAGGGAATTGTACAACAACAAGTGTACGTACAACACGTGTTCTGCTGTCTAAAAGACAGACACAAAAGACACATTCAGTATGAACAGGGTTTTACCAAAGTAAAGAAACAACGAAGAGTCTATGTCCGAGACCTTCGGTTTGAAGAAATGATGTTCAGGGTATGCAGTAAAGAGGCGATATGCACATATTTCTAGAGCTGCCCCCTGCTTGACGAAGTGCCAGGATCACCAGCCGGAGAGAAGACTACATGCAAGTTTTTCAAGGTTTACCATACAAGCTTCAACGCCGGCCGTGGCAACCCTGTCCCGTTCTGTCAATCGGTAATTTAAACTTTTGCCTGTCAACGGAACCCCGCGCATGGTATAGACGTACTGATAGTGCAGCGGGCTTATATGGTGTGATCGCACGCACATATGACAGAAGATACATGTATCTACCAAGGTGCTCTACTACATGTAATGTAGATACTACTATGCGCCTCTATGTAACAGTATCACGCTGCCTAATTAAAATCGAATTACGATATAGAGTACAGTCAACATTTACGCTTGACAGGTATTCTAATATGCACCTACGTGTAGAAGACCCATATTAATGCCTAAAAATACGCTATATACAATCACCCATTTACGTGCAGCGGTGCAGAAAGAAAGTGCCTTATAAAAATTACCCTCACCGCTCCGCTGTACTTTAAAAGAACACACCACCACCTCGTTTAACGAGCGTCTACGCGCCTAAACCGGCAAAAAACGCATCCTGAAGGCACGTACGGCAAAGCTCATCGTCAACATTATATTAAAAATTCACGACAAATAGCCGGGCGGGGGCGGGGCTCACATCCACATCGCGCCGGCCACGCACCACACGTGGGAGATCTAGATGGAAATCTTATCTTGTGCACCCCTCCCATACCACACATTGGCCATACCTCCGTTACCGCTCCATGCAGGGCAATTAATATAATCCACGAGTGAATAAAATAAAAATATGTTGCTGATGTCACTGTACATATATGACTGATCCTCTACATACAATTAAAGTAAGATACGAAGCCTGTGACCGCATTCCTGATTTTTATTTTTATTTTATTTATTTATTGCTCTCCGATAACGAGGTGTGTAGTGCAATGTTTTACACATGTTTTTCGGTGCGGGAGCACACACAATCACTCGTTCGCGCGCCGGCTATCTCGGATATGAGCGGCCCACAACCCCTCACTCGCACGGACCATCCGTTTGTGCCCGAAGAGAGAGACAAGAAAAGGAACGAAAACGATAACAGAAGTAGGGGGGAAAGGGATGGAAAATTTTTTTTTTGTTCGAGGAGAACGGAGGAATGGGTGAGTCACGTGGTATCACTCGAAAAAGCTGGACAAAGGGAGCTCATGAAATTCATTATTAGCAGTACCGAAAAATTTAAATAGTTGTTACAGTGTTGACTTCCCTATCATACCAGTCTCCTGTCTATAACATATGCCTAACCTCCGTCTCCTTGACCGTCATCTCCCCCACCAGCTCACTCACCACTCCCGCAAGCTCCCTCCCCTCCGGAACCTCATCATGAAGGCCCCGTGCCCTCACAAGCCTTACCCGCTGTCCCTTCCCTCCCTTCCCCCTCGCTCCCTCAATTCGTGCCCTCCATGCCAGCGTCTGCCGCCACGACAGCAACTCATCATCATCCGAGTGCATCAGCACTGTCCTTCCTTTGTAGCCCTTACATCCCTCCCACCCTGGTGACGCCGCACTCCACCTCTCCCGCTCTCCAAACGCGCCCTCAACAAACCCAGCATACCCCGGATACTCGTCGACTAGCCCCACAAGGTCATAGATACCCTCGACACCCACAACAGCCGCCGGCCATAGCCCCGCTGCCCCCAGCTGCGGCAGAACTTGGAAGACCAGTGTTGCGCCGGCGCTGTGGCCCACAAGAACGGCACGGTTAGGGGCCACCCCATAATTATCGCGCAGATAGAAGATTCCAGAGAGGACGTCGTTGAGGTGGTCGGGGTGGCGGGCAGTGGCTTGAGGTTGGTCGGGGTGCGGTGAGAGGCGGTAGTTTAGTGTTGCGGCGTTGAGGGTAGGGTGCGTGAGGAGGATGTGGTGCAGGAGCGGGTGTGCTGTAGATTTTGTAATCAGGGGGTCGCGCCAGGCACCTCCGTGGATGTAGCTAGCGAAGTATTAGTGTGAGATTTGTGGAGAGAGGGAATAGGAGCAATTAACATTAGCCAGGGCGCGGCGGGGGAGGGGTTCTGGTGGCAGACATCCAGGGTTTGGAGGGGGTGGGAGCCATATGGGACGTTTGTGCGGACGGAGGACATTGCTATGATGCGTTTAGGGTACCTCTTGTTCTTTTTGTAGGTTTTGGGGTGCCTTTCTTGTTGTGGTTGGAGAAAAGTTCTGTACTGGGAGTGGTGGGGGGATTTTATGGTAGTTATGAAGAATTGCTGCGCAGAGCAGACTCGTAGAGTTTTATAGAGTATCCATGCACGTAGGTCATTAGTTATCGGCGGAAGCCGCATTGGGTCGCAAGAATGATTGATTAGACATCTGGAACCCTTGCCAAGGTCAAGCCCGCCACGTGGGGGGTGTGGGTGGGTGTGGGTGGGGTACTGGGTGGGGTGGTGATGTCATTTAGCTTTGATTGACAAAGACTTCGATTTGCAACCACATCTAAATAATATAACGTGCGTGAGTCTACTCTACTCTGTTGATAGGCCTTGACTGCGTGAGAATCCTCTAATAATCCAATCCCTGGTTTGATGCCTACCACCTATCAACTTAGGTTGCCATCGTTTCACCATAACTGACGGTATAACGGCTATGGATAATAGATAGCTAGCTGCAGTACTCAAGAACCAATTGGCTAGCCCTAGTGGAACGTACAATACGGATACGATATCTCCATGTAGCTCCAGGCTCTCTCGTTACTCCAAGATAAAAAGAGTTTCGGTTCCCGACCACGGGATATAACATGAAAATCCTATCTGGACAAGAACCTTAAAGAGGCCCATTGCCGTTTCCAGGCTCGTCGGGAAGCATGCTGCAGAAAAGATCGATTCACCCTTCCGCGTGCCATGCAATGAGAACGGTACATATGCAGCCTCGGCCCGTTTGAGAACGTCAGTGGTTTGCTAACACTGCCTGAGGCAGGTTATTCTCCCTTGCTTTAGAAGTACGTGAGCATCGATTTAAACATTTTCAATCCGCTGCTCGGCTGCACCCACACCTCAGATGATCACTACTATATGGGTACACCAGGCTCGGATGTAATTACCCTCAACTCTCTCTAGAACAATCTGAGTACAGTTTGAACCATTTAGCTATATATGTTGATCCACGACATAAATGCCCCCGCAGCTTTCATCAGCCGGTTGGCTGGTGGGTGCTACCGTGCCTTTAAGACTCCTGACTATGTTGTGTGTGGTACGGCGCCTATAATCGGTATCTTTATCGTCATGGATAATACAAAAGAGCACTGCAGTGCTCCAGAAAGCAAGAACCCGCCTTCAAATTTCTCGACCTGGATCTTATGGGTTATACTCCCAGTAATTCGGATTTACGGGCTGGTGTTCTTCCGGCTGATGGCAGTTGCAGTGTAGGGGGTATCATATAAGCTACCGCCGTAATAGCAATCATGGTAGTGCTGTACTATAGAGGGAGAGGGGGCAGGCTCTGGCCTGCGGTAGTCATGCTTCGTTGCCAGAGTCCCAGTGGTAATAACGGCCTTATTTTATCCAGTTGCTGCGGGAAAACTCAGCACAAGTCTGGATGGTTGTTAGTGAAAATGCTTTGAGCCAGCTCTTAATTCGCCCATATTACACGTCTGGTTTAGAAGGCTGTGGACACCTTGACCTTGACCATCCATCAAGGCGTAGCTAGATGAAAAACGTTCCTCAGAGACGAAGGATGAAAGACGGAAAAGATTGAATCTAGATGTCGCTCCAGCTCTTTGTGGGTTGTAGTGTACATAGTGGGGAACACTGCCCTCAATTTTGCGGCTCCGACTAGTTGTCAGGGTTAGGGGAAGAAACCCTGTGGGTTAAGCTTTCGTGCCCCACTGATCATCCTCAGCCACCAACCCCCCCGCAGTCTGTATTATTGCTACAGTCGCTCACCTACTGACGGCGGATCTTGTCTGATGGTTCTGTTTGCAGTAATTTGCCCTTGGCGTCCAAAACCTAACTCTTTTATTGGCCTCAAATCCCTGACCGCCATCAGACAGGATCCGCCTTCACCCCGTGAGTGACTGTACGGTGTCGGACAGCCAAAACCAGCCGGCCAGAGCAACCACCGACTCCCCTTCACCCCATCGACTTTCAACAACGCAACACTTGTCCAGAAATAATGTTCTTTTGTAAAATGGGTCTAATCATGGTTGTAAACATCCCCATAAAAGGGGATTTAAAATAATTAAGAACTGGCTGCACTATGACCTCTCAAACATTTGGTGCAATCTGCCCGAAAAAAACATAGGTGTGAAATAATAACTTTAATAGCTTTATGCCAAGGCGGCCACATTAATTGGGATAATTCTTACCCTATTGGGATGATTAGATGATTATTATTACCCGATTAGGACTAGTTTCTGGCTTGAAAAGAACATGAGGGTTGATTTTGACTGTCCGGCGCTGTACCTCAACTAGTACAAAACATCAGCTTCCATCAAGGACGCTCAAACTAGCGATCATCAACTCTCAGAAATATTCTCCTTCTTGTGAGCTCTCCCTGCGACTGGCCGGCTGCTTAAGATGCCTGCAGCAGGATAAACGCTCCTATCACGTTGGTCAGTTTCAGATGGCAACGCATCGTCCAGCGAAAACTGCCGATCAGGAGGCTCGTACAATTAGGACAGGGCAGGATAAGACGGAACATGGCTTCACTTGCTACTTTAACTGCGCGAGAAACACCTCGGAGAAGACTACAGTATCCCCTCCAATATGGTTGCTACACGATCTCGATCTAGCAAGCCTAAGACAGGCAGGCAGGCCCAGATTGCAGCAGGTTTCATAATACTAGGCTCAGTGCAGCGTTGTAACACATAATGCGAATCCTCAAACCATTGCCTCTCTAAGTAATTTCAATAGCTTCATTAACTACATGTAGGCAATCCGGCCGAAAGTCCAGACTGAGATACCTAAGCCAGTACCTCGAGTCGCCTAGTGGAATAATCTTGCTTAACCTTTACAAGAATCGTTCTATGCGTTATTTGTAAAGCAAGGTTCCTTTAAAGGAGCACTAGATCCCCGGCCGCCATCAACACCTCCTGGGACCATGGGTTTGAGGTCCTCGAGCCAACAGAATTCCGGCTGTGCGAGTTCCATATCTCGAGTTATACCCCAAGCTGGTATTTTAAGGCATGAACGGGTGTACACGCCTAATGGCTTGGAAGGCTAGGAGTATATCCGCTAAGGCTCACGGTACTCCACAGCACACCCTGAGGCTTTTGTCACACTAGCGAACGAGACCCTGAGATGTCTGAAAGGATATTCGTTAAACAGACACAAACAAACTATTATAGAGAGAGAGAAATTTCATACAAGAACTTCCTCGACTTACCCAGTTCCTACGAAATTAATATAATTGGAGGTCGCCAAGCCTTGGTCTTTCGAGTGATAACACATGATACGACCATCAACTATTCCCAAATAGGGCCTATTGAACATATTGTTACTAAGCCATGGATCGAGGGAGTCTCCAAATTTAAGCGGGGGGAGATCGAAGACTCCGCGCATAAGCTACGGGTATCCCTTATACTGTCAGTCCGGATCGAAATGACAAAATTAACTGCATAAGGCAGTTGTGCTGTGCTGAACGCCGTGAACATTTATTCTCCCATTGAGTTGATTGTCACACGCTAAAAGGATGTACTAAGTCTATGACTGAATGAACAGTGTCAGAGTTTAGCAGAGCATACATACCAATTGAGGTTAATTTGTCATTTTGATTCGGACTGACCGTGTAAGGGATAGTACTTATGACGAGGTGTAGCTGTGGTCGAAAGTATTCGCTAACAAGATAAGAAAAAACTGACGGAATAGGTGTAGGTTGATTGACTCTGATTCATTGAGATTTATGGCCGGATGGGCAGTCCTCCCAGAGATATCAAAAAGAAAGATCCAGGGGACAAGTAAAATGACGGTGGTTTCCGCTTGGTGTTGATCGTTGACGCTGTTTAAGGTAGATGGTCAAGTGTGTAGAGGGAATTAAGAGGGGTAAAAATACAAATTCAACCAACTAACTACTACTAACGGGGACTCGGGGTCTCCGGATCTCGAGACTCGTAACAGGTCCTCCCACCATCGCGTCGTCTGTTCCGCAGAAACGTCGTGGTGATAGACCTAACTCTAACAATAAGTAGTATACACCTATTTTTAGGCCAATTTTGGGTGACAAGTGGGTCATTTTCGCACCGCCGACCGATGCTTCAAGTTAGCCTCTGAATTTTATATAGTGGGCCACAAGTCGCCACAAATGCTGAAAGCGCAGGAAAGGATGGCCTCGCAAAAAAATTGTGGAGAGTGCGAAATCAAACTACAACATTAATGGGTGTGAAAAAGATCGCAGACTCAGAACATGAAGTGGTGTTCCAATTGCAAGCCGTTCTGGACTGGACTTATCCTCTACAGTTGGGCACGCAAGGCCGATGCAGCAAGATCTCTCCTTCTGGAGGAAAATCACAATATCTAGCATTTAAATTCTCTAGCAGCATGCACCGATAATTTGAGCCTATTTTTGGAAGTCATAACAAGACTGACCTTTCACGAGGCAAATTCCGAGATGTCTTCCTTTCCGAGTGATGATACATGACGCTAACCATCCCTAAACAGGTTGCGCATAGTATTTCACTAGTACCACTAATGTATTAATAGAGTGTTTTGGTCACAAGTTTTGAGGACAAACTCGGAAATTGTGTGCGGCCAAAACACTCTAATAAGCTTAACACCTCAGAAACTTTGACTTCTGGCTCGAGCCTAATTCAAAATAGAATCGTGTTACCTCGCGCTCAGCTATTTGGTTCTCGCCAAACTACATGTATCAATATTCCCCACGATCTTCACTCACATCCCATCCTTTATCACTTTTTTTCTTTCAGAAAGAGAGGTGGAGTGGTGGAGTGGTGGAGTGGCTTGTGGTGCATACCGGTAACAAACGGTACTTCTAGCTTTTCGGAGCCGCCGGGTCCTGTGACGAGCGCTTTTCTGCTCCAAATTCTATTCATTTATCCCCTACTCTTGCTAGATAGTGTTCATGTATACATACGCCTAGCAACGAGTGAAACGAGGGACTAATAAATATTAAGTTCTCACGACAGCTTCTGGAGCCTGACACTCACATCCAAGCGTATAGGCCGCATGGATGGGCGATACTGCGCCCATAGATTTGGCTCATTCGGCCATCCAAGCTGGCGAGATTTGTGCTCGATAAATCGGGCTTAAGTCCTAACTGGTTGCAATACCTGGAGGTGACGTACATACATGAATAAAACACCCCCCGGTTGCAAGCGAGCCCGAGTGAGGCGTCATGAACCAAGCAAACTCCAACGAGTAAATAAATATCCGCACCTGGCGTAGTGCACACGTTACCAAAGACCAACTCCGCTGCCAGTGACTGTACTTCTAAACAACGACAACATTCTAACGTCTTCTGTTACATCAGATACTCATCTTGCCATAACTCTCTTTTGTTGATGACAATAATCACGCCGTGGCATCTACCATGCAATTTACAGTATGAATATTTAATGCCTCGCTCGATCGCTCCAGGGGCCAAGAACATCAAAGATGGCAACATTCTTCCTACAAAGTGCAGGTTGGCTAGCTTCACTTGCTTCAACTTGGGTCGTTTAGAACTAGAACTCCCTCTATGGACTATTCGGTGACGATGATTTCTCCTCGCTTTTTACCCCCACTTGAATCGATGGAGGGACGCAGAAACGCCCCGTAGCTCAACCACGTAATGTCTACTTAATCATCAAATCTATCCAGGTCAGTGGCCTCCTTCCCCACATGTCTATAAAGCTCTTGTACGAATACACCCGTCTTTCTCTTCTCCCAGTTTTTTCAAAAATTTCCAACCAGTGGGCCTCGCTGACTGAAAAGGAAAGGCCGTCAACCATAAGGGTTATAAAGGCTTGACTACTCTCTTTCACAGTTAGATTCGTTCTTTTTTCCTAACACTGATATTCACTGTTGCGAATGTCCCATCACCCTAAAAAGGTCTCAGAAAAGCTCTCCACTCTCCCGTGCACGTACCCACTTGAAACCATGGAGAACCTCATCGTCCGTGAGCCAACAACCGCCGCCATCGACACCTCCGTTCCTATCTCCTCCCCTACCTCCCTCTCTCCTATTGATGACGACCACATCAGTCTAAACCCCCGCTCTCCGAGCTTCTCTACCGATTTCCTTGAGCGAAACGCCGGGGCGGACCTGAACCACAGCCAGCCGCTCCGCGTCCATTCCCTCGTCCGCAAGCTCGGCACTGCAGCCCTTGCCCAGAACTCTGATGACGGGCATAGCTCTCGGTCAGTTGCCGTAGGCTCCGTGGCCCCCGATGCCCCATTCGCCTTGCGCCCGGGTGTTCTAGACCTCTCCGAAGACGAGGGTGAGAGCGAGCACGAGCCGCAGCAAGAGGTAACTGACACCGATTATGCCACTGATGGTCTCTCGGAGATCGCCTCCACAGTTGCAGACACTCGGCCCATTATAAAGACTTCAAGGGAGAGCACCCACGCCTCCATCTTTGGCCCAAGTTCTTCTACCGCGGCCTATGGACCCGCAGCCGCAGCCGCATCGGCATCCCCATCTGCATCTGTATCTGCACCCGCATCAGCATCAGCATCAGCATCCGAATCCGCAACTGCAACCGCATCCGTATCTACCCCGGCTGCCGCAGTTCAACAGCCCATTGTCCAAGCTCCCGATGCGTCTGCGGCAATCGGGACAATGCCCACCTTCCCACGCGGCATCGGCCCTGCCCCCGGTGAGACTGGGTTCAGCGGCACTAGTAAAAAGCCTAAAACCAAGAAGTTCAGTTTCCTACAGCTTTTGAGGCTCAAGCCTAAGGCACCCCCTGAGGCACCCGCTGCGATGTCGGCTGCTGAGAAGCGTGCCTTAGCCGCGAAGGAGCGTGACAACCGCATCAAGGAGGCCGAGGCTGCGAAAAGGAGGAAGGCTGCGACGCCAACTGACATCGCGCCGTCAAGGAATCCCGCTGTCGTCAGGACCCAGAAGGAGGAGCTCTTGGGAAGGAAGAAGTCCCATTTGAGGGAGGCAAAGACTGAGTTGACCCTTGCCCAGAAGGATGTCGAGTTGTTGATGGAGAGCATTGGGGAGTTGGAGGAGGAGCTTGCTACTTCTGCTCCTGTTACCGCTACTGCCACTGTTTGAACGGTGTCGTAGTTGTAGAGATGGCGGGAGTGCCTATTCCTGGTGAATGGGGCTTTATATAAGTACTAAATTCGTGTTATTACATGAAAAGTAATCAAACTAATGTCGATTGTGGTGGTGGGAAAGTAGCGTTTCTTTATGCCGAGCCTTTTTTTTTTTGTTTCTTTGCGGGGATACACTTTTTGTTATATCTTGTCAATTGCCTACCTTGCTTGTAGTGTATATACAGCGCCATTTAGCACAGCCTATGTATGGTGAGTGTAGTTTCCGGATATGCGGCTGGGTTTGAATATCCTTTACTATCTTTTAGCTCCCTGTTCTCTTCTCCTTCTTCTTCTTCTTCTCCTCCTTCTTCTTTTTTCTCGCTTTTTTTCAATGGCGGAATAGTTGTTCAGCTCTATATGATGCGTCTTACAGCTAGATAGGTGGGTCTTCATAGTGTGGATTATATATTAGCTTAGACGGCGATCAGCTTGGGATTGAATACTGCAATTACTATGTCTGTTTCCGATTGCTGGACTGAGTGGGCGGTGAAAATATAGTATTGGTGAGTTTGTTTTCAAAAGTTCATGGTGATATTATTGCAAAATACAAAACACAAACTAAAGTTGTCTTCTAGCACTACACTGGGGATGCGTTGAGTGAATCATAGGCCGTCACTCGGTCTTGGCTAGTCATAGCTTGGGTGGTATATATTTGACGACGGGAGGTGGCAAATTAGCAGACGTTGCAGAATCAGGCCAACTTATAATTCCCTAGCACTGGCTGAAAAGCCCTAGATTACAGATAAAAGGTCTTTCGCCGTTTTGCCCAAACCTTCTAAAGGCTCTCTAAACACCAGCCAGAAAAAAGAAAAAGTAAAAAAAAAAAGAATCTTCTTAATCACACCAGAGAAAGTCCATGAAGACTGTCGGACGGTTTCTCGTGAATTTAGCAAGGCAGTCTTCAATACTCTAGCCAGTTAGAGAGGTGAGTGTACATTAAACAGACGACTCACCTTGTTGTTTGTCCGTTATTTGTTCTTTGTTTGCTTGTCCTATCGGAATTCGAAATAACCGACTGTTTCTTCGTGTACTCACGTGAAGTGCTTGATAATAAATAGAATCGTAACTGTTGTCTTAATTAATTATTACGGAAAAGGTCTAAAATGACACAGTCTTCGGTAGACGTGCTCTAAAATAACACATGAATGCAAGATGACACAGTTCGGTATAATCCAAAACAAATACATCAATTAGTATACGTATACGTATTGGCTGAGCAATGATAATATCGAAGGGTCGGGTTCAAGTTCGATCTTCACCTTGGCACACTGCTAAGCTAGCTCAACTATCACCTCGGGCACAGCATCCACTATGGGCGGGTGGTCTAGTGGATAGACTGCTCGTCGACACCGAGAGTACCCAGGATACAACTAATCACACATAAGGTCCTGGGTTCAAACCAGGGGTGGGGGTAGCAGTCGCAAATGTCTTAATAAGTCGCTGCAGTACCTTTTGTAGTTTTGTACCTTTTGTAGTTTTATAGAATGCTTTGTTCCTTTTTTCCTTCTCCTTTTTTACTTGTAGTGACAGCGAACTGTGTCTTTTTGCATCATGTGTTATTTCGGAGCACGTATTATACCGAAAACTGTGTCATTTTAGGCCTTTTTTGTAATTATTATTTAAAAGAAGAGAAATTTTCATTTTCTTAATTATTAATAAATAACATGTTGGCCTAATGCCAATACTACATGTACTTGTGTCCTCCATCTCTCGACGTTATCTCCCCCTGCCATTTGCTCGCCACACACTCGCCGCTTACTCATCGCTACTCATACTTCTCTTCTATCAACATACACGTCTCCTGCATCTCGTCTTTGTCGCCACTGCCCGACCCCAATGATCGTGGGGACAGTACGGCATCTGTCCTCGATCGGTCGTGAGGACCCGGGAAGATTGACAGAGGTTGAAAGGAGAGAGGGAGCCCAGGTAAAGGTCAGGCGGTGACCTTGAGTTCTTCTTCCTCTCGAGAATCCCCGAGATGAAAGTTTGGTGACTGGCGTGCTGGCAGTTGAATTGACGGTGGGGGGAAGCCCCGACGAATGAATGCCCGGTGGCATTCGAGTTGATAGGCAACGGGGGGCGAGAGAGGCAGAGAGGGCGTAAGGGAGAGGCCGTGAGGGAGGGAGATGTAGCGGTCTCCTCATGACCGAGGGACCGCCGAGAAGAGCCAAAGAGCGGCCGAGAAAACCACACAGAAGAAGCAGGGGATCAGATTCATTTCCACCCCAAGCGGCAGAGCCAGAACCACGAATGTCATCTACCAGGCCGAAGCACCGGAAGAGTCATCCATCCGTCCCAGTAACATTCGCACCGCCTCCACCAGCAAATGCACCGGGCCTGCGGGGGCAAGGCAGAGAATATCTTCGAACAAACCTGCCTGCCCCCTCCCCCCCTAACACCGACGGTAAGATTATCGAGGTGTGGGTAAACCGAGCCACAAGAATAAGAATAGGTGTTCACGGTCCCGCCGGAGCCGTGAACACCGAAGGAAGAGCAGCACGGTGCTGTTATCTTCATCGGTAGTGTGTTGTAGCACCCGCAGCCACCCAGGATAACGTGGGAGATGGCGGGTCCCCGCAAGGATTCCGCCCATCTGAGGGTGAAGGCTCTGGTCCGGAAGTAGCGAGACTGGAGAGGAAGAAGAAGGCAGAGGCGGAGGCACTCTGTGATCAGGAGTCGATCATCGGAGAGGAAGAAGGCGGAGGAGGCGGAGGCGGAGGCGGAGGCGGAGGAAAAGAGGGAGCCACGAGAGAGGAAGAGGCAATCCTACGGAGAGCATGAGAGGAAGAGGCCGGCAGGCACGGGGATCAAGGAGCGGTCCCGGGCCGAGAAACCAGAAAGCGGAAGCGGGGAGAGAGAGAAGAAGGCAGAGGCAGAGGCAGAGAAAAAAGAGGGGCGGCTAGAGAGGAAGATGAAAGAAAGAAGAGGCCTGTGCTAGAGGACGCAGCACGCAGAAGCACCTAGATCGTAGAAGGCGAACGGGATTCCGGAACCGTAAAACGGCGAGAAGAGGCATCCGGATTGATTTTTCCCAGCCATTATGGCATCTTTGGGTCCAGGGGAGGAGACGCGGACACAGATGTATCACGGGCGATCTTCTGGCCCCGCTAGGCCGTGGGAGAGAACCGCTCCTATTATACCGATATTAGTAACGATTTAGATCTAAATAGGAAGGGAGGAAGAGGAGATTAAACCTACGTTCCAGGTTTTGCACCCATCCCGGATGGGGCAGAAGTCCCCTTTGGCCCCGGTAGGCCGTGGGAGAGAACCCTCTATTATAATCATGTTAGTAACGGATCTTAGAGGGAATGTGGGGGGGGGGGGGGGGGGTCAAACCTCTTTTCCGAGCATTGCGCATGTCCCTGATGCGGTGGAAGTTTTCTCTTGGCCCGGTAGGCCGTGGGAGAGAACCTACTCTATTATAACGATGTTAGAAACGATCCGTACCCTCAGAAGGAGTGAAGAGGACATACATAAGTGCCAGGGGTTGCACCCGCACCAGATGCGGTAGAAGTCCCCTTTTGGCCCCGTAGGCCGTGGGAGGGAACTGTCTATTACAGTGGTATTAGCAATGATCTTCGGAGAGGGTGAGAGAGAAAAGGGGTACAAACGTCTATGCCGGGCGCCGCACCCGCCCAGGATGCGGCACAAGTCCTCTAATGCCCCAGTAGGCCGTGGGAGAGAACCGGCTATTACCAATATAATGTTAGTACGAGTCTAGATCTGCAGAGAAAAAAGAGAGGAAGACAAACCCGGAGCACCAGATGGCGTTGACCCCTGCCTCGATCAGACGGCAGGTAAGATGGCGGAGAGATATCGCTCCGGAGCCTATCCAACACATTAGCAAAAGAAATCGGAATAAAGGAAAAGTAGAAAAGAGAGATTAACTGACCCGGCAGCAGGCAAATGCTGACTATTTCGAGGCTTCGCCCGCAAGCAGATGCCCACGATATATAGGCTCCGCTTTTGGGCCCTTGCTCTCGCACGCAGGAGAGAGAGGGATGGTTTTCTGGAGCCTATTAAACAGTTAGCAAAACGAAAATCAGAAGAACGATAGAAATGAAGATTAACTTACCCAGGAGCTAAATGCTCACGAAGCCTAGGTTTCGCCGCTGTAAATTGCCTCCCAAAGATAGGAGTCAATCAGCCAGCCAGTGATAAAATATCTCTCCATCGACTGCTGGGCTGATGAAACAAACACAAGTAACCACCATTGCCGTGAGGCATTGGGGGCATCGTGATGCTTGTGTGCGAGTATGACAATTTTTTTTCAGGATGAACGGGGTGGGAGGTGGAAGAAGACTGTGGGAGCTGTCGGTGGGCTTAGGGTTTGTGGGTGCGGGGCTATTTAGGGCTTTGGGATTTTGTGACTGCGGGGTAATTTCTACGGCGTGAGGAAGTACATACATACTTGGAAACTGGTACGGGTCGGCTGGGACTTGGGTTGCGGCCTAGTTTGACAGGGTATCGTGGGAGTGAGGTGGTCTACTCTGGGTGGGTGAGAGTTGATACTGCTTGCATGAGGGCGGGCAGGCAGCTCTGGTAGTACAAGTGGGTATATGCACGGGACCGTTGAAGGGGGATTGATCATTGACCATTGATCCCTGTTTGTTGCTATACACGACTCGAGACGCACCCAGACAACCCGGGGGGGGGGGGGGTATCTATCCCATCCAACGCTGGGTCTATCACCTTTCACCGTAATCTCTTTAAAGTATAATATAAACGTGATAGAAAGACGTCTAAATCTAGATGAAAGCCAACAAACGATTCTGATATGGTCTAGCGTTCTAGTGTAGTGACATTTAGTAGCCATCCGCAATAGTAATCTCCGAGTGAGAGGCTACGATTCCAGACTACATTGCTTAAGGTGTAACCGTCCCCAGTGGTGGAAAGGATTGTTTGGTTGGTTTCACTCGTTTTGCAATGTACCATCACTCGAGTAATGATGCTTGTCAGCGGACATGGGCGGCAAATATGGCGAGGGAAGGTGTGTTTCCTGTGCTACCAATAACCCGCTGCCTCCGTAGCCTAAGAGAACTTCCCGACTCGGGCTAGATGTTAGCAGAATAGGTGTCAAGACACGTTACAACAACTATGTGGTTGTAACTGGCTACATGTAAGCATATGCGTTAGCTTCGGGATGCTACAAACCCAAGCTGCGGCACCGACTTGATCCAATCATCATCATTCTCATCTTCCCTTCACTCGACCACTAGGAGTAAGAGAGCCCTCTAGGCCTTAGATAATTAGATCTCGATCACTAACGGCCTGAAGACGTGTATACTTCGAGCCACACAAAATGTTGACTCGCCGATCATTGACCTGACGTTGGGGGTTGCCGCGTAAGCAAGCAACCCTGCGCCCTGACGATCTTATCGTTATCGGATCAGCCCCGCCAACGTCGAACCCTTACATGTGAGCGCCACCCCGGCCGGGGCACATTCCCCGAGTCTTTCTTTTCGGTGTTGAAGGGGCATTCACAGCGGGGTTTCTCTGGAGCCATTTCACAGCTTTCTACGCCAAAGACACAACCTGCAATCAGCTCCTGCTGCTAGCATAATATCTCTGCTGAATAACACACCGCCGCCACTCACGTGCACGCCTGCGACCAGAAGCTTCCACGTGCGTGTTTGGCTTGGCCCCGAGACCCCACCACCGTCCACAGTCGATTTACCTTTACTCCTCTTTATCTCTGTCCTCCCCCCTTCCATCACATAAACACCATCACAGCTCTCACAGCTTCTCTCACAACCTCTCTCCAGCTCCTCCCTTATCTCCCCGTAGCTCTATCACAATGGTAATCCCCCAGTTACTACCCCTCACCATGCTCCCATCTGCCAAAGAGAACAAAGGCTAACTTAACTACCCCCCCCCCCCCAGGCCACCGAATCAAAAAAGCGCCTCGCCCTGGCAATCATAGACTTTCTCACAAACTGCACCAAAGACGGCACCGTTTCCCCCGATGACCACGAATCTCTCGAAGTCGCCTCCCAGTGCATCCAGGATGCCTTCAAAGTAGACCCCACCGACAAAGCTGCCCTTGCCGACGCCCTCGGTGGCCAATCCCTCACAACAATCTACGGCGTCTTCGAGAAGATGAAAGCCAAAGCCACGCCCGCCGCCGGCGCCTCCTCCAGCACCCCCTCTGCAGCCACTCCTAAACCAACCGGACCAAGCGACGCCGACAAGGCCGCCGCAGAGGCCCTGAAAACTCAAGGCAACGCAGCAATGAGCAAGAAGGACTACAAGGCCGCCATCGACCTCTACACTCAGGCCCTGGCCCTCAACCCACTGAACCCAATCTACCTCAGCAACCGCGCGGCCGCATACTCCAGCTCTGGCAACTACGACGCCGCAATCGAGGATGCACAGGTAGCCGTCGACACAGACCCAAAGTACACCAAGGCCTGGTCACGCCTCGGTCTTGCCCGCTTCGCAAAGGGCGATGCCCGTGGCAGTATGGAAGCCTACAAGGCCGGCATCGACGCCGAGGGCAATGGCGGCTCGGACATCATGCGCCGCGGGTACGAGACTGCGAAGCGCCGGGTCGAGGAGGAGGAGGGTGACTCTGACGACGAGAGTGCGCCTGCTACTAGAGGTGCAGGTGGCGGTGGGATGCCGGATTTGGGAGGCTTGGCCAGTTTGCTGGGGGGTGCGGGAGGCGGGGCGGGTGGTGGAGGAATGCCCGATTTGAGCTCGATTATGAGCAATCCGATGTTCTCACAGATGGCCCAGAACCTCATGAGCAACCCGCAGCTGATGCAGGGGCTCATGAATAACCCGAGATTGAGGGATATGATGGAGTCGGTTGGCGGCGGCGGTGGTGGTGCGGGTGGTGCGGGCGGCGCGGGCGGCGCGGGGGGAATGCCGGATTTGGGTTCCCTGATGAGTGATCCTAGTATTGCCGAGATGTAAGTCTACCCCCACTATTCTCTCCTTCTCTTCGATATGGACGATGTGCTAATGACAAGCAACAGGGCAAGAAGCTTCATGGGCGGCGGTGCCGGCGGTGCCGGCGGCGCCGGACGTGGCGCGGGCGCAGGCTCTACTCCTCCTTAGATCTGAGATGTTAAAGCCGGGTGCGGGTGGGTGGGGTGGGTGTTGGTCTATTGTAATTTCCCCTTACGATTAGCTATATCTCCTAGTGCTTCACATTTTCTTTTATTTTCTTCTTTTGTCTTCTTTTTTCTCTCTTTCTGATCTAAACTGATTCCTGTGCTTTCTTCCTGTGGTAATGAAATATATGAGACTTTGTGTGATGTGAAGTTGTGATGTTGCGAGGTTGTGGTTGGGGTATGTGTTTTGTGATGGTGGAATGTGATAGTGAGGCGGGCTGGTGATGAGCTGATGGGTGTAGATTTCTGATACCCTTATCCTAGAAGTGCTCTTTGTTCTAGATATCTCCTTGCTCCTAGACATCTCTCTTTGCTCCGGTGGTGTAGTCTGAAGCCACGATAAAAGTACATGTACTACCTAGAGATCCTCCCGTAAAAATCCAAAAGAGCAACGTCCCATTAACAGCTATTCTTCATTCGTGGGAAGACTACATATATATATATATCTACACACAACTACCCCCCTTGTGCTATAACCACTTAGTAACATCCCCCCACCCCCTTCCATGGTCACACACCTTCCAAACGAGTGACTTCCTGTGTCTCTGCGAGTAAGTGCGAGTGAGCGCCTGTGCTTATGTATGTGTTTTGGACGCCCCCCACAGGATGAGCATGGGGGTTACTACATGTATGTATTGTAGTGCGATCAGTGGGTGGCGGAGGATTGTATGTGGTGTTTATTACTGCTATGGCTACGAGAATTTATACAGAGCAGAGTTGATCCTCATGCTCTATCTGTCGATCCTGCGACTCCCTGTAATGGTAATAAGAGAGATAACAGGTCGGAGATCTGTTAGTAGAGCTAGACTGAATATGCTTTTGGGTGGGGTCGGAATTTCGCACGTTAATAGTCTGAGGGATAGCTAGACTACGAGCTCCTATAATTATACATCGACCGAGAAGTAATACATAAGTGCTAAGAATATGCATATATGGCTGGTCCTATTGTGTCTCTTGTCGAATTATCCCCTATAGCTATGCTATTGAAGCTGCTAACTTTGCGAGTGTCATGTCTTAATTCTATGGCACGCAATTAATTGCGTGCGAGGCTCACCTGATCGATTGATGTTAATTTACCATGTCCTATGTTGGTAGCATTTAAGTACATAACAGCCGGATGGAATTTAACTCTCAAATATATTCGTAGCTACACAGCATTAATTCCTCCATAACGGTATTGTTCGATAACCTGCATGTACAGCGGTAGGTAATAAGTGATTGAACGCTCTGAGATCGAGTACAAACACCAAATGTTGGTGGCGTTTTACCAAAATAGGTATTGCCCTGTTCCATCACTTATTACCTACCGCTGTACATACATATACATAGCCCAGGTACTCTACAATACGGTACGGATCCGTTACGTTATTCCCGTTAATGTGCTAGTAATGCAGTAAGAATACGGTGTTCTTTTTTTGTAATCCTGTATTATTCCGTATTATTCACTGAATCCCGTAGTCATACAGTACTGATTTCGCCCCCGTTTTTTTCGTACTGTACTTACGTCGCGCCGCGCGTGGGGGGGGGGGGGGGGGGGGGGGAATATCGGGAACTAGCTCCAGCCCTGTATATGTTTTTTACTTCAAAGGAGTCGAATATAATATTCCCAAAAAAAAATATAAAAAACAACAAAACGGGCAGTATTGAATAGCATTTTAAGGATTTTTAGCAGATGTAGATCTCCGCTCATGTTTGGTAAAAATTGTAGACAAAAAACTGAGGTGATGCATCAGGTTACGTTGCAACTATTACGGTAGGGACTAGGCTCGTCCCCAACCCGTCTGCTTCCATGCTTCCAGGGGAACGGGCTGGGTACGTATGAGACTACGTGGAGATAGGTTACGTACATACTCTACCCAAAAGGAAATATGTGTATATCAGGTCAACCACTGCAGGGCTCCTCCAATCCATCCGTCCCAGTTGCAGGCTGCAGTACGTATGCAGCACCCTCAATTAACCCCGGTAAGTTAGGTATGTGCAGGGTAGAGGACATCTCTAATAAGAAGATCATCGATCAGGCCGGTGAAAAAAGCAAAAACAATTTACATCTTGTCGGATGACAAGTTCTCGCGATTTTTGCATGGCAATTAGAAATTTGCCCAAAGACTAATCCAAAATTAAAGTCGGTAATCAGGGTTCATACCTAGGAGGCGTGTTCAGCACTCTTATCACATAACATGCATCTCCTTTATATCTTTCCATGACCCATCCTCATGCAAAATCACGAGAACTTTTGTCACCCAACAAATATACGTAAGTATCTAGCTAGGTACACGGACTAGCTATAGGTTCACGGACCAAGCAGGATGCGAAAATTTGATGGTTCGTCTATCCGGGTCCAATATGGGGTATCAACTGACAGCATATCGTGGGGGACCTATAAAAAGGAACAACAAAATCTGTTAGGAAAGGTAACTAACCTTCGCTTTTTTACGTGAGAGTCAGCATTTCACTGCTCGAGAGCTTATATGTAGGGGATGGGGAGGACAGAATCGACAGTACGTCCGCGTCATATATATATTCACCGTATGTCACTCGATCACGATAAATCTCCTCTGTTGACGAATAGGGGTGCTTGATCACTCATGACTGATTACAAACAATGATTTCGCATCCCTGCCATGCATGCCTTCAACTCTGCCCGTCGACAGACGGTATTTATTCGTAGAGTTGCGAGACAATAAGGGCCAGTATAAGCCAACCACAGGTAGACGTCCATACATACATGCATACAAGCTTTGATGTAGAGTATCCTTGCTGCGAAATTTGCGGTACTGTCTTTTTCTGACGTTTGCAAGACGTAAAATAGGCCCATGGGCCGCGTTTACATAATGGTACGTACATGTATTCAACAACAATCGCGCCGACAAACGCCAGGAAAAAAGCTATCTCTATCCAGGGATTATCTCTCGAAGTTTTCCATAGTAATTTGACCTGGAGGGCAGAGAGCTAGCTAGCTACATACATGTATGTACATACCAATTGCAAGCCCTCGAGATTTTGCGGGAGAGCACATAGAGACTGTATATGTATGTTACCGCTATCCCTTGGGCCGGTGAGACATACAGAATCCAGGACTTCCTATTAAAGCAAAGCCAAGTCTTGTTTCCTCGAATGATAGAGCGCGGCTTAGTGATTAAGCATCAGGCTCAGTGACTTTGCCACTGGAAATCCCTACTGAGATAGGAAGTCCTGGATTCTGCATGTCTCACTGGCCCAAGGGATAATTCCAGGTGCATCACTCCCTACATGTAATTATTATTCGGTGATACTTTTCACTGCATGTATGTGTCTCGGCAGTAGTTTTCCGAGATCTCATCTTATTTGTCGGGATGTCAATGTGTACTCTACGTAGAGTACGTTGAGGTGTATGCCGTATTATCTAAGATAACCTGAGATGGGAGGGGCGACGTAAGCAGTCTTTGACGCAAGCAGTACAAACCTCGAGGATCTTCGATTTTTAATAAAGTAATCTGCTAAGTACGTATGCAGGCCTCTATTTCTTAACCCGAAATCGTAAGGATCAGAGGCCCTGTGCTAATAGGATGTCCTTGAGGGGCCGGTATATGCAAATCATATAAGATATTTTCTGATCCTACACTTTGAGTACGAGTCGTAGTACTAACGTTGTACTACATACCTCAATTTTTATAACCTCCAGCTGTGGCCCAGGGTTATTAAGTAATCATTCATTGCACTGATATTCCTTATTGAATGTAAAGATTGTTTAATTTTAGTTTTTTCAATTTATTGATACTCGCCTTATATGTCTTTCATGACTGGTGTGTGTGGCAAGGCACAGTCAGCAGTTTTGTAGGTGGTATGCGCTCAGTATAATACACGTCAGATATGCGTCCGCAGATAGCCTCGAGGGGTATTCTAGAAACGGTAATATTTTTTCTCTGCATTAAAAGTCATTGGCCAATATTGATTAAAGCCTAACACCAATAATAATATGGTTCGAAAACCATCAAGCAATATGATCTGCCCTCTGTCAATGCTACCCCCATAATCGAAGTCGAAAAATGGTCTCAACACCGGCGCTGTGGACACAGTAAATTTTTATAATTCACTAGTTAAGTGACTACATGTAGGTACAGCCGTCACCAATAATCACTCGCGAAATTCGCATGGTTATGACTGCCTGGAAAACCTCTTTTTTCTTCCCATGAAGATTTTTAACGAGAGATATGTACTCTTGTATGGGAGAAAGAACCGGAAAATGCAACAGAGTTAATATTTGTATGGTAAAGCGGCGCCACTCCATACAAATAATCTCACTTGCATTTTCTGGTTCTTACGCATGACACCCGAGCGTATGTATGCAACACCCATGGTTCAGCACTTCCAACCCGCGATGGTACGGTACTCCACATATATCCTTTCTGTACAGATCGGCCCTTTGTATGCATGAGCGTACATACAATAGTACAGTTACCACTTTGACAAACGCAAAATATTCGGATCGTTTGACCCATAGATCATAAGGTAACTACCATGTGCCAAAAGAAATTCCGATGTTCCGACAGTACGGTGACTAGATGACTAGAAAGGGTCCCGAATTGAGTGTTTATAATTATGGCGGGTATTTTGGAACCATGAAATGCAGCCAATGAAGGTCAGCACAAATCTAGACTAGTCTATATAGTCTGGTTTTCTAGTTGTAACTTCAAGTATGTTAAATACTACTATCCCTTAAGCTGTCGATGCTGACCCCCCTATAACAGAGGAATTAAATTTGTATGTGAGATCTATTATTTGATAAGAGAGATAACGGGATCTGTTAGTAAAGCCACACCGAATTTACTTTTTTAGGGGGGGGGTTCAGCATTTTCGCGACAGCTTAAGGGATAGGGAATCTGATAAGTGTATATTGTGTATAACTCATGTCACCGACTCTCGGACCTAAAGTACGCTACATGGTGTAATAATCAGCAACTTTCCTTATATTACCAATATATATATCTCAACTACCGCGAAACGTACACACACATTCTCTCACTACTATGTACCAGGAGAAATGTACAAATTTACATATTTCTCACAGATAAAGCCATCGAATGCCCTTGGGATAAATCAAGTGATCCTTCTCGCATACGGCAGTGATGCATCCACCGACGGCGTTTTTCGTGTTGCCAGTAAAGAATCCTCTGTGATGCTGGATTTTTGTGAGTGTCCTCACTGAGTGACTCATGTATCCCTTAATTGATGAATTCACACTATTTCGGTCGCCGGCCCGTCTGCCTGCATGTTGTATAAGCGGGGCGGCCTCCGAAGCCGCCCGCAACGGAACTTTACCCCCGTCATCCGGTCTATCCTATCGACAGTAAGTCAACCGTTTCCATTAGCCCATTCTCTGTGATCTTGTGGAGCGTAACACTAACCCCCTCTTTCTTTTTGACTGAAGCCTCAGCAAAGTCATTCCATAACCATGAGATCTCGAGATGAATGTCGATGCCACTTCGACCAGTAAATATGCCAACAAGTTTCATCGTGCAGGTGTGTTCATCAATAATATCTAACAATTTCAGCACGTATATCGGTCATCGCTGGGTCCTCTGGTCAGTTCAGTTCGTCTTGAACCTGTTTTCTATCTCAATTAGTCTGGCGACAAGCTAAAATTCACGCTGCCCTCTTTCGCGATCGCCGAAGTTAATTATCCATAGATAACCACACTTAATTGAAGGATGTGCTTCCATAATTACCATTTTCGTAAATTAAATCACGGGATTAGGAATATGATCGCTTCTACTATCAGCTCTAGAGACTGGGCTTTAGATCAGCAATTATACTTGGTCTACGTGCCTTAAAAACGAAAACAACCAACTCAAAAACAATTTGATCACCCTACGTACATTCTCTTCTAACCTCTAACCACACCTTCAACTCAGGCTCTCTCAGTGCCAGCCATCTACCCGACCCTTAAACATTCTACTTGGTGCTTCGATCGATATCTTCGTAATATTCAGGCTATTTATCTCAGAATATCTCCTTGGTTCGCTGCCGCCGACTTCTCAATGAACCTCAAACACCCATAGCTGTATGAAAGATTTCTGACCTTTGTAGGTAGTACCTCTCTGTGTTTGTAGGTCCCTGTGTTGTATATCTGTACGTCTCCCGAGCGCGAGTCCGCTATCAGTTCTTGCCGACGTCGACCTTATAATCACAATATAGTCAGTCAAGATAATTTGAACGACCAAAATCAAATTCCACACCCACATTCGATCCACCGCTAAAGCTAGCAAAAACAAGCTCTTATGTCTCTCAATTCTCCTCTTAATCACATCTACTTCACCCTCCCTAATCGGCCATTTCAACCTCTCTATAAGCCCCTTAAGACCTTTCTTCAGCTCCAATATCTCCCTCAAAATATTCAAATCCTGATTACATCCTTGAACCGGGCCATCCTCACCACCAAGTGTTTGTACAGCATTGGTCAGTGAGTCTGGATGTTCACGGATATGATCTCGAAGTATTTTGAGAACTTCGTGGAGTGAATTGAGTTCTTCAATTAGCGCCGTGATCTCTTTCTTGGAGCGCTTTACCTTTTCAATATACTGATAGCCTAGAATTGCAACGTTGGCTGATAACTGGATAACTGTAATAATGCTTGCTGCTAGAGCTAACTCCGCCATTGGACATATTCTTGAAGAATCGTAGTCTATATGTATAAACGACGTGTACTGTATCGAGAATGAATTGAAGAAATTTGAAGAAAGAAAAAAACTGTAGCTTTATCAACCTCATATAAGTGCTCGTAGGCGTGAGGTACATATATACCTGGATAGCAGCAGCTGGGGATTAGGGCTTGGTTTCTTTTTACTTGAGCTGTCACGACTAGCAAATTAAAGGTTTATCCCTAGATGGGTAATGAGTGATGCAAGTGATAGCTCACGGATGAATCAACTAGTGATTGCGTTGTACTGCGGGTGAGCAGAGTAGGTACATCCGGCCCATGATTTCATAAACTGAGCTCGGCAACGTTACTTCAGCCAATTAAATTTTGACATATGCACACCTACTATGTCAAGTTAGCTGGCACACGCTAATATAGGTATTGCTATCGAGAAACAAATCACAATACAATACTCATAGACTTAAGTTTATAAATTGCAGTGCTATTGTCAGATTTGTGCGAATAACTACGCATGCGCATTGCGCAGCACCCAACTTATTCGATGTTTAACTAATATAAAGGTATTACCGCCTTAGGAAAATCAGTAGTGATCCATTGAATTGACTGATTCATTCGTGTATGCAGGTTACGACATGGGAAAAAGTACGGAAAACGACAGTACATATTAGAGAAGTACCTCCATATTAGATTAGAATACGAGATCATTGATCCACGCTACAATATGAGCCAAAAAATGAGAATGGAGAGGCACATCAGCCATGTGCGAATTGAATTCACCCAATGACGAGAGCAATGCAACTTTGCTGGCAGATGACGACTCCTAGATCTGGAGTAGAAGTCAAGGTACGGGCTATGATACGAAATCTCCACTAGATCGTGACAGATGTCGAGTCAGGGATTGTGATAGGATATACTGGACCCTACATCTAAAAGCCAAAATTCCGGGTTACATACATGTATGTACCCTTAACGAGATCTGGATCAAGCTACCTGCGAGGCCACTACGATATTCGCTAAGGCACTTCACCAAAATCAAAGACAATGGATTGGAATCTTGGTTGATCGACTTGAGATAGATTCTATGCAACAAGATTTCACCCTTGTTAAATACATCGGTTTCTATAAAAAAAGACATGTCCTCTAAACCCCCCTATCACTCCCCGCAGACCACCTTAACAAAAAGGCGCACGGTGAATGACTCCAAACGGCGAAGGGGAGGTTCCAAAGAGACTAATACTCTTCCTCTGCTGTCCACACCCTCATTAAACGTCCTGGAAAAACTGGCGACGAAGGGCTCTAGCAATATCAGAGTTAAAAAATTCTACTGAGGGGAAGAAGAGGGGTGGGGGGTGGGGTCGACTTAAATAGTTGTCGCTCGTGCTTCCAAGCCACCACACCTTCTTCCAAGCCATGCCAGAATAGGTACTAGTATAGTGGAGCTTTTTGACCGCTTAAGCCTTGGCATTTGACTATTTATGGACGCGAAATGTCTGGGACTTCGTCCCTCTTTTTCTCTCCTCTTTACTCATTTTACGAGCAATTTTTATTGTAGGCGCCTTCGGCATGGTTTTCATTAACTATCTACCGGAGGTCTCCTCTACTAGTTGCCCGAGAACAAGCACACGGCTCCGCAGCTGGAGCACTCTAGGGCTCGCCCTGTGATGATGTCTTCCTTACCAGCGATGCTACATACTGACTTCTGGAGGTTTAAAGTCTGGATAGATACGTATTTAGATAGATAATAGAATGATTTAAACTCCAAACCATTTACTCCAATTAACTTCATAACTGTGATTAATTAAAACTTTTAAACCCACAGGAAAGAAAGAGAAAAAACTATCGTACACCTAACTACGCCCATCCCATTAAATCTAATCACTATCGCTGTCCTCTACAACGACCTTCTTCCCCCCCTTCTTCTTTCCACTCTTCTCCTCCCTCATTCCCAATATCTACCCTCACAGCAACCATTAGCAACCACTCCACAGCAACAGCCAGCTCCCCCAAAGATAGAAACCCACCCTCATCCGGACCTCCCTCTCCTTCTCGCTGACCTTCCCAGCTCCTTTCAACACTGTTACGTTCTTCGCTACGATCTTGCTCTTCTCCATCTCGAGGACCTCTTTCTTCGCCTTGGGCTTCCGCGCCTTTCGAACACCCGCTGAGGGCTTGACCTTGACGCCGCGGCGACGGGCGAGAAGTGCTGCGAGGGCGGTGGAAGCGGCGGCCTGGGTTTCACTCATGCTGCTACTGCTGGCGGTAGAGGTGGTGGGAGTACGCGCCATTGATGTGAGGGATGTATTAGGAGCTGAATTGATACTGAGGAGTGAGTGAATAGGTATTTGCAGAATTCGGTGACGAGAAAAAAATACTGGGGTTTAATTCTAATGATGACTAAGCAACTAAGATTGGCTCGATTAAGAAGATCTACTCTACAAATCATTGATCTAATGGTTTCTTGAACTACGTGTAGTTTCAAAGGAGACCCTCCGTATTATTAGTACGTATACCGTCGGAAATTCAATGTCTATTCTGACTATTGTGTCCAATTGCTGCTTTAGTGGAACTTCCGCCATCAATGCACAATCTCGGCGTCCCACTACCACCATGTACTTCTTAGACAATGGTACCAGCACATTATTCTTTTAAACTATATTCGGCGCCCGAAACAAAAAACACCCGGCATTAGGCAGCCACGCAAATATACTTTGCACCAAACGGCAGTGCTCTCGCCTGACTACTCGAAGGCGCATATGACTATATGAAAATTTGAGGCTCCGTCGTTGGTAGGTTACCCTCGGACCCACTATTATATTGTAAGGCAATTACTCTCCGCGATGTTGTATTATATCTCATTGGATAATAATAACAGTCTAATCCTTAGATAGTTTCTAATTGTCCGGCCACTCTTGTCCTGTCATAAACCCAACCTGGTTGGATGGAAAACACGATATGATAGTCACCATGCCTTGCTGTCAATGATGATAACGTGCGCACTAACTAAATGGTTAAATATACAGCAGCCATGGAAATCGCCGGCCGGCTGGAGGACACCAACGTATCGACTTCAAAGCCTCGAATAAGCCTAAAGGTACTAGATCTCGGAGAGTAGTCCGTCCGTCTTGGAGCCTAAAATGAGCCTGTGCGTTCTTCAAAACATGGATGGAACTACTCCGCGTATCTGGAACTATTTCTATGTAAAGATTGCACTATCTCTAGAGGATTACCCTCAGTGACGACCTAGCTAGATCCAATCACGGATTGCCCATCAAGATGTTCTACATCCATAGGGGAGGAGAACCCGGAAGTAAAGTAAACCGGCTTTATATGCCCCTACTGAGTACGACATGTGGAATCTTGGAGCCTAGAGAACTGCAGAATGTGTATAGTGGGGGCTAACTAGATCAGATGAACCTAACCCAACCGCTGCCGGTGCGCTGGACTAGTTGTATTCCCAAAGAACGGGCGTGGATAGGGTATCCCATTAACGAATGAGGTATGGATTTAGTGCCCTATTTACAAAAGCACTGGAATTCCAAGCCTTATTTATAGATATTCTTTTGCAACTATGCAACCATAATCCTCTGCTACTAGATGTAGTGTGGTCCGCGAGCCAGCTCGAGCCGAGTTGACCCATAAGTTCGAGCTTTTGATGAAGGTGGTAAAGTGGGTCGAGCCGGTGGTCAATGATTGGCGTAACACGTATGTGCGTTTTCATTGGGAAAGCAGCCAGGCCGATAAGATAGATCGCTGAAATGGGCGTTTCAAAAGGGTAAAAGGTGTTTGTAGCCCGCCCATCTTCTCCTCACAGCCCCCACAGCCCAGGTTAAACGAAAAGTACATGGTTTGAGCTCGAGCCTAACCTCGAGCCTTGAGGGAAAAGGCTCAAGCTGGCTCGGGCTCGCTGAATGACAAGAACTGCTCTCAATGAGCCAAAAGCTCAAGCTAGCTCGGCTCATGGACCACACCATCTGCTACACAGCAATACTCAGAACAGCTCCTGGGCTAGCTAGCACTGAGGACTTTGGGGGCATTCCCGTCGGTTTCAAGAGCCATTTGGAAATTATTCCCCTTGTAAGATATCTAGCTCAAGATACAGCGCACGTACTGGTCAGTGACGAGGACTTGGAAAGTCTTCTCTTACAGGCCCGCCACATATATGATAAATTTAAGCTCATCTCATCCATCAGCGGGATTCAATCACTGAGCTTTTTTGAGAGCCAAATAGCTCCCCCTAGTCGTCAACATCCCACTACAGTCCACCCTCCCTATAAGGGTACCAAAGCGGTGTGAAGTCGTACCCTTATTGAGCGTTCAACCGTAGTAACCGAGTTAAGGACCCAATTGGGTCCCACTTGAAATAAAGTGACCTTTCTTCAATTCACAGCTTCGTGAGTACTATATTAGGAGCTCTTGTTGGGATCGCTTGATAAACCCTCCCGCCTCTTTGTTATTAGTGAGCAGGGCTGAATCATATCGGTTTTGTGTTTTGATTGAGGTTGGAGTTGCAAAGTACCCAACTGGAACCTCAGGCCTCTACGGCTCATGGGATACACAGGGGGGGATTTGTGCCTACGAAGGCGATTATAGCCCGAGAGCCCATACCGTTATAAAGGCGGTTACCCTTATAAGAGGTACCCTTATAGGGCGATTGGACTGTACTATATTGTGTTCCTGAATATGACCACGTTCGTCGCTGGGATAGTAACTACAGTGTGATTCTATAATCATGGGATGTCACTCGGTCCCTCAAGATTGCCCCCAGTTTTCGTCTGTGGCGACTTTGACACGAGAGGCATTATACACACTTATCTGAACATATCGGCCGTGCTTGGGAGAATTCCGTTTGAGTGGTAACTTAGATACATGTACGTAAAGAAGTTGTTGGTTCGAAGAAGCTCCTGGTGAACCGGTGAAGGGGGACCATGTCAACATATAAGCAGCTACCTACTAGAAGTTGCCTCAGGGTTTCCATTCCTCTATCTACACTAATCATTACGGTTACTTCTATAAAGACCACCACCAAAACCAGCACCGATCTACACCTACACCTACACCTATACCTACACCTACACCTACACCTACACCTACATCCACCCAACTTCAACCCTAACCCATCCCACCGCACCACCGCACCCCTTACCCTCACTACCACCACCACCAGACTACATAAAACCCCTAACCCACCCAATTCCTACTCCCCCCTAGCTTTCTCCCCCACTCCCCGGCACTCCACTCCCTAGCCCAAGACCCAGCCACCCTACCCTACCCTAGGCAGAGTACCTACCGTACCAAGCATACCCTCTACATACTCTAGCGCATGGCCCGTGCGCTACTAACTACATGTACTAACTAACGCAGGCACCGCGCACTCGGGCGTTTTCTTGGGATGCTTATATGTATCTTAACTACATGTACACACCCACCCACCCGCTAGAGTACTCTATAGGGATGTGCACATGTATGTATGTGTGTGTGTGTGTGTGTGTGTGTGTGTATGCATGGGATAGGAGGTTGATCTGATGATCCTTTTTTTTTCTCTCGCACAGACGGGGAGGGGGAGGTGGGTGAATGGGAGAATGGGAGAGAAAGAGTGAAGTGGATAAAAGTGGAATTCCATGTCTACATGTGCGCCTGCTGAAAAGGAAGGAAAGGGAGGAAGGAAGGAAAATAGAGTTATAAGAGGTGCTAGCTATATAGCTTGCTGGCCAGACAGCTGGGTGGGTAAGTCGGTGGGTGGACGAAAAGAAGCTGGCTGGCTGGCTGGCTGGTGAGGATGGCTAGAGTGGTAAGGAGGTGAAGAGGGGAGAAAGAAAAAGAAAAGAAAACCTAAACAAACAAAAAAGCCCAAAGAAGATCCCACAAACCCAATAAGAAAGAAAAAAAACAATACAAAAGACACAAACAGCCGAAAAGCGAAAAGCGAAAATCTTACTATCAAAACACTACACAACCCCTCCCTCCCACCACGTCTAACGCACCGTCCTATCCACCCTCGCCCTCTCCGCCGCCGGCAACTGTCTCCCCCCCGCATCTCTCACAACACCACTCCGCCTCTCCACCCCGCCCACCCCCTCCTCGTCGCTGCTGGACCCATCGCCCCAAGCGTCCTCATCGCCAATGCTATGCCTCCTGTTCCTGCCGCCGCCGCCGGCATTGCTCGTGAGGCGCGCCTGCTCGTCGTCGTCGTCGTCGTCGCCGTCGAGATCGCACTCTGGCGGCTCGACCCAGCCCGCGGGCACGACGCACGGCAGCGCAACGCCGATGGACGCGGCGCGGTTCAGGTATGCGGGCGCGGGCTGGCCGGTCAGCGCCATGCACAGGTGCGAGGTGAAGTGGTTGCAGTTGCGCGTGAGGAGGTTGTAGCTGGGGCCTAGGAACTCGTTTGATGCCTATATTTCCCCACACCGTTAGCACCAGTCTGTTCTGTCTACCCGTTTCCCTCTCTCCCTGGGGGTACGAAGCCGGGGGACGAACCTCGCGGATGATCTCGTTGATCTCGTCCTCGCTGGCATATGTGAAGCCGTGGAGGATCTCGGTGCGGAAGGTGCCGCCGGGCGGGACGGTACGCGGCTTGGTCCAGTAGACGCCGGTGAGGCCGCGGCGGTCGTGGCCGCCGAAGGCGTATTCGCGGTCGTTGATGACGACGCCGGAGTGTAGGAGGCCGACGCCGAGGGTCCAGACGATGGTGGAGAGGCGGCCGGGCGGAGGAGGTCGTAGGCGTTGATGAGGATCTTGGTCTTTGTGAGTGTTGAGCGGGTGGTGGATTGGGAGGCGCGGGAGGGCAGCATTGTGGTGGTGGGTGGGTTGTGTGCTGCTGTGTGGTGTGGTGAAGTGGTTGGTTGGGGGATTGGGGGGGATTGAGGATTGGAGGTTTGGATGTGGATGGGGAGGGGATGGGATGGGCTGTTGGTGGCCTTTATTAATTGGTGTTGGTTGTGGCAGTGGTTGTGGTGATTGTTGTCGTAAGGCGGTGGTGGTTATCTATGCAGATCGAGAAGAGAGCTATGTGAAGCAGACAGACAGACAGACAGACAGGTAGATGTAGGTACTCGAGTCAATTGTTATACGGGATAGCTATCGATATCTACTCTGGATACAGCTGATGATGATGAGGGGACAGTAGAGGAGACAGCTGCAATGGTAGGAAGAGAAGTAGAAGTAGAACAAAGCTCCACGAGCACCTGGACAGGTTGGTTGACAGCTGATTGACTGCTCCTTCTCTCGCTCAGCTGAGGATGGAGACCTGCTACCGCCGCTGCAGGAACCAAAGCCGCCCACGCCCACAGAAAAACCAAAAGATTTCACCCAGCACTGGCACGGACACCACACAACGAACTCGGCCCAGTCAGTCAGCCCAAGTCAGGATGGAAGTGGAAGTCAGCAAGTCTCCAACCAGACCGAACACGCGGACAGTAGGCACCCTAACCCATTCTATCTCTCGGAGCAGCTGCACAGAGCCTCAGTCAGTTCCTCCCACACAGCTCTCACACAACCCCCCCCCCCCCCCCGTGAAAGCTTGCCTCTGAGACAAGTCTGGGGAATGCCATCCCATCATTTATGTATCTAGAGCCACGACAGGTCACACCAACCGAACCGAACCAACCGCACGGATATGTAGGTTTTGTGTGACTGTGGCGGTGCATTGCGGGACCGTCGTGTCAGCGCCACAACCTCAACGCCTCACAACGCGGGGTTAGGAAAAAAAAATGAGAGCAGAGCACAGCAGCCTCCTCGCATCCCCCACCTGGTTGTGTTGCTTTCAGTTTGTGATACGGTAGAAATAAACCAGCAACCAATCCCTCCTCCTCCTCCCCCCCAGAGTTGAAAAAGTGAGAAAGGTCCATATCCTTCTCACGTTACCCCTCATCCGCAACAACGTCGCTGCTGCTCCTTCCCAGGCGCTGCACAAAACATCTCTTCAACCCCACCACCACCACCTCCTCCTTTGCCCCACCACAACAGCAGTTTGCACAGTCCGTCTTTGGGCAGTCGAATCAGAAGTTTCTACTCGTCTTCACACGCTCGTACGCGAAACGCAAGATGCCGCCAAAGAAGGCCGTCAAGGAGGAGAAGATTATGCTCGGGAGGCCCGGGAACAACTTGAAGAGTGGAATTGTAAGTCTATCTCGAGGGTTGTGACACTATTTTTATTTTTTATTTTTAAATACTATTATTTTTTATTTTCTCATTTTCTGGTTGTCTGGGTGATGCAATTTTTCGCCCTCCCTTCCCTTCCCTTCCCGTTCCGCTCTTTTTTTTTTTTTCCTTTGTGGGCTGGGTGGGACTGGTTTATTAGCCCCCCCCCCCCTCCCGGATTCATCGTCACATATAAATTGGCACACGGGCTGACCCAACCTTCTCTCCTCCACCATCAAAACAGGTCGGACTCGCCAACGTCGGAAAGTCAACTCTTTTCCAGGCCATCACAAAATGCTCTCTCGGCAACCCGGCTGTACGTCCCAAGCCAGATCCTCCTCCACCATCTTGACAAGATGATCATTCTTTAACACCCACTTTTCCCCCCTCTTTAGAACTTCCCCTTCGCGACCATCGACCCCGAAGAGGCACGCGTCGTTGTTCCCGACGAACGCTACGACTGGCTCTGCGACCACTACAAGGTACATTTCTTCCCCTCCCTTCCTTTCCTCCACCAATTGAACTCCGCTGAGCTCACCCAAGCCCCGCTCACAAGTACCCGCCAACCTCACGGTCTACGACATTGCCGGTCTGACCCGCGGCGCCTCGACCGGCGCCGGTCTCGGAAACGCGTTCCTGTCGCACATCCGTGCCGTCGACGCCATCTTCCAGGTGGTGCGCTGCTTCGACGACGCCGAGATCATCCACGTCGAGGGCGATGTCGACCCCGTGCGTGATCTCCAGATCATCAACGACGAGCTGCGGATCAAGGATATCGAGTTTGTGGAGAAGAACTTGGAGGCCCTGAAGAAGCAGACGGGCCGCGGCGGCCAGAGTCTCGAGATGAAGAAGCTCAAGGAGGAGCAGGCTATCGTGGAGAGCGTGCTGAGCTGGTTGGTGGATGAGAAGAAGGATGTGAGGAAGAAGAGCTGGGGGAACAAGGAGGTGAGAATTCTTTTTGTGCTTTTTTTTTCTTTTTTTCTTTTTCGTGTGCAATTGCACTTTTTCCATGGTTTTTTTTATACCATGTTGCCCTCCAACTACAATGATGATAAAGGGTATTATACCCGAACACAAACCCAGCTCGTTGAAAGGCCTCACATAAACGCAGAGACCCTCATGAGATACCATTTTGTGTCTGACACCTCCCCACCACACTCGCACTTTCCTCCCCCCAAAAAACCAAAAGAAAACCCCCCCACTAACACCCCCCTCCCCAGGTCGAAATAATCAACCAACTCCAACTCCTCACCGCCAAACCCGTCATCTTCCTCATCAACCTCTCCGAAAAGGACTACATCCGCCAAAAGAACAAGAACCTGCCCAAGATCAAGGCCTGGATCGACGAGCACTGCACCGGCGACGTCATCATCCCGCTCTCGGTCTCGTTCGAGGAGCGCCTCACGCGCATGACCGACGACGAGGCCGCAGAGGAGTGCAAGCGCCTCGGCGTCAAGTCTGCCATTGGCAAGATCGTCGTCACCATGAGGGCCGCCCTGCGGCTGGCATCCTTCTTCACGACGGGACCCGACGAGGTCAGGCAGTGGAGTATCAGGAAGGGGACGAAGGCGCCGCAGGCGGCGGGGGTTATTCATACTGGTGAGTTTTTTTTGTCTACAAAATTGTTTTTTTTTAAAAAAAAAAAGCATACTGACTGTGGAAATAGACTTCGAGAAGACGTTCATCCAGGCGGTCATCTTCAAGTACGATGACCTGAAGGAGCTCGGCGACGAGGCGGCCGTAAAGGCTGCTGGAAAGCTCCAGACGAAGGGGAAGGAGTACGTCATGGAGGACGGCGACATCGTGCTCTTCAAGGCTGGTGCTGCGAAGTCTTGAGATGGCGGATTATTTTTTTTCTTCTTCAATCTCGTCTTTTTTTTTCTTCTCAGCTCCTCCCGGTGGGCTATTTAGTGTAACAAATATGAAAAGATTTGCACTGAAATTTTTTTTTTCCTGCTCTTGTGTGATGTGACTTCTTTGTGACATTTTGTACTCTTGATGCTCGGCGCTTCAACATGTTCTTTAATTTATCTTAGGTACCTACCCGTGCGCGTGGAAGGTTCTACTTGACACTGTGAGACTTTTTAACCAGACTTTTTGACCAGACGGACAGACGGACAGACACACACCATCACTCGGTCCCACTCGGCCCCAACCACCCGGTCCGGTCTAGACTTGTCCCCCCCTTTCTTCCCACGGGGGTTAACGGGGTAAACGGCCAGTACCGGCCCTCGGCTCCGTGAAACAGCTGCAGGGTGAGACACCCACCGGGTCGGGGTCTCAGCTTGTGGGACCTGGGGTTGGGTTGGGGTTAAGGTTAGAGGACGTTGTTGTCGTACGGAGTGAGGTAGGTAACTGGGTGGGGTGGGCTGGGTATGTTGGTACTGGAAGCACGTGTACGGGGAGGGTGGTCGAATTAGTGGTGGGGACGGGGAGGCGGTTGGAAGGGGAGGGAGAAAAGGGAGAAGAGGGGGGGAAGGCGGGAGGGGAGCGAGTGAGAGGTTGTGACTACTTAATATTTCTCCACCACCCCGACCGTCAGAACAGCTTAAACGAACAACAGCAAGAAAAGTGTCGTCTATACAACACAACATCCCTTCGCCTAGTAGGCGGTTCCCCAGGCCCCTCCTCCTCCTACCGGTCTGTCTGTTAGGCTAGCTAGTCGAGGGGTGATCATCAACGGCGTACGCCCTCCCTAGCTCTGGCTAGCTCGTAGGTAGGGTCGACCACAAACAAACTGGCGAAAGCAGCGGACGTACGGCTAGCTGTGAACATTCACGCGAACTCTGCCACTCGAGTAGGAGAAGGGCTGGTTGGTACTCGACGGCTTGGGTGTTTGAGAGGGGGAGAGTAAGGGGTATGTATGAGCTCATAGCTGGAATTAGTGGAAGGGGTGGGGGGGTTGGTTTGCTTTTGTTTCCCACCCCCCCCCCCCCCCTCCCAAATTTCGGTAGGTAGGTAGGTAGGCGATGAAGATACGGGGGGGCACGTACGGTCAGAAGAAGGAAGGGAGGGACGACACTGGATCAAAGCCAACGAGCGTGGGACCATGACTGTAGGGTGTAACGGCGTGCATTCGAGTTATAGTCTGGGGCTGGAGGGTGGGGTGGATGTGGCATGTTCAGGTTCATGTCCAGGCTCAAGAGATCCAGAAAAATTATCACTACCCATCACTCGCGCCCAGCCAACAACAATCCCCGAGTCCAGTCCAAGAACCTAGCCAACAATTGAAGTATAAAGGGCCATGCCTCATTCGCCATGACAAGACTCCGTGGCGCAACGGTAGCGCGTTCGACTCCAGATCGAAAGGCTGCGTGTTCAAATCACGTCGGGGTCAATCAGTGCTCCGTAAACCTGCTGCTCTCCTGTGTTTCGAGTGGCTTCTTCGCCGCATTGGTCTTTTTGTCTTGCTACGCCCTTCTTTTTTTTTTTCTTTTTTTCTTGTTGGTTACTTCTTACTGGTTGCCCGTTGTGTATGTGGCTCTGTGTATGGACTTTGGCTGGATACTTGTATGGATATGTACATGTAGTCTTGGCTTTAAGATATCTGGCAAAAAAAAAGAATTGGTGTGGGGAGTTGGAGGGGTGGGGGGGGGGGGGGTGTGTTCTGTGGGACCTTCGGTTCATGGATCGTCACTCGCGGCGCGCACAGATCGGACCTTGCAGATCCCCCCATCTCGAAGGGATGGCCCGGTCACACGACGTCAATGTTTGATTTAGTAGCTTCCCCAGAGTTGTGCAATGTACTCCGAGAGAACCAAAACTCTTTATCCAATCGACACACTGTGCGGCACCATACTCTATCACCAGCTGTATGGCCGTTGAATGTCTTCATGTAATACATTCGTGTTTTGTAAGTTGTTGGGATACATACCAATTGAACGAACTAAACCCCCACCGCTTACTACCCGACTTATTGCCTAGGGGGATCTAGGGTTAAGAACAGAGAAAGAGGTAATGATAGATTTGCGCATGGCGGCAGGTGGTATTTGGGGCGGGGGTTAACAGTGAGAAGATGTTGGGTTCGGCGTCTGTCGCGGCCAGTTTGGTGAGCAGGGACGATTGCCAAAATGTAGTTGCAATTGAACTTTGGCCTCTCTAAAGCTCAGGCAACGGGTTGCAAGGCTTGATTCTTTGAGGGCAGCACCCTGGCTTGATTGAACCCCAAACTCTCATTGCGAAACGTCTTGAGGCTGTTGTCAGAATTGTATCAGCGGCAGCGCCAAGCCTTGTAGAACCCATAAACACAAGAACTAACAAATATACGATCTGGCATATAAGGAGCAAAAAGAGAAGTTAGAAATGGTACAAGTACCAGTTCCTCCTCGTTTACTGACCCCGACGTGATTTGAACACGCAGCCTTTCGATCTGGAGTCGAACGCGCTACCGTTGCGCCACGGAGTCATACAATTAGCCTTTTCCCTTGGTTTTATCGGACCGTGGGCCCTGCCCATGTCGTTTAGTTGAATTCTCGTCGTTTTAGGTTGTTGTGGAGTTACAGGGGTACAAAACGGACAAGATCTCGGGTCTGGCGCAACCTGGTGGGGTCCACGCTGTTACGCAACGGCTACCCGCACGTTTCCATTGAAGGAACCCAAGTGATGTATCAACCACTCTCAACCATGTAGATCTACTTGTTGCATTTAGTAATGGAACTCTGAACATAAGAGCTCATTTATATCCAAGTGCACGACATTGGTCTAAAGAATAAAAATCATTAAAACTAAAATATCATCCCTCATATAATTCTTTTCGCTTTCGTACTCATTATCACCCATCACATGTGCACATCTACTAGCCAATGAACTGAGAAAACGCAGCCCCATTCGAAAGCCATCATAAGTGCATGGTATAATGTCAATGCTACCGTGCGTTTTCCCGGTACAGTCTTGTGGCCTAGTATAAAAGATCCAACAGATGAAGTTCAAAAAAAGAAAACATAAACAAAACTTCCTAAATATAAAACTTCTGATTGCTACCTCTAGCAGCTACCAAAATAATATAATTGCTTCAAAAATAGAAAACGACTATCAAAGACCGCCATGCTTTGTAAGATGTTCACTATGAACATATATAGTTAGTAAAATGAGGTAAACCATGAAGTAAAGGGGGATTTTCATACAATCTTTTGTAGGTATATCCAATGAATGGCAAACCAGTCTCCTCCCCGATTGCCATCGGCTGGCCTCCAGCTTGTTGCTCGGCCATAACAGCCGCAACAGCGGGTGCAGTTGGAACACCTTCAAGTTCCTCTGTCGGGAAGTAACTATGGTTCCAGTTAGCCTCAGTGATACATATACTGGTAGGTTAGGCACATACGAGGTATCAGTAATACTCGACAAATTCGGCTTGAAGGGCGCCTCAATTTTCCTCAAACTATCCCAATCGACGCCATCAAAGAATGGGTGCGCCTTAATCTCATCCGCACCATGGCGCCCTATTCTCTTGTCTGCGCTTGTAATCAAACACCTAATCAAGTCCTCTGCTTCGGGACTCAATTGAATTTCCTCGGGGAAGTACAGTTGTGTCTGCCAGTTGACAATCTTCCTGTATGTTTCATGTGCATCCTCCGCGCAGAATGGTGGCCAACCCACAAGGCACTCAAACATAATCGTTCCCAAACTCCACCAATCACACTCCTGTCCGTAACCGTTGTGCAAGAAGATTTCCGGCGCGATGTAATCGGGTGTTCCGACGGTTGAGTACGCCATAAGACGTCGAGACTTTCGCCATGTGTTGATTTGGTTTCTATTTGAGACAGTGAGGTGGATTGCATCAACCATAACCGAGTTTCTGGCTCGGGTATTATTTTGTTGTTCGCTGGGGGTATTAGAGCCTCCCTCAAGTAGGCGTTGGTAGTAATTCTGGTCGTGAGTCTTGTGGAAACCTGTTGAAAGACCGAAATCGGAAAGTTTTATGTGACCATCTTTGTCGATAAGGATATTGTCCGGCTTGATATCTCTGTAAAGAATAAGCGCCCAAAATTGGGATGGAATTGTTTAGGGGTTGCTCACCGATGGATGAAACCTAGCCTGTGCACAGCTTCAATGGCGCACACACACTGTGCCATGTAGAACCTCGTAACGTCTTCTGTGAAGATTTCGTACTTAATGAGCATTGTCATCAAATCTCCTCCTGGTAAGAACTCCATGATGAGGTATAGATAGACCGCATCCTGGAATGAATAAAAGAGGTTCACGACCCACGGCGAGTCTGAGTCCGCAAGAACATCTCTCTCAGCTTTGACGTGCGCCAATTGGTCCTTCTTAAACATCTCAGATTTAAGAAGTGTTTTCATAGCATAGATCTTTCCTGTGTCTCTCTTCTGTACAAGGCGAACTTCACCGAACGCGCCCTTTCCAATGACCTTGACCGTTAGGAAGTCATCGGCATGCAGCCTCATTCTTCGTAAACGAAGAAATTGAGACTCCTGTTTACCCAGCTGTTGTCGACGACGTTTTTTGCGCTCATCCGACATCTTTCCCGCATCGAGTTCCTGCTCAAGCTCCACGCGTCTGCCACACCACATCGTCATCATCAGTCTCATCCACGTTCCTAGGGAAACCAGGGGTAAATTCAAAGGTTATTCTAACGAACCGTTGGTTCCTCTCCACAGCATATCCGACACTCTGATTGTAATGAAGCTCCACCTTTACCTTCAAAGCCTTTGCCCTTTCCCTGGTCGAGGATGTGAAGGTACTATCATCTCTCTGGAAAACAACGTAATCATCCTTTACAGCACCACCCGCCTGTAAACTTCCACTAGTACGGGGTCGTTGTGGCGAGCCTGGGCTGGCATTGCCCTGCCTGGGGTTGAGGTGTTGATTCTGAAGCTGCTGCGCAAGGCCGTTGGCGTCGTAACCCACGGAATTGGGCTGCTGGTACTGCTGAGCTTGGAACTGTTGCTGCTGGGCGTATTGCTGCTGCTGGGAATTGGGATACGGGTACTGTTGTTGACCATTACCTCCTTGCTGTGGGAAATACCCCTGTTGCTGTTGGTTGCCGTATGTCTGCTGATAGGCAGCACCGGTGTTGGTGGGGTAGTTGCTACCGTCTTTGCCTGGAGCGCTCATAGCTGAGATAGGGGGGCTATTATGGGGAGGAAGCTCTTCTGTACAATGGTTGGAAACAGAGTCAGAGGATCCAACGAAGTGAGGTTGTGTTGAGTGGAGGATGGTAAGTGAGGAAGAGACTTCGAGAGGGAAAGGGAACGAGGAAAAGAAAAGAAAATGTAGGCTGGGACGGGGGCAAAATGACAGCGGGGTTTCAAGGGTTGGGGGGTGACTTGGGGGGATGGATGAATAAGAATGGAGAGGATGGTGAGGATGGCGAAAAATAAATAAATCCTGGGAGGGTAGAGGGAACGGGCACGGAACCTACCTGCTCTAGAGTAGGTATCGTAAGTAGAGTACGTGTGAGGAGTGAGCCGCAGATGCTGCAATGAAATATGTATGTACCTAGAGTACCTGCGGAAGTATTAAGGAACTATCGATTACAGCTCTGTCACACAACAAGTGCCGTTGAGGCAAGCAGTTGTTGGAGGCGTAAGGCGTTGAAGGACAGAGGAAGGAGGTCGAGACGAGGAGATGCAGACCTCAATTCAGGACAGTACGTATATGTACCTTACACAACCACGAAGTGAGAAGGAGCACAAGGACGATGAACCGGGGATGGAAGGGGAAGGGGACGAGGGGGTCCTTTCTCGGTTCAGGGAGGGGTGGGATGGATGGGATCTGATGGGTAGAAGGGGACGATCGGGATTAATATGGCAGGGTGATGTGACCGGATATTTGCTCTGCAGTTACAAGCTCAAGCTCAAACTCTCTTTAGCATACTTCTTCTAGTTCTCCCACAATTCCATCGTGAGAGCCGGAATAATGTTTATTTGTTCGTATCACCTTTTGGTTTTCTTTGCTTCATATTGCCCTTCTCCGTGATTCGTGCGGGAGCACGAGGCTACAGAAAGCCAAATCGTTATGTACCTTGGAAAGGGGCAAATCTAGGAGAATCGATGTATTTTCTACAGGTACCTTGCACTTTATGTGCATGTGGAGTTGTAAATAAGTAGTTGTACCTGTAAAACTGTGTTCTGAGAATTATAGAGCAAATATGTTGATACTACATTGCACTCTAGTAGGAAATTATCTACCTCATATATTTACTGTTTCTATCACATTAACCTCTACTTTAGTGAAGTCTGTCCTTTATCTCCTTACTGGTGGAAGTGCAGGCGCCCAGGATTGTGCAGGCGGAGACACCTAGGCTGACATTCGGAACCCCATTCGTCCCATATTACGCCCATCGCCGCCTTTACACTTTGGAAAAGAAGGGGCGGCTAGACAGATCACGGGAGGTGGGCGAAAATTCGTGGTAAGGACATGTATGGATCCCTGCCTCAAAATACAATACATTCGTAACGTTCTTTGGAACAGCCGTATTGTAAAGGATATCAGGGTCCGTGTACCTACTACCTACTCTCACTTCGCAAATTCGGATGCAACAAACACGCAACCGAGTCTTCTCATGAATTATTTGATTTAATTTTAGTTCCCAACAGATCGAGAGCTATGGGTAAGCTGAGCAAGCTTGATCGCTCAAAGATCAAAAACAGGCCTGTAGAACACATGTCCCCAATCAGTGAAGTTTGTTGGGACCCTATGTCTCGTGCCCTTTGGATATCGTATTTATATCTAGTGCAAGCAAAGTAGTGATTCTTCAGCGCTTCAAATCCGTATAGGAATTTGTCGGGCTCTGATCCGCAATTTATGGTAGCTGCCGCGCGGCCCGCTGCTCGGTATATGACGCTTCCCGTGTCTATTCTGTTGTCAATTTTGCTCTCGGGGCTCGGTAGAGGCTCTGAGACCTTGAAGTGATGAATTGTGAACCCCTGAAGTCTTTGGAACCGTTAAGCATAAATCTGCGATCGCCGTGAAGCTCCCCTGGGGTTATCAAGCTTTTATAGAGTTGATATCACCATGGCTAACCCTCAATTGAACCTCTTGAGCCCCTTCTTGTCATCTAACAAGGTTCGATTGTAGAGAGTAGCTAAAGCTGCATGTATCCCCTTGTTGTCCTACCCAATAGGCGAACGACCCCAGAGCCGCAGCTGCGAATATCAGGGTACCAACCCTAATCCAACGTCTTGGCATAATCCCAGTGTGGGAACTGCCTATCCCACTTGCCAAAAAAAAAACCACCTTAACGACATCTCACGAACCCCACCTTAACGACCATTTGATCTCTCTCCAGATCTCTCCCCCCATCATCCGCAATCATGGCCAGGTAAGTTTCTCTCTAGCTACTCGCACTTGCTCAGGGAGAAAACGTCTAATTTTCTTTGTGTCTTATAGCCCTGTAACTGCTCCCTTCAAGTCCGTCCGGGTGGACGCTCTTGTCGTTCTCAAGATCGCCAAACATTCCTCCTCAGCGCACCCCCAGGTCATTACTGGCCAGCTTCTTGGTAAATTCTCTAGCGAAATTTAGTATACTCTTATGAGGGTAGGCTAACTTTCAATAGGAATGGACGTGGACGGCGAGCTCCAAGTGACAAATTCCTTCCCATTCCCATCTGCCGATCCTGCTGCCTCTAGCGGCGATTTCAATGATAACAACAGCTCCGCCAACGCTGCTGCAGCCGCCCCAAGGGCAAAGGCAAATGCTTTCTACCAAGCAGAGATGATGAGGTGTCTGAGGGAGATGAACGTGGATGCGAACAGCGTTGGATGGTACCAAAGTGCCAACCTGGGAAATTTCGTATGTTCCCAGTTATATCGTAATAAAAAGGAGTCACCAAGACAAGGTGATTACGAAGGAAATGTGGGATGATGGGACTGATATATTGGGCCGTAGTTGAACGCCAACTTTGTCGAGAACCAATATTTTTACCAGTCAACTCTCAATGAGCGTACCATCGCCCTTGTTCACGACACTGCTCGCAGTGCACAGGGGACACTTTCACTCCGTGCATTTCGCTTAACGCCTGCATTCATGGCTGCTCAGAAAGAAGGGAAATTCACCTCAGAATCTCTTGCTAAGCACAATCTCACCTATCGCGACATTCTCATTGAGCTCCCTGTCACAATTCGCAATAGTCACCTCCTTACAACTCTTCTCCACCAACTTGACTCACCACCTCTTCCGGCTAACCCAACCCCATTCTCCCTCTCTACACTCACCCCGACTCCATTGTTCCCCAACTATGATAGCCTGGACCTGAGCATCGACCCTTTCCTCGAGAAGAACTGTGACCTTCTTCTCGACTCGATAGAGACCCACTACACTGAGCTCAACAATGCCCAATACTATACCCGCCAGCTTGCGCGTGAACAGGCAAAGATCACTGCATGGCAAACCAAGCGGAAGAGCGAGAACGTACTTCGTGCAGCGGCAAAACAGGAACTGTTGCCAGAGGATGAGTGGACCAGAATTTATAAGCTTCCCCAGGAGCCCAGCAGGCTTGAGAGTTTGTTGAACAGCAGACAGATTGAGCAGTACGCAAAACAGGTGGATGGATTCACAGCTGGTGCGACAGCTAAGATGTTTGCGGTAAACGCGGGCTTAAACAAGACAGATTAAAAGAGGTACTATAAATGAGAAATGACGTTGGTGGTATTGTTCTTCTAGTATATTTTTTTCTCTTCGTTCCTTCGAGTTTTATTTTATGTCCTTGTTTCTTTCCTTTTCTTTTCTAGTTTCCGGCGCTGGCTTTTTGTGGCTTGGGTGTCGTTTTTTCTTGTAGGTGGGAGCAACAAAAAGTTATTGGTTGGCTGGTTGGATGCTTTATAAAATAGATCCGTCATCTTACTAGATTTTTTGTTCATACATACCTTTTAACTTGACTCGTACGAGTGTCGGGATATACTGCATTTTGTGAATGGTGTATTAATCTGAAGGAAGGCGTTTGACATAAAATTGTATCAATTATTTGAGTTTTGTCGATTTAGTATTGTTACTGTATCCGGATGGTAATAATAGCCTTGATTTAAGGTTACTTCTTGGGAGCCTAGTACCAATACAACCTGCTCATTTACAAGTCCGAATCTGGTTTACAGCTTCTGAGATCAACTCACAGTTGAGCATTGTAGAGCAAAGTGGAATAAATCCCCAATAAATAGCATCACGCACAAGACTCCGTGGCGCAACGGTAGCGCGTTCGACTCCAGATCGAAAGGCTGCGTGTTCAAATCACGTCGGGGTCATTCAATAGTCTTTTAAAGACATTTACCAACTGTTATTTTTTTTGATAATATAATTGACACTTCTCTCCGTAGGATATAAAGTGTAAGCCACAACAGCAACAGTGTGTCAACTACTATAGTGCGTTTGGTATGCTTTTGTCATTTCCCAGCCTGGTAAAGCAAACCCACCCAAAAATTGACACTTGCGGATGCCTTTTTGGAGAATCAATTGCTAGAACTGACAGCTAGTAAATACGCAGAGCAGATCTCGTAAAAGTCTCTTTCTGTCCGAAGTTTGCGGCTCTAGTAAGTATGGGGTTAGAAAACTCTCTAAAATAGATATAGATACTTATGCAACTTTACCTTTAACGTCACATCAGGAGGCTGTTTTATAAGCCTAGCATAAACCTTGGCTAATAATAGGGCTATAGGGAGATTAACGTGTAATTCGCCATGTACCTGTCTAATATTCAGGTATTTCTGTCACCACGAAAGGTTTCTATGGGCTGATTGGTTACCCCCACCTCTATCGACGTCTGTCAACTGCCACCTATCCCTTGGACGAATGAGAGGTTGCAAAATCTCTCTCATGCATTAAGGCTTTCTATACAGGAAGTGATTGACTGAACTTAACACAACATCTTACGAAATATATGACATCCTAGCGTAATATAAAGACTGGCTAACGCAGCAAGGACGTTTTCTCACCAAAATATAGAGATCACATGATATATATACATGAGAGATTTTGCAGTGTCTCATTCGCCCAGGGGATAATAAAGGAATTGGGTTCACACAGAGATCTATTCGTAAAGGGTGGCAGCATTTTATTGACAAACAAAGGGATAGTCATATTGCACGTCCGGTGAGCTGCAGCTAGCTGTCGATAGATAAAAAGCTGACCCCACCAGGATCCGGGATCGAGTGAATTAAGGGAGACAACAGGCATGTCTTTTTAAATTATGATATATAAACATAGCCCCTCGGACCATTAATGTTATAAACTTTCATACAAGTACTTTTCCATCAATATATAGTTCCTCTCGGGCTCTTCCGAAACTAACACTTCACGCGAGAAAGGAATTGAGATACACTCGCATTTATTTCGAACCACTGAAAAGAGCTGGACCTTTATACATGTGCTTTCCTTTAGATATCGGCGGTTACCGTGTTGATGGAAAGCCGAAGAGAGATAGCCAGGTCTAGTTTTGCCTTCACTTAGGTCCATGTTCGTCAACCCTCGGTGTCCATCAATACAAATCTACAATCACTACAAGAGGGATAGTTAATCTGGACATGATTCAGATGCTGGTGTATTTATGTGGAATTCATTGTGTGGCCAGTCTCCATGATCACGTACCACTTAGTCGCCGTTTCCCTTGGCAATCCTCAATACAGAAAGAGGATTGAGAAATTACATGTAGGATATACATACTCTATGGTTGGGACGCCGAAGGTTCCCATTGAAGGCCCTCCACAATTACTGAACAATTGGTTGATACCCATAATTCAAAAAACAACTCGCGGTCGCGAGGTGGATGGACCCCCTAGTGTACATGTACTGGAACATTATCACCTATGGTATATACACTAGAGATAGGAAGATAGTACTACATGAAGGCCGGTGTGGGAGTTTCTTGAGAGAGGTGGGTCACTACAATGTATAATGTACTATGTAGCACCGCTGGTAAGGAAGACACAGGGCGAGCCCTAGAGTGCTCCAGCTGCGGAGCCGTGTGCTTGTTCTCGGGCAACTAATGAAAACCATGCCGAAGGTGCCTACAACAAAAATTGCTCGTAAAATGAGTAAAGAGGAGGACGAAGTCCCAGACATTTCGCGTCCATAAATACTTAGTCAAATGCCAAGGCTTAAGCGGTCAAAAAGCCGCACTCTACCTATTCTAGCATGCATGCTTGCACACTCATTTCCATAGGTCTTCCAGTCACTGTAAATACCTGTCTCGTGCCCAGAACACTTCCTATGATTCTGGTTGGTCAGTATTCGGGTGTGTAATGAAACTAGCTGTAGAACGAAAGCCTTAATATTATGTGGTGACCAGTCTGATCTGTGGACTTACCCCCAACAGAGGGCCGGGGGTAAAAGGACCCAGACAAAGAAGATTTCAGTAAGTAGCTTTCTTCACAGGAAATATGTACCACGCCACTAGAGTGGTGAGAGTGGTACGGTGTTACTAATGTTGCTGGCAATATCTCTTCATTCGTTGCAGCAAAAACAGATCCATATTAGGCCCACGGCGACATATTCAAGAAATCTAGCTACCTACAGACTATGAAAACACCAGGATAGGTCACGGAAGGTGACTTCACAGCAAAATGAGGTTCACCAAGTGGGGGTTAGATTTACTGCCGAATGAAAGCGTCCGGTCGTGAAAAGACACGAGGGGATAAAGACCCGCTATGTGCCAAATCTTCGAACACCGACATATGCACTGAACATGGGTACCAAATCAGGAGTGCAAAGGTGCTTGCTACAGGGCCCGGACGGAGTTCTGAGCGTTCCAGTGCACAGTAGAAATACCGAATCCGCGAAGCGTAGGATCTAGGAATAAAGAGTATAGAATTCTTATTTCTAGTCAAAAATGGATATTTTCAAGAGTGAGTAGAGTGTATTTATGCCAATAATATAAAAAAACAGCCCCCCCCCTCCAGCCATCTTCCTGTGGCAGCACCACTGAGCGTCAAAACGCAATCTCTGTATGCAAATCAACCTTCAATACTAGATCAAGCCTGCCTCCCGCAAATGAAATTCAAATGGCACTAGGTGTCATGACTTACGATCTTACGATTTAAGTTCAGCAGGAATCTTTTACTTCCCTTCATCCAGGGCTCTCTCCGAGTCCGTTACAGCTGACACAAGGTGGGTTTTCGAGAAGCTCATTCTCCAACTGAAGTTGGTGCCCAGAGTGAGAATCGGGCTATGGACAAAAATCGCGGTGGAGAAATTAATCCGGCGAAGGTTTTCCGGAGATAGAGTTGTTTGAGGGGCCGGGGTAAGAGTGTGGTGGTGATTCGTGCAGGGCAATAGCTGTATTAATGCCAGCAGCCTGCCAAGCTGGTGGAGGAACAGAGCCTTTCCAAAGACACTTAAGGTATGCGACGAGCTGACGAGAATTATTCGATACCGTAGCTGGCATGTTGTAGGTTGATAGATAGATAAATTGAAGTCGAATTAATGTATCTCTACTGATATATGGTTTTGGAGGACGTACTGGGAACAGAGTCTGGGTTTTATAGAGGACGCAAGTGAATCGAGCGCAGCAACTCGGGTTGGCACGTACACAGTGTTATGCGGCGGATTACTCCAAAAGTCTGCCCCAACCTGTCCCAAGTTCTTTCACCTATCGGGACATCGGGGGGGGGGGGGGGGGGCGGGGCCGGGGGGTGCGCCTTGATAGACTCGAAAAGTTTCTTGGCGGACCCAACTATAAAGTGGTGACTTCAGGCCGAGTGATGGAATATGAATTTGTTGTACTTTCCCTATTCGTTTTTATTTTATTTTTTTCCTTTCTTTTCTGCATTTACTTAGTGCGTTGCCCGTCGATCGGTTGATGGATGGGACCGAGGAGAAGGAGAAAAGGGCAGGAGATGGGTAATCTCGGGTGAGCCGAGTGATGGATTATGATGTTAATTATGGCTTGGGCGTGGTGGAAATGGAAGTGGAAGTGATATTTCTCTTATGGCTGGTAGTGAGGTCCAGCATACAATCGCCCGAATATCTCCATGGGAGATACCGAGGCTCTACAGAGATGGTAGTGCTGGTCTATACCAAAACCTATCGGTCAAGGGCAAAAAGGCTCCATCACAACACCACTGCCTCCAGCCGACAGCTGCCTCCTACTACACTCCGCGCGGTTTTTATTTTACTACTATGAAGAGCATACACCGTCTATGATCTAATCTATAAGTGAGTAGCGAGTGCGCCTGTTTCATGCATGTATTATCACTCGGTATTGGCTAGCCCCTTTTTGGGATGCTTTGGTTGACTGCGACTTGGATATGGTTTTAAGTGCAATGGAACGCATTTACATCCAATTTACATTAATTATCCCATTTCCTCAACCGAATTTTGTCAAAAAAAAAACCGAAAAAATACATGGATGTCTATCTACATCTTATCTAGATAAGGTTGAACTTCTTACCTTAGGCTGACATAGCTAGGACTATATCAACTACATGTATATTAGCTGAATTGATGCAGATGACAGTTTTAGAACACCCATAGACCTAGGAATATATGTGGTAATTTTTTCAAAAAATGTTAAAGGGACTGAAAAGGGAGGATAAAGGAATCGAAAAGGGGTCGAAAAGGATCGAAAGGGGATCGAAAAGGGATCTAGCAAAAATTGACAGCAAATGAATTCAAAAGGGACAGTAAATGGGCCCAAAAGGGACAGTAAATGGACATAAATTGGATCCCGGGGTCTACAGTGGGAAACGTCACAGGAAATGCCACAGTAAAAGGGATGTAAAAGGAATAAAGTGCACATTTCTAACAGACGTACCCTTGTAAGCACATTTCCATGTGCCTTTTCCCAAACATTCTTGTGGGAAATGTGCTAATTGATGCATTTTTACTCGTATTAGAGCCATTGTGACCACCACCTCTCCGACCGGTTTCGCGTCAGTCGCTCTTCTTGCATTAGGCCCGGTCATCAACTTCTCCGCTCCTCCTGATTCGTTATTCCTCTCTTATGTCATGGAGGAACAATGGCCCGCCCATACTATGGGGCATACATCTGCTCGTGTACCACTCTGTACTATTACGTATACCGGTGAGCAGCACATGCGAGATATATGGCATGCTAGTCACGATGAACGTAAGAGGGCAGAAAAAGCCAATTGAAGAAAAACAAAATACCAAGACAGAACACTGTCCAACCCGACTTTGATAGCACTGCCAGTATCAGAGGTCACGGGTCTAACTATGGTACTGAGTACGGACCTGTGATAGGATCACTGCTGTCCCCGGGAAATGGCGAACCCAGCTTGGTGACCGATGAAGCTTTTCTAGAAAGGAATTCAATTCTGTATTCAGACACAGTACTTAGAGTCTATTTCCACAATTAGTGAAGCAATCAATCAAAAATCAATCAATAAATAGAGGTCTATTTTAGGTGTAACCATGAGAACTTAAGCCGGCTCGTGCCCATCACCATGCCGCCGCCGCCACCGCCCCATTGAGCAGAGGAAAATCACACGCTATGCGCTCTTTATACAACAGTGGGTTTAAGAATTTAAACAATAAGCCTGAAAATCTCACCATACATACATACCCCACAAGATATCGACAATATGTTTTGAGAAAGAGCCGGCCCAACGTTAACCGCCGCCCCACCCCCCCTTCCTCCCGCTGGCTCTGGTCTTTGTCTTCATCAATTACGGCGGGTGGTGATCAGTCTACGTACCGCTAGCACCATGATCCAAGTAGGTACCAGCTGTAACCGTGGCCTCTGAACGACACTACATCAAGGAGCAGCCTTGAAACTGGGCATGGTAATGACCATTTTACCTACCTTCCAACCCAATGACTTTCCAACCCATCCACATCCACCCCCTAACCCATACACTTTACCACACATCCACTTTAATTAATGAATTAAACAAACAAGAAGAAAAAAACACATCCACTTTCTCACCAAATAGAAGGGTTGAAACCATGGTAATAATCGTTTTGCCTACCCCCACCCAATGATTTTACGACCCGGCACATCCACTTTCCAGCCCATACAATACACTTTACTACACATCTGACTCCACTTTACAACCTAATCACATACCATAGCGATAACGCACTATATTAGGACACCAGGACTCAGGAGAGACAGGTTTATCGACAGGTCCTACGATTCCATGCCAACACGGACGGCGCCATATAGTTCCGGGGTCAATGATCAAGGTTTCTTCTTCCTTAGGACTCGACCGTGAAATTTAATGGGTTTCTACTGCGACGCAAAATTCCGGACCTATGCCAAGGGTACTTCTCTCTGTCCTGTCAAACACCTCACTCTTCACTGTCCTCAGGTGTCAGCGTCGGCACCGGTTTGGGCCTATCCTATTTTTTTGCTTTCCGGGGTGGAAGCAGGAGGACTTGTACCAATCACAGCACATAGCCACACACTAACCGCACGCTCCTAGCTCTGAAGGCGTTAAATAGAAGGACTAAGGACTAGGGGCGGAAGAAGCACAAAGATCTATTTATCCCGACCCTATATATCTATACCTTCTCCATCCCTTTCCCTCCCCTCCACCCCAATTATGCACATGTATGCCCCAACCGGATCCACAGACGGAAAGAAAGAAAAAATGAAAACGAAGCAAGATACTCGATCATTACACCGTTAATTTCAAGCTCGAGCCAACAGGAAGACAGCAATTGGCACAAAATATAGAACGAAAAAAAGGCCTAACAAAAAAGCGAAAAGGAAAAGAAAAGAACCCACTACTGCTCCTCCCCCGGCACACCCAAGTCCAAATTCAATTCCTTCGCCTCCTCCACCCCTATCTCACACTCAATAACCCTATCCAGCAGCACCTCCTTCCTCACCCACCCTCTCCTCCTCCGTTTTTCCAAGCCTTCTAGCGTGCCCTTTAGCTCCTCACGGCTCTGCTCCGCCCATGCAAGTTTCCGCTTCAACAGGCGCATCAGCTCGCGCGGCGGCCGCGTGTCCTCATCGTGATCGAACCCGTCCTCGGGCTGGTACCAGGGATTCTTCTCGGCGCCGGCAGACCCGTCTTCACTCGCGCTGGGGCTTGTTGACGGCACACGCGCAGCATCCCGGCGGTGGTTGTGAGGGTGGTTCGGGTGGGACTTGGGGATTGGGTCGCTGGGTCGCAAGGCCTCCGTCTCGTGCACAGTGCGCATGTGCTTGGCGAGGGCGTCGGAGCGCGTGAAGCTGCGGTCACATTCTGCTCGTTCTGTTAGTACGCGGCCAGCAGATAGCTACCGGGTGGCGGGGACTTACCGGGCAAGGTGCAGTAGAACGGCTTCTCTTTCGTGTGGCTCCGCATATGTGCTCTCAGCGCATACCCGCTCGCGTGCGCCATGCCCTTTCGCGTGCAGTCGTCCCACTCGCAGGCATACTTTGCGCGGCGACTGCCAATGTGCAAGTCGTGGATGTGCTTAACGAGGGCGTCCATGTCGCCGAGGTCGCAGTCACAGCCGTCCCATCTGCACACTGTGACCTGTTCGGCGTGGTCAAAGTCGTCGTCACTGGGCGAGCCGGGCACGGAGCCGGAGGTGTCGGATGAGATGTCAGAGAGGTGTGTGAGGTGCGAGGGCGAGTGGTGGTGCGCGAGGAGTGGGGAGTGGTCCGAGAAACCAGCGGATGGATGACGTTTGTTGGGTGTGTGTGGAGGGTGAGAGGCGGCCGTGGGGGAGTCCATGGGTGAGGAGAGGGCAGAGAAGGAGCTGGAGGAGGCGGGAGAGGACATTGTGGGTGCTGTGCTGGGACGCGTTGGGAGAGGGTGTCTCGGGGTGTGAGTAGAGGGGTGTGATGCCAATTGAGGTGGGTGTTCTGTGTTCTGTGTGTGGGTTGTGGTGATGTCGTGGTGTCGAGATGTGTTCTGAGTGTGGTGTTGTGTTATATCTCTTTCTGGCTGTCGTCCTTTGTGTCTAGGGCAGGATTGGTGTGCATGAGGCGAATCCGAATCCGTGCTTGAGGTCACAACCCAACCACCAAGGTGTCTTTATAAATAATCAAAAGACTCCCCAAGCCTCCTCAACAGCCCTCTAGGCCCATATAAACCCGTAATTCAAGCTCCTCCAGCCTTGAATTCCCAGTCCCGTGCATATACTCTCCACCCCCCCTGATCGACGCTTCCCGTACAAGCTTTTAAGCGAGCCTTGGCTGCAGATACCCGGAAACCTCAAATTCAACGTCGTCGAGACCTCTAACCTGGTGTCCTCGGTGGCCAACCAGGTGTCCTCGGTGGCCAACCAGATGATCAATCAGGTGCGTTTTGCTGGATTTTCAACTCGACTACAGCCAGAAATTAGCACGACTCTCAATCTTTTATTGGTCTAGCCTTGGCTAAGATTATCTACCTTGAACTTAAAGAGATGGGAAATGACCAAGTGAGCAGCAACCTCATCTGAACTGCCTGGGATGATGCTGATTGTCCGTTTTGGAACCAGAAACTCAGTATATATTTTAGGTCCTACGCGAATCGTAGGAAAAAGGCTCAAGCTCAGTTTATGTAAGTAAGATTAGCTTAAATGATTATTATGATGATGAAAAGAAGAAAAGGAAGCAGGACACAAAAGAAATAGCCGAAGACAAAACCTACCTAATGAGGACACAGTGCTCGCTGTGATCTGTCCTTTAACACAGTGTAACTAAGCCAGTCAACTGGCCTGCGCCGCATCGTCCATAGCAGTGTCAATATTTAGAGATCCGAAGTCGAACCCAGCAGCTTGGTTAGAACCGATACATATCCTAGGTGCCGAGGATTTCGATTACGGTTGGTTTTTTAACGTCGCCATATTAATACACCTACTTGTGGGGTTATCGGCTCTGAAGTTCTAGTTATGAATAAGATAGTACTCGGGCTCAAGCTTTTGGGCTGCGGGGGGTTGAATCCAAGTTATACGAAAAAGACGTCGCTGTGACATGTAGTCACAGGTTATCACTCGATCGACCATTCAAACTGTTCTGCCTAGGCCTAGCGTGTTATAGCAGCCAACCAATCATACCAAAGGAGAAAAAAACTGCAAATTTTCTTTATTGCCAACCCCCGCCATTGTACATTATAGTCAAGACCCCCAACAAGTTTGGCCTTAGAACTCCATAAGAGCCTAAAGCTACACCAAAGTAAGCCCACCTTCGATTCGCCTTAAGGTTCGGTGTGCAAACAACCACGAGTATATATATACCATGGACATTTCTCGAGAAGAATCGCCCCGAGAAGTATCGTCCCGGGAAGCATCGCGAATTGCGCCTTCATCAGCGGCCTCGGGTTTTTCCGGAAGCGTATTGGAAACTCTCGTAGAGATGGAGGGACGTAGGCCTTTTCGATGGAGCGATAATTGCTACAGGCAGCTCACTCTCTCTATGACCTCGACCCAAAGACCATACTCGCAAATTACTCTACGGGCCTGCAGAGAAGAAGACGTACCGAAGGTTACCTTGTTTCTCCATGTAAAGACAGAATATACGAATATACGACCAGCCCGGACGTGCATGTAAGAGTGGAGACAAATGGTATAGAGCGTTGATGTAGGCATGAAGGAGCTAAGGGGAAAGGGAGATCGAAAGGGGATTATAGGGGTGTTGTTACTGACTAAGCACTCTTGCTTGTCTGTTACAATTTTCTGGGTGGTGGGTGGCAGGTGGTGGGTTAGTGGGTATGTGTCTTTTTCTTCTTTCTTGCCCGTTGAAAAGTGGGGGCTCCCTATCCACTGCAATGGCGGGGCTGGAACTAGTACGTCGCTCGATACACCTCAAGCCCCAAAACACCTCCAGGCACCACTACCACCAGCTCAGCGAAGATTTGACAGTTACTTACCACTTTCCCCTACACTACCATGACTCTGCAATCTGCAATCTACAATCCCTGCAACCTCTGCAATCTGCAATCGGTCATGACGCCTACGTCATCATTTGTGCCTTGTTTTTTTCCCTTTTTTTTTTTTTTTTTTTTTTTTTGGTAGCGGGGTGTACGTTGAGCTGGTTCGAGTGTGTTTTGGCGGCGGAAAATTTAGGCCTCAACACAGTCTGATACGCGATCTTGGTCGCAGGCGAATCATATGCTGATGTCCTGAAGTAAAGATGGAAGGAGAATGCTCGTCCTCTAGTCCAGATAGAGCATAGTTGTAAACATTTACTCATATGGTCATGGAAATAGCCCTGCTCTTCTTTCTACTCGTTTGGTTTGTTTCAAGGCCTCGGCATCGGATTTCTCTCTATCGTGACCGTTCTGGGGCTTGGTGAAGGTGGTAATGGTATCTAGATATGCAGGCACCGGTTAAATAGCTCGAGAGATATCCAGAGTACGCTCGTTCCAAGCCCTCATATCGAGAGCAGCGTACTTCGTGCAGAGGAGCTCAACACCGGTCTGGGCACGAGGTTGATTGCGATCATGACTTGAGGCGGGTTCGATACGTACCTTTAGATAGTATCAGGGTACATAGCCATATTTAAGGCAGTTAGTACAACTTCCACTATCCATATTCTTCATTCCTTTCGAATTTCGTAGACGTAAGTTCAAGTGTAGGTTCAGACATGAAACATCACTCGATTAAATACACGCTAAGGTGTAAAATACTATGGTGAGTCCTCTCCCACAAAGATGATGGTTGGGAGTTTGGAGTAACCCCGTTTTGTCTCTTTGGGCTCTGTTTGATCTGGGCTTTCGGAATCTCCTTAAGCTGCCTTACCGCCAACAACAACAATCGTCTTGCAAACGATTAGTGAGTTATCAATCATCAACTACCAACAGCAAGAGACACCTGCGAGGTGGAACGCATTCAGAGTTTCAACTCCTCCAGATAGCTATGCCATCAGAGTGCTGCACAACTTGCGTTGGATCAACTTGGAGGGTGGGGCACGCTCATGACACTCGTGTGGGCTGTAGGCTGATCGTTGGGCATCCAGAGCGTGAGATACCTGTACCTTAGATCATGATTTCACATCCTTCCTGCTTGTCAGATCATCTGAAAGATACATATGTTATGGTTAACGTTGGTCTCTTGTGGCTGCTAGTAGGATCTGCCCATTGGTCTGATCGAAAATTTCTGGGTGTGTAATACATTCAATGCTGCGGCCATTTTCTCAAATGAGGTTGATAAATCGGTGTATAAGGTGGGGAGGGAGGTACGTAAGGCAGGTACGTGGAGGTAAATGGGCAACGCAGAAGGATTAAGCAGCTGAATTAGAAGGAGGATATTTCTTCTAAGAGGTAAACGTTACGACAGACCTCGACCGCTTCCCTGTTTTTCTTCTCCGGATATTGAGATATTTGAGCCCCTAAGGTGTACTGCCTATGAGGTCATTTCATCTTGGTTCGTGTGTTGCAACATCTAAAGCCCATTTAGCTTCTGGTAGAAATGTCAGTGGATGAAATGACATATAGATAGGTACATAGGCTCGAGCTGTCCATGTTTTTCAGGAAGCTCTGCTCCTTATTCTGTGGTGCTTGAAAAGAATTGCTAGATAAATATATTTGCCATCTCGTGACTCTGTGTAGTTGATTGAGTCAGCGAATTTCAATGTAGTGTTGGTTTCGAGACATCAAGAGCCCCCAAGAGCCCCCTGCTAAATTGTTAGCCATCGTTCTTGTCCATCCATCAGCCCTTAACCATCGCCCAATCCCATGCTCACTTACTCTTAGCAATCCTCCACCCCCCCTCCATCCCTTGCTTCTTCCCTCTTCTCTTCCTTCCTTCTTTTTCCCCACCATCAATGATTACAGGTCTATTGACCACACACCGACACCGCTCCATTGCATTCCTTACAACATTTGACCCCCATCGGGGAATACTTTCGTTTGAGCTTTTTCTTTTGTCAGAAAAAAGAATTCCAATTCTCTGTAAACGGCGAGACTTTCTCCGTGATACCTTTCCAGCTTCACACGTAGGTGTAGTTTCCATCACATTGGTCGTGAGATTCTTTGAAAGTGATGATCCAGTTGCTGACATCATTTCTCTGTAGAGCGAATGGAGAGTTCCTCATCAAATCGGGCCAGATGGTCTGGCAATTCCGACAATAATGAGGGCCAGCCATGGTCCTGTAAGTGTGCCGCTTTCCCCATTGTGATGCTGTCAACTAACACTGATCTGTAGTCGGAAAAGCGATTACCTGTGGCTCTGTTGCTGGCTTTTCTGGGGGAGGCATGCCGGGGACTTATCCAGTCTCACCTGACACCAGTGGCAGCCCCCGCAACTTTGATCCTGACGATCCAGGAGAGGGGATATGGCATAACCACAGTACCAGAAACAGTCTTCGAGGTACTACGGTAAGTCGTGGCTCAGCGTCTGCTGCCTCTGATTTTGTTGTCGACATCGAAAATCTTAAGGTCGATGCTGGCAACAATGAGGCGGACGCTTTCCACACAGCAAGAACAGGCTGTAGGTTTACTGATTTCTCTCGGCATCTCAACTTTTTGGGAAAATGACTAACCCGTTCCTGACATTTAATAGTTGTCCAACAGCCATCGCCGGTGTACCGTAATGGTATTGCCAACATTTATTCCCCTACTCCTACACGCCCATACCACCATTCAAATACGTGGTCGATGTCTGACTTTGGTCAGGCATCTGAAGGTAATAACAACACCTAGCCTCTGATTCCTGCTAACATGAATTGTTCTGAGCTAATATATAATCCCAGATCTTTCCCGTCACTCTGGGAACTTCTCGCATTCGAGAAGCAATGCTTTATCTGGAGGTGAGACAAACTCTCTCTGTTCGACTTTTGGTATATAAAGCTAACGTTGGTAAAAAAAAAAACAGTCTTTACTCTCGATGTTCCTCAGCAGGCTCTGACAAGAGTTAATTCCGCGGTTTCCCCTCATCGGGTTGCTACACCTGATATCGGTATCCAACTCGCTGCTTATGCAATTGCGGACAGTAAGTGAGCTATCTTACATAACAGAGAATTTTTACTAACGGCTAGTAGAGAATCCAGGTATCCTGGGTTACATTTTCGGAGCAGTCAAAGGATTCTTTTCTTGCATTGGCTCCAGACGCAAAGATCCTAGGCCCGAAGAGCCACATGATGACCAGACTCATGGCATACCTGTAGCTGAATTTATCATCACTATCGATGAAGCGAGTGTCCGGGAGGGAACAATATCATCCGAAACTGAACTTGACTATGCAACTGAAATGGAGCGGATCAGGAATGTTCAGATAGGGCTTGCTGATGAAGAGTAAGTTACCTATCTCCTGTGCACTTTATTATTGGTCCACAATTTCTAACTAGGACTTTCTAGGGAGCGTCCACAATCGGTTCTCCTTCCACCATGCCCCGTATATGTTGCGGATCAATTCACACGTCCCAGATCGAAATCATTTACCCTTCCACCATCCCTCCTATATGATGCAGAGGAACTACGTCCCAGATCGAGGCCGATCAGTTATCCAGGCGCCCCAGACGGCGAAGGTATAGCTACTGTCAAACAAGAAATTACGACAGAGATGTACGAAGAACTTGATACAATCAACGATATCCACACTGGGGAGGATTATTCTTCCAGTGACATCGACGATTACCATAAAGTGCTCAGGAATGGCATTGGGACTGAAGTGGGAGATTACCACGAAACCCTCAGAGACATTGAAGCAGCCCAAATCAGGCCAGGTGATTATGAAGTATATACTCCGATCCCTAAGAAACTAAAGAGAAAAGGCAAGGAACGTCTGAGTGATTTCCTTTCCCCAATTGTGGATGTAGCTTCATCGGTATGTATAACCCCAAGTCTTAACAGAATGAGCGCAAACCTTTACTGATACTGGAAACTCTTTGACCACATAGGTCAGGACATTTCTGTCTTCAACAATATCCATCGGGCATGAAGAGGACGACATTGGCTTTACTTCCTCCGAGGATGCATCCCCTTCGACACCTACACTCATCAGAGCAGCTATCGGTACCAGCATTACCAACGCGCGTAGAGTCGCCGGTCTTTCCCGAAATGGGGACGGTATCGCTGCAGATGCAGACACTCCCGAGGACAACCCTAAGCTCTTAGCACTCTTTGGGGGAAAGAAGCCCCCCGAAGAGTATCTCCGCCCTCGAACTCCCCCATATAACAAGTCCAACTACGAATTCCTGACGAAAGAGATTCGCTTCCGGAGGAGACAACTCGACTTGAAGGAAGAAACCGAGGAAAGCCTTTATCTCTTCAACAATAACATGTGGGGAGACGAGAGCTTGGGATACGAAATCTACGAGTCCGAAGAAACCACAGGAGAAATCGTTGAAGAGGACAGTCTCCACGATGGCTCTGAAGAGGAACAGCTTGAAGAAGAGGAAATCCCGGAAGAGGGGGTTTATGAAGAGCACTCTACTTGTGGTAATTCTGAAATAAAGGATTCTGACAGCGTCATCGTAGGAGATAGTATGGCCCAAGGGGATTCTGACAGCATCGCTGAAGAAGAGAATGTGCACAAAGCGGATGTAGACGAATACGTCAAAATGCATCGTGATCAACAAGACTTTAAGCAAGCTTTCACTACGATGTTTGAAGACAAAATGATTTTCGACGCAGCTCATCCCGACAGCGGCACTCCAGACGGCTCCGAGTGTGGCCCATCTGACTGCAGCAACGATTTCGATGGCTGCAAGGTGCTAGGATCACCTACCTCTGGTAGCGAGAACAACTTCGATCTCTCTCTAGTAGAAACCCCAGTGGTCGAACGTCGCATCAGTGCCATAAGCACAATCAGCACCACTAGTGTTGTCTCGAAGACAGAGGCAATCAAAGTTCTGCGCCAAGAATTGCATCACCTTGGTATCGGAAGCTCAGGAGATCCCCTTATAGACAAGTTGACATGGACTTCTCGTCACACAAGCATTGTGAGCGTTGTCGAGAGGCCAGATTCGTTCCGGAACCTGGTCGACCTCTTTGGAGATGAGGAAGAGTCCGAAGATGACTCAAAGAAAACCAAACTCACTTTTGGTGGAAACAAACCCTTGTTTCGTAGGGATCAAAGAGCAAATGCAACAAATGACTATGTACCGTCTGAGATGGGACACGTTTCTTACTATCTCCGGGCCGCCGAAGTCAAGCAGGGCATCGTCAGCGAGACGAGTGCCAATTTTCGCAAAGAAAGTGCTGCTCGGATGTCATATGCTCACCTGTACGATGCAGAAGACCTAGTTGCTTCTGACGAAGATGAGCAAGAACATGAGAAGGAGTATAAACGATACTACGAGGAGCAACATCGGCTCCAGTGCGGTTAGCAGCTTCGAGGTCCGTCAAACTCAAGAGTGGGCGCTTAATCTCTGGTATCTGGATACAAGATGATTATGCCCTTCACTCCTTTTCTTTGCTTTTTGTTTGTTTCCGGGCGGATTGGATCAATGGGATGACTTATGGGTGCCAACCTTCAGGGCAGGACGAGTCAATAGAGGATGGTGATGGTACTGGTGTTTTGGTGGAATAACTTACAGGTGCCAATCTTTAGGGCAGAATGAGTTAATGAGATATGGTAACGGTGGTGGCATTTTGGAGGAAGTAATAATGTTGGTTTTTCTCCGGAATCCCCTTAGGGCCCATGGCCTCGTCGAGGTGTTAGTTAGTGAAATACTTGAAGCTTTTTCTCTCTTGACGGTTTTTGTGTTTCATTTATACTGCGTGATTGTTCTATGCTCGAGTCTATAGTAGCTAGGTGCTTTGGGGTGTCTGTACTCCATAACTATGGTCTTTTCTCTCCTTTGGGTGGTCGTCATTATCAGCTCCGGAGGGGTCTGGGGGATTTGGGTTTTTGACTATTTCATGTTTAACGAGTGTATGACGACAGTATAAATAATGGGAATTGTAATAACATCGCCCATTATTTGGGTTGATGCACAATATAAGGTAGTGACATACGTAATTGGATATTTGTAAACGACACAGTAACCATATGTATTACCAAGAAGACACGATTGTTTTAGACTTGTAAAAGTAAGAGGTAAACAATCTTAACCCAGGAAGCTTCGCAATAAGGAAGCTCCCGGCCTCGAATTCTTTGCTCTCACGTTTGAAGTGAATATATTCATCTTTTTTCTCCGCTGGCTTATGTTATTCAATGCAGATGTTCAATGATCTTTTTTTCATTTCATTCTCTCGTCCCCATGATTATATACTCTTGAAGCGCACTTTATGAATAAACTGATAGTCAGCTGTTGCTGTACTAAGAATCACAATAAATAAATAAATACGAATAGAAATAGAATCATGTAAAATCACTCGCATTGGTTGCTAAGTGAATGACACTTCGTGATTGACATCACTTTTACTACGGCCCTTGAAGGTCTTGGTGATCAATAACCCTTTTGTGTTTAATTAAACCCCGGTTTTCCGTAGTACAGCATAGTTTCCTAGGGTAAGTCTCATAAGCTACTACTAGATATCCATAGCCTACAAAATAGCCAAAGATCAGCAGGAACAGCCCCCCCCGCCTCGGACTACATGATGCGAGACACCGGCGTAGCTACAGGAAGAACCATAACCCCTCTATTCTATCTATCTCCATTACACTTAATTCCATCTCCGATGGGGGCAGTTATCGATCGCACCTCCCTTATTTGTGTATATATCGAGGCCCTCGTATTCTTCTCTCGCTTTTTTTTTTCCTGGCCTCGCCTTATCCCCGTGTTAATTAAAAAGCTAAACGTTTCGGATATAGTTTTTGTTTCACAAGCCTTTCTCTATGTATTGCCTAGCCCAGATCTCTCTCTCAAGAACAGGATGTTCATATGTAGACTGATTATTATGTAGACTGCTCACAGTACTGTATGTATCTGTGTGGGGATGTATGTATGCCTCTCGCTAACAAATAATCCGGCAACAATCCCATATCCGATCTGTAGCCGGGGGGCGGGGCGGGGCAGACAGCTGTTATATCAATGTTGAATTGCTCGCTCTGCTTAAAACCACACGAACCTTTTTTCCCTTCTTGTTTGTTTGTTGTTGTTGTTGGGATTCTTCCGGTTAAAAAAAAAAAAAAAAAGGCGTTCCCTCTGTGATTGCCCCCTTGACACCAACCCCACCAACAAGAAAAACACGACCCCCCCTTCCCTCCCCACCACCGCGCCCCGTTTTTTGTTTACCCCGCCCCAAAAAGCGGACCGACGGATAATCATGGGCCCCTCGCCGGAACAGACGATCAAGAAGGTCCTCCTCATTGGCGAAATCGACCAGTAAGCCTCACCCACTGCTCTGTACCCTGCCCCTGCGCAGATTGTCTTGGCTGATGGCAGCTGTTTAATGTGTTTTTTGTGGCAGCGCTCACGACGCATGGAAGTCGCTCGAGGAGGACGGCGTCGTGGAAACAGTCCACGTCAAGGCGACCAACAGGGCCGACTTCCTCCAGGAGGCCGGCACAGGCGCGTTCGAGGGCATCTACGCTGTCTACCGAAACCTGCCCTCGGTCTCAATCACTGGCCGGATCGACGCTGAGCTTCTCGAAGCTCTCCCGCGATCTCTCAAGTTTATTTGCCATGTTGGTAAGACACCCAGCCCACCCACCCATCCACCCAGCCCACCCCTCCATCCATCCACACACAGGCCAATGATCGTTTTTTTCAGAGGGCGGGCGGGCCCCTTGAGTATGTTCCTCTTCTAATCAACCCCCCAGGAGCTGGGTACGACCAGATCGACGTACACGCCTGCAGCGCGCGCTCCATCCGCGTGTCCAACGTGCCAACGGCGCCCGATGACGCCACGGCCGACGTAAACATGTTCCTGATTATCGGTGCGCTGCGCGGCTTCAACTGCGGGATGGCCGGGCTCCGGCGCGGCGAGTGGAAGGGCGGCGCCCCACTCGGCCACGATCCCCAGGGCAAGATCCTCGGCATCTTGGGCATGGGCGGCATCGGGCGCACGCTGAAGCGCAGGACGGATGCGTTCGGGATGAAGGTGATTTATCATAATCGCACGAGGCTGCCGGAGAGCCTGGAGGCCGGGGCGGCGTATGTGGGCTTTGACGAGCTGCTGGCGAGGGCGGATGTCATCAGCTTGAATTTGCCGTTGAATGTGAGTTGTTTTTTCTTTTTTCTTCTTTCTTTTCTTTTCTTTCTTCCCTTGCTTTCTTTCGCCTTTTTCGCTTTTGGATGCTCGGGATTGGATTGGCTTGTGATTGTGGTTGTGGATTATGCGATTATGCGATTATGCAGCGGCAGGTAGGAAAAAAAAAAAAAAAAAAAAGGCTGCATATTATGAGATACGAGCAAGGTCTCATTTTTCTCTCTTTTTTTTTCCAGCTTCTATGCAGCTTCGGGCTTCCATGCATGCACCATAAGAGGAGAACATTCCAAGATCATACATAGCTGACGAAGCACACAGAAACATACCCACCACATCATCTCCACGGCCGAGTTTGCAAAGATGAAAGATGGTGTCGTGATAGTCAACACTGCCCGGGGCGCCGTCATTGACGAGGACGCGCTCGTCAAGGCCCTCGACTCGGGCAAAGTCCGCAGCGTCGGGCTCGATGTCTTTGAGAACGAGCCAGAGGTTCATCCGGGTCTCATGGCGAATGATCACGTCATGCTCGTCCCGCACATGGGAACGCATACATACGAGGTGTGTATACATGTATTCAAGCTGTTCCTTTCCTTTCCTAGATCCTGTTTTTTTTTTGTCCCCCTTTTCTTTGCTTTCTTTCTTTGAGATTCTTGAGGAATGGTCCCTGACGACGTGACGGACGAATGGGAAATAGACTCAGACAGCTATGGAATGCTGGTGTATCGACAATCTGCGGATGGCTTGCACTATAGGCGAGCTCAAGTCGCTTGTACCTGAGCAGGCAGGGCTTTCTTTTACCTGAGGTCTGACAGCCTACCGCCTGGCTGGCCAGCTACATACACAGCTTAGTAGAGAGCTAGCTAGCTAGCTAGCGAACACAGACAGCTCCTCTTCCCTGTCCCACATGAAACTCCCCGAGCCTTACCGCAGTAGAAGTTTAAATGTCTCCTTCTTCTTCTTTTTCTTCTTCTCTTTCTTGCCTTGCCCAGATACAGTAACCAGTAGCTATGAACATGTATGTCCTTCAGATACCCGCTTAGATAATCCATAGAAGTAGAGAGAGAACGAACGGGCCAATACATGTACATGGATGTAGACCAAGTACCAACAGAAGAATGCTAGACCATACATCCATCTTCTGCCCTCACCCCCCCCCCCCCCCCCCGCGATAGTAATAGTAAATATACATGTATGTTGCACCCAAATGTAGAGAGTACCTACATTCTGATTCAGTGCACTGCCCTTCCTCGGTGCCCGTCCGTGTACCTACATACATACATACATACATACATCCTCAAGGAAGGAAGAAGCAAAACAGAATTATTACCCGAGACATCGATGGCCAGCTAGAATTGGTTGGTTGGCCAGCTACCTAGCCAGCCAGCCAGCCAGCCAGCCAGGACACGAACTACCCCCACCGAATGGTTCCGACTACAGTGCATGGCATCGATATCTCTACGACTCGAAAGTACCTCTCCACATACTCTGAGTACATACAGAGCGAGAGGTAGATTTATTGTAGAAACAGGGGTCTAGAAACAGGGTTTCTATGGCCAATAGGACTCCTCCCATACTTCTACAATAATCTTACCTGCTCTACTCTACATACCTGCCCTATGGAGTAGACAGACAGACAGTCAGGCTGACTGACACTAAATAACCCACCGACGAGCTAACGACAGCATCGACTTCCCTGTCGACGACGATGGCGGCGGCGGTATGTATGTGGTGCTGCTCCGAGCGGGAGCGGGATTCTCGTGCTGCCGAAGGAAAGACATCGTCGGTCGTCGGTCAGTGGTGGGGTGTCTGTCATGTATTACTAGGTATGTAGGTAGTGGAGTCAGTCCAAGGAACGCAGTGGAGTGGAGCAAAGTGGAGCAAGGTGGAGTCGAGTCCCCCCACCGCTAGCTAGCAAAGGTAGCTGTGAGGAAACGGTAGAGCCAAAAGAACAGTGCGAAGAAGCCGCCGAACAAGATGACCCCCTAGTTATCCTCGTAGAGTAGAAGTTACAAGTAGAAATACACCATCAGATCTGGGTATTAACTGTGTACCCTGGACGCGATGTGAAATAAAGCCCTCCTTATTATTTTACTTTACGTTTAATTCACACCTTGTCAATGTCTCCTGTATCTGTCATGTCAGTCAGCCATCCATCCATCAAGTAAATACAGTGTTCTACTATGATATGATACATCCACATCCACATCCACATCCCAAGTCAAAGTCAACTGTGCCTTATCCCTCCGGACCATCTCCCCCATAGCCTCAATTTATCCCTAAGCTAAGCGAGATAGATGTCCGTCCCCCCTTCCATTCTTACTCATCAACTGTCCGCCCCCCAAAACAAAACAAAAAAAAAAAAAAGAAGACCCTGACCAAAAACAAAATCCCCATTCCTTTTTCATCCGGTCTTTTAGCCCCCCCTCTACATCTCGTCTCCACCGCCCTCCCCTACCCACCGACCCTCGCCAAAAAAGAACTCAGTGCTCTCGTTAGTGTACCGGAATGGCGAACGTCCCGGCGTGCCGTAATTTGCATTTTCTTTTTTTCCCTTTTTTTTTTTGTGGGAGTGCGAGTGTGAGTGTGTGAGATAGAGTACCTCACCCATCTACCCTACCTACATGTACCCACCTAGGTACTTTACACTACTTGCTTGCTTGTATGTATGTATGTAAACGAAGGTGAGAGGCAGGGACAGACATGGGTGTGTGCTCTGATCGATCGGAGACGAGTTTCCATCCCTCTTGTCTTGTCTTGTCTTGCTTGTCCTTGAGTTGGACCGTGCTGGGGCCGGTGGAGGGTGGAGGTGGAGGGGGGGATGGGGGTTCATACTCTAGAGTATTAACATAACCGAGTACCACCACCCAGCTGTGGAAATGATGGGCGTTCGAGAAATCACATCACAGGACCCTCCCGGGTTCCTGGGAAGAGGATGGAGGGGAGGAGCTCGCCTATTTGTGCAGGGTGCCTTCTAGACTGACTGACGGACCGGCGAAAGAAGAAGGGGAGGTAGGAGGGACAGAGACCAGAGACCAGACACAGAGGGGGATGGAAGGGTGTGTGTGTGTGTGTGTATGTTGCGCATCGGACAGATGATATGATAGTAGGGCTGTTATGGGGAGGATGACGATCTACTAAGTTACTTGGTAAATATTAAGGCCTACCTACGGTAATAGCTACCTAGCTAGAGCTATGGTGACATATGGGGAGAGGAGATATCTAGAGGAGCTCCGGCTCGTCTCCATATGATAGCTATGTGTTTAGCTAGCTACATGATGAATAGCTGGGCACCATCACCGCTATGCACTCTATCGCGGGTTGCTTGATTTCTGGAGCGAGAGGTTGGCCATGTATGTAGGCAGGAGGATATTTAGAGTAAATACTAGAACGCAGGGGTGCTGAGAGGTCGTAAAAATAAACACGCCCACCCCATACACACCATACGCAAGCACACACACATACACACCGTGCATAACTGATATTCGTACAAAAACAACAGCATCACATATGAGAAGTCAAGCTGGGCTGCTGCTAGCTAGGGGTGCCATGGACCATGGGAGAACACGAAACGGCGAGTAAGTAGGCAGAACCATTGACGATGATGTAATTAGAATTCTTTTTTGTTCCCCCGCCATAAGAAAAAAAACCCCGCATTCTCCACGAGTTGCAAAAAGCAAAAGGACGAGAGATCAGGGAGGTAGGTAGAGCGAGAAACACGGTCACCGTGCATACATATAGTAGTAGCTACGAGATACAGAACCAAGAAAAAAACGAGTTTCCCTAAAAAACTAGACCCCGGCCAGAACATGTAGGTACATATGGGGTTTTTTTTCTATTTCTTTTCCCCGCCTTCGTTTGACACCGCTCTCTCCCTCCTAGGCCTCCCCTCCCCCGTCTCTCTCCACCCTTGGTAACTTTTGCTATATGGTGTGACTCGACAATTCGTGGGTCTTCCCAAATGATATATAGAATAAAACATGATGTAAGAAAAGTAAAAAGCGAGTGAAGAAATGAAAAGTCCATATAAATCCAAAAAGAAAAATGATGTTCCCCGTCTATAGATAAAACCATCCCACCAAACAAAAAAAAAAGAGATCAACAAAAATAGGAATAAACACAGTAAGCTATGATGCATGCAATAAACAAGACGGAACCCATGGAGGGCAGGGCAAATGCCCCAAAATAAAAACAAGAAAGATACTCCTCTGCTCACAAGACTAAAATAGAGTACTTAAAGGATTTTTTGTAAAAAAAAAAAAAAAACCACAAAAACCGACACGCCGGAAAAACCGTCTTAACAAAAATCAAGGGAGGAAAAAAGGAAATAAAAACCGAGTCCCACTCCCAAAAGTTTAACGACTAAAAAAAACAAATAAAAGTTTAAGCGAATGAACCCCAAATTGCACAACCACTGATGATATACACTTGTATACCAAAGCAGAGCACGATGGTAATAATAACAATGAAACGAAAGTAAGTAAGAAATGGTATAAAGGAATCAAAACGCAGACCACCCAACTCATATATGTCCCTTACCCAGAAAGAAAACAATGCTGGCAGAATTCATCCACCGGGGTCTTTTTTATAAAAAAATTTGTTGCGTCGCATTCGTGAAACGGTCGTATCGTGATATGATGCAATGAATTTAGACCTTTTGTTGAACCCATCCGTCTAATCGACCCCATAAGGAAAATGTCGTATATCAAAAAAAAGCAAATTCGTTTGCGTCAAACTCGTACTTGGTCTTTAACAATAAAGAGGTGTCTCCCTCATAGCATCCATCCACAAAAGCTCGGCACGAGCTGCAATCCGGCGATTGAGGGAAGCCTCTGTCTGGGTGTTGATGACATTCTCAATGTACATCTTCAGCTTATTCGAAAAGATCCTCGAATCCTCAGATACAGACGAGGGCTCGGTTGGATCATAACGACGGCTTTTGACGTGTCTATATTCAGCAATCTTATAGAGAAGTTTTCTGTTCTCTTTGTTGTCGATATATTGACCACAGTCATCGAGGATAGCATCAATCTCCTTGATGCTCTCTGCATCATGTCCTTTTGCAGCAGCAATTTTCCCTAGTAACTTCCAAAACATTGCCGCATTTGATTCACTATCATCGGAAGGTATAGATGCCTTCTCAAGATGTTGACCAGTCAATAGAGCTTCCACAGTATGGATCCTTCGCAAAGTCTCCGTGCCTTCGTCGTCCCTAGAACTATTATCCTCCTCATCCTCATCCTGGGTATTGTCGGAAGCCGGAATACTAGTTCCATAACACATCTTCACAGCTGCCCACAGAAGACTAGAATGCTTCCCTTTCCTTCTAATGGACGGATCCTCCTCTTCGACAAACAAACCACCTCGAGCCTTCAAGCGTTCGAAAATCTCGGCCATAACCTCCAATAGTGGAACATCTCCCAATATCCTAGATAAGCCGCTATTCCCAAACCATGCAGTTTCCAGAAAATTATCCAATCCAGGTGCAAAGCGTGTCCTATAAAGTTGCTTCATGCCCTCAACAGATGTCGATGGTGAAGCATAGGATGCAATTTCACTTGAAGGCGGTGTGAGAGGCTGTGATGATGAAGATACTGACAACAAGTCATCGATCTTGATCCTTTTCGCTGCACTTCCACCTTGGTTATCTTGCAACTTGGACAGCCCAGGTGTTGCTGACCTTGGAATAGGTGTAACTCTAGTTGTGTCAGATGCTGAAGAAAACGGGCTTCCCCTATCTAGCCTCCTCTTCAATTCCGGCCTGTATGTTTGGGGTTCCAATATAGTTGCAGCAATGGGAATCTGAGGGTTAACAGACGCGTCAAGACTCGGGTCGATTGATTGGTAATCATATGTCTCGCAGGAAGATGCCGGTGAACTTCCTGTGGAAATGGTCTGAGAGTAACTTTGGCCACCTACTGATGAATCCGCAAGGTAAGACATTGAATACGCTGAAGCGATCAAACGGGGGTGTGAACCTGTGCTGGGAGCAGGCTGAATAGCTGCAGGTCCCGGTTGGGCTTTAAAGATGGGATCATAACCCAAGCAGTCTCTCTTGCTTTTTGCACAATTCTTGCACGATGGGTGTGCTTCGTCACACTGTGGGGCAATATCAAAAAGTTCACGTAAGTAAAATGTTTCATTGAGAACTCTTTGGTAGTTATGGATAGGGTAACTGCTTGTTCCGGAGTTTACCCGAGCAAATATTGAATAATATAATAATAATATGCGAAAATTGATTTGTGCGTACCTTTATTCTCCGTTTCCTGCAAGTCAAACAACCTGTTTTCGTCCTCCTTTTAATTTCCTTCTTATGTCTCCCACCGGACATGATACGCTCGTTATTTCCTACGGCTGGTAGCGGATACCTAAGCGTTTGATTTATAGGAGAAGAGGTGATATGGCTAGGATGAGCCATAGCTGGAGGAGGAAGTCCACCATGTTGAGGGAGTTGAGCATAGTACGAAATGGGTTGAGGAGACGGCTGTGGTAGCGGCGAGCCCATCAAAGGAGAGCCAAGTGACGCCTGTGACGGGGGCGGTGGAAGAGGCTGAGAAGTAGCTGGTGGGTTCAGACGTATTGGGGGAAGGTTGAACGAAGGCAATTGTTGAGGTTGAGAGTAAGGAGATCCCCTTGGTCCTGGTTGTGGGGGGTATTGGTATGCGGACATTGAAGGCGAAGGGTAAGAGGAAGGCGATGGATACGATGTAGGTGTTGATCGAGCGGGAGCGGGAGCCTGCTGCTGTTGCTGCTGCTGTTGCTGCATAGGGAGGGGAGCATACCGATACGGAGGTGAGGGTGTCGAGTGCGCTGAGGGGTGTTCTAGATGTTGGAGTAGTGGAGAACCACGAACGCTGCTCTGAGAATGAGAGTATGAGTGAGAGTGGTGGTGGGTGGGTCTATGGGCGTTGTGGGAATCGTATTCCACCATGATCATCTCGAATATCTAAAGAACCGATTCGTGTATCCTTTGTTAATAGATGGTGTTCTTTGGACCAAGATCAAGCTGTAGCTCCGAGTATACAAACAGAAGACGGGTAGTGTGTAGATGACAAGAAAGATGAATGGGGAGTGTGATGAAGTATATGTAAATGCCAGGGCTGAATGGCAGATCTAATGACAGGGGTGTGGGGGGGGAGGCGAGACTTTTTATGATGGCGAGATGGTGTGGGTGTGGTGGATGGATGGTGGGTGGGCTTGGGTTGGGTTAAAAGAAGGCTAGATGGATGGATGCAGAGAGGGCAGTGTGGGGAGACTATCTGTAGTGTCAACCCAGTTGTTAGCGAACGGCAATCCGGCGGGCCAAGCGGTTGGTGGCGGTCACGTTACGTTACGATGGTTTTTTCTAAGGAGTGGTTGTGCACACAGAAGAAAAGTTCGGATGGAGTAAAAGGAAGAAAAGAAGATGGTGAAGAAGATGAAGAAGGAGGAGAGGAGGGGGGAGGAGGGGAGGAGGGGAGAGAGAGATAGGTGTTTGGATGATTGGCTAGTTTGCCGGTGGAAGTGGTCGTGGTGTACCTAGGGACGTTTGGGTAGGTAGGTTGAAGTTGTATGATGTGAGAGAGCAGTGACAGCCACAAGAGGAACTATCCGATACAGCACCCTAACAACGCGAGTGGAGCCTCGCGAGAAAAAAAGAGGCTAAGGGAAAACGGCTGGGGTATATATGGAGACAGACGCGCCAACTGGGAAGCGGACAGGTCAGGGCGAACTCAAACTTACCAGGAAATGAACCGCACTCGGCTCAACGGCGGGTCAAGGGCCTTTGGTACCGAATTGGTTGTTGTCTAGAAACCTTCGAGAACTTTGAGGCACAAAAAAAATATTTAAAAGCAAAAAAAAGACCAATAAATAAACAAAGTGGGCAGCTAAGGCACGAAGAAAAATACAAAAAAAAAATTAGAGTGAGATAATGTAAGAGGGGGTGGGGAAGAAAGAAAAAAAATTTAAAGGTAAAGGAACGGAAAAATTGATTTATGTGGGATAACAGTACTGTGCTGCGTTCAAGCGTGTACGTGCGTGAGTACGTGCTGTATGGTGGATGTGCGCGCGTGTGTTATGTGTGTGTGTGTGGAGAAATGGAAGGATGAATCGAAGGAAAAAAGAAGAATGTGAAATAGGTAAGGCAGGCAGCAATAGGCCGACCGGGTTAGATGGGAAGGTGGCACCAGGGAAGGTTTGTAGTAGTAAGAGGTACAATTGTAAGTAAAGGAAGGGATTAGAGTAGGTATTCTACTAAATGCAGCACCAGCAAGTACTATTAAGTTACCGAGGAGGCGGCCAGAGGAGGGAACGAGTTTCAACGCTGTACTTCCACTAAAAGTAAAGTACATAACAGTTTCGATATGTATTGTACTATATGTATTCCAGAAGAAGCAGAGCGGCAAGTAAAACCTCAACAGGTATATGTAGAGTACATGTATGATGTACCTACACGGGGTCACTACATGTATTTGTGTATACATACGTATAAAATATATTCAATTATTGATGGTCTCAGCGAAAGAAAACAAATTCATGAGAATACACATAAGTGCTAGAGCTCGAGACTTCGGACGTAGAGGTTCTCTGAAGGTCGAGGGGCAGGATGAGAAGCAGAGCCTAGTAGCCCTTACTGGCACAAAAGATATCTTGATTGAGTACATGTACCGTGACAGTGCCTCATTTTGTACAATAGGAACACAGCGGCAGATCCGAATGAACTGGAGCCGTGATGGCTCTTTCATAACTTTCTATATCCTCCTCCAAAGTTTTGTTAAGATAGTACTACTGTGTATATATTACATCCGCACTTTCGTACACTTGTTCAATATATCACTTTGCTGTACCTACATGGTATGTTTCCCTTAAAAGTCACAGGACGAGGCGAAAAAAAAAACGTTGAACCGGAAGTACCTACATAACCTCGAAGCCCTAGACGGGAGGGCACAGACAGCAAGCGAGACCTAGGCCGTGAGTAGGTGGTTGAGCATGAGGGCCTCGTGGTCAGCAAGTATTCCTCCTGTGTACTGGGCTGACCCTGATCCTATGAGAGCGGCTGTGGATAGAACATGAACCCGAAAGCCAGATCAAAATAATGATTAATTGAGTGTATGCACCTACTGGAAGACGGCACTCGTTTCTTTTCTCGTTCGTTCGGTAAGTCAACTTCGTACGTTCAGAGTGTTGCCTGCCCTACTGCACACTGGTCGATGTGCGTGCGTGCGTGCGTTGTGTGCATGCCAGGAATCTCTAATTCGTTGAAACCTAGGGCTACACGCGTGGTATCGATGAAATGATGGGCATTTGCCTTGTGGTTCGCTTGAAGAAACTTAGAGCAAGGTACACAAAGTAAATGACAAGACAGGCCAGGACAACTGGCTGGAATGTGTTTGCCGTCCTCACGGTCTGCTGCGTGAACGTTCAAGCAAGTGGCAGTGATCGGTATGAAGGGTGAGGGTGGGGGTAGTGCTTTTGTGGTCCCACTCAGAATTAGAATTCCCCAATCCCATTGAGCCAAATGAGGCGATACGGAGATTTGGGGGGGTTGATAAATCAATTAAATCTTTCGAGATTTCCTGTCTGTAGTGATCGATGATCAATCTGCAGCCGTGGAACTATAAACATTCGGATACTAAAAGCGGAGTTTTTGAGTCCTAAAGCGCACATTCTCTCATGCTGTATCCATACATACGCCCAGAGGTACATAAACAGTACGTGTCTGTCGAGTAGGAACAAGAATATTGAGTTTGCATAAGGTTGTGAATAATGTGGGGGCATGAACCCTTTTGCTCTACGTTGGGACAAGACTATGGGTAGGGGAGGGGGAAATGCGGATGCTTGAGGATGTACATGATGATGGCCCATGGGATGCGTTAGGTAAAGGATCACTCAGTACAGATTGGCGAGAGGGGAGTGCAGAAGTAAGAGCGACACGGCTATGCATTTCGATACCGAACGGTCAGCGCCACCGTCGGTAAACCTTCCTGTGCCAAGTGCCCACACGAACACAAGTAGACATCGCCGAGAAACAAGTGTATTTATCCACTGCTCGCCGATGATTTAGGGGTGACCTTTGGAGATGAGTGCGTGTTTAGAGTAATTTCCAAACCTTCGAGATGCACGCCAGGAAATTAACTCTTCCATTTCTGGGGTGATGGATGATGACCTTAAAGACCTATAGGAGGCTGGCTAGCGGTGGTCATCAGTGCCCTTCATCAACATCACTGGTATATCATACATACTTGCATCTCAGGATTACAAACACCTTCCTCTCTCCAACGATATTCCGCTCGCTGGTAGCGCTTGGGCGGTCTAGGCGGCTACATAAGATGCATCAGATATCAGGGCACCAGTTACACTGAGTGAGATAGGGGGGGGTAGAAGCGTTCTAACGGCGGAGATGATACATCACCACACATCATATCAAAAACAAAAACAAATAGATAATCGATTTTCCCTTTTTTTATTTTATTTATTTGCGAGGCAGGTCGGCTCCCCTTCATTATCGTGGCTGTATGCCCCATGCACGTCGTCATCACCCTGCGTCAACTGAGATGTATCAGACTAAATTTGGCTCAAAGTCGCGAAGCGAAGCCACGGGTTCGCATCCTTCCATCCCACACGTTGGAACCTCCCTGACCATCGTCAGAGTCTGGTTCGATCAAGTGAGCCCCTCCTCTTCCTTCTCTTCCTCCTTCACCTTCCTTCTTTCTCCTCCTTGACCTTGACTGCCAGCTGGCATAAGCACTCGGTTTGTGATGTCCGGGTATGGGAGGGAAGGAAGGAAAGGAAGAAGGGTGAACCATGGGAAAATTGTGCTCCTCAGTAAGTGTGTGGTAAGGTACCTAGAATTGCAAGCATCTTTGTGAAAACAAGCCTCCTCTCCTTGAGGGGAGGGGGTCGTCTGTCTACATCTGTCTACGTCTGTCTACGTCTGCCTATTGTGCTGCTGTTGACTATTCTACATATCGGCATCAGCACCTTTTCTTCTCGCCAAACGAATGGGAGCTTTCCCGGAATGCCCCCCTGCTGGCAATTTGCCGAGGAAGTCTTCCGGAAAGTGTTACCTTACTTGGTCTTCAGCCACCTGTTTGACACGGACCAGTGCATGACGCATCTGCGGTATTCCCTGAACAGGAAACATTCTAGAAGAATTCCCCCAGATTTCTCTTGAAGGTCGGTTTTATTTGCTACTGGGCAGACAACCGATGACTGCTTCTACTTTACAGCACTCATCATGTCTGCCTACAAAATATATTTTAATTCGTCGGTCTTACGAAAATGCTGGCCAGTAGAATTATTTCTGAAACATTCCCAATATCGACTCAACTTGGTTAGCCCTGTGCCAAGGCCCACTAGTTTTTGGCATAGACCATGTTCCTCACAGATTAATACGGTAGTTTTCCGAGCTACCGGTTACAGTGTCCTTCTCGAACGTTCGGGAGAAAGTATTAAGAGACAATTGGCCCTGCTTCGATTCGCAAACCTTAGAAATTCCCGGAGGCCCATATCCTAGTTCCACCCCCAGCATCATAATCACTTTGATGTAAGGAGGCTGTTTTGGCGAGATCTTCTTCAGATAAATTAATTGGCTCCTCGATGCGTACCGCTCTTCCGCAGATTCTCGCGTGTATTTTTATCATGTCAAAAGATTATTTTATTTTTCCTCGGCCGGATATTTTTATTTAACCGAAGCAAATGCGCATGGTTTTATCTGGTCAATTCCCATTCAGCTCATCAACACCCTGGACAAGGATCCCTTTCTCTTATTTCTCTAATCACGATGGTTTCTGGCAGAGAGCATTCAGATGAGACTTTCCGCTCAAGCTTATCACCTATTGAAGAACCCCCGGTTGTTCCTACAATGGTACCCTAGCCCACCCGGTGTGTGGTCCTGTATGTATAACTCGGGTCTCCACTATAAGTACAACAGGGTCCTCCCTATATCACGCCGGAGACTCTTGCCCGAGGTAGCTTTTGGCTGCTCTGAAACATGAAAACGGGCACATGTGCTATGGCGAAAAAGTATGGTTTCTAGTGGGGCAAGAAACGTTAACGTGGTCGGCGGGAGAGTTGGCGGCCTGACCGAAAAGCGAGTCTCTAGTCCCGATTTGAAATCGGGACTAATGTCTGGGGGGGAAATGATCAAGATTGCTTCTTTGTTTCTTAGTTGGATAATCAGGTTTTATAATTGCGTTGCCGTCCACTTTACCGTGCCTGTCATGTACCACAAAAACGTCCATAAGCGAAAGTTTTGTTAATCGGCGGGAGGGTCTCACTGCGTATCCTAGAAGGAATAGGAAGGAAAAAAATAATCCCGAAAGCGGAGGCGAACACTTTGCTTTTTGCCAGTCCGAATTGTGGGGGACAAGACATGATCTTTTTTACCGACCATCTTTCTGCTGTCTTTGCCGCCCCTTGCTCCGATCTGCCTGTCTCGTCGAAAAAAACTCATCGGCCGAGCGCACGAACCACAGGATCTCCTGCCAAGTTGTGGAAACAGGTACAAAGCCCCCACTCGTCATTTTGGCGAGCCAGGCGAGGAGTGCCAGCTCACACGAGAGCGCCGGATTTACGTCATCGTTTTCCGGCCTTGTGCAGCCCATGAAATCTCCTCACATTTGCAACTGACTGACTAGATGAAAGGAAATAGGAGGGAGAGAAAAAAGTGGTTTTCATCTTGACCATGGTTGCGGAATGTGGGCGAGTGACTGGGTTTATGCCAGCCTCATCAACATCGACCTTCGGTGAATGGTTACTGCAGATTAACCTCACCCGATGAAAGCCGTTTGGAAATTGAACGAGGGAAATAGAATCTCGATGTCGATAGATCATCGACATTTGCTCAACAGAAACAACAAAAAAAAAATTTCGGGGGGGACTTAGCAGACTTCTCTCAGCCGAGTGGTTTATTTTGCGAAAACCCACTCGAAACAACTCAGCTCTCGTTTGATAAAAGCTGGGCCAGACTGTTAATGGCTGGCTGGCTAGTCTCCATTGTCGCCTGAAAAACTTTCTTTAGCGGTCATCTGAAATAATGTTGGCCCTACACCACACCAAAAGGAAAGTCCACTCGGCAAGGAGGTGACCAGTCGATTAAGCAGAGACTGTGGAAGGGACCCCTGCGTGTTCGACGGAATGTCGTGCAGATTTGCATTTCTTTGGGTCCGTTTCGTGTCACGCAAAAGAGGGTTCTGACCTATTAGATTATTTTCAGAAGGCGGCGAGCCTATGGAGCTGAAACACAGGCGAGCCCCGACAGGTCTAAGCGAAATTACGCGGGGGCTCTTATTTCTCTGCTGTCCTCTTTCATGACGCATGGGGAGTGACTGAGCATGAGGTGAGTGGGTTCGGTGATCATGGGTTTATGACCACCAGATGAAAGGGTGCGAAGAAATTCCAGGCAGTCAAAGGAAGTAAAGTACCTAACTCACATGTACGTATGCAAGCCTGTTCATGATTGATCGCGTGACAGATAGACAATTAAATCGCCACAGACGCATAGCCACTTTCCACACTCTGGTAGGAGGCACTCTGGGCGCGGTGAACCTTGGAGGACAGATTTCATTTTACTCTTTTTTTCTTCTGTCGAACAGATTCACATAGTCTTGAAAAGTCACAGAGCTCGGGCAGGAACCCGAGTAGATGTTCGAGCACTACATAACTTGTGCGGCGGCCGGAGAACCTTCGCAACGACCACCGCAACCTGCCATGTCGTGTGTCCTGTGCTCGGGGTCTAGCCCGTAGTTCCCCTACCGACTACATAGCCGACGGCCAAAAGGCGGCTAATCATCGAGCACGATTAGGTAATTTCGTTAAAGCAGCTTTCAAAAAATTCACGCGAGCCGTCGAGCCGCTGCCCTACCGAACGGGACCAAAGCGCATTTTCGCTTTCTCGGGGATGCCTAGACTGGGGTTTGACCGTTTTTTGTCTACATGTATGTACAGGCAGGTACTCTATGTAGAAATCATCGGGTGCAGTACCTATGATCTTCCTATCTATGGGTTCACTCTGGGCTAATAATCACATAATATGTATAGTTTTATATAGGGATAATAAAAACCCATTCTATATACCGGGGGTGCTGATGCTTTTGATTCCAGTATTCGCCCATAGTTATAAGAATGCATGTTCCAGACCCCCCCGGCAGGTATAGCTGTGGTAGTTACCGAGACTGTTTGCCCCCTCTCTGAAGACTACTATCATTGCTGTCCAAAACGACATCTATTGGGAGAGAATGCGGTTCCATACAAATACCTGTTTATAGCCAGGATTAGTCTTCATAAAGGAAAGAAGGCACTTATCGACCAGTAAGTTGTCAACCATGCTCAAATTTCTCACCCCGAGAGGCATGATATTGGCGTTTGAAGTACTAACGAATAAAGCCATGCCACTTGCAGCTAGAGGTATGGCGGGGAAACCTCAGTCAACCTTCTAAGCCGGCGAAGAGTCAGGACGGCTAGCGTGGGAACATCAGAAACTTGGCTCGAAAACCTTAGGTGGAAAAAGGGCCCTTGCAAAGTTCCATCAAGTCTAGGTATGCCACTAGACTCTTCTGTACTCGTAAGCTGCATCGGGGCTTCCACGGAATTTAATCCGCGTTCCGTGGAAGTTCCGTGCAGCCAAGGTTAATTCTCGTGAATCTGGTTTTGATCTTGAACTCGGGAGATGCTGGAGATCAACATGAAATGGTCAATGCAGTGGGGATTGAAATCTGCATCTGGTCTAGTCAGGGTTGCACGTTTCCCCCCCCCCCCCCCCCTTCTCTTGCAGGACCCTGAGAGGAGGCGGAAATGATTTTTGAGCAAAAAAAAAAGGGTCTGCTGACGATGGCGAATTGATATCGCCGAATAACTACACGCTAAACACGCATCTCCAAGGGAGTTTCCCGTCAATCAAATTCTGGAGCACGACCAGTATCTTTCGCCGAATCTTCTTCCCTTATGGGGGATCGCCTTCCGGACAGACCTGCAAAAATCCATCGCTGCATGCATACAATATGGACCACCCCCTAGCTCACGATACTACATGTATGCATTAATAGGTCGAAACCAACTTAAAACCACTTTTTATAAACTTGCTAATATATTCAGGGTAAGGGAGGAAAGGGAAAAATATGGTTTCTTACTGGACAACAACGCCTAATCCTCGTATCATGTTTTAGAAGAAAACTAAGAAAACTGCATGATATATTATGAAGTAAGCAGGCTAGACTGTCAAACGCCTAAAAGGACACCGGCGGCACGGACAGCCACGGGTTGAAAAGAAGACAGGCATATGTATGTACATGTATGTACTCTAAATGAATACTTCAACATGATCTGACGATCCATGGAGTGTATGTACACACATTTACATACATGTACTCGGAAAGTATAAAACAAACTTGTATGCGCACGCAGTTACTCGGTAAAGCAAGGCCATAAATTGCTCATTACTCGGCCGCGGACATATATGAGTAGAGTAGATGGATCTACGGCCATTGCTGATCTGAGAGGGCCTCAAATCGAGCCGCCGGTCTATAATGGTTGATATTTATGCAGTGCTGCTGCTGCACAGATAGACTAGCCCTTATATTACAGTCCATGGATCCCTATGGATGGATGGTCATTGGTGCAAACTCTACTGCCACCACTACAACTATCACATACACAAGGCAACAGTACCGGAATATTATATTACATTGTCCCTACGGCGTACCTACTGCCTACTGCGAATGGGCCTTCCCATAGCACGACGTCGCTGTCCTGGCCTGATGTTTGATGTTTGATGTTTTATTTTTATTTTTATTTTTTTATTTTTTATTTTTATTTATTTTTTCATGACACTCAGGAACTAGACGATAATGCAGTGTAGCTGGCAAATTTAATTGTCAAAGTAAACCCCACCATTGATCTTGTTTATTATGTGCGCACACGCACGCACACATATGTAGTCTAGAGTAGACAGAAGGACGTACAAGGCACATGGCGCACATACCCGACTCCTTTTTTTATTTTTTTCAAATTTTATGTCTTCTTATTTTTCTTTCCAAACAGTAACTGCGGATCTTCATGCTAACCATACCTAGGCCATCTTTGGTACCGGGATGTCTCTCTTTGAAAATAGAGTGTAATAGGTATTCCGCATATGTACCTGCTGTTCCCATATCAATGCGCGCTTAGATACATGATCGACAAGCCTCTAGGAGAAGTGTAACCGCCGTCACTACATACGTATTACCACTACTACCACCAACCGACTGTCTAGGTAAAGTAGTTACCTAGTCATCTTTGTATGTCCTTCCCCTGCCTGGCCGGAGGGGTAAGGAAAACCCGGGGAAATGCAAACGAGAAAAACGTGCGACCCCCGTCGATTGTCATCCTAGCCTCGTTTCTGGAAGGGTGTGATAAGATGGCGGTGGAGGACGTGGTGATGATGCGGAACGATTACGTACGTCGAGACATGGACTGGTGGTATACAACCTATCGCTAGCCATATGATGTACCTTGATAGCTGAGATTAGATAGATAGGTAACTACCATGAGTGATATATGTAGAGTAAAGACCCCTCACATGTGATTCCGGTGCTGTTTTTTTTTATTTTTTATTTTTATTTTTATTTTTTTTATTTCCCGACTAGGGATTCCACAGGGCTTCCAGAAATGTTGTCTGCTGCACTGAAGTCGAAACATCCCTAATTCATGGGTTCGCATCCACCGCAAATTTCGATACCGAGTGAGTAATGCCTATGGCGATCTGGGATGTTATCTAAACATGCAAATGTGAATCAAAGGCGGGTACTTAAATCTGAAACAAGTCGCTAAGGTTTCAAGTTATGTGCAATATATGCCAATCAGTAGAAATCATCGCTTTTTTCTTCTCTTTGCATAGATACATACTTTTTGACTGAGCTCGTGATGGTGATCAAAGATATGTACCAGCCCCAAGATCTTTGGGGTAGCCAACTCATAGGCTTCGGTGAGAAGGCGCGCATTGCGTTCGGTAACTGAGAGACCAGCAGGCTGTGATACACAGAAGTAAGTAGTCCATCCCGACAAATTTATGCCTCCCAACATAGGCAGATTTGTGGTAACGTCGGTAATCAAAGTAGCCCTCATGATGACTGTTGATATCTCGTTTCTTGTGAAACGGCGCCTTCGTAACAAGAAGTGATACCCCGAAGAAGCATAATGATATGACAACTGGCACCCGAGTTTCATATTCTAGCAGCCAAAAATAAAATGCAAAGTAGTATCGTATTCTCCCCAGGATTCTGTCGCCTAGAAGTTGCGCGCAATTAAGTCCGAGTGACGGCCATGATTCCATATAAACCTGTGAGACACTCGAGTTTTCCGCAATCCTTGAGTGTCGATATAGTTATTGAATTGCGCATTGGCACGTCATCGCAGCCATATGCAACGCTGTACTGCAAGGTATCGTAAGTCAACTGTTCCTTAAACCACCTGATTCCTCCTCCGTGTTGCTCCTGAAGTGTTTTCGATCTTTAGATGAACAAAAAGAAAAATCCCGCTGTCGTGCTAGCCCGGGCTGATACACGCATCGTTTCTCTGTACGGGAAAATGTATTGTTGTTGAGGTGGCGCCTCTCATGATGTGCACCTCGAGACCCATGACTTTTCGATCAATCATTTAGGTACTCCATCGTATCTTGAAACTCGCCTTGTCACCCTCGTCGATGTGTCTGTCGTCAGCAAAGTGGCCGATCCAGGACGATTGGACAAAGGGTGCGGTATGAGCCATGCCGGTCCCATTGGTAATCGGAATCCTGGGATTTGATACGCTTCCGCCAGGTGATGTCCGATGCCAAAGTAGGAGAATGCTGGTAAAACATATCCAGTGCCAGTTACTTGGATATATTGATGCCTTGTGTATACTGGCATCGATCGAACCTCATCAAGTCCCGACAGCTAACGTCAGTCATGCCGTTAATCAGTTTCTCAAATCCACTATTATGATTGACCTCGACATCCGCGTCAGGTTATTAACTTGACCTGGTTAACCTGGTATATGTTTCCACCACGTCGTCGGGGCCGGGTATCTAAGTTATCAAAAACCGATGCTTCCACTGGCATTACCGATATTTCTTGCTTTTTTAAGTTGAATGGTCACCATATCATCTTACCCCACAAGATGGAAGTAGTGTGCACCTTAAATAGACCCAATCACAACCGATATGCACTGATATCAGAAAATGGATAAAGATATGCAAGCATTAGACCACACAATCCATCAAAGAAAAACGAGCCAATCTGACGCAACCGATGGCCGGTGCCGTGGTGTAGGTATACATGATTTGATACCAATGCAGAACTCTTTTCTAGAAGACACACTAAGAGCTGATCAATAAAAAGCAATGAAAGCCTATGAGAATGTCTTCGGTCTTCATGACGGCCCGGTCGGCGTAAAACTTCTGGAAAGACCTCTAGCTCATCATCTGACATCAGCCAGGTTTGCGTGCCAGATAGGCTTTGTAGATTGGTAATATTTAAAACTGTCTGTTTGCCTGTTCCTGCGATGAACTGGTTGCTTTCGAGTTGCCCTGCATGCAAGTATTTTGACATAGCCCCGGAAGCCGATGTTAGCGTTCGGACTTAGATATCTGAAAACAAATATATGTCCTAGGTTTCCCTTCGCCTAAGACTGTTCCTGACAGGGCCAAGCATGTCAGAACCGTATTCATCCTATCCTGGGGGCGGAACTGGGGGCGGAACTGGTGGTTCCTACATAGGATGCTCCGGTCAAAATGTCACTGCCCCGTCCAACCAACAGGTATGATCACACGGCAACCAATCGAAGCTGTTTCGTACCTTTTTTATTACCTAAGCACCAGAGTAAAACCGAGCCCCCATAGGAACTTTATTTTGAGATCCTGGAGTTCCTTGACTAGAGAACTACGTTACTTGTAAAGTTTGCAGATTATTCGGTATGAGTCGAGAATTAAGTTCTGTTGAGGGAAAGGCCTTGTATAGCCACCGTAACTGAAATGCATGCGGCTATCCTAACAGAAGCTTCTTCTATCTGGGGACGTTTGCTTAGCCACACACGGCTCTGCAAGACGGAACCGTTTGATTTGAAGTAGCCACAATAGAACATGCCCTTATCCTCACGAAAAATCACTCCTCTCGGTAATAGTTGGGCTATGTCATCATCGAAGCGGTTTCCAACTCAATTTAGTCGCTCTTTCCCTTCTGTAACATGATGAAGGTCGATTAGGTTAGAATTTGTTCGTGTGAGGAAGGAGGTGACGTTGATTTGTGGCTTACTTGCGGCTCAAGCCACCAGGCCAAAAGATCACGTTTACCCCTGAAAGCCAGTTCTTTCAGCGATCTGCATCGCGCTCGGCACGAAAATGGAGCTTCCCAATCTTAAGAATCTTCAAAGCAAGGATGGATTCATTTCTTTGTTGTTTTGGGGTACATACGTGAAAGCTGGGAAATGGTGTTGGTGGTGGTACTTGCCGCGGTTGCAGGCAGTGACGAAGGCCAGGAACATGGTCGTTATGACGTCATGGCGCTACTTCCAGCATATCATCCTTCCTCCTCAACTTCTTTATCTTTGCCTGATCCCCCTTCCTGAACAAATCAATTACAGTTCGAACAAATTTTACGCCTTGTGAAGAGAATCCTCATTTTGCGACTTGATAATCATCAAAAAAGCACAGTCAGACAACAATCAGTTATCACATATTCGCAATGGATGTTTATTACTATTTCAACTACCGTATGTTTCAAACATCACATGTTTATCGCAAGACTTTAATTTCTGTGCAACTTGATGCTGATGATACCAAAAAAACAACAGTCTCGGCAGGCTGGATGATGCTTGAATCAATCCCCCTGATCGCATCACCTACGGTCATCATCACCATGCTTTCACCAGATGTTCGGGAAACCACACGTACGTTATTTTGCCCAGCCTTGCTTGCTGCTGCTACCTTGGCCGATCGGATGAGTCGCTAATACAATGACTGTTGCAAAAAAAAAAAAATAGAGCTCGAAGCATATCTCTCGCGCTCATTGGGTTTCACATTGATCGCATTCTCGATTTTAAACCTTCTCCTAACCGGGAGTGTACCACTAGTTGTAAGTACATCATAGCTCCTGACGTGATCTTAAACGACCCACCACAAAAACCAAAATTGCTAATGACATGCGCGCACCCAGTCGAGCTTCTCTGAAACAGCCGTAGCGAAACCGGCTGGCACAGACATGGAGGATCCCACAGCACCGTACGCGGTGCCCTCACTGTGTGTAACACTAACGTATCATCTCACCATAGCGTTCTACTGTTACACACAATGGGACAGTGGGTACTCTGCTGCTTACGCCATTGCTATGGTTACGCACTCGGCGTTTAGTGCTCTTGGAGCATGGGTGTTGCTGTTTGGAAGCACTAGTGGACGCATTTCGAGGAAGACTGGCGCCGATAAGAGGACGAGTGGATTCCCGTTTAAGAATGTCGAGGCCGAGAAGAAGAAGTCCGGGAAGAAGTCGCTGTGACTCAGATCGGGGAAGAAGAACAGGCCTCATGCTAGTAGCTACAGAGATATCTGAACGAGCAGGAGTAGAAGGAAGAGTAGGAGAAGGATTTGTTTATAGTGTCACGATTCCCTTTGTTGAATGAGGTGGTTTCCTTTTTCATTTTTTCGTTTTCGTTTCCTTTATGTGATTATGATGGGGTTCCTTTGGTATTGTTATGTGATTTTATATCAATGAGGATTCAATTACAGACTACATGTACTTCTCGCTTTAAAATCCGTTGTCCAGAGTGAAAAGAAAACTACACACAGACCAACTTCACTGCGGGTATGTAGATTACAAGGATGTCTTCATAAAACCGGGATCACCAGTCCCGAGTGAGAATCCATGAAGATATTATTTCCCAAAAGTTCTAGAAATTGCACTGAAGTTATTTCTGGATAACCGCATGAAGTCTGTAGTTAACAAGAACTATACTAGTTTTTAACGTCAAGAATTGGGGCCACTCTTCAACCGCGCCTCACTGCAGAAAGCTGTTATTATCGATAGCTATAGATGAAGATAGTGTATAAAGACAACTAGTTCAGAGTAGTTAAGGAACACATAGCTAGAAGCTGTGCCTATAAATAAATAGAGAGGAAGGACCGAGACTTGGATAAATTCCAGTAACTACATGTACATCTCTATTGTGCCTACTTCACGATCAAGAACGCCATTACTTCCCAACTATCTAATGGGATTTATTCATTGCAGTTGCGTGTACGTTCCGCTATCTCGTATTATAAGCTATTATGGGCAGTTACCTAGACCTAATTATACTAACAAAGTCCCAACTGCATACTTAAACCCCATCTCAGGAACTAGATTTGTATTCACCAGGCATCACTCTACTTGATCTTAACTTAGTCCTCCATGATCTGGACTTGAGCTTGTCGCAATCACACCGCACAGATATGCCCTAGTACCTTCAGAACCAAAAAGCCCTGATCTGATCTGCTCTAATTGTCCGTCGAACACTACAAGTACTTAGTATTTACAACAATTCGCACCTGCCCCACTAAGGTAAAAATACAAGAAATAGTAAGAAAAGAAAAGAATAGTATATAAAGGCTAATAGAGGAGAAGAGTTGGCGTAAAACATCATGCAGCGCAGCGAGTCCTCCCGGCCACCAGGAGGATTTTGGAAGAAAATAAGGAATCTAACAAACAATAGACCGGAAAGTATTTACACAGAAGGAAATAGAACCACCCCCTCACCACCCACTGTCACCACCCAGTATTCACCGCAGAGTATAAAAAACAAACAGATATGGACTTTTCGGCAACCCCTAAACAAAGAAGACCCTTTTTTGCGCGAGATGGAAGAAAATGCACACACAGCCATTAGATTAAATAAAGTCCCTCGCGCTCTTCTGCAGCTCAATCAGCCTCCACCCATTGGTCTCTGGGTTGGCCACCTCATCCGGTATCCTCGTGATGCCAATTGCGTAGGTAACCTGCTGCACCTTGTCCTCCATGCCGGCCCTCAACTCGCTCGTCTTCAGGTCGCGGAAAACATGTACCTCCTGCGTCCTACACGACACAATAAACACTGGCACCTCTCCGGGGTCCAGGATACGTGCAGAGAGGATATCCACATTCCTGATATCTAGCACCTTCCCATCCAGCTTCAACCCATTCACCGTGTACTGCTGATTCAGCGCCGCATACACATTGAACTGCGCGGCGCTGAGCCAGGCCTTGAGGATCTCGGTCTCGCCCTTGACGTAGGCGTCGAGCACCTCGGGGAGGATGTACTCGCGCAGCTCGCGCAGGAAGGGCTCGAGCTGGAAGGTGGGGTCCATTTCACGGAACTTGCGGATCACCTGGGCGGTCTCATTTTCGGCAAAGAAGCCGGCGAAGCGGTCGGCGATGTTGCGGGTCACGGAGATGACGGGGTTCTCGGATTCATCGTACGTGCGCTTCACCGAGAAGAGGGATTGCATCAGTTTGTTGCTGTCGCGGAACTCGCGCCAGGATTCTTTCCAGGCGGCGTCTTTGTGGAGAGTGACGTTTGTGCCGGCTCTGCGGGGCGCGGGGGAGAGTGGTTAATACCATGATTGCCTGTCTGCCTGCCCGGGAGGGAGGGTTTGGTGGTGGTACTTACTCGGGGTCTTCTTCCATCTTCTCGACCCTCTTGACACCGCCCTTCAGTTCCCGCAGCTCACGCTGCTTCTTACGCTCCTCACGCTCCAGGTACCCACCATACCGGGAGCTGGCGCCATCATCAATGACCTCCTCCACGTTCTGCTTGATATCCTTATAGACCTTGGTATCCCTTACCGGCTTCGTCACCGCCGCCACACCCTCTCCCGTGGCGCGCGCCGCAGCCCTTCCCGCCTTCACCACCGGCGTCTCCCACGTCCACGCCGCACCCTTCCCAATTGCAACCGCCGTCTTTCCCAGCGTCTTTGCCGTCTTCTCACCAACCTTGCCCGCAACCTCCGCGGTGCTCCCGTATGCCTGGCGCGCCTTCTGGACGGCCGGAGACTCGCTGAACTGCTGCGCAGACTCCCCTAGCTGTTTGGTTGACTCTTGCCACTCCTGCGACTTTTTGAACTCGGTCTGCAGCGTCTCGTAGAAGACGGCGAAGGGCGACTTGTCGCCGTGTGGAGGAGGTGGTGGGGGGACCTCCTCCTCCTCCTCCTCCTTCTTCTCCTTCTTCTTGTCGTCGGAGTCCTTGTCCTCCTTGTCCTCCTTGTCTTCTTTGTCCTCCTTGGTGGATGATTCTTTGCCCTTGGACTCCTTCTCAGACTTTACGTCGTCGTCGTCGTCATCCTTCTTTTTCGGCTTGTCCTTGTCTGCCCACCGGCCGCCCAGCGTCGAGAATTCGCTCCGCAGCACAATCGGTCGGTGCACGGGGAGTGCTGAGACACGATGTGTGTTTGCGTTTGCGAGCAGCCTGGCACTAGCTATTCGCTGGTTCCCGCCGATCCGGGAGCTGGCCGTCGCTGCCGTCCGAGCATTGAGACGGATGATTCCCCGGCAGGCAGATTGCATCGTGGCGGTGAGTTGCGGTGAGTTGCGGTGAGTGGGGTGGGTGAGTGAGTTGCGGTGGTGGTGGTGGTGGTGGTGGGTGTGTGGTGGTGGTGGTTAGGAGGAGGAATTAAGCTGGCTGGCTGGTGGCGGGGGACAGTTTTTTTTTTTTTTTTTTTCGGGCGGAAAATCTGTTGCAATTCTGTCTGGATCCGAGGGTTTCGAGGGATGCGTGGGGTCCGGTTACCCGGCAGAGAACAAGAGAAGAAGAAGCGGGGCCGGGCCGGGGCTGCGCTCGGGGATGGAAGGAAGGAAGGAAGGAAGGGAGATCAAGGTGCGGGGAGGGGGCCGGGTCGATGCGTCGGCGGTGGGGAGCTGGAGAGAGCTGTGTTTCTATTTATTAACTCTAGATGTATATTCACTTGTTCTCTTACAATTACCTGCCGATCTCCCACTAATTCTCCCACTGCTAATTAATATTTCCCACGCAGACCCGGCTGCCACGACGTACAGGCTACATACATGTAATATACATCTGCTGGCATCTCTCTCTTCTTCCCCCAGCCAGATGCCCCACTCTCGTTACCCGGCCTCACACAGCTACTGTAGCTACAACACACACCATGCACACTGTACCTACAAAGCTATACTACTACTTCAGCTATCTCAACAGCCCCAAGCTCTCAAAACCAACACACAACAAAAAATGGAGCCAGAATTCCACATAAACCAGCGCCTCTCCTTCACCCCGGGCCAAGCATACACCGCCGCCCGCTGCACCGTCCGCTACTCCGGCCCCGTCGACGGCACAACCGGCACCTGGCTCGGCGTCGAATGGGACGTCGAGGGCAAAGGAAAACACTCTGGCGTGCACGGCGGGAAGAAGTACTTCGAATGTCCATCCCCCCCCAAACCATTCCGAGTGCTAGTTCATGACTCACCAACAAAACCAACAAACCAACTAACTAACAGAGACGCAACCAACAGGCAAAGCACCCGGCAACGCATCCTTCATCCGCACGACCCGCCAGCCGGACGATACACTAAGCTTCCTCGAGGGCCTGCGGCGCAAATACACGACGGCCGACGACCCGCCGGACGCACATGCGGTGCTGTCGCTCACGGCCAACAAGGTGTTTGAGGAGGTGGGCTTCGAGAAGATACAGAAGAAGCTGGGGCAGCTGAAGGAGCTCAAGATTGTCATCCTGGATGGCCTGTGCTTGGCGAGGGCCGATGCGCGCGAGGAGATTACGGAGACTTGTCCTAGTGAGTTTTTTGATTTAGTTCTTCTGGTCTTGTTTTTTTTTTTTTTTTTTTTTTTGGGGGGGGGGGGGGAGAGGGAGTGGGGGGTGCTGATGCGGTGGGGAGATAGAGATTGAGGAGCTGGATTTGAGTAGGAATTTGTTTGAGGAGTTGCAGACGGTTGCGAGTATCTGTGCGGCGCTGCCGCACTTGAGGTCGTTGAAGATTAGGTGTGTTTCCTGTGGTTTTTGGTTGTTGGTCTTTTGTTACTGACTGTAGTAGTGGAAACCGCTTCTCGTCGCTAGAAGTCGAGAGAGTGCCCGGCCAGCCATCCCCGTTCGAAGGTGTGACATCGCTGGAAATCAGTAATACCTATCTCACCTGGGACGAGGTCAGTCACCCATCCCACCTACTCAGGCCTATTCGGGGGGGACGAAAGCCACATACTGATCATTACAACCCACAGACAACGCAAATCCTCGCCCACTTCCCAAACATCCAGACGCTCGAGTCGTCACTAAACCGCATCTCCACCATCCCCGCAGACATCTCCCTCCCGCCCACAATTACAACCCTCAACCTCGAGCGCAACATCTTCACATCCCTCACCGCCGTGCTCCCACTCACATCCCTACCGGCGTTGTCACGCATAATCCTTGCCCACAACCTCATCACCGACATCCTAGACCCCGCTTCAGAAACAGCCCCCCCAACACAGGCGTTTAAAACACTAACCCACCTAGACTTGACGTACAACCACGTTCCCACCTTCCCGCAACTCGACGCTCTTCCCGCCCTCTTTCCACAGCTTACGTCAATCCGCCTCTCCCACAACCCCTTCTGCGCCCTCCTCCCCCGCGAGGAGGCACACATGCTTACCCTCGCCCGCCTCCCCGAACATGTCTCGATGCTGAACCATACCCGAGTCTTACCGGCAGAGCGCCAGAATGCGGAGATGTACTACCTGGGCCGCATTGCGAAGGAGCTGGCTGCTGTGGGGGAGAGTGAAGAAGAGGAGGTGCTGAAGAGCCATGGAAGGTGGGGGGTGTTGTGTGAGCGTGAGTACTTCCCTGACATTGCTGCTTTTTGGTGTGCAGAGAGTGCTGATGAGGAGGGGGAGGGCAGTGTATGGCGCACCGCGGATAGATCGCGCTGTGGCACTGGAAAAGCGGTGTTTGGGCTCGCGGCTGGTAAAGGTTGAGTTTGTTAATGGGGAGAAGAAGGTGGTGAGGGGGGTGCCGAGGGGGATGGCGGTGTCGACAGTGAGGGCGTTGGTGGCGAGGTGGTTTGGGGTGGAGCCTTTGGGGGTGGGGCTGTGGCTTTTGGTGGATGGCGAGGAGGAGGGACAGGGCGGGGAGAAGAAAAGGGTGGCGTTGGAAGATGGGGTGAGGGAGGTGGGGTATTATGTCGAGGGGAAGGAGGGGACGGTGTTGGTGGAGGCGTAAATACCTTTTTTACCAACGTCTCTTTTCGACGCTTTAGATTAGGTAGAGTAGAGGTAGTTAGACTCTCTGGGACGGCTACTGATAGTTGCTGATGAGCATCTTGCACATGTACCCCATACATTCTCCCCCCCCGTAGATATTTCAGTCGCCACCCCCATCCCCAACCTCTCGCCATCCATATCCAAACCATTTCCAAACCATATACAAGTCGCAGTCAACCAAAGCATCCCAAAAAGGGGCTAGCCAATACCGAGTGATAATCCATGAACTAAATGTACTCACTGCTTACTTATAGATCATAGACGATGTATGCTCTTCATAGTAGTAAAACCGAAACCGCGCCGAGTGTAATAGGAGGCGGCTGTCGGCTGTCGGTAGTGGTGTGATGGAACCTTTTAGCCCTAGACCGATAGGTTTTGGTAAAGTAGACCAGCACCCTCATCATCTCTGTAAGCCTCGATATCTCCCATGGAGATATTCGGGCGATTGTATGCTGGACCTTACTACCAGCCATAAAAGAAACCCCACTTCCACCACGCGCCATAATTAACATCATAATCCATCACTCGGCCCACCCGAGATTACCCGCGATCTCCTGATCCACACATGTATATCGCCACCAACCACCCAAATGAAGTAAACAAATATAATGGAATTGCAAGGGCCAGTATTGGGAACCGAGGCGTGTCCGGGCGTGTCCGGGCGCTAACACTCGGGGCGGGCCTACGCGGGAATGGCCTGGGCTTTTGCTCCGTTATCCCGGCTGGCGGGGGTCTTCTCCTGCCAATAGTGGAAATTGGGCGTCCGCTTGGTGGTTTTGGTGGTGGCGGGTGCGTTCGATTAGGCTTGTGACTTAGCCAGTGAATGAAAACTAAATATTAGTGACCGAAGTTTCAACCTTGATAGAAAGAGCATCCTTACAGTCCTTACAGCAAGTCTTGTCATGCAATCTGTTTTCTTGCTCGTGGTCAGCGGGCGAGGCTTCACATGCAGAAGTATTTCTTGGTTGCAGATTCGGCAGCCAGCATTTACGTAGCTGTGTGTGGAATTATTGCGTTGGAGAATCGACCTGTTCTCAGCGTGATCGTTGATCCCGGATCCCTGTTTTCCACAATAATCCCCCCGATAGCTGTAGGGAATATCTCACTGAGCAGGGAAACGGAGTGCACACAGCTCTCCAGTAGTAGGCTTATTACCAACCACTCGCTTCTGTCCATCCTATCACCAGGCTCGCACCTGCTGATTGGCTTCCAGTTGTGTTCGGGCTGCCCGATTCCGTTAATGCCGAGAGAGTGAGACAGATCGGTTGGTTGATTGATGTATGAAGTCCTCAGGCCTAGGCAATGACACAGTCATATGGATGGGCTCGTATTTAACGGGGAAGGCACTTGATTATGGTGAGGCGCCGACGCTTGTCTGTGCGGAATCTCTGACACGCGTTGTGTAATAGGCCGCTATGCATTCTGACTGATGAGGGGAAGATAGAGAATGAGTACATAGTGGAAGGTGAGGGAAGGAGAGGAGTCTCGGATCGAAGCCGAGCCACTTCCCCCTCTTTTATATGCAATGGTGTAATGACACACTGTCGCCATGATCTAGCCACAATTTTATACCGTTTGCTGTTCTGATGTGCCTGATGACAGGTTGTCAATGCTAGAAAGTCTTTTCCAAGTGTCAGTTTTACTAATTGACAACGGTGCAGTGCGAGAGGCAAAGTTGGCAGTTCCCTTTATGATCGATCTGTGGCCAAATTTGCAAAATCGAATCAAATATCAACAGCATGCCAAGTTAGAGAGTTTTAGCTGCACCAGCTCAACAGAAAGTCTGACAAGTTGGACAAAATTCTAGCTTCTGTTCGACTCGCGCAGCCAATTAACTCCATTTTATTAACTAAGAAATTTCGTGAATTAAGGGCCCGTTCGGACAACCCAATAATCTAGATTATTGGCGATAATCTGACGGATTATCGACTTTTGGATTATCACAATAATCTATGCTGTTCGTGCAATTGAATAATCCAACATTCGGAACTCCTGATTATCCTAATAATCCGCCAAGAAAACAATCACCTTTGGAGGTAATTATTCCCACACAACACAGATATCCTGAGAGCTAACGTTATCCGGACATGTAGATTATCCACTTATTATGAGTATTATGATTATCACTTCCGCTACCTGATAATCCAGTCTGTCCAATAACCCGAAGAAATAATCTAAGGTTGTCCGAACGGGCCCTAAATTAATAGTGCATTAGCTTGTGACGTTTCGGCCAGGACCCACAAGTCGTCAGTTCTCGGAATTGGTCGGGGGTAGTTAGCAAATTTAGAAAAATACTCCCTGCTAAGTGGGCATATATCTATTGACTCTAATAAAACTATACCCTGGAAGCGTTTGTTCTAATCACATGTAGCAAACGAAAGAAACGGAAACCGTGACATGACGTCATGTCACACAACCAGAACTGTAAGTCATGTACTATCACTCGATACACGCTGACTAATCTCAAAATGCTCTTTTTGGAGTTTTTTGAAAGCAAACAATCTTCAAACGCTCATCGCCCCGATATTTTGAAACCAAGTTTTGTGTACGCTATAAGTTACAAACAGAGCTCTCCCTCTCTAATCTCTCTTCTCTCTCTGGCTACGTACAACACACTCTACGCCACAAACAAAAATCTTGGAACAGCTACGAATACGGAGACAATGAGCGCACGAGGTCGGAGGAAGGTACTCTTCGTGAGGACGAGATACAGGACAAGGGGGTTCAGCCCACCGCCTTCGCCTATGGGCCTGGTGGATGGCGCTGGCACTGATCATAATATTGCTGACCCTACACTTCCATCGCCAGCAGTGGTTGAGGCTGGAACTAGTCCTGGGTTTCGGTCCGGGGCTGGAGAAGCAGTAGCCGTTCCAAAATCTGCAGCTACAATCACCGACGTAACAGCAGAGGAGAACATGGCCGCGGGGGCGCTCGGAGAAATACCCCCCACTAAGCGAGCAAAAGTTGAAGAGGAATTCGAACCCAGCAATTCGGATGAACATATAGCTTATATAGCTGTCACTACGTCACCTCGCGCAATATCCCCTGCCGCTCCCGATCCCGCGACACCAGCCATATGCAGATCCAGAAGGACTCGCAGTACTGGTACATACATGCGCTCACACTCATCTCCCATTCGGCCGTTCACGGACTCCGGCTCTGGCCCCGGCGCGGAGCCTATATCGGCCATGGACGCCGCGCTGATCGAGATCTCGAACGATAGGTTTTTCAACCGTCACCGCATTCACGAAGCCGCTGTCGCGCACCAGGTCGCGTGCGAGAGTGCCCTGGAACGCGTAAAGCAGCACCGGAGGCTCGGTACACGCCCCGATGACTGGGATGAGGATCTGGCGCTGGAGGGACTGCCACCGCTGCAGAGATGGAAGAAGAGGTTTGGGCTGGAGGAAGAAGAGAAAGAGAATTGGTACTGATTGGCAAGACCGCGAGTGACAGGCCGTGATGTGCCCCGTGGTTTCAGCTTGTTTCAAGGGGCTGGGGGGGAGAGATGTCAAACTGACGTGCATTTTTAAACTGGACGGAGAGATCTTGGGAACGTTACTAGTTACCCGCAGTAAAAGCAAATCGATTGATTGAGCAAGTCAAAATCGGCTAGGAAAAAAAAAAATCAAGAATATATAAAAAAGCATACTTCGTCGTCGCCTAACTCGCCGTAGGAGGAGGCGCTCCTAGACCAAACTCTTATGATAAATTACGTAAGGTAAACTAGGTATTCACCGACTCTCGATCTCTTTTTTTTTTTTTTTTTTATGTTCAATTTGATTCTGGGTACAAATGATCGCGTGTAGTATAAACTATGGCGTGACTCTCGCGATCTCCATACTTATATCATAATATATGAATATGGGTATCAATACGAGAACATAAACCTGGCCTGACCTGGCCCGGTGAACTTCCCATTTAGAGGCACTAGGTGACTTTTCGCATATCATAATATGCACAATATCTCTCTTAATTAGTCAATCGTAGAAAGTTTGGTACGAGGCCAATTACAAAAAGCTCTAAGACCAGCGATGATCGGAGTGCCACCTCACGATGCACTTTCAGCCCAAGGCCAATACGTATCTAAACCGAATATTTTCTTCTGTGGCGTGGGGTGTTTATTAGATGATGCCATTATTCATCCATGGTGTGTGCAGCCGAAATCTATCGTGAAGAAAACAGAGACAGAAACACTGCGAGTTCGTGGCTGGGGATCATTGCAAAACTTTTCCTTCTGCAGCCAATAACAAATCCGGAAGAGGTTAGTAAACAGGCCTCTATAAACATATGCAAGGAGTCCGTAGTGCGCTGCTTACGCATGCCGAGGATGTTTCGATCTGCACTATAATATGAGTGCATTTGGTTAACACCGCCAGGCCACCAAATTAATTGTCATATCGTGCTTTCAGGAATGAGCGCGCACATATTTTCATATGGCCTTGTAGAAAATCACCCCACCAATCCAGGGCATGACCTGCCTCGGGCAAGCATCACCATGACCTTGTGAGGTGATACCTAGTACCTGGGTCAATTGATTTTCAGCCACATGCACATTTGACCAGAATACAGGCGTATATGGGAAGCGCGGGGGCGCGTGTTGGAGCGCCTATAAGTTGTAGATAGTGGATAAATATCATACCAGCAGTTCTTTATTGGCTGCGCTGTTGTTTCGACAGGGAGGATACGTATCTTAACCCTGGTCACTACCTTGCATATATGAAATGTGATGCTATAGTAATAGGATATGAAACGGTATCCTTGATGATGATGACGAGATAATTTGCTATATCTACATGATATAGAGATGGATGCGTGGAGGTTAGAGATGTCGATATTATAGAGTCGATGACAGCCTGGATGCGTTGTATTGGTACTCTTGATTTTTTTAGACACTCTGTCCAATTGAGTCTACACAACAACGTATATATAAGCATGTACTTAAATGTAAGTACATGTATGTACCTGCAGCTACATGTAGATACATACACCCCAACATGGATTAAGTCAACAGATTAAACCCTTTATCTTCTCTCCTTAAGTCATCAAAGCCTATAATCGCTCTCATTCCCCAAGTGATCAGTGATGATTATGTCCCGAACGCATAAAATGAAGGTAAAGTTTACTGTCAATAACACAATTACATCCAGCGACTTTACCCATCAAAAATATCGTTAATGACGTTGTCAAGCACGATATGTCAGCTCAAGTTCCCCGCCAGAACAGTCACAGCCAGCTCAGAGATAGCTACAAACCGTCGAGTCTCGTCAAATTACATGTACGAATATTCTTATAGTAAAGTTGATAGGTTAGTATATCGTAATATCATCAAGGTGGTGTTCCAAGTTTGGAGTTGCATGGATATCACTGGCTGGCTAGTTGCAATAGCTAATATGGTAACCAACCACCGAGCAGAGAGGTCTATCACCTTTTTTTTGAGAGTTCGTGATGAAAAGAATTAATCAAGATTAAGCTATAGTGATAAGCCGTGCATGAACTGAAAGGAAAACTTGGTAGGAAAAGTAATGTCAGTACTACGTGTGAATAAGAAAAAAACAGAGCAATCATAGTATACTAGTAAGACCCCTTCGATATATAATATTATATGTATTAGTTTCTTTCGCACAGAACACTGTACAGTCGCCATTACGACACACGCTCCCTATCTCCCCAAAAGATGAACTATGAACACGATGCTCACAATTCGGTAGCTCAAAACAAGTAGAACGGCGAATCCGGTATATGCTCATAAATATAGGTCCCAGCACTGTACTTGGATGATTTCTCTCCCATCGAGGTTTTGGTAGCTATTCAACTTTAATTGACTCAGAGCTCTGATACTGGAGTCTTAAAGTTCATTTCTCGAGGAGTTAACTACTCCCCCGACTTGGGATTTATGCTATCCTTTTATGGCTGGGGGCGGAAAAGTAAATGGCTGCTTCATCGTTCGCGCTCACCTTTTTACGATTAATAGGAGGACATTAGGACAAACAAAATATCGTGGATCCATTTCATCCAGGGCACAGATAGCATCTCATATTTGGATTGGATCTAGAAGACCTAGATACCCCGTTGAAGATCCCAAGTTTTATCGAATAAAACAAGTTGTACAACAATGCCAGGATTTCGAATTATTTTTATTTAGCATCGAATTTCAACCATTTTAAGGGGAGTAAGTATCTACGACAATCATCAAAGCCAGCTAGTATATATACAGAACCACAGACATCTACCTACTCCTTAGTCTCAATACCCTCCTCTCTCATCCCATCCTCACTCTCCAACCTCGGCGGCCAAAAGAATTTCCTCATCCTCTCGGCCACCCTGGCGTCCAACTTGATATTATCCTGCCACACTCCCTGCAGCGATTCCTCCTTCCAGTACTTCTTCGGCCAGTCTCCCTCCTCAACCTTCAGCTCCCCCTCAATCTCACCACACTCCTTGTCTGCCTCCAAACCTGCTGCTACATCGGCTTCAGTGCTCATCGTCGCACTGGGGTCGGGGCTATGGTAGAAAGGCCGCGAGTACACGCCGAGGGCAATAGCGGCGGCCTCGCGCCCACACTGATCTGCTAGTTGTCGCCGTGTGACATAGCGGTATAGCCGGATAGGCGTGTTGAGGAAGCCGAGAATATGCGGGTGCGGGATGACGCCGACGGGATCAAAGGTTGTAGGAATACCAGGTGGGAGCTGTGCGGAGGAGTAGGCGGCAGGGAGAATATAGGATGGGGGGACAGAGGGCTTTGTAGGTTTCTTGTCCTCTTCCTTCTTCTTCTCGTCCTCTTCTGCTTTCTGCTTCTCGGCATCGGCGATGACATCCTCAATCTTAAGAACCTGCTCATTCTGGTCCACAGGCGGCTTATCATCGGCCCGCTGCGCATCGTCCTTGGGTTCTTCCGGGGCCTCAAGCGGGCCCAACCACCCCTCATGCAGGCCCCGAATGTACTCCTTCCAGGCATGGCGTCCCACTACGACCTCGCCCTGAACCGCGCCAACTCGGGAGATCCCACCTTTCCGTCGAGTTTCCTCGATGATGTCTTCACCATCGACACCCAGTCTCTGCTTCCTCACGCCCTCAGCAACCTTGTGCCGGAGTTCACCCATCCGGCGGCCCTCCACAAAATCAACGTCCAGCGCTGCAGCCGTAAAGATCGGCTTCACAAAATCGCGGTAGTGTTCCTGTGAGGGTCTGATATCTGTTCCACTTCCTGGGGGCGCACTCAAGTAGACCGTAACCTTGCGGGGGAGCTCCAGCGGCCCGAGGGGCTCGAGGGCGAGGTGGGAGACACGAGAACACCACAGTGCTTGGATCCGTTTCTGCTCACGGCGGTCATGGTATACGATCGCGGCAAAGGTTCCCGTGATGCCGAAGAAGATGAGCCAGTTTCGCGAAGGCAGTTTGGCCTTGATGTTGGGGAGGCCTGTGGTGGGTCCATGTTAGCGGAGAGGTCTACAGTGGTGAGGAGAGAGTACAGTACCCATATACTTGAAGGCCGGATTGCCTTCAGCGGCTTTTGGAGGCGTGGGAGCAGCCATTGTGATGTGCAATTGCGCTTTCTGGGCGGCGGCGGTGTTGATAGTGCTGATATGCGGGTGTAAAGCAGGTTGCGGATTTTCTTGCGGCTCTGCGCAAACACCTAACCCTTAGCGTGTGGAGTATGGTTATAGAGTCTTGGCAACGCCGACGAGTGATATACGATGATTGAGTGTAGGGACCTTTGGACGATGGTATACTTTCGTGGGGCTTTGATGCATCCTCTTTTCAGATCTCTTGGGAATCTTGGAGACGAGAAGGTGGCGCGAGTGATACTCTGTGAAGCTGTTGGTGAAGCGCTTAAGGAGACGCCAGCGTCTACCTTTCAGTCCTAATACCTCGGCTAAGAGTATTACTGCGTTCAACTAATTTGTGATTGATCAATCAGTGTAGGCAGCTGAAAATATCCCAGCTTCTGTCAACATGTGCCAATAACCGCCGAATAAATACGCGATTATTACAACAATCTGCAATATGATTACAATAGCCAGTGGGGGGGGGGGGGGGGGCGAAGTTGGTCTCGCACCAGATCATAAACGGTTATTAGTTCGACCGGCCGGGGGTTAGGGAATTGATAGGCAGAAGTAAGTCGGGTGTATCCCGATTGGGCATTCAAGCGGGAACCCGCCGTTCCAGGAATTATATTAGATTAACATATGCATCGCGACCAGGGTAGATCTGTATCTGTGGCCGATGATCTGGAGAAACGGAGCGAAACCCAGGTCTGTGGCCGGCAATCTGGAAAGACGGGATGATACCAGGGTCCCGTCGGTCTTGACCTTCAGCCTTCTTGGGTCCTGATCGATCACTCACGCGGAAAAATAGGTACGTCGTCGATCCACCGAGGTAGCTCTAGAGGTATCTGAAATCTTAATTTAGGTCGGGGAATCGTGATTTGCGTCCGATGGGTAAATCCCACAGCTCCTACCGTTACGAGAAACAGACAAGGCGCTCTTAATTATTTCGAGATCTCGAGCGCTATAATACCACAGATATAATATTTTCCGAGAGTCAAAATACCCGGGTAGTAGCTACATGTATGTAGCTATTCAGCCAAAGCACCAGAAGGCTGGTTCATAGCTAATCAGACCCGGGCGAATGACCTCGACATGCAGGACGTTAATACCGAAGACCTGAAGTCGAAATAGAGTCGCATAGAGCGTGAGCCTAACCTAATCTGGTTAGAGCACTAGGTTCACTGGGTATCACTCGGGTCAGGCTGCCTAACCGGCTTAGCCGGTTGTTTATAGTGGAAATGATTGGAATCACACTTTTCGGACAAAGTGGAAAATGGTATGTGTCACGTCGTGGGTGTAAGTAAGGTGGTGTGTATCACATCATATGGCGAAAATGTATGTCACTGGGTCTTATGGAGACGATTAAAGCCATTTTTTCTGAAAGCTACATGTAGTCAACAAGACAGTCATTAATCGCGGCGATGATAGTTGATTATCAAGATAGCCAAGTGGTTTTTGCTATTATACAGCGAAAGCATTCTCAGGGTGGAGGGCGCGGCAGGCGCGGTGTCGTGCCGGCCAATGCCATTAATCAGCGCAACGATGTCACACAAACCATGTCACACAACCATGTCGCACAAATTCTGTCACACAATCCTACAAAGTCATACCTCTGGATTCCCCCTATCCTTATCACAACCTCCCCCCCCCCCCCGTAACCACCGCATCCGCCATATTCGCCTCCAAATCAACATCTTCCCTTCTATCCTCCCCCCTCCTCTTTCTCCTCCTCCCCCTCCCCCTCCCCCTCCTGTTGTTCCTCCTCCCCTCCCCCTCCTGTTGTTCCTCCTCCCCTGTTCCTCATCGCCCCCACTTCCACCACCTGCCGCCCTGTCAAAGAACCGCCAAAGCTCCCCATTGACCCTCGCCGCCTCAATCCCAAGTTCAAAATCACGCTGGTCACGAGCAGCAATTTGCGCATTGCGTTTGGCGCGGTTGAGGGCCTTTGTGGCTACCGCTTTGTTCTTGCGGTCCCGGGCTGTTTCGCGTTTTGCGGGCCGGATGCGGGGCGATTTTTTTGGGCGGGTGGGCGGCATACTGGAGGTGTTTGTTTGCTGTGTTTGTTGGTAGTGATGTGTGGTGAAGAAATGGGGTTGGTGGATGTGGATGGGAGGTAGAGTATTGGAGGATGGGTAGGCGTGATTATATGAGTATAGATGGCTAACGGTAAATGTGGTAGGATTAGTTGAAGTGGTCTGGTAGTTCTACCGCGCAGATGGCACCGTCATATTTGTTTCGATTGTCTTAGTGAGCTCACAAACATCAGTACTGACGTTAATCATCAGGATAGATAATAGCAAAACTTAGGCCAACCATGCTTTATTTGATTGAGTCGCGTGTTCAGCTAACTTAGAACGTATCTACGTTCTAAATGATCCGAACGCTGATTCTATGTCAAAAAGTTACAAAAGATTCACAATGACACGAAATGATCCGGCCAATGCCCGACTTACTTCAAAACGTTACTATACCACAAAAATAAACACCCCATTCCCAGGAAAATACCAATTCATCCAAACAACAACAAAAAGACGAAACTCATGTTACAAATCTTTCCGGATAATGCTAAACTATTCAGACAACGAAGAAATATTTATGAATACGATCTTCAGCTTAGAAGGAAGAACTGGAAGCGACAAGTTAATACAAATAGAAAAAAGAAAAAAGAATGGAATGATGCTGTGAACCTACAGGAGGATATATCTATAGGGGGATGTGGACCCACCCACCGAATTCAGATCATACACCTATCTCAACGGGGGAGAGGTAAAGTAGGAAGGGTAGAACTATAGATGCTCCAAAGGGCATCATGATATGCAATATCTTCTGCGTCTCTTCCCGCCTTTGACGAATGATAATGGTATTAGCACGAAAGAAAGTTGTTTGTGTGGGAAAGGGATTAACTCACAGCGTATTGATCTTCCGATAGAGCTTCGGCCCTGATAATAATTTCTTTCTTCTCCTATAGAGTCCCGTCAGTTCCGCAAAACTGGCCGGGCTGGAAGAGCAATAACTTACCATCTTATCTGCCTTGGCTCTATCGATTTTCTTCTGGCGTGCCTCCTTATTTTTCCTGATCGTCAACTCCTCCGCAAACTTGGACATATTCTCTTCAATGGAGGAGCAGGTTCTGGACCATTCTTCAAAATCCCGATTCTTCTTTGCCAATTCCTCGGTGGCCTTCATTTCTTGCATGTATCTTGTCTCCTTAGCTGCTTCGCTCTTCCATCGGCGAACTGTTTCTTTTGGACCCTCCACCATCCTCCGTTCCATTTCCGAGAGAACTCTGTTACGAGGTTTCAGGTTAGGGCTACGTTTGGATACTTTGAAGATTTCCCAGTGGGAGCCCTGAAATAGTGCATCAGGAAGAATATTACCGGAATCAGAGACTCCATCGGTGCCAGGTGTAGCAGGAACAATCGGCTTCACCTTGGCATCCAGGGATGAAGGAGGCACATTTTCCTTATGGGATTTACTGTGCCTCTTAGTCTTTGGAGAAGATCTATCCCTGTTAACGTCCGGTAAAACTAAGTCGATAGCAAAATCCCTCTCTTTGTGCTTGTACTTGGCTTTCTCTAGCTTTATATTCCCATTGTTCAAGGGGGGACTGATGATAAAACGAAATTTGGAAGCGTCTTTCTGGGACGCCTCTATGCGTACGTGTTAGCAGTAGGATGTAACGAAGGCCAACGGTAGCTTACGAGAGTCAATATTACTCGTAAAATGAATAGCAGCACGTTGAGCTGACACGATTTAACTATTAGCTATAACCTTATGGAAGATGTGGGATAGGTTTTACCCAGTTTGTCGGAAATACAGTAACTATTGGAGCGGCGATGAGGAACAGAGGCAGGCAAAGAGATTTCGGGTTCTGATGGCTTGTTAGTTTGTCTGATTCTGATAGCGCTCTCAAAGTGTGAATAATGGGGTATCTTACCCAGTTTTAACAGAGGTTTTTCAAATGTTTCACCATAAAAGAAATTTGGAATTTCTGTAATTCGTATATCAGCGTCCTGCAACATGAGTAGGAAGACGGGTATAGCTGATACACACCCAACAGAATACCCCTGGTGATCTTAGTTGCAGGCCCCTTTGTGGCAGCAGCGGCGGCGTTGAATCTTCTTCGCCTATGCAAAGTCTGCATAGCAGGAGAGAGTGTATGCGAATGATTCACTTTTTCGGCCAGAGGCACCAAGCATTCACGCCTTTTCCTCGTCACGGGCATCTTCTCCCCGCTCAGATTCTCAATCTCCATTCCTGGTGCATTCCCTGGATGTTCCAGAAGAAAGAAAAACATTCTCATGCACCGATTTGCGACTCTCTCGTCCCTTTCAGACAAGCTGTGCCCATAACTATGGCCCACATCGATGTGAGAATGCCTCCAAAGGTTCTCACACGCGCAATGCGGTGCATACAGTAGCTTCCGCTGGACAGATTGTAGGGAAGTTGCGCGTGTACGCATGGTAGATGGTGGGGGGGGGGGGGGGCGGAGAAAGATGATCGTGGCGATGATTGCAGTGATGATGGTGATGATAGTGGGGATGATGGTGATGATGATAGGATGATGGTGGTGGTGGTGGTGGTGGAAAAGAGAGAGTAAGAAGAACGTGCTGTTCGTTGAAGTTTACGTTTTCTGAGTCCTAATATTCAAAGGGGGCCGCATTGATCGAGTGATGCCTTATGATTGTTTATCAGAAGGTGGTCCATAAGCTCCAGTGATTTGCAGTGAATACACGGCATTGTGGCCATGGGGACTGCCGAGCCCTATTGTCGTTGGAAGGTTACGACAGCGAAGAATGTATAACGCTAGATCTTGTCAGTTCATTAGCAGAAGGCAGCTTCAGTACTATTTCAACCTCATGTGTATAGAAACATGATGGATGACTTGTTATTTATATATGACGAGCGTCGAGGACACATATAATGAATGTATGATCCTTAGTAGAAATGGCCGGCAAGGAGGCTTGGACTACGTACTACTAGTGCGAAAACGTGTTCGTAACTCAATATTAAATGTACATGTACATGTAGCTGACAGACAGATCAGCAGCTTGGTCTACATCGCTTTATTTGCGTAGCTATCCTCTGTGTACGGGTCATATGAAAGCATGCATACATATGCATGTATCTTCATCAATCTTTCTATGTTTGCAAGCAAAAACGAAAACGAAAATGATGAACCCCACCCACGATATAGATTTATAGTCAAACACAGTACTCTTTGGTGATGACTTGACTTTATGGACTCAGATTTCGTCTACATAATACGATCTAGTAGCTCCTGAAAGGAGTCTTTTGGGTTTTCGTAGTGATGGTATAAACGAAGCTTGAGTCGAACATACAGACTACATGTAGTATACATAATGTTAGATATACATGTAACAAAATTCTCCTAGCTTTGCTGGCAACTGTGGCCTCCTCAACCTTGGTATAGAATTAATATTTTGGGTTAGATATAAGGTATGGGAGCTACGGTTTATTGAACCCATAGGTTTTAAATACTAAACCACATTATTCTTATTATACATATATGTACATCGTATATACAACGCACATACGTGCATGTATGTTACATGTATATACATACATGTACATACATGTATGTATATATACGATCATTGAATGGGGCGTATATGACGCTGAAAACGTCATTTTTCTTTGCAAAAACGGTATAAATCTATCCATGAAATGCATAAAATGAAAATCGAGAAGGCTCGACATTTCTGATTATGATAGCATCTAGATAGATGAGCATATACTTTATGTACTTTTCATAAGTCTCACAAAATAATACGAGAGACGCGTAAAGGTTGGCGGCGCTTGTGGGCGCCTGCCAACACATGGTCCTACCTCGCCCAGGTCACAGAGCCCAGGCACACTCAGCCTCTCTGAAGATATTTGGAATAACTCCAGGCATCGAATTCGAAACTTTCTGCTGCTCAACGTACAGATGAAACAATAAATACCTACGCACGAAATTATTGCGAACCAAAACTACATAAGTGACGTGCGGACCACTTTTTGAGTGCGTGGGGCGAAATCAATATTTCAATTCGTCTTAGATCTGACGTGTCATATGTATGCAGTGATGTTCATCCGATAATGTTCACGTACTTCCACATTTAATATTTTGTTCTGTCATGAGTGTTAATCTACTCGCCAAAATGCATTTCTCTTCCCTACGCCGCCTGTAGCTGGGTGTGTTTGGGTGCCTTCCCTCCCTCCCTCCTCCTATCGCGCTCAACTAAATACATATTCTACATCATTAGGTCAATTGCGTTGGCAATCATCGAACATCGCCATTGAAATTGATGGCTCTAATCGCAACGAAGCCTGAGTCTACGAATCAATAAAACACCGAAAGTCAACATACACAGCGAGTTCTGATCACTGTGGCTTTGGCCGCGGGCAGTATATTCGCTGACGCACCAAAAGCGAGCGTTTTATTGCTCAATCAACAATAACGGAGGAACTACTACTATAGTCTATGATTGCGATCTCGACGGTGTGTGTTACGCAGGGAAGATAATTTTGTGGTGTTACAGCAGGCCCCACAATACCGACCGCCTAAATATTTGGGCGGTGGAATTTAAAAAGCGGGCTGTGATTAGTACGTACCGCTGTTACACCGAAAAACAAATACCCCACAGCTTAAAGGCCTCTCTCTATTATATTACAACTTGTTCCTTATTGTTTCTTAAAACTAAGAGTGTTGGCAGACAGACAGATTGGCAAACCAGGCACTCTCCCCCACGAGTAAAATATTTTCAAGTGCGAACCAGCTGCAGATGACGTTTATAACTCAGTGTATACTCATGCGTGCATTAAATGGTCGGAATTCTTAGTAGGAATTTGGTTGCAACGATATCCGACCATTTAATGAACGCCCGAGTATGTATGTATTTATATACTTTAGGATTACAGAATCCGGACCGGCTAGTAAGCCAATTAGAAGGTCTCCGAAGATCCCGTTCCGCACTCTTTGGGTGAAGCATATATGGCGGGTCTTATCGAAGAGAGCGTTTCGAGAGAATTCACCCGTCAACTTTGGATAAGAAGACTTTTATTAAGACCAGTAAAATGTGTCCAAGGTTATAATCACAATAGAGATTGTAGCAAAGCTAACAGAAAATTTGTTAACGAACAGTGGACTGATAAAGAAAGTAGGTGTGGTGTCAATTGACCCGAACAATAAATAAAATATGTGTGTAAGAAAGACCGGGTCACGAAGGATGCCCTCATTTTATAAAAGAAATATTTCTAGTGGTTCGTGGAACTCCGGCGCCCTTGAAATTTTGGCGCCCTACTCAGCCGCCTCCTGTTTCTGCTCCTCAGACTCAGTTGAAATCTCAACCTCCTCAGACTCGTTCAGAACCTCTGCCTCCTTGGACTCCATAACTTTCTCTTGTCCAGAATTGTGAAGAACATCCCTCCATATTCCTTCATAGACACCTCGTCCCCATGAATAAGCCGTCTCTGGCCACAATGTTTGCGTATCATGTGAATTCTTCCCTGCTGGCTCGTTGAAGTTCCTGACTGGTCGTTTCCCTCGCCCTTCCTTCCACCATTCATTCACTACTAATGTAGCGATATTTGCGCCCATTAACGAACTTAATTCCATGGTACTACCAAGTGACTCGATAGCTGAGGTGTAATAGAAGTTGGGTGAAAGTTTGAGCGGTGGAAGAGGGGTGCTTTGGGTTTTGGGGTATACGTAGGGTATTGCCGCAGGCCACTACAATCTATGTTAATTATTAATGATAAAATTGTAGAAAGAATGATATACCTCATGACGATCAATCCAAGAGATAATCCCATCCTCATCTTCGCCAGCGCCAAGCATTGCCTTGATAGTAGAGTCTTCAATCTTTGCTGGTGATACCAGTTTATAGAGCCACTCTGTAATGACAACGCCCATCATATCGACCCGATCACTCCGCTTCACACTCTTAATCTCGTAAAATCCCACTGAGCCCACGCCTTCCACACCAGTCTTACTATTCATGTCTTGGAACTCAAAATCACGTAGCGTAGTAAGTAAAGTCTCCGGAACTTCACCATTGTAGTTAAAGTATCCCCCTGACAACATCCTCGGTGACTTGAACAACGTGATGTGTAGTCCTGCATACTCCCTATTAGCTGGTACATTCTCAAGAGGCTCTCCCTTGATGTCCAGCTCCGAAAACTGCCACGGGGCCGTAAGAATGACCGAATCAAACTCGGTGTAATCACCATCCTCTGGGTCGTTATCACCATGTGCTGGTTGACTGGCAACGACCCACCCACCCCAATCCATCCTTCGCAGCCCGAAAACTGCAGCGTTGAGACGAAGGTCAACATTACTTCGATCAATCATGGTTTCAAATAAACTCCAATGACCACCTTGTACAGTCATATCGCCACCGTCGTCAAACGCTGTCACGGCTGCAAGGCCACTCATGGTTCCGAGGTTTTGGGCAAAGTCACGACGCGCCCAGGCGTTGACAAGCTCTCTCTGAAAAGCGTCGCTGACGCCATGCGCAGTGAGTAGTTGAGAGCCAGTAGAGGTAATTTCTTCTTCAAGTTCAAGATCCTTGACAAGCTCTGGGAGGGACTCGAACGGGAAGAAGCTGGTGTAGACGCGGCTAAACTTGGAGAGTGTATCTTGTGCAGTGTCTCTAGTATACCGTGGAGAATACCCGTAGAAGTAGAATAGCTTGAAACTCCACCACCAGCCAGTTAAGAAGTTTGTAGGATGGGCTTGACGAAAGACTATCGAGTTACCATCGAAGCTACATCTTTATTAGCGCCAGGGACAAACTAGTACGGGCGAGCTGAAACGTACACTCCCCACCGTTCCCCACTACGACCAGATAAATCGGTGTCCACACGTCCATCGAGCCAAACAGGTTTCAACCCTACTTCTTTAGTGATTTGGACGAGATTCTGATTAGATTCATGGAAGCCAGTGGCAGAAATCTGGACGGTGTCGCCGTCTTCACCGCTGAGACTAATATGGCGTGTGGAACGACCGCCGATATGGGAATCTTTCTCGAAGATTGTTATATCGACTAAGATCCCATGATGGCGGGCATATTTGCGGATATTATAGGCTGCAGATGCACCTGCCGGCCCGGCGCCTGTTCACCCTCCCAAAGTAATTAGTATCGTGCCGAAAAAAGATAGACAAGCTAATTACGTACCAATGATAGCAACTTTTCTCACATACGGGGGATCTGCACGTGGGCGCAACCCCACCACCAAGCAGAGAGAAAGCACCCCACAGAATAGAAGAAAGTAGAAGAATGCTGCCAAGCTACAGATTTGTATGATGGGACCTGGGTATGTTGTCCAATCCCTACTTTCGGTCTTCCTGACTATAATCCTTCTTTTTGGGTGACGGTGTCCTGCCCATTCATTCAGGTTTGGTGTTAGGTCTGGATATAATCCATCGTCAGAGAAAATGATTGATGATGGTGGTCTGTTGGCTTTATGCTCGTTGTTGATGAGAAAGGATCTCTCGCTATAAGCCGGTGGGTTTTCCATCTCTCTTGTTGTGTGATAGTAGACGGATAGGAAGCTGGAGGGTTGGTAGCGAGATGTTACAATGTAGATATGGAGAGTCCGGCGGTTACGAATCGGGTGGTGCAACCTGTTTAGGCATCCAACATTAAGGCCTCCTACACATAATGAGGAAATAGATCTGCAGAGACTTTGTACACACTTACCAGCGTAAGAACCAGTTGCCCAAGGCAAGGATAATTTGTATGGAGTGGCGTCGTTCTCTCATACAAATAATTCCTGTTTCCGTTACTTGGTTCTTTTGAGGGTAAGCTGTACCTACACTACATCAACCTCCCAGCCCGGTAAGATTATCTACATTTTCATAAGTGTGTAGCCTAGTGAAAGTTACGCTAGGGAGGTAAGCTGGGTTTGGATTTGGCAGTAAATTGTGTGTAACCAAAGTACATGTAGATAATGTTAAGGTGGGTGCGTGTAAGGGACATGATAAGACACCTTTTGTTATTCCGTCCTCTCTCTCTATTTATAGCTATAAAAAACAAAGGAAATAAAAGTTTTCTCCTTATGGCTTCAACTCCATAATGAAACCATAGTTCACTAGAGATGGTTCCAGACATACCAGTTATACATCTGGGTTCTTGGGTGATGGTTCGTGGCATTACACCACAACCCACCCATCCGATTCGGCTCCAAACCCTATCTTCTTGGCTGGATGCATCCAGCGCAATTGAAGTTGGGGGACATTGGCGGGCCAAGTGGTTTCGAATTCGGATATGGTGCTTACATAATTTCACAAATAATCACTCGTGGCTATGCCTTTTGCTTGGCGGACCAATTTGGCTTGGTGTTGTTTCATACGAGCCAGCACGCACAAAACAAAGGGCCGGAACTGTCGGGGTATGGTAAGGCTACGTAGCTACATGAAGATAATATTGCGTTTCTGGGGTCTCTAATATCTGTAGTTGTACCCGCGCATACCTCTGAAGGGTAAACAAACATGGGATTTAGAGTACTTAACCAGCTCGATATATATGATTAGGTATTGATCAATTGTGGACCATTTTGGCTTACAGTTAATGATAAACGTTGGCCATGGTCTATGGATCTAATCATTCTACAGTCTTGGCTCGCTCGGATTTAAATGCTGTCGGCAGAGAGATTGTGATATGTACCATCCCTCGGTTCATTTTCAAGATAGTAAAAATTAAGCTGTTCGGGCAATTCCATCACCCCGCAAACCTCTTTAGGCTCAAAATCACAATTTGTGGCCGCTTTTTCAACAGATCTCCTAGAGGATACGCACTCCCTGTAGCAGTCAGTATTTTGAATATAAACTCGGTTAACTAGTGTGAAAATAGGGCACGGACGAAGGAATATGATGAACCTCTAGGTGGATAGAAATAGTGCTGGCTAGAGAAGTAACTAGCCCATCTAATTGCCTATAAAAGCACCTTATTATGATCTGAATCAATCGATCTCGTATCTGATTTTGCTCTAGTTTTACTTGTGCTCACAAAAGCTAGGGGCTTCTGCGCGGGTTTAATCATAAGAGATAAATGCGAGAAGAGAGGCATCATTATTAATTAATGTCTTCAGGGCGCGCACGATGCTATTAGATTAATACCAACACCGGAATACGTAGTACACATGAACGGTGTATGTCTTTTAGATACATGTATCGATTCGCTCCGGCTCTCGGCGGTATAAGCATATAGCCCGGTACATGTACGTACACACACTTTTATTCTACATGTACATATACCTATTCATCCACAGACCAGAGTGTAGTTTTTTTATATTAACATATTTCTTTTACCCATAATTCAACGCTTTTGAGCTTCCTCTACGCCCAAGCTGAGGTTGGATAATGTCTTATATGAGTGGGCCGATTTACGCCGTCGATGGGTGGGGTCCGTCCATAGCCAGTTTGCTCAAGGCCTACGCGTGCGCATTACGTGGTACATGTAAGCACATGTACCGTAAGATATACCAAACAAGTAGGCTTATATAATGGAAATAAAGAACCAAACAGATGCGATGTAACACCAACCTGATCAACAACGTAATCTAGTCGGGGCTCATGTAGTACTCAGCACCGTTCATGCTCGTGATCGGCCATCTAATTAACTTTCACACGTTTACGCAGTTAAGCTACATATGCATCTGATCGTAGTTTTGCATACATGGCCCACCCCACATACGTCTCCCCTTCACCGAGTTTTCATGCAGGACACAAGGCAGCGGTACTGAGGTACTTTACAGACATCTTTAGGTCAGAGAATTGGGTTTTAAACCGAACATATGACGATATGATATGAAATTTTGGGACATGTGTTATGTGCCCTAGGTTTCGGTTCTACTGTGAATTCTCCGGCAGCGCTTTTGAAAACATAATTTGTACGATTACTTGCGTCGTACTCAGGGGTAGTGCAATTCAATGCAGAGAATTGAAGAAAATACCCCCTGGATCGAGTCGATCCCAGGACCGAAACTGCAGATCTATCATTCCGGAGTTCACGTACTATATACACGTATGATGTCCCTTAAACACGTACCTAGAGCTGGCCCGGTTACTAACAAACATGCACAACTACATGTCTAGTTTCTCGAATTGTTAGAGAGGATGTAGTTGAAGGGCTTCATAAGGTAGTAGTATATATATTCTCTAGGTATTATATATATATATATATATATATATATCTAACTAATATATAATTTAAAAGTCCTCAGCTTCAATATACCTAAATCCTACAATATTACACACCTCTGAATTTCTATACCATTAGCAGCAATCATGCCGGAAATACCTAAAGGGCCTTCATTTTTTACCGATGTGGCTGATTGGGGTTTGGAGCAGATAATGTGTCTTCTAAGGGAGGTGACATTAAATAATAAAGATGGGGACTTGGTTCTTAAAAAGCTATGGAATAATTACCTTAAGTACTTGTAAGGATTGATATGTCTGCAAACTCTCTTACGGGATATTCAATCTGATCTTTTGGAATAGTGCTGAAGGCAAATCATACCCATTTGAGGCACCCCTTAACGACCAAAACGAGTACAAACCCGAGATCGAGACCACAGAAATAGTCTTACACGGCACGGTCCTGGAGATACATTCTAGCTGGTGCGCACTAGCGGCAGTTGTCAATTTTATAATTCCACCTTACGACCCCGAAGGAGGAACTATTACTGGGTATGGATATTCAGCCGCTACCTTCCTAGCAAAATGGGCAGACACGATTTCGAGGAACTTCCGCGGTGTAAAAGTTATTACGAATGACCAACACGGTAAAACACGCACGGAACTCAAACGCGTCCAGTTCACTCCTCCTTTTTTCACGTTTACCTGGAAGAGTCCTATCGATTCCGGCGACTGGAACGGTTACGTCGCAGTAGTCAGCACTGGTAAATGCGTCAACCTCCCGAGTAGTCCCCTGACCAGCGCTTTGAATGAGAAATTGGTAGCTGCCAGATGGAACCAAGTGGTTACAAGCTCAAACTTTTCAGGCATTTCCGCTGAGAATTGTCCGTTCCCAAGAGACTCCTTTTTAATTAAGCCGCCGTGCGAGCCTGAGAGGGTCGGGATTGAGATCGGAAGGGCCCCGAAGGACTCGGTGAAGCAAAAGACACTGGAGTTATTCAAACTGAAGCTTGTTCGACCCGCTAGCAAGGTCTACCATATGGGAGGATGTGCCGAGCTATGGGGATTCTTGGTGATGCAAAACCACTTTCGTGATGGAGAAGGAGGTCATTTCAATTCAATTACCATCGATGTCAAATGGGCCCATTGCACCAAACTTATTGGGTACAACCAAATGACTGTCGACTGCACAAAATGCCCCGATGGATCCGGTTATTGGAAGTTTAATACCGGCGCGCACTGTAAAAATGGTCGGAAACATAAAATATTAACACCAAAACCTGGCTGTCTCGGCTGTCTCTTTTTAGCCTCTGCCATCGAAGCCAAGAAAGGAGCTGTTTGGAAACAAGATAGCGAAGGCATAACGCTTAGGCCCTACGAAACACCAAGAGATTCGGGCTCTACCCATACCCTACAAGACATTAAAGTTCAAGAACAGTCCACTCCCTCGGATCAACCGGTCTAGAAGTCGTTGAATACAGATGCATGCAGTTGAAAGTGAATTCGAGACTAGTTCGGGTCCGACTCAAAGCTAAGAGGAGCAAACAACCCAGAAAAAGGGAAATGAGATCAATCAATTCGACCACCTATTCTCCAGATATAACAATAATCGGTAGCCCCCCAGCGCCTCCGGCTGTGCGAAGTATGCCCATATATATGGAAGAAGCGTCAAAGGTTGAATGTCACGATATTTTAATTTTCTGTGTTTATTTCAAAGTTTAAGTTATATTATTTCCGATATGTTTTCTTTAAAGGCTTGTGAGTAGTTTAATACCCAAGGATGATGTTAATTGCAGTCAATATGTGTTCGGACAGTTTTTTTATTCTCTTTAACGAGGAGGTTTCAGTTTATGTATGCACATGTATACGTAGTCATAGGTTGATTACATACAGTTATAAATGTACATAGCTAAAGTACTATGTATTTTTGGGTTATTAACAATGTTGTTTCCCCATGCATCATGATCGATCATATATATGTACATGTAATGACGTTTGATTTGCTTCGGTTGCATGAGGTTTTGGGGAACATATGTATACATTACTGTTGACACCCCAGACAACTAGACGGGCAATGAACACGCAGCCCATGGTATGCAGTAGAGAAATTGAGTGAGACCACTACGAACATACATATGTACTTGTAGTACATGTGGTTAACTTGAGAAGGATCTCAAGGATGATACATATACATGTATATACTAAATTTATTTCCCGGGCCTATTACGGCCTATAAATATATTTTCGTCGATAAAACGACTACATAATTATATAAGCCTACACTACTTTTATGTAATGGTATATAAAGCTCAGCTACTAAAATCGTCCAGGGAAAAACAACAATTAAGTGCGCGCCTTAATTGTAAATTAGCACCGGTCATGTAATCACTCGCTATAATTCTTTGGGCGGCTTAGACCGGCCGCGCGAGTCCAAGATAATATATATATGTACTTGTATGTACTTGTATGTGTGTATGTACTTATATGTACATGTATGTATATACATTATACATGTAAGTACATGTACCTGCACACACTCCAAAGGTTATGTAATACGTCTATGCAGTAACGCAACCCCCCCCAACCGATTTACGCGCCGATACGCATTAAGTGTTACACATATGGGCGCATGGTGCGGCAAGCTCAATAGCCGCTATCAAGTACGTGGCGGCAGGTCACAGCACGTACAGTCCAGTCTCCGCAGTCAGGGGTAGAAAGTTAATTGTGACCTGTATTTCCGATGCACGGCTTCCGCACATCTAGTTGGCTATATATTTATCATACCTGTTCTCATTGAACTTCAGTATATATATTCTGCAATGGGTACGCTCTTAAAGCAAGATATTCACAACATCTATATATACATGGAGCCCAACTCATGGCTAATAGCTGCCCCTACTCCTTGCAATTGCAGGTCTACCCCTACAAAGATGTGCTTTCAAATCTCAAGCTCGACATTAGCTCACCAGATCAAATTATCTTACTTTTGATTTTTGCGGTCCGGCTTATTCTCCGACTCTTCTTTTCGCTAGGCCGATCTCTTTCCTACGCGTACAAACTCTGTCCGACACATTTATGTCATAAACACATTTATCCAAGCTTTACACGCGGTCTTCTATCCTTCCATACTTGTCCTGGTCATGAGCGAATTCGAAGTATTACTACGCATGAAGCTGGATCAATTCCGGCAGATGTGCCAACAGGCCATCAAATACCCGTACCCCCAACACAATATTATATTGATGCCGCTTCGACCGGGTGTGGGGCCGATCAGGGTCTGACCAGGTTCAAGGAAGATCATCAAGGTTCTGCAGCTGCGCCTGAAACCAACAGCACGAACAGAATATCCAGTAATGACGAGCGTTGGAACTACATGTTGGTTACTAAATTACCTGAAGCCGATTACGAGGTACAGGAGGTCGACATCGATGAAGAGAACAACTCCGAAGATAACTTCTATTCCTACCAAATGTGGGAAGGGTATAGGGTGAAGCACGAACCTCGGTCGCATTTTATCTGGCAACATAGTACGGACACACTATTCGCACTTGCAGTTGACGGGTCGGTTTATGGCTTTTCCATAGATTTCGAGTGTGGTTATCTTATTTCGGATACGATTGAGGGTGCAATGTCGTATATCACGAATCCTGGTACAAGAGCGAAGGGGCCAGCAAGGCCGCCTTGGGGCCCATATGATATCAATGCCGAAGATATGTTTGGGGAAAAGTTCGGCGATGAAGACTACGATTCTGGAATAGATGATTGCGATTCTGAATCCGAATGCGACTAGCTAGTAATATAGCGACGCCGCTATATATATAGCTGATGCTTTGCTCATGAGGGTTGATTGTTTTTCAGTCTATTGATGATATGTGGTCTTAACCCACTTTTCCTTGATAATACTATCTTTACAATTACACACAGTCTTATTCCTTTCAATTGTTAATTCTTTCCAATACCTTTCATTTAAATCTCTTAATTAGATACTTGGGTTAGCTGGCACACTACGCGTAGTGTATAAATTTCATTTTTACTCCTTTTATGTTTATTATCGTTATTTTAAAAGTTTAGACTATATTTAAGGTGCAAAGTTTTATTATTCATGATCAGTGCGCACCTTAATGGTCGGTGAATATTATATGTGCGTAGTAAACTTCTGGAACATGCATCACCAGCTGATCATAATTCTTGAGCAGATAATAACTGTATAATATGAATTCAATTTGTCCTCTTGTCCACAGTCATAATGATCATGTATGTTCATGATGACAGTTCTATGTATGTACATGGAGTTACTAAATTTCACACAACGTTGTACGTTTGTACGCGCCCAACAATTAATGTGACTCCGTGTTCTTGTCCACGAGGCTACAGATACTAAACCCATATGGCCGTATGACTGATCCCAGATATCTTGGCTATTCTTGGCGCTTATTTAAATATAAGGGTCCTTCTCCGATACCTAAATACAGGTACATGTATATGTGTCCACTTTGATTGCAATTCCTGGTTTCCCCAAATTCTATGGCGAACACCTATGTTGACCCGCGGACCCAACAACGGCTGGAGTCTCCAGTAGAGTATTTTTTGGTGCCCCTGATATATATATATGTTATATGTATATGGTTTAAGCCGGTTGTTAGCGATCTGATCGAGTGGATACACTAACATAATTAGACCGTAGATTAGTATCTGTCGCAGACGCAACATATACTCTATGCTCAAACTCACCGCGCCCGGGCAAGTTTCGCTTCGTGGAGCAGCAGGCTAGGCTGGCCAGCCAGAGACATTGAATCGGTCTGGAATCCTCGTTGCTCAACCACTCTCCACCCGATATATCCAATATTGTTAGCTTTATTGGAGTACAGTTAACTACCACAGTCTTGGTCTGAGGAATTTCAAACCCCATCGAGCGAAGTATGTCAACGACAAGACTTCGTCCTTGCAGTCTAGCCAAGTTATATCACTGTCGATACGCTATAATATATGTAGACGATCGGAATCAAAACAACTGCATGCATGGCGAAGGTAGGTTATTTGGCCAAAAACAGTGCCCGATGGGTCTCTAGTGAACCCCAAGGATCCGAAGCGCGGGCCACCCCTAAAACTTACATAGTAGTTTGGGATTCCGGTTGGGTGTTTTGTAACCACTGTTTCGTTCAATTATCAGGCATGGGGCCAACTTCGGCTTGTTTGACAACCTCCGTATCTCCAGATGGCACAAGAACGCCAAAGGGTTCAAAGAGAATCACAGCCATGACATCCTTTTGTATGAATATGGCCGGAGGAATGAACTCTTATCAAGTATTAGCCTGACTGATATGATTTATGGGAAGATACGCACGAAACCACCCCGTCCCCAGCGAGTGCTCAATCACAGGAATCTCATAAGTGGAGGTTCAGCGGTCAGTTTGACGTTGTGGAGGGACAGCTGGATACTGAAACGGAGTTGAGACTTAAATGATAGGGGTGGCTGTGTATGATGTGTATCACTGAGCTGATCCGCCATCCCTCCCGAAAACTAATAATATTACTGGTAAGGATCTGGCGGGCCCTTCCTTCCCCGCTTCCTCCCTTCCCTTGTTTCCCTTCTTCTTCTTGACATTAACTATTCGAGTGAGGGGCTTTCGAGGGAAACCATATTAAAGCTACTTATTCTAGGGTATGCAAGGGGTTTGAAAGCCAATTTATAGAGTATATATAGACCAGCGCTGCCCATCAGCGAGCGTTCACCAAAATTTGGTGGGTAGCAACCGATGCATTTTGGGGGTAGCGGGCAAAATAGCGGGCAACGCTCGCTGATGGGCCGCGCTCGCTGATGGGCTGCGCTGGTCAATATACCTATCCTTATGCTGTTAAATCTGCCAACTTTGCCAAGTATCATGTTGGTTCTGTGGCTTCCATGCGAGGCTCGCCTCATCATGTTATGTTGCAGCAGTGAGGTAAGGGGTAGTCAGGCAAGTGAATTAAGGGTCATTCACGGGGTATTGGCGGATGGCGGACAGGGCAAAAAAGAGACAGCCAAGCCAACTTTTACCTGCAATTCGCCAATACCAATGCCCCGTGAACGGCAGTGCCTGAGTCGACCATGGGCACGCGACCGGCCATTTAAATTCCAATGCACCCCATTTGATGATTGACACAAGGGTATGTATGCACCCGGTACTCGTTTACCACGAAAAGAACCAGAAAATGCAGCCACTCAGGGCAAGTATGGAGTGGTGATCTCTCATACAATCATCCCTGTCTCCGTCACTTGCATTTTTTTTTCGTGCACTGGTAAACGAGTACAAGTAAACTGCATGTTAATACCGCAAAACCTCAGGGATAACGAATCGAACTGGACTGGAATATTGGGCTTCGGATTGGTCAAATGCTTCTTGAGCCTTTATCTGACATACCCAATTGCAAAGCATAAATTTTAGTCGTTTTGACCAAACAATAAGTGGTATTCCAGCCCAGTCCGATTCGTTATTCCTGAGATTCTGCGGTACATGGTCCATTCTGGCCGATATATCTGGGCAGGTTTAAAAACAGGATTTGTATGGCCGAATAAGCCCAATGAAAGTATAAGAATCCTTCCATATTTTTGTTTTGCAGCAATCATGGTTTATGTGGATTTATCCAAACTGAAGGTCCTGCCACACTTTAGAACTTTGAATAACTAGAGTCAACAGTATATTTCACGCTTTCTGACTCTGATCAGATAGAACATAAAATATATATACACCATTCAAGTTTCACAAAACCTGTGTGATAAGTGGTGCTTGCAGTTGAGGAACTGCTTAGGTTTTTGGGGGGAATTCGATGCTCGATCATAGATCAGTAACTGTAGGTACCTAAATTTGTGCGCATGAAATAACCATAGTTAGGTATAGAGGTACTTGAGTATATATATCCAATATTATATTCCCCCCACCCCCCTTTATCCTTCAAACCGTCAGGTCGAATTGAAATGGCAGCTGTTATTAACCACACTCAGGAACGATGGTAGATTGAACGCTGGTTTCAGTAATACCCTCACGCCGCCTGCTTATCCCTTCGTCTGTTTTCAGGACTTGTGGCAACCCGTTACCCGTGGCTCACTACACAAAACCCACGCGACTGTCGGCGGTGCAAAATTGTCTCCTCTCGTCATGCAGAAATCCTCAATCGAGTAGTGCTTTAAACAATCCTAGTTAGATTTTGGTTGATCACGGCGCCGCTTCAAAGCTGAGAGGCCGTGAAGACCGGGAACAGACGAAGGGATTCACTAGTTGCATAGATCAAACTATCATATTTTTACTGAATGTGGTTAACAGCTTCTATTACAATTCGGCCTGGTGGCTTCAAGATGAGAGACTGATAGCGTAGGTACGACTACAGCTAGAGTAGTCTGGTGTTTCTTAAGGGTCAAGATACCCTAATATGTGTCGATAGCTCGCTCGAGTTCGGACTACGCGATCCGTGTAACCCAATCTTCTAAACTGCGTCTTCTACCCATTAAGCTTAGGACCTCAAATTAGAGCCATAGTGAAAGTAAAATAAACTATAGATTAGTCTAGACTACTAGATAGAATACGTTAGTAAGGCTATAGCCCTTAACTACATAAAATGACCACCATTGTGGTGACAGCTCGAGATAAGCCTACTCATAGTCGAGACATAGCAACAAACGTTTCTTCGTCTGGGAGAAGTGCTGATCTGCCACCCCCCCCCCCCTTTTTCCACCCGTCCCGCGAGAAAATGAATTTTGTGTGACTTTGCCAACAGATCCTCTTACCTCTCATAATCTCTCATCAGATAATAAATCTTCCATACAGATCTAACTACTAGTATTGTGTTACAGGGCGGGCCTCTCCAGCTGACTGAGGGATGACGAGCACGGCCAACAATGGCAGCACTGTGCTCCAAACGGACACATGGCTACATACCCTTTAGGTCTTGCAGTGGAAGAAAAAAATCTTCATGGTAGGCTGATCGGCCGGTCTCAGCTTAATTGAGACATGACCCATGGCCATGGCACATGATCGCTAACTATCTCTCTATATACGTACTGCATACGAATACTGTATGTATTCGTGGTCGAGACATGAGTTCGGCCGTGACGACAAGATCAGCTGCTAGCTTCAAGGTACTACTAAGCCCTTGTATCATTGGATTAACATTTGGCAGTACCTATCTATAGTCATGTGTAAAGAAACATCTAATTGAGAAATTTAAACTCCATTCAATTAAGCTTATATCATTATGCTAATGTATTGTTTTGTATATTCTTAATTAACTGGTACATATCAGAGCCGGCACAACTAAATGTATATAAAGCATCATAGAGACCGAACACTACATGAACCTATATGTAATAATACCAACTACAAGTTCTAGAAGGCTAGCACGACTACATATACGCACTTGAGTCTAATTTTTTGAAGCGCTAGTGTCTGCAGCTGGCTACTATAGTTTCCTGTTTGGGGTGATCTGAGCCGTAAAACTCACCAGGCCTCTACCGTGCCAAAAGAACTGTCAAGGTCAGCATAGAGAGTGATTGTAATTAAGTTGAGAGTTGATACTTTCATTAATAGACGTAACTTGATGAAAGTATGAACAAGAGTTGATGACGAGAACAGAGGAGACAGGAGAGAGAAGACAGGAGGTCTAACCATGGTACATGTTCGATCCACCACGAGCCCCCCGGCCCCACGATTACCCATGAGCCCCCCTCCTATCTCGCCCCACCACTTTTGTCTTCGCTGCCAAATACTAACACCCATTCGTTGAAATCGGAGTGGATGCTAGTGAGCTGGCTCGAGCCTGGCCGAGAGCATAAGCTAGCTTGGATTGTGGAGCTGAGATATTACCTACAAGTTCGAGCCCTCTCTCCGGTATAATAAACTGGCTGAATATTGTGCTGGTGTTTAATTTGCATATTACCAAGGTGTTAATTGCTTAGGAAGACGAGAAATATGAATAAGTGGTGAGGGTGCGGGGTATGTACCTGGTGAAAATCGGCGAAGGAATGAGATATGCATGTATATACTAGGTGTGTGCCAAGTGCTCGCGACCGCGAATTGTTGTAAGTATAATATTGGGCCTTTTACCTCTCTGCCTCCACCCCCCCTCCCGCTCCAGCTCCCTCCAGCTTCCGGCCACTGCTCCCCCCACCCCCCCCCCCCCCCGCGGGGGACCACCCTGGCCACCTTCCCCTCCACCTCCTCTCCCCCGGCCGGCCTACCTCCACCAACTTGTCCTCCTAGGCCTTCCTCCTCTTCTTCCACCTCGTCCACCGCCCTCCACACCTCCAGGTCTCTTCAGCTCTATGTTGAATAGTTCAATTGAATTCATTATATTATAGACATTTAAGTTTTTTTCAATTTTAGATTTTGGTGGGGCGGGCTGGTTGCTATGTGGATTAGGGTTCCTCGCTCGTCAGTCAATCAGATCGATTCGGCGTAATAGACTACCCGATGATTTGGGCCAGGGTAAGGGCTCCGCTTCGGCTAGAGCTTACCAATTACTGGATGAATATATACATATACTAAGCTCGTTTGAGAGCAAAATAGTTAAATATTAGTGCTTTCATAACGGACACATCTTTTTGTATTTCCATAAAACTCAATTGATCGCAACTTTCACACACTACTAAATACTGTTACCAAAGTCAATTTATATAGAAGAACGGCGCTGCTCATAAAAGTAATCCTTGACTTTGTTACTGGTATTTTCTGGTACATGGTTCTTAACATTACAATAGTACCTAGAGTACTAGGGTGTAGCGAAAAGTACTACATGTAGTGATCAGAATATGATAAGACAAATACATGTATTCACCGCAACATTCACTTATCAGATTCTGATCACTTACCCTCAACACCCGGTACATACCTCAAACTGATTGCAGATAAGTATTCGAAATTAAAATTTCCAAATAAGGCCCTTCCGGATTGCCTTAGGTAATCACTTTCAAGCCCATGACACTGCATACATATGGTATGAAAAGAACTGTTACAGCCGTTTTTATAAAACTTAGACATGCCAATCTTTCACACATATGTATACAATGCGATCTGAGAACCCTTATATTGATTACCTACTTGAGCAATCCGGATGGCCTTTTTAGGGGACCCTTTTGAAAGTTTAATTCTAGATACTTGTTTAGGTAATGTAAGTTGCTTGTTTATGGAATTGGTTATGATGTGTGGGAAAGTCTGGCGCGGTTAAGTCCTAGCTAGCCGTCGTGACCGCTCCCCGCTTTTCTTGGCAATAGGCAAGTAAGGCTATGTTTTCTAAACCCAGGAGGACTATATCCCAACTCCTCAATCTGTATTAAAAACTACTAAGGGAAACGGCGAGCGAGCGGCTACGGCGCGCGACTGGCCGGCCTCGCAGAGCATACGTAGAACCACAATCGATGATTAACATACTCTAGACGAGACAAATCTATATTGCATGAGGATAGACTGTCTCGTGCCCAGCCTTCTTCTGATTGGTCAATAATCGGGTGAGTACTTAGAAGCTGCGTGAGGTACGAACCTTGGCGCCAAGGGGTTTGGCTGGGCACGAGACAGGAGGATAGAGAGACGAAACGGACGAAGCATACAATCGATCTAGGCTACGTTTCCTCCTTCGCCCCCTGTCTCAATTGTACCAAATACGTTTCCTTTAGTGCTAGATAGTAGTGCCACCTGGCCCGTGCACGGCACTCATCGGGTACTATCGTTCACGGGGTATTAGCGGACACTGGGTGTTGACGGACCGCAGGCAAAAGTTGTCTTGGCTGTCTCTTTTTTGGCTTCAACACCCAGTGCCCGTCAATACCGCAGCCCGTGAACGACAGTAACTTTCTTTTCTTTTCCGAATTGTTAAACGGTTGACAGCTGCGGAAAGCCAATCAAATTCGGCGATAGTAACTCAAAGAGGCATGCAAAGGATAGCAGCACCTCGACAAGATAATGGTAGCACAGAGCTGAGCATGAGCTGAACGGCACGATAAAACAAAAAAAATTCCCTAGACACACTTACGGAAAGTCTCATAATACTAGGCCCAGAAAGCGTTCTCAACTCATAGTATGTACCGGGTGTTGAGGGTAAGTGATCAGAATCTGATAAGTGAATGTTGCGGTGAACACACTTTTCGCTACACCCTAGTATAATTCTCGAAAGATAGCCTAAATAGGCTATCTGGCGGCTGCAGTGGAAATCACCTTTTTTGGAAGAATGCCGGGCTCGAGCTTCCTAGGTAGGTTATTATCCAAAGAATCACACTATGTGTGTGAAAGTAATCTGAGCCTACATGTAGTGTTATAGAACTTGCTCATGTAGCCCAATTGATCAAAGTCTGTACTCGTTTTTTCACAGCGTTTGTGAACACAACTGGCATTACATACACACAAAAAATAGCCAAGACAACCTTTTTGTATGGCATGCAATAGCGGTCGTGTTCACAAACGCTATGAATTCTACTATGTACTAGAATACACTTTTTCTTAATTCGTTGCGGTCTGATTGGTCGACACCGACATGGGTGTTTAGTAAGCATGACACATCAAAGTACTGAACACTCGAGAGGAGGAGGACGGGGCCGAAGGCCTCTCATAATTCTAGAGGGAGAATTAAACAGAGGAGGTGGAATGGGGGGGCCGAAGGCCCCCATCGAAGGCCTTCCATAATTATTTGATACCCATAATCCAATAACTCGCGGTCGCGAGTTGGCATACCCCTAGTAGACGAGTACATACATACAGTGTGAGAGATAATTATTATAGAAACAGGATCTAAAAACAGGGTTTAGGTCCTAGTTACCACATGTTACGACCACCAAACCCTACCATACATATGCATTGTAAAGCCCCAGAAGCAAGAGAAGTCTTTCAAGCACCCAAGCATACTACAAGTTGGCTGCCAACAAGGAAACGCAAGGCAAATATTGTTGAGAATTGATTCCTTCCGCATTATTTTGTCGCATGTGACTACCTAGCTAGATCAGTGAATCATGCGGGGCTTCCTTCACGACTTGTATTGCCAATCAGGTAGTCTTCACTTACAACTAACGAAGCAATTATTGCATGGGTGTACCGGCTCCTTGTCGGCGGATATGATAGCTTATATAGGGTGAACAAGGCTTATCCCTAAACCACGTCAATTGCTGACACGGTGATATAGGGGTTGAATTTGTATGGAAGATCTATTATTTGATAAGAACGATAAGAAGATCTGTTAGCCACACCAAATTTGCCTTTTTTTGGTGGGTCAGCACTTTGGTGACGGTTCAAGGGATATATTGATAGCTAGGTATATTATCAAGACACTGATAAATGGCGGGGTTCACCAATATTCAGCCAATCCCTTTCTCTAGCTAGCGTAAGGCAGTTAACAGTAATGGCATTCAGTTAACATAGGGCGGGTACAATGTACATAGGTCAATACTAATTAAAGCCGACACGCGCGCTTCATATACGGCCGGCGGACCGGAGCCATGGAGTATGTAACTAGAGGCTTCTATCATAAGAGATCTAGACCGCGCGCGGCCGCGCCTGTCTTTTCCAGTGGCTGGAGTAAAAATCCAATTACCGCCACAACTTGCCCCCCCCTCCCCCGGGTTTGGTCGAGCATGCGCAGATAAAAGTGGCCCTGAAAATAGAGGCTCTCCAAAGACATTAGCTAATATAACGGCAGCCACAATAACCCATATGATCATTGATCATGATCATGAGGTTATTAATAACATAATCCAATCCCGCTTAATTAAAGTCAATTGACTCCCTATATATATAGGTACGTATTAACTTTCAATGATTTTAGTACTACCATTATATATCATTTTGACAGCTGAGAGACTCCTACATGCAGGTCATAGGATTGAGGCCGGAGGATGATGTACATATTACACATTAATTCCGGATCGAAGATCACTGTATAGTAACACGTGCCTAGGGGTAGGTATATACATCGTACATGTATTCAAGTACGCCGGTGCACGTGCACCGTTGCACATTGGTCTATTAATCTACTACTTCAGACTTTGGTCCAATAATTTTGAATTATGTGTGCTGTAGCAAGTCTGAAAGTTTAGGGATGTTTGAATTCCAACAACTCCTGCACAAGATTCTTTACTACCGACACCCCAATGATTTATTTTTTTGATATAAGTACTAATTTAAATTCTCTCAGAGATTCTTTAGCTTTCGATACATTATCATGCACCAAAAAGTGTTGCTGAAATATGTGGAAAATCTTACTAGATTTTTGGCGTGGTTTAGGTTGCTGTCCCGTCATTTTTAAACAAGAACTATATATACGTATGTATACAGGCCTACATGTTTGTATGCTATTTCCACTTGTAATAGAGGTGCATCCTATACGTTATGTTCTTGCACCTGCAGGCTTAGCTATGCGCGCACACGTATGTAACTCCGGAAGGCGAACAGTCTCACAGCCGGTTTAGAAAACTACATGTAGCTGATGCATGCATCCATTTCATGTAGGCTTAGAATGATAATCTGCTTAGGCAAATCCAAGTTTCAGGCTCTCCAAAAAGATGACAACCCCCAGATATATCGATAGCTAGAGCTAGGAAACCTTTCGAGAATCGTATTCTGAGTGAGATCAAGGCTGTCTGGACGTAAGCCTAGCTATTGTATTATATAATCATGAAACCCGCCGCAACGAAGCAACACGCGACGCTGTAAGATGATTCCGGCTATAATTGTGTTGATGAGAGGGAAGAGATCGAGGGTTATCCTTACTTCCCTCCTGATATCCTAGTGTCCTTAAAACTGGTTATTCCTTTGATCATAATCAATAAGTAAATGAAGTATTGACGTAGTACGTAGTTCTACGCTACTGTGTTACTTTAACTACATGTACATGTACATGCACACGCAGTTCTCTATGCACTAAACGGTACTAGTGGGTGATCTTCGCACGTAAAGTTAAAACATGTATACGTATGAAATTGAAGACTTCTCATAGTACTGCCTAACCCCACACCTTCCAAATATTTCAAGGCTAGCGTCCATGCGCTCCCGCAAAACCCGATTGGTCTCTAGTTATCAAGCAAAATTTCTTATGGATAACGCCTCCAAAGAACCCGAGAAACATGCAGTAGGACCTGAGGAGCAGTCAAGGCAACATTATTCACCGAAAACTGTTCTTACCGGTCCGGTTAAGGCATAATAATCACGCACATATATATATGTGCACTGCCATACGCCTGCAGCAGAATGTATCTGAGAACATGGAGATTGGTACAATTCTTCTATACTTACCTGCACATATCCAGCTGATACAGCTACTTAGATGGAACCATAGGGTCACAGCCATGCAGTACCGCCTTATAGTTCACTGCTTCAGGGTAAAACTGCAAAAGAGCTTTGCAATTTTATCCTGAGGAGATCGATTTAACCGCTACCGCCTGTTGATCTTGTATATAGCGCCCTCCAACTTAAATCGAGCCAATGTTTCTTACGAACAAGCGTAAGAGACCATTGACCAGTTAATAGGAGGATGTCCGCCGCTCGTGGGTGCCCCAATCACACAGATAGTTGACATTGCAGGAAGGGAACCTCCTCGTTTACCACGAAAAGAACCAGTTTCTCAGGGCAAGGATTATTTGTATGGAGTGGCGGCGATCTCTCATACAAACTATCCTTGTTTCCGTCACTGGCATTTCTGGTTCTTTTCGTGGTAAACGAGTACACCATCCCGTCTATAGCCCGTCAAAACTAGTACTAACAATTTCCATCGGGGCCACGCCACAATAGGTCAAGAAGAGAGATTGGGTAAAGACAACTCGGATCCAGTAGTTTATAAGGAATATTTGGTACCCCTTTTCGATCATGATCAACCTCTATCAACTTGAAATCGCCCAGCAGATCAGAGACAAGGTCATTGGTCTGAATACGCAAAAACGTGAGCTCTTATTGGCTGCCAGATCACTCGCCGCAGCTCTTTAAGCGGCTTCAAACCGGTATCCGAGTCAATAGTAATAGATACCAGCTTCTTAGAGTCTAAGAAGTGTGATTGGGAATTCGATGAATCATTAAGCGGTGCAAACTGGCACCACCTTAGAAGATTACGCAGCTAAGAGAGTTTACAATTAAAGCGCTCCCTACGTCAGCAAGCGCTAGCGCGCTCACCCCACCTTCTTATTCCCCTGCCAAGGACATCAATTATATTTTTTCAATGAGCTCAAGTAGCTAAAGCTATCTCTAGTCAGCCTATTACAAAATTTAAAAACAACTGTTAAATGGGATAAAATCTATATAATACAGATTTTCCAGATCACCCAAAACCCACGCTATAGTATACATATCGATATCGATACCCTTGCAGATCTACATAGATATACGCATGCGTACGTGAGCTCACATATATAGGTATCGATCGCAGTCACAAGCTTTCCAGGATATTTTGGTACTTGAAGTAAATCTATCAACGCGTGGTCGAGCAGGGTCTTATTCATTGCTTACCTATACTTATTTCGAGGATAGGTTTTCGCCATGCATGCGCCGCCACTTTTCACAAGAACTTATGTACTGGGTATAGCGAAAAGTGATCAGAATCTGATAAGAAAAATACACGTATTCACCGCAGCATTCACTTATCAGATTCTGATCACTTACCCTCAACACCCGGTACTACACCTGTGACGGTAAGTCTGTAGACAGGTGGCGGTGCATTGGGGACGATCTCTGAACATTTGCTTGTGTGTCACCGCCACCTGTCTACAGACTTACCGTCACAGGCGTAGTACATAGTGCATGGCGGGCCGGGAATTCATTCTAGCAAAAATTGCATGTATACTCTACAGTCAGAACATGAATCGCGACATCGATAGCAAATACATATTATGGAAATATATCATCCAGACAAATCTCCTCAGCTTCCGCCAGTAGTTTAAAACATCGGAGGGTAAACACCCCCAACAACTACACCTCCACACTACGTACAATAACCCTTGTGATGGACTAAGCGAAGGAGCCGATCGAGTGATAGCTTAGTAATTACTTTATATGCTCTTTTGGGCGTCGGCTTGTCGTAGTGGCGTGTGTCGTTTTGGTTGACGTTATTTATGACTCCTTAACCGGTACAAGCGGTTTCAGCGGAGGAAACGTAGCTGTATGTGTGTGAGTAGCTAAAGTTAGGCGGGAATAGGTGGTCAGAACAGAGAGGCCTTCTTATAAGTTCCTGCTTCAGATTTCTGTTGTATTTTAGGAAATCATTACCTTTATCACTTGGATTACATCGTTTAAAACTAGTAGTTATACATTATAGTCTATATTGCGGCTTTCAAACTAGAATGTACAGCCGCATTCGAAAAGTACTGGCACCCTACTATATTGAGTCGTTCATGAATTGTAGCCCACCAAAATCCATGGCACTCGCGCATACTCAACTTATTGATAGGTATGACCGCAATAGAGTCATGGCAGCTCTCTCTGGCAATTATCTCGAATATGAGGGTTGAAAAGCAGAAAGGACTGCCTCGTGAGCTTGGCTCGGAGGTGTCAATACTTTTCAAATGCGGCTGTACATATGTTTAATTAAACGAATATCATCCGACCTAATTAATGCTAAAACCATCGAACAGTTGATAGTACAATCAGCTCCACGTAAAAAAAACATATAACTGCAAGACTTTAGACTATCCATCCTCAAATCAAGTACACCTAACACATTATTCCCCATGAACCTGTTAAACTTTTATTCGAGTGATATCTCGTGATGATAACTATATACCGAACCTCTTCTCTTGTCCTTAGCTAGCGAGGCTTTGATATGTGGTCCAGTACAGCTAGATCGTATTAAAACCTGGATTTTTATGGTGTTTTCAATAGAAGATTAGTGTACTAGCTTTATAGTTTGCCAGCCTGAAGAAGTGCTTGATATTGACATGCATCAAATATGAATACAGATGCAGAGGTTATCATTTTCGATTTAATTTGGTGTGCTTATAATGATTGTACAGTATAGAAACTGTAGTTAGTAAACTCGAGCCAGCTAACGGCCTCGTTTGACCATGTATTATCAGAGTAGACTTATTTTCATCTTAAGAGCTTCCGAGCCTACTTATCCTTTCGTCTGGCAATGCTGCCCACCTTATAACACAGGTATTAGATTTATATGGGAGATCTATTATTAGATAAGAGAAATAACGACATCTGTTAGTAAAGCAACAAATAAAATTTGCTTTTTGGGGGGTCACGTGGGCAGCATTTTTTGCCAGACGAAGGGATAAGTCAAAGGAGAGTGGTTGTGGGCCACTTCTTATTGTACTAGGGGTTGAGGTTTTGAGAGCTTTTACAACTAAACTGGGTGTCAATGACCCGAATACATAATCATCCTCAATTATGCCAGTACCTCCCAGTTCCTGATACTGGAAGCATTTGTTGAAATTATGGTCGAGTGATTTTCTGTGATGATTGATTAGTCAGCTCTCACTTCGAGCAGCTTGGCTAGAGGTATGTAAGCCCGTCGTTATTAAACTTGAGCTGACTATGATCGGCTGTGAATTTAGGAGCTGATATTTTTCAACAGAAGGCTCATAGCGTGAATTAATGTAACAACTCGTGCCATTATTTTTCAACGTATACTTTAGCCCACAAGGCCGAGGTGCATGCGTCTCGAGGTAGCCATATAGATAGCTAGTAGGCATATATATATAGCATACTATACACCTGATTAAAGAGAAAAGCATGCACATCTCCATGGAATAACTCATAGAGCTAGAGGCTATTCGCCTCCAATTAATCTGAGCTTCTTAGCAAGTATATCATTCTAGCTCCAATGATGGCATATATTCTAGTTCAAAATGTGTATACATGTATATATATATACTCGTATACAGGGCCCATGTCGATGGCTTGATTTGGCCGAGGTTTTTCATGATTATATATACATATCATTATAGATTATAACCCCATCCCATGAACCGTAGAAGCCTGAGGTTCCAATTGGGTACTTTGCAACTCCAACCTCGATAAAAACACAAAAACGATATAAATCAGCCCTATTCACTAATAACAAAGAAGCGGGAAAGTTTATCAAAGGATCCCAATAAAAGCTCCTAATATAGTACTCACGGAGCTGATGTTGCTGTGAATTTAGGAAAGGTTACTTTATTTCAAGTGGGGCCAATTGGGTCCTTAACTCGGTTGCTACGGTTGATGGGATGATAAGGTTATAGGTTACTTGTAACCCATGCAAAGATCAATGGCCGGACGTAACTATTTATCTAACCTCAAGAAAAATATGTAAAGGGTTTGAAAGCTTGACAGCCCTGATTAATGCGGGTACATCATCGCATGAATTTACTTCATGAGTTATCACTCGGTATATAAATTGCTGAAATGGCTGATCGGCTTGGCATTGTTTCACACAACATGCGACGACATCGACATCTTAATGACAACAACGCACACAACCAACGAGATATGTGCTTCCAATACAGAGGATACGTATACAGGTAACATGTTTGGCCAGTCACATTTAGCATCACCCCAAATTAGTGATTTACTGGTGGACCTGGGACGTTACACGAAAACGCTCTGATCATGCTGCATGCAGACGTCGACAGCAAACACACACTGCATGTGTGGAACCACAAAACATCAACATATGCACACACTACATGATGTTTAGTAGCTCAGCCTTGTCTCCACATCCTTAGAGCCTCAATTAATTGAGAAGCCCAATGGCGAGTGATAACTGATGATGTATGTTGATCATATATCGGCAGATCATGCAAGAGCGATCGCAGGATCTATACATATAGCGCTAACAGCATTATGAAGCAGGATCATGTCATAGAATTAAACCATCATATACGAGGTGCCATTAACAAATTTAGTTGGAAATTAGGGAACGAAGCCGATTGGTTCCGGGCGTGGTAAACTGTTCTTTCAGCTTGCACTTTGCCCAGCTCGATTCAAAGCTTGTATGACATATTGTGTAGATTAATGCTATCGTACATATCTACGTATATAAGCGTACTTATGTATGTATGCACTCATATTATATCACGTTATAGTAGCTGGTCAGTTACCTATATACCTGCATTCATGTATATACATATATGTACCCCGTTTCCAGACCGAACCTTGGCAAAACCTTCCTTAATGAGTGGGAATCTTCTACATTATTAGCAAGGCTTTAAGAGCCTCACAACGTACGCACAGGGGCGCTATTTGATATACTACAGCTAGCTAGCTATGTCTATTAGAGTAAGTGCTAGAGAAAACCGTACAGGCTGTGTAATTAAAGAATAACTTGTTAGGCTAAAGCATGTATGTACCTCTAGCTAGGTCAATTTTATATTTTACGGTTCGAGATCTACTAATTCCAAGGGGTGTGTTTCGCGTCAACTCCTAGGTTGCGATCTGTGAATCGCGCGATGGTACCAACGTATTCTTGAAATTGTCGTATAGAGTTATCTTAACCAGCTTTATCTAGATTTACCATATATGATTTGAGACCTATATGGATGGTCCGAAATATATTACCGTACATATAACGATTTCAAATCTAAATAACAGAGAGAGGCTGTACATGTAGAGAGCTGTACAGTTGTTCGGTCTTTATCTTAGCTACGTAATACTACTATTAAACTTACATACCACACGTACGTATGCACGTGCACGTGCCGATCGAAGGGATCTTACACAGTAAATAGCCATTTGTCTACTCATTTTCAGCCTTTGAAATAATAATGAAGTACTGTCCAATTGAGGGTACCAAGTTTCTACTTTTGGAGACCGTCTTGCGCCTATATCGTGGGAGCCGATAATAATACAGGTACAGCTGCGGGTAGCATCTGCTGAGATTTCAAAAAGCTTTACATATGTAAGTAATCTGCATCGCATTTCAACTTCGTCGGACACCATCGGCTGCGCACTGGACCGGTAGTTTGGGTCTGTAATGTTGTTAAAAGAACTGTGAATATAGGAAATGAAGCCAATTTGCGCGATTCAATGCATGAGAGAAATTTGGAAGCAATCAGTGTATAGAAGGCCTAGGTTTCAGAGAACGTTCTTCGAATCGAGATCGAAGCTTCATCGATTAAGGCCTTTAGACCTGCTTAACGCAACTAACCTGCGTAGCTAGCGCTAGCTAATAATTAATCTTCGAAGTACACGTATGTGTAATGCTTGCTGGCTATGACAATTGATATTTATCGCGGTATCAAGCAATATCTATCAGTTCACATGGCTACCAATCATGCCATGATATCTATAATCGCTCAACAGACTTATAACAAGGGAAGAGTGGATATAAAGTCTCCAGTGTTATCTCAAGTATATATAGTTTTGTCCAAATGGATCTTAATTAATTGTGCCAGCTATAACAATTAACATCAATTCCTCCTCCTTTTGAATATACCTCTGCTGTAGCCCATGAAATCGCTTTGCATCAGCTATAACTATTGGAATGAGTAACATATCCGAGCCGGCGGTGGCCGCAGACTCCAGCCATACGCCGTTCGAAATCCACCTTGCAGCGGATTGGGGGATTGTGGACATAAAGGAATGGTTATTCAACGCTACAAGGGGGGAGCATCAAATTCTCTGGGATAAGTTTTTCGAAAATCACTTGTAAGTATTGGCATTCTCGTGTATAACGTACCAAAGATGAAAAGAGTAATTTGATCTAAACTTTAAGTAGCAAGGTCTCCAAACCCGGTCCAGAGGAAAGCGGAGAAGCAGGTCTACCTGACGGAATATCACTACGACTCAAGCCCGGACCCGTTAATTATAACGGAATGGACATATTAGACCCGATTGAGTTCACAATGACTATATATGGCCATGAGATGACTGTTAAGATGTATTCTTCCTGGGACGCCCTTGCCGTAATTTTGAACTGTAAACTCCCGCGTTACGACCCCACCACTGGACCCGCCAAAGGATACGCCTTAAACATCAATGTTTTGTTTGCCAAATGGTCGAAATTGATGAGTGGTTGTCTCGCCCCAAACAAATTCTACCCTCCAGTCTACTGCGTCTTTTATACAGAAACCAGCCAAAGGAATATCTTTCTACTCAGTGTTGGAAAGGTAGTGGATTTGAAGACTGGCACGCCCGATCTCGAGTATATTCGTACCCGTGTGGTCGAAATGTTGGTAGACGCGAGAAGGAATCAATTATATCAAGCGCTTCCCGGAAATCCCGATCTCTTCGATACAGACGATAATCCACTTAAAATTCTGCTAAAGCCGGATGGCCGTCTGCCAGACCCTGATGACCTCGAAGCTCGGGGCAAGAAAATTTGTGCAAGTTCAGGAAAGCCGGTAACTGAAAAAACATGGAACGAATTCTGCACGAAATATAAACGCTCAAATGTGTCATGCAAAAATCTTGTAGGGGCTTGTGCAGAGGCATGGGGATTTCAACTTATGCTACAAATTCTTCACAATCGTCCTGGTGACTGCTATTACTCCATTGCCTTGGGACAGGGCAAGCACTTGAATAGCATCAAACTCGGTCCAAGATACCGGTACAGCCGTTCGAACTCAAGCACATCCAAAATTACAAAAGGGATTTGTGACACCTGTTGCCTTGTGGCATGTGCCATCAAAGCCAAATACAACATTACACTGAACGAAATTACGGATGTCAACATTGCTGACATCTTGGACACCGCGAATTCGAACCCTGTCTCGACCACACCACAAGATGACGGACCGGCCAAGGGGGACCAAGAGGTGTTAACAAAGCTCCCAAGGAAGCGAGAAAACGAAACTACCGAGACCGAACCTCGTGGTACACCAAGGCGTCGGGGTGGCCTTTTGGGATATATCTCATCCAAGCTCGCACGTCAGACAAATGGCGAAGAAGCAAACAACTAAAGCTCTCGCTCTAGCAAGAGTTTCGAGTTCGTGTTTTGTGAACCATATTTTCTGATCGTGGTGTGTGACGGTGGGCGGGGCTCGGGGTTTCGGGGTTTCGGGGTCGGGGGTGTCTTTAATGTCGATGATAGGAACGTTTGGGAGTAGTGTTTGGCTATGTGACATGACCGTAAGGACGGGGTTCGAGTTTAGGATCCAGGGTGAGGGACCGGGGCTAGGGTTGGTTGTTGTGATTTTTGGGTGGTTTACTTATTTGTATTTGGGGGGTTTCTTATCTCTCATCGATCGTATCTTTTACGCGGGTTGTGGAGGATTTTGTGTTAGGGTTTCACATTTTGATTTTATTATTTATTTCTGATTACGTTTGATGGTGCTGTTTACCCTGTTTAATGTGCCAGTCGACTCCGCTATATATTGCACGTGCCGCGGCGCTACACCGTAAACACACTGCACTCTTCACTATACGTCGCTATATATGTGCATTCAACAGATTTAATACCAATGTTCAACTCACTAGCTTTTGATCGATTTCTCCAAACATTACAACTATGCATATGATATGTACTTAATTTCATGCAGCTGACTGGTGTAGTACTAGTGCTACATGACATTGTATGATCAAAATTACATGTATGTAGGTACAAGTACGTACGTATGGACATGCATATATATATATACATCAAGTGCAAGTATTTACACACATGAATACTTATTAATCAGCTGTTGAAATCATAGCTAATCATGGTTAGCTATAAAGATGCTTAGAACTAGCCTAGCTTATCGTTAATATAACGTCTTCTTGCCCTTCTCGCGAGTCGATTAAAATGCCTAAAATGTCATAATATATATATCATTCCCTATCTTGAGCTAGCTGACATCTTTTAAAGAATTTGGGTGCATGATCGATCGTAACGTGGCACCCCGACCCTTAAATCGGCCTTAGAATTGATAGAGATCCATGAGCATGCACAGCAATGGTTAGTAGTACCAATGATAGAGCTAATGGTAATATTGATTATGTTAGACCGCTTTAGAAACTTTATGCAAGCAGGATAGGTATATATTGAAACTGTTCATATACTTCTTTAACCTCTATCTACACTCTAAATATAAAGTTATTACCGATTGATTTTGTCTACCTCTTTATGAATTATCACTCAATCAAGCAATTATCAAATCGATAGGTATTTAATCCGTCCTACTAATTGATTATATAATCTTTTATTCTATTGTCATACACATGACGTATGTGCAACGGATCAAATTCTTTATCTCAGTATGTACGTGTTTATAATTATAAGTAGATCTAGCTAGACAAACCGGCATGAGTAGTTGATTTCAGTTCATGATCAAGTAAGCGATCCGCCGATATATATATACGTTGTTGGCACGGATAGATAAATGATTGATTCAAAGGTAAGAAGGGTAAGAGAGAAAGAGAACTAGATACAGCAGCACACCTAGTAGGGTGAATCCTATTGACGAGGATTATAACCCTTTTCCCGCTCCTGTTAAACCATGATCTATATATTACGCTTTTGAGAATTCAACACTGAATCGATGGTATATGTAGGTTTTGAGATCGACATGTAAGTATACGTACAGAGAATATATCGTATATGCGGTCTACAAATCTCATTTATTATGCATGAATAGACATATATGTGGATATACTTGTTCTACGTTGTATTCTACACGTACAGCCGCATTTGAAAAGTATTGGCACCTCCGAGCCAAGCTCACGAGGCAGTCCTTTCTGCTTTTCAACCCTCATATTCGAGATAATTGCCAGAGAGAGCTGCCATGACTCTATTGCGGTCATACCTATCAATAAGTTGAGTATGCGCGAGTGCCATGGATTTTGGTGGCTACAATTCATGAACGACTCAATATAGTAGGGTGCCAGTACTTTTCGAATGCAGCTGTACGCGTATATCTATACATACAAACATCTATGCAATTAGCATTAACACCTTATAGTTGCATATATGATCAGCTATACACATACATTTGTCTTGACATACATTCACACGTGTGAAATGAAAGTTTTTTCGCATTAGTACATAATGCAGTTAAAAATCTAAAAGCACAACCCTTAATTGTGTCGGCTCACAGCTCTCGATTCGTATATGCGTTTCCCCGGATAACCTGGGCGCCGGTCAACCTTTGTCGACGTTTACGTCACAGATTGGTACATGTATTTTTTACTAGGGCCACATAAGTCGGTACCCTTTCGGTTTCTCTTGTGCTGCATGGTGTAATGCAATATACCGGACTTGACCGGGGGGGTATATGGATATGAAAAGTGATTATATAGGCATATGAGGAAAACTCGGTAGACAAATATTTCGAAGCAATGGCGCCCTAAGGCTTGGTGAAGTAAGGCAAAGGTCGCGCGCCGCCGAGCGCCATGTATCTTCAAATTCGTGGATACTAATGATCATAAAGTCACTAAATTAAAAGAATTCATAATTATAACCGGAAATTAATAGTGCAGTAGTTTTAATTTCGAAATTCCCTACTTATCATGTGGAACCCTTAGTGAACTTCTAGAACTGGCTACACGTACATGTATTTACATACGTATATGTAGAGTACCGCAAAAACTCACGAACTTTGCTAGCGGATCTGACCAAAAACTAACTTGTAGAAGAAATATCTGAAGCTGATCTCTGCCTTTCAGCCAATCATCAATGAAGAAATCCCTGCACGGAGATAATCAAGTTGGCGAGTTTCTGCGGTACTCAATTACCTTCATGTAAATCGTTATGTATGCATTAGGGTTGGAGCTGCCACTTAGCTTAATTGCAATTAGTCATAATAAATTTGTGACTTGAGTACGAAGCTTGCCCTTTCGTTCATGCGGCTCAACCGCATACATGCACATACATGTACCTATACTCGTATTTTCGTGACGTTTGTAAAAGGAACCGCTATTGCATACCATACTAAATTGTGGACTTGGCGCGTAATTGTATGGTATGCAATAGTGGTTCCTTTTACAAACGTCACGAAAGTACGAGTACATGTAACTCCTGCATGATTTCAACTACTTATATGCAGAGCTAAAGTGGTTCCAAATCCCGAATACTCTGGCCCCATATACATATAAAATCCAAACACGCATCACTCTTTAGTCTTTCTGTATGCTTTTTCTCTGCGCCTAGTAGTCGACTGCAGCCAAATACACTTAACTTAACTAGTCTTGTGCCTTGTCAACTTGGAGAATCATACCACAAGCTGGGCACAGGACTAGTTTTTGCCTGTGTGCATGTGGCTGTGTGATTCTATAGAACTACATATACCAGTAAGTACCACAGCCGCCGATCGAAGCTCCATGAATTGAATCATGGAGTATCACTCGGAGCTTCGAGCCCCACAATCAACTACATATTTAGTGTACATATATACTCGTGTTTTCACAGCGTTTGTGAACACAACCGGCATTACATACACACAAAAAATAGCCAAGACAATCTTTTTGTATGGCATGCAATAGCGGTGGTGTTCACAAACGCTATGAATAGACGAGTACCACCTTTAATTCTGACTTCAAATTGTAGTATTTGGAATTATGGCCTTCAATGGGGAAGTCTCTGCCGCCCCCCTTCCCCCCCCGGGGCCCCCTTTACACCTACCAGCCAATCAAATGCTCCAGCGTTTACGTCAAATTGATAAAAGGTCTCATTAATGCCTTACTTACAACCGGTAATATATATAATGGGACTGGAGGTTTTTTAGCTGCAGGAGTTGAACAACAAGTCGAGCACTTCAAGCTCAATTTGCACAGCTAAAAGACTCTACTACATATAAGACCATATATACATACCAGTATTTACCCAAATGTGTGTCAGACTGAACTGACAGATCAAGTACATGTGGCAGCTGGTTACCAATACCAGCCACACCATAGGGGGTCGTGTTTAAACGTACGTTTGATGGGTCAATTAGCTCTATCTTGGATATTGTCCCGCGGGCCCGGCTTGCGGATGCTCCTTGCGCTGGTTACAGCGCCGACTTTAAGTTGTCTATTTTGCAAATCGCACTAACAACCTTACGGCCGGCATCATTTCTGATCATAACCTCATTATGATACATTTTCAGTCTATCGAAGCCTCATTTATTCTATAAAAATCGATGGACCGGTAGACCGCGCCTTGTGAAATCTCTTGAGTCTTAATTAAGCGAACGGATGTGAGCTCCCGCTCCGATCGCTGTTCAAACAGCTATTATGTATATGTACGCGACTCTCTCACTTAGGCATTATGATTAAACACTACGTACATCCTACATATGCACATATAGCGGTACTCCAAATAACATTAGTTGAATACGGCGTCTGCGGAAGTGAAATACAAAATCCTGCTCTCCGCGTGCATGTGAGCCTCCGGTCTCAGCCCAGTACAGATAGACCTGTGGGTCTTCTACCACTAGGGCTATTGAAAACAGATCCGAGAGGCTCAGTACTACCTGATTCTGCTGCAAGGCAATGTGTTGTGTGCAGTGGGGGCGCGAAGGGCCTTCTCGATCTCGCCTATCACCACCATGAAGGATGCACATACATGCGCTTAGAACTTGATGCAGTCAATTTGTGTGTTTTCAGCCTGCCACATGCACAGAGAACGATTGGATTTCCAATCTAATACACCCCCATATTGTTTTAAGCGCAACCGGAGGAGTAATGAAAACGAACTCGAGTTCAACCCCACCCCCCCTTACAAAAAAGGTTTAATGTACTAGATGGTTTGAAGAAACATTTGTCGAAATAAGGTGGGCCACAAATATAATCTATAGCTACCTGGCTTCAGCGTATTACGGTTGCTATTTCTTGAACATCAGTGCCGGTATGCTAGGGGTCTTTAAGGACTCAAAAAAATCTTCTAATAGAATATAGTAGGTCAGTACCTCTTCTTTTCCTCGCAACTGGTCAGGAAGTACATTGCGTTTTTACCTTTTCTGCAGGAATTAATTGTGATCATATGAAAAGAAGGTAATAAATGTTAGATTTTCACCTTTTGCGCAGGCTCATTTATATATTACCTAGTGGTACGTAAAGCTTAAAATCAAAACTGCCTTGTAATTACACAACATTAGTGTAACTACTCGCTCTCGACAATCGGTCGACGTGTGGAAGAAAAAAACTTATTTAGCCTAGCTAGGCTGGTCATGATATACCAATGCTAGTTAACTGGTCCCAGAAACTAGGTAGATAAGGGGAAAATTAACAGTTGACGAGGCTACTTTATCTGGGGACGTGTTTCGGCAGATATGAAAGGACAGCCTTGTTATTCGACCCCCAAGGAGTATCGGTGAATGGTCTAGATCTAATTAATGGACTTCTTGGTGTGTATCATTGTATGCAGAAATATTAGTGTGGGATTGTTTGAAGTTATGGTTAAACCATAGAACGCACTTCTTGTCTACGCTGCGGGATATATATGCGAGTAGGTATAGTTCTAGGCCTTAAATCATGGGAAGGCGCGGCGTAGCAACCTGGCGCTGTACATATATCCAGGCATAGGAAAATAACTAGTACTTAATACCGACCCCTTCCTTGCGTGTTTCTGATGGATCTGGACGCGACAACTACAAGTATAAACCGGTCGAAAGAGTTGGTTGTAGGTGTTAATAGGGTTGGTGGGGGAAACGTCACGGATAAAATAATACTGAACGGAAGCCAAGATTCGCTAAAGATCGACTGCTGGCGGCATAATGTATATTCCGGTACCGGTACGTACCGGTGCCACAACGTTAAAAATTAATCTCCGGATCTACTAGAGTACTCCCTGCTAGAGTATTGTACTAGATAGGGAAGCAATAGTAGATGTGTCAGATTACCAAGCTCGAGCATAATAGTACATGATTTTATATGCACGCACAAATAATATGTATTTATCCTAAAATGTCCTCTATAAACTTCAATAACTTTACTCTCCTAAAGCTGCCTAGACCTTATCTCAAACCTTTTTTTGAGTCGAACATCGATAATTTACGGTAATCGTTCACATGTACATGTATGCAAGCCATTTGTGTCTACATACATGTAGTTCGATACCGCAGAATCTCAGGAATAACGAATCGAACTGGGCTGGAATACCACTTACCTATTGGTCAAGATGACCAAAAGTTACGCTTTGGGTTTGTTGGATTGAGGCTCAACAAGCATTTGACCAATCCGAAGCAAAATATTCCAGTCCAGTTCGATTCGTTATTCCTGAGATTCTGCGTTATATCAACCATCCCTTTATGCATGCCAAGAAGGTATGTATAATTTTCCGTCCAGTTTCAAAAGATTCGATCGATGTCACAGTTAATTCATGGAATCCTATGGAAGCGATCTAGAATTAAGGTCTTCTTCTTCTATACATGCGATGCAGCATGTAGTAATGTACTTTATACTGCACTTATTAGACTGGAGTACTCTGCTAACATGCATGCGTGGTGTCTGAATAAATACCATGCAGCTAGTTGGCTTGTCTTCGAATATGGGGCTAGACGTCACGAGGCGTTGAAACTCCTGTAGGTACACTTTCCTCGTACTGGAAATTCAGCCGTCTTGTACGTTGATTTGAATAGACGTTTGGTCATGATACAAGATCGTTGATACCTTCATTCCCGCCCTTGAATCGGGCTTTTGTGCTTTTGAATATTAATTATGGGCGCACTGAACGACTGCATTAAAAAAAGAAAAGAAAGAGAGGGAAAAAAAAGAAAGTAAGCATCGTAGTGATGAGTAGAGGAAAAAATTCCAATCTAAACTAATAAAATATTGAAGTGCAGGCTAGATTTCATTCAAACCAGCGCTATCGTAATGGGAGCCATAACAATATGGTGTCGAGCCAGCATAAGTACTACAAGAAAATAAATTTCTGGTGATAGGTGATAGGTGATGCCTCGAGGGTTGTAACAAGCTCTCGAAGGAAGGGGGGCTGGAACTAGATCTTTTCTCCTCCCTTGCTACAACTTCTTTTTCTCCTCCTTCTTCTATCCTCATCCAATACATTTTAGACCCATATGATGGCTCCTGTATCCTCACTCGCAGAGACTCGAAGAGTGAAGTTTTTTGTTGGATGTATGACACCGCGGATTACGCAAGGGCGACATTTGAAAGGACTCGGATATCGACTCCTGACTCCCAGAACTCATCGTCATCCGAGCAGTCCTCGAACCCAGAGTCGTAATATCCGTCTGAATTTAATAGGTCATCTCCGAATTTATTTCCGAAGATATCATCCGCGGTAACGTCGTAGAACCCGTGTGCTCTCCTTGTTGGGCCTTGTTGCCGTGTGCCGTAGACTGTCATGTACTGTATAGCCCCTTCAACAGTATCTGATATTAAGAACCCACACTCAAAGTCGATTCCAAACCCGTAAACCCCGGTGGTACACAGCACAGCGAGTGTATCCGTGCTGTGCTGCCAGAGAATCGGTGTTTGAGGAACATGCTCTAGCCCAAAGGCATTCAGAATCTGCGATTTATAATAGCTATCGTCGTCGTCCTCTGCTTGCCAATCCTCGCTAAGCAATCCGCTATCCACGAAATTACTCCAGGGCCTTGTTTTCTCGAGTTCTGGTTGATTACCCTGCGGGATAGGGAAAGAACTTGGGCTCGAGGATAAGTTTTGTGTTGAAGAACTGACCGAAGCCTGACTCTGGTGGTCACGAAGAGCTTGGAAGTCAGGTTGACACCATTTTCGTAAAGCAGACTTAGGCATAATTGTGAATATGCATCGGTTTCGTAAAACCATTAAGTTTGAGGTTGAAAGAACTCTGCTTTCGACCGTTGATTGATGGCTAAGAGGCTCTTGTATTGATTGATTGTTCAAGAATAGGATTTTGAGCGATATCGAAAAGGTGAGAATAACAATGCATGCTAATAGACTTAACATGGAATATGTTTTGGGTTCCTGGAGAAATCTACCTATATCTAGAATTAATTTTTGAATTTTGAGAAGTTTAGGGTGTCGTACATGCGCATGCCCAAATATTAGAGCCTGTTGTGTTTACTTGACTACCTGAAGTGATTCTCCATGTAGTGTATGGAGTTGATTTCAACATTGAGAGAACTATTCCTGTTGAAATCAACTTAGTGCCAGAGACGAAGCTGAGTATGAGTTAGGGATACGTGGGACTTTCCAGAGACTACGTTGTAGCTTATATATAACGATATGTATGTACGTACTCGAGCTCGCTCAAAGAGGCTTGTGCTGGGCGTGTCTTCTAGCACTTAATAATAGTATGTATGTCATAAAGTCTTTAGAACCAATGTGGAGGTGGATATAACTACCAATGCACGCACGTTATTCTATTCCCACAATATCCATATGCAGATCGACGTTCAAGTATGTACATACATACATAGTATACTCGTAGGTTCATGACGTTTCCGAACACGACTGCTATTGCATGCCATACAAAAAAGCGCCAAATCCACCTTTTTGTATGTCATGCAATATTGGTCGTGTTCGGAAACGTCATGAATCTACGAGTAGAGCGTGGAAGAAGCACCGGGAGCTGAGGCGTGAGCGTGGGTGTAAGAGCAGCATATCAGCTTAGGAACTGGAGATTTCGATTTTAAGTACCGTAATCGCCGTTACTGGATCCATTCCAACCAAATCTTCTAGATCTATGTGAAGACTTTCAACCTAGCTGTCGATGCGAGTCTTCTGCAATTGAGCCGTGGTGATGCGCGTCCCGAGTAAGAGCCGGGCTGTGGATAAATTTGCGAGAATTAGCTGGTTGTTAGAAAATAGATCTCCTGAGAGTAGCTCATTGTGATAAACAAGCCAGAAAGCGGACCCGGATGTTTTTCAAATTTCGGAAAGACGGGCAGAGGGTCTGTAGCTGTACGTACGTTCATATCCCACGAACTCGAGTCATGTGAATTGAACTGCAACCCATGCATACATTCCTTCTTGACATTCTTACCATGTCGATAGACGGGAAGATCGAGTCGTAATATTAATTCAACCAACAATAGGAACCATATTTTCCGGAACCTTGTTTTTATAACCTAAAAACAGGTTTTTTATTGTCTTCTGTATGGGACGATACATGTAGTTTATTGTGCCAGATATTCACTGCAGGGCTTCTCTAAGGAGTAGATCCCCAAAAGCCTGATCAACGACTCTCTAACCGCATAGCCTTGATTAGAAGTATTATCCATTCTACTCAACCAGCTTGACTAGATGTATATAGTTACTTAGATATAAAAAAAGTATACCCCACAACGAAATTTAAGTCTTAATGTTCTCATACAATCGAATGCAGAACTATGTAAAGTAAATCATACGTGTCAATATTTCATGGACAACTGTCAACCAGAGTCCCTGCCATACATATGAGGCTGACTAAAACTACATGTGGTTCATAACATGGGCTGCAATGGTATGTAGCTCTCGTACCTTACCTGGAACAAGCCCGACCATAATACGCGCTCGCGTATGTATACTATACGTGTAACCACATGCAAGGCGAGGACTGGACATGAGGAATCGATACGTCCACAAACATACTCAGTAAAGTACATATATACTGGTCGATCAAAATGTAAGAAACATTACAGTATTTTCCAAATAGAATGAGTTCTAAGCATATACGTATACAATGTTTGTACCTTCAGTGCTCATTGCCCAGCTATATACCCGTCAGCTAGTATTATATATAATATAAGTGCAGTGCGGCGCGGCCTCCGACCGACCGCTATAGTCAGGAAATGGCTATCTGTTTGTCCACATATGTTAGCTAAAGCTTAGGAAAGGGGTAAAAAATACTGTCTAGCCTATTTACGTTAATCGTTAAAACCTCTGGCATGAGTATGTAACTGTAGCTGTATTATATTAGTGCCTACTTAGCTATTTCTGAATAAAGTTCTCACGTTCTGCTGATCTATGAGTTTATATATATAGCAGTTAATTCTAGCTGTGAGTGTTTGTCCATCCATGTTATCTCCCTTCCCGGAATTCCTTTATCTCGGGAGTAATTCTTTGTCTATACGGTATGCAGTTCTAACCAATATTAGAAACGCTTCATGATTACAATGAGGAAGCTTATACTATTTAGATTTAGATATACTATTTAGGTATATTTGTCCCACAATACGAAAAGATAGCACGAAGGTAGCATCAATCGTCTAGCTTCTCACGACTCTAAGCTATTTTTGTGTCTCTCTAATTTGTTTTTAGCACCATGGTTACACCAAGGCCAGCCAATCGGGGTCGATTTTAGATTTGAGAGCACAAATAACTATATAGGAGAGTAGAATAGTAGAATCTATGGTCTACCCTAGATCTGCTGATGTACAAGTACTGGTTTGAGGCCTGAATCAGGTGAACTCTGCCTTCCATGTCGTGAGATCGGAATCACCGAGTCATGTCAGGGTGGTAATCAGGAGATTTATACAAGCCCTGCTTTCTTATATATAAATCTTCGTATCACAGTACTCCGGTGAGGGTATAACCACCGGCCGGATTGTACGATATTTCGGAGTAAGAGAAGATTGAATAAAATTACAGAGGTCAGGTTTATAATTTATAGCGATAAGCCTGGCCCGCTTGATCACTTAACTGTGAAACCAAGCGCCAGCTGCAGAAGCTGATCGCTACATCATATATTGTAGATATGATATTGATCTACGCTAAGTTTTATTAATATCTCGCTTCAGTTATGCGTTAAGCCCGAGCATATATCTGCCATCTTTCCTGAGCATCTATCTTTTCATTTGTTTTTAAGGTAGTACTATAGAAATTAAGTTGTTTGGGCAATTCACGTTGTAATTCACCCACTCAGTTTTAGGCTCAAAGTACACACTAGTCACATGCACAGTTTGTGACCTCTATTTCAACAGACCTTCCAACTCCTAGAAAATATCCACTCCCTGTAGCAGTTATTATTTTGAATGTCAACCCGGCTAACCAACGCGGAAACCGGGCACGAACGAAGGGATGGCTGAGAATTGACATTGAAGGGTTAGGGGTTCTGCTTCATCTTGGCACACTGCTAAACCCAAATATCAGTTCCAACACAACTTCCAGTATGGGCGAGTGGTCTAGTGGTTTAGACTGCTCGTCGGGTTAGACACCGAGTGTTTATGCTCAGGACGATGGAAGGTCCGGAGTTCGAGCCAGGGGTGGGAGTAGTAACTGGGGTTAATCGCCGGTTGCAGTACTTTTTGTTCTTTTTTTTTTGTAGTGAAATGAATTAGGGGGCTGGTTTAGTTTTTGCTTTCTCTAGAGGAGGAAGGGGACTTGTGATCGATCCGTATTACTGGCTACCCGATGCCATTGCGCTCTCTGTGTGCATGTGAGGTCGAGTAGACGATTTGGAATATCAACTATGTCGATCATTTTAGGCCCTTTCCCTTAGTCTTGATTAAACTATATTCATAAATTATCACTCGTTTATTCTATCGTGATGCGTACGTACTACAAGATAGGCGGCCAGCCACGAATTGAGAAGGCAATATCAAACCCCAAAGATACCGGCACCCTTATTCAAATGTCATGCAGGCAGTCTCTGAGTTTAAACACATCTATATCGTCATAGTTGCTATAAAACATGTTTAGTAATGGTAAAGTTTATACGTTACTATATATATAGTCATGATGGGGTATGCTAAGGTAGTGAAGACCTGACTTATTATCTAGAGATCACATATCCATGATTGTGTGTGTAGCAGTTTGGTCCCGTTTTAAATTTCTAATTGTGATTCGGAAGTAGGAACTAGACATCACGTAGATCGAATTAAAAATTTTAAAATTTTTGATTCCGGATCCACACGTTGATAATTTTGGCCGTGAAGTCGATGTTTATATAACAGATCGCCCATGGCCAAGAGCTCACACGGGGTTGAAAACAACGTCCCCATGTTACGCTCTACCCTATAGCTATCGCCTGGTGGGCCGAAACATGCTCAGAATCTGGTGCTCTGCAGCCTTGGCAACTTTAGACCAAAATTTACTGCTTGTGGGAGTTTCTTGTTTAAATCTTAACTGCACCATCCCCCTATCTGGCAAGGCAAGCGCCAGGTTTGTATAATATATAAAGCACCAGATTCTGAGCATGTCTCGGCCCACAAGGCGATAAGCTAGATCGATATTTATGAAGATGATTATATTAGATGATTAATCATCAATAACCAAAATCGACAGAGCCGTGCGAGAGACAATATGGTAGTGTTTGGTGGGATAATTATAATATAATCAGGACCAAAACATGCTAAACGCCTTGTATAGTTGAAATTAAGATATCTAGAGTATGTGGCCTAAGATATCCGGTTCCCTTCTTCTACAACTCGGCGATGCCAGCCACCCGCCCTGGGGGTGTTGGTGCCAAGAGCTAGTGCATACGTACAGGTGCTTGGTGTACGTAGCTAGCTGAGTGTGATATCTGCTAGCTCACAGATTGATCTAGCTTATATATCAATGAGAGGATCTCCTACCAAAATTCCACACGGTCTCTAGATCTATGATAATACTGAACTCATCTATGTTGCCTAAAGATACATGGCTTTAATATTGATGCAATCGTCATTTCCACCTCTCCCTGCGCATAATAACTACCCGCTGCCGCTCAATTGAGATAACTCTATCTACCGCAATCGCAGTAGAAGCTGCTGTGCACCCCTTTTGAAACAGTGAATTATCGGAGAAACATACTAAACAAGCAAACACTCAACGATCGTTGTTGCAATGCGATTAGCCAAGCCTACTACTACTGGTGCCTACCATGGCCGCTATGCAGATCTAGAATGACAAGTCATTTGTCGGCTCTCATTGACATCTTTACTGGCCTACAGTAATTTAAATAGAGCTAACCGACGTACTCTACTTGAGGGGCTTACAGATTAAGGCTTTTTATAAACATTTACATAGCAATACATTCAAGTAACGGGGGAAGTTTCCGCTCCATTAAGCATGAGTACTCCTTGATGTGCATGCTAGACGCAGTTATAAGCTAGCGGGCCAGTACTCTATATAACTGCATGGCACGTGGAAGATTCCGAGGGAACCGCGACGCGATGCGGCGTAGCCTTGCCGCCTCACCTGAGTAAAGCTGAAGGAAGACGCGCGCGGGGCACATTACATCGGAATGGAACAACTGCAGACGTCTTGCAATTGTTGGATGTGCTCCTAGATCCTGAGTTTTCATTAGCACAGGAACAGACGGCTATGGGAGCTAATGAATAGGTAACAACATTCGAAACGAAGTGCAAAGGTAAGAAGTTTGAGAACTCAACTGAAACATGTTATGATCGTGAGCTGGTTGAACAAATAGTTTTATTCTCTGTACACTTTTTTTACTAGGTGCATTTACCTCTCGATCGTAAATTAAAGCAACCCATATCAACCCATATATATGATCGGCCGTTACTTTATGCGCCGAATACTATAGTACGTGGGAGGTATCTACAAGAGCTAGACCCTCTTTAAGTGTGAAAGCCTGCTTCTTTAAGATGCGCTGAATTAACCTAATTTCGGCGATTGAATATATATAAGTACAAGTAGGTATTCCGTGCGCAGATTTCTTTGCGGGGTTTAAATGGCCACCAGTAGATACCAGTAAACAGTCTAGTGCAAATTCCCAAACATACACTATTCAAATAGCTCAGCCATTACCTAGAGCCGCAGCGCTGGACAAGGCGATGGTTTACATATTGCGCACACAAAGTGTCACTGTCGTACAGGTATACCATTAATACGATACAGCGTGGTCCCTGTATATTTATTGTCTACAAGATTAAAATTATTAACGCCGAGGAATCTTTGCATATAACGCATTGTACACTGTATATCATCGACGATCGGCTAAGCGTAATGATGTTCGGGAGTGGCCTGCAGCTATCGCTTTATGTAGCTGAAAAACTCAATGGATTCTAGTTCAGTATTCGATCGCCCATTTATTGTAATTCCGCTGAATATGTAGCTACTCCCACTAGCTAGTGATAGAAAATAATTTCAAAAGGAATAGGCAATACATCAGAATATCTCTCGCTCATCAATATCAGGACCTATGTATGAAGATGTTAACTATATCTGTGGAATTATAGCATTTATAGTAATATGGACAAGATAACAGACCTTGATTATAACTCTACGTCCTTTAAGGCATCGGTATCTGCAATGACACCCACATGTGCATTTCTAGCCCTGTCAGAAACTACTAGAGAAGTTCTCCATGTAATTTTGACATTATCTAGAGTGTAAGGAAGCCTTTCTTTGCTTTTGACATCTTCTCCTGGAACCACGAATATTTCAACTTTATTGATAGCGTCCACCCCCTGAACTTGTGCATCCCATGGGTATTGGAGCTGAGCGTCGATGGTCCATTTGTACCATCTCACGATTGGTGGACCACCACTTGCTGGGTAACCACGAATCGAAAAGAGAATTGGTGACTTCGGGATAGCGGTGTATGGAAGAATCGAGATTTGATGAAGATCGAATGACTGTGCCGGTGAGTTTGGTCGTACTTGGAAATATGGCTCCACCCCACCAGTGTGGGATGAATCCTGAACGAAAAGGAGATTTGGAGGTGATGTGGCGTGATTACGGGGAAAGAGCTTTTGCTCGGATTCGTTGAAGATGTAGTGATTGGGAGACCAATCAACATTTCCATATCCTTCTGGCCAGAGGAAATTACCGTCTGTTGTGACTTCATCAAACTATAAAGAGGAGCTTAGTAAGGTACCACGCACCTAATATCACCTCTACTACATTAAGGAAACAGGGAAACTTGGGCGTACCATCATTGTGACACTGAACTCTTCCGATACATTGATATCGTTATAGGAGATAGCAGGTTGTTCATACTCATGTTCGATGACTTTTTCTTCGGCATATTTCGATTCTGTACTTGCAAGTGCAGGACTGGAGAAAAGAACGAGAGCACCAGAAACAATCTTCATGATCAAGAGTGCGTGCATATTGATGACGGCGTAGTTGGTGAAATTTCTTCAAGAGCTTAGTTCTGAGTTGAGAGTTGTTCCGGTCTTATAATTAGTTAAAGGTTGTTAATGATAAAAGGATACTTGTGTACGTAGTTAAATAACGAAATTTAACAGCTGCCAACACTCATAGTTTAATTCGGACCATCCAATAAAACAGGTGTGTGGCGCGTGTGGCTGACTCCACACAAAGTGCGCCTTGATTCTAGCCCTTACAATAATAAACTGAATATTAAAACCCAAACTTTTGAGTTTTGAGAAAACACGTACCAAGTGTCGATATCCACAGTATTTACCAGCGCTCTCATTTGACTACAACCCAACTTATGGTACTAATGAAGCAAGAAACCTTTCCTCACTGAAATTGCATCTTCGGGGTTTCTTTAGTAAGATTTAATTAGGCTAAAAATTACTTGGCCTAGGTCTAGTAAACTCAACATGATATTTAGCTCCCCTAGTTGTGGTGAGATTTTGTTCGCGTTGTGTGGGATTGATTTTTAAGAACGATACTGACTACAAATCCATTCATTAATTAAATGTATACACATACACCTTATATAGAGTCCTACCCCAAAACTACATGTACTACACATGTAGGGGTAAGTCTGTTGACAGTGGCCGTAGTTGCAACAGTTCTCACTGTCAACTGACTTGCCCCTACACCCGTATAGGTACGTGGGTAGATAAGGCTGTGTCCCGGGGCTATAGCAAAGCTGTAGTATACCATAATAGATTGCTTTAAACCACTTTTCATGAGTTGCTATACTTCGCTCAAGCAACCTACATCACAAAAGCTTTCATGGCTCGACCCCAACTAGGCTGGGCCGAACAGACGAATATGGTCAAATTTAAAGTTCGATACAAACATATTGGTATTTTCTAAATTATATGCCACTATCGGGATTCAACTATACCAATAACGCATGTATGAGCCAGGTATACATATCTCGCGGCAGCGGCCGCGGCACCTCGTTAGGCGCAGGTAACGCATGGGTGATATATCATGACGCGAATCACGAAAATAATTTTACTGATCCTGAACTGAATATAAGGCGCTTAAATCCGCATACTACTCATATGAAGGGGATATTTTGGTTAGCGCTCAAACTCATGTTTTATGCATATGTGGGACCAGTTCTCTTGCAAGATTCACTCGGTATGAATTCTGGCGGTCAAAACCTTGGCTGATGTCGATAAATAGTTTTGAGTCTTACGGGCGTATGTTCGGCCGGTTGTCTAGATTTTATATCAGCTCTTTGAAGTCTGCGAATTTAGCCTGAATTTGTTGAAGCTGGCCCCGCCTTCGCCTCGGTCTATTACGACCCGCTCGGAATGGCACGCGTGCATATTAATTGTCTCGGCATTCCGAGTTATAATTTCGCTGAGAAACCTCATGATTTCTCTTCGTTGTGAGTTGGTGAGCTTTATCATATATATCTTTGGTGTATTTTTGGTGTTTCCATTCTTGAAGTCAATCGTGTATCCACAACAAAATATGGCTCCCTCATTCACGGTTATTGCTACGGCTGGCAAGCCTATTCTTCACCGGGACGACTTTTGGCTCACTGAAGCTCCAGTGCACGATGAAGAGAACGGCCTCACTTGGTTCACCGACATCCCTAGGGGTGTTGTTTACAGCTTCGATATCAAAGTCGGGCAAGAAAGTTTGAAAAGGATTGAGGTTGGCGAGTATGTTGGATGTCTTGCGTTAATCGAAGGAGTAAGTGCGCCCTGTATTATACTGTGACTGGCTTTTTCTTAATTAAGCTTTCCTGGTTCTTAGGACAAGGAGCACCTTGCAGTTGGCGCAAAGAGAGGATTTGGAAAACTGAACACTGGAACCGGCAAATTGGAATATTACAACATATTGTATCCTGATGACCAGGCGAAACAAGATTTGATGCGAATTAATGATGGGGCTGTTGATGTCAAGGGACGTTACTGGGCAGCCGCTATGAGGAGGTTCGTAGACTTAGAATCAAAGATCTTCCAATTGAGTAGCTAACCAAGAACAGTTTCGGGCTTGGGGTTCCTCAAAACGAAGGAGCCGTTTTCTGTTCTGATACAAAGAAGTCCCTACGTACAGTAAAGCATCCAGTTGCTGGACCAAACGGATTCGCATTTTCGCCCGACAACTCAATTATGTATTTTGTGGAAACCCGGCTCCAAACCATCTTTTCATACGATTATGACCCAGAAACTGGATCAGCCACCAACGAGATAGAATTCATCAAATTCGACCCTGAGGTTCATGGCCCAGGAGCGCCAGATGGAATTGCCATATCTGAGGATGGTGATTTATGGGTCGCTGTCTTCAACGGTAACAAAGTGATTAGATTTGACTCGAAAACTAAGGATGTGAAGGGAATTATCGAGGTCCCTACAAGCAAACAGGTTGCTTGCCCAGCTTTTGTAGGTGAAGGTTTGGTCATAACGACGGGAAAACTGGTACATATGGATCCGGAAGTTGGAAAGGGCCATAGCCCGGATGCAGGCGATGTTTTCTATGTCCCCCTTCCTGGTATTAAGGGAGCGGAGGTATACAAGGTCAGGTTTGACTAGAAGAATCATTAGCAATGAGTAATTAAGGCTATCTAGATTATAGAGCTGCAGGTACACGTCTCAATATGGATTTGATTAACATACAATGTGATGTGGTATTTTTCAATGACAATGATATCATGACCATGAGGTTGGTCAAGCAGAGTACCTGGGTTTTGGAAGACTATTTGATCAATTGAGGTACTAAGTGAATAGATCTTATAGTTAGCATGCCCTCGATAAAAGTGTGATGCAATGCGCTGATAATGGCAATGTGTATATTAAGAATTAAAAAAAAAAAAAACATTATGCTTACTCTATGTGCGAAGACCACTAATGATGCCCCGATCTGAGTTTCAATACGCCTGTATCATTCCTCTTTTAAAGAAGGCATTGGCTGTCCTACTTCAATTCCATTAATTCAACGTCCCAGATCATGACCAGCAGATCTACAGAGTTATATATACCTGGCCTAGATGCCAAATTTGGTCGAAACAAAAGGCTTTAGAAGTCATGTACTGAGTTCTTGATGTAATAGTGATCACAAGATGTATGTTAGTCACTGATCTCAGATAGACCTTGCACATGAGCCCCAAGCACAGGCGGCCGATATATGTACCGTTCGTCATTCCATGGATCCAAGGCTCGCCGCAATGGGAAGTGGCACTACTAACTCACGCGCGAAACCGCTGATATCTCCACCCCGGAGATCACTATGACCCCTAGGTTTTACTGGTGATATTTCTCCATTTCTTCCGGAAGTCCTCATTCTTGCTTACTAAAGACTTCGAGGATTTGGGGTGAGTTGGGCTACGTGAATGCCAGTAGACGTTTAGCAATGGGCTTTTAGTATAACCTTCATTTGCACAAACGTGTTGTGTGTGTGGCCGAGGGTTGTGGACATGTATTATTGTGATAAACAACATTGTAAGGAAGAAAGAAACGCCACGTGCATAAATAAGTCCATACTGGGCATGGGGTAAAAAGAATGAAATGTGTATAGAAGAGCTGACTACCCAACCTTCAAGTTTATGTCTCTAGTGCTAAAACCTCATTTTCACTATCCTCATCCTTCGTCTTAATCCACCCGTTCATGGCTACCACTAACCTCACTAGATCCCATTCGCCTCTCTCGCCCACAAAGTCACATATCACAACACCACAAGTCCCACCCCCGCCATGATCTATTGCTAGATGGCGCTTCACCTCGATATTGACCTTTCTCGCCACATTCTCCGGCCAACACCCCACCTTCCAGAAGTTACATCCTGACAAGAAGTTTAAAAACAGCTGATTCACATTTGTCGGCACTGCGGCACGGTCAAGGTGCTCCCTAATGTATCTAATCTTCTTCTCGATGGTCGGGGTATCCAAAACCTCACAGAAGTCCTGAACCCTGCACATCCCGCCCGGTGTCGAAGTATCGTAGGAATTGTATTCCCAGTCCTCTGCGTTAATGCCTGCTTCCCACGTGGCAGATAAGAACCGTCGGAATAGGATGCACTTCCCACGCGCTTCTCCGAGAGTCGGGACTCGAGTATGGTCCAACCACCACCGGTGCGCCTGGGGCTCGATATACTGCTCCCTGAGATGGCGCGCAAACACTTCATCAGTCGCACCACCCCATCCCTCGCGCTTGAGTGATATAATCACTGTCTCCCCCGGATGCTCATCCAGGAATTGGTATGTCCTTTCCAGAAGCGTGCTCAACTTTTTTGCGGGTAGTGACAACGATATAGGGAACGCAGCATGAACAAGAGTAAGCTCTCCAGAACTTTCGACTTGACAGCGAATGTCGAAGAAGCGGATTCCGTGCTCAAGCTGTGTGCGGATACTGACAGCCTGGCAGCGGACAGAGGGTAGTGCACGGTAGCAGGTTGGGGAATTATGGGTTCCGGGGATTGAAAGAGAGCAGAGAGAGACACTGTCATGGAGCTGTGTCTGCCATTTATGCAGGGGAGCAGTGGACAGGAGGGCTACATGCGCGTGGGAACTATGGAAAACACTGTGGAAGCGGTGGGGGGAGGAAGGGGTTAGACAGATCACAGATGGGCTCGAGCTGCTGTCTAGGTCTATTCTGAACTTCCCGCCACTATCAAGAACTTCGAAAACAAGCCTCACAACGTCTCCAGCTCCATGCGTAACTCTGATGTCAGTTTTGACAGTCGCAAACGGCAGAACAACAAGCTTCGCAGCACTCTCTGTGAATGCCTTTGCGTTCTCTGCAATAACAATGCTTGTAGGGCCTGAAGCAGGTGCGACACCGCTTGTCCTCAAAGCACTTGAAAGATGCTGTGTCAAGTTCCCAATATTATGGAGATTCTTGATCGTTATTGGGGCAGGCCCTTTCTGCTTGGATGCGAGTGGGAACGTCGCGAAAGATGTGACCGTTAGCGGCGTGGACGAGACATTTCGGAGCGTGAGGAACTCTGCCCGGGGTGCCATGGAGGATTAGGGTAACTCGTATGTACCCGGAATAATAGAGGGAGTTCGGAGGGGATAAGTACCTACAGACATGCCTATTGATACATGGTGTTGATCTTCAATTGGATGAGGGGGCCAAGCTCGTCTGGGTGAATCCCTGAAATGAGGCTCTCGCGCTGCTGCGTCGCGCATGCTCTAACTTGGCATAATGCTTACATAAGGATCCTAATATACCTTAGGCGATCAGTCCAAATAAAAATCGAGCCTGGTAGCTAGCCATGCTCTGATAAACACAGTTCCTGTTTATCCTATCCTCGAGTTTCTTACACGCTAGAAAGCTCCACCTGCTCCACTAGAGACTTCGATTTGGACTGACCGCCTAAGGGATACTATAGACATTCGCCTTTAGATTTGCGCATTGGGCTCCAATTATGACGTACTGGCCTGTACGTAAGCTCAAATTGTTTTGTCCAGTGATAGAACAGCCTTTCAGCCCAGTTCAATTCTTTGAGATTTCCGGTAGGCCTTCAGGATGGGTCAATGAATGAACTATATAGTGGGTGTGTACGTGTGATTGAGTTTGTATGCTTGCAATCATTATCATATCCCAATCAAATCAATTTTTAGAGTATACATAAGTAGTAGTACATGTAACTGCATGCACTTCTGCTCCAAATATATCTGCATATACATATGACCAGCTTGTTAATCAATTGATTGTATTTATGGGGCGTATAAAGTTCTCAAAGTCTTTAACTACCATGTCAAATACAAAGAAGTAATAAAGAGGAGTTCTAATTCGGTCATGTAACGGGTCCAAAAGGGGTGGTGTGAGCTACCGGTCGGTATCAGATCGATCTTTGCTTCACAATATTGTTGACAAGATGGGAACCAAGGCACATATGCAAGCGTCAAGGGAAATTGAGAACTCACGCATATTTTCCTATCTTCAATTCTGTCAAATACTGCAATATCAGTCGAAATGAGTTTGAAAAACAATTGGTCGACTTCAATGCGGCTATAGGTCATAATTGAAAGGCTTGATAAACAGCAAATAAACTTAACTACATAACTTATACCGCATACAACTTCTGATGAGTGTATTTAATAATAAAAAAGGTGCTGCCTAAGATACCCGAACGGGATCCCTCAATACCTATACCCGCTGTGTTGATCATGTCGGCGTCGTTCATCGCCTGAGTCGTCGTCTCTGTGCTTTTTGTCCTTCTTATCTTTTTTATCCCTGGAATCGCTAATTAGTTAGAAATGTACACTAAAGGGAGATGGCAAGGAGGAACGTAAAGAGATTAAGGGTATGATGACGATGCAAGGGGAGGTGATAAGTACTTTTTATCTTTGTCCTTGTGGTCCTTTTCTCTATACTTATCCTTGTCCTTGTCTTTCTTGTCCTTCTTATCCTTTTTCTCACCACTTTCCCACGCAGTGTCGTTAGCAATCGATAAACCTCAAACGTTTCCCAGACGGAAAATAAAAAGATAGAGTCACGTGTTTTCATACTGATCATCGTATTTATCCTTCTTCTTTTTCTCATCTTTGTCCTTCTCTTTTGATTTTCCATCCTTTGATTTCTTCTGGTTTGCATCGTTGTAGCCTTGGTTAGCAGCATCCAAGAACCCCCCTAACGCCCCACCTATTGCTCCCGGTAGCTTTATACCACCAACACTCACTCCACCACCAGAGGTACTAGATACACCCGGAATGTTTGCGAAAGGATCGTTCTTTTTCCCTTTCCCATCTTTTTTCCCCTTCTTCGTCTTCTCCCATTCCCCACATTTGGTTTTCCCATGGCCACCGCCGTGGCCTCCCGCGAACACACCACCTTCATGATTCCTGCCTTGTCGGACACCATCGGATGAAAGGGAATCGCTGAGGCTGGCACCACGGTCAGGAAGTCGATCAACCCATCTCTGTACTGTAGAGAACATGATCCCCTGGATTTCGAAATCTTGGCCAACCTGTCGTAGAGCAGGATGATGAAAGATGCTAATGATTTGTGGGATGATGATTTCCAAGGGTGCTTCAGGTCTTTCCCATGCGTGGACAACTCGTGGAACGACATAACTAACAATAGCAGCAGCAATTTCACCGGCAGGAGTGTTAAGTTTATTGGAGAAATGGTCTTTCGAGAGAAGCGAATGAGTGGGGTTCGTGCAATCCGGGTCATCCCATGGCTCAAATTGGTGCGCAGCAGAAGAGTCAACAACCATTGACGAGCCCGTCTTCAGCTCCATCGAAACCTGTGCGATGATGGGCTGGACATATGGGGCAAGGAGACCGAGAACGAAGAGGGCAAGGGTGTCAGAAATCTTCTCAACAAGAGCAGAAAGACCTGGGATCTTTTCAATAGTGGATTCGATCGCACGCATGACCTTGTCACGGAATTCAAGAATAGGATAGATATCCCTAGCAGTTTTTACAGGGTCGAATGAACCCGGGCCAGCTGGACCAGGGCCCCGTGTTCCCTGTGGTGATATATGCATATTTGCCATTTCCTTTGCGTTGGAGTCGGCCTCAAGTCTATCAGCGTCGCTAGAAAACGCACTCATATTTGGAAGTTGACCGAGAAGGTCTTGGAGCACTGATTTTTGTCCAGTCTTCTTGGACTTCTTCTGTTGTTCGTGCGCCTCCCCAAGAGCAACGTTGAGTTCGTCAACCTCCGTTTGAGAAAATTTGTCTTGGGCCTCCCCAAGAACCGAATGTAAGAAATCAACTGCGCCAAAGGTTCCAGTAACGAGAGGGAACACAAAGTTCTTTCCAAGGGGACGCCCCGTGTTTGTGCCGGTGTGCGGGAATACAGCCAAAAATCCAAGCTCCCTCAGTGCCAACTCGACATAGTTGCTGTGCGCAGAGAAATCTTCGAGACAATGTAAGGCTTGTCCAAGACATCGTAGAGCTTCGCAAAGATCTGCCTCGTTGCCTGCAACACCAGCCCCGCCGGAGGTATACAGACGACCGTAATGGATTGATCGAAGCAACGAATGCTTAACGTAGCCGGATGAGGTGGCCCATCCGCCGGCTTCGTTGGCTATATAATTCTTCATATAGGTCATCGGGTCGATATCTAGTTCGATATTTTGAACTGGATGACGAAGACGTGGATCGTAAACCCGTGCATCGAGGTTATCGGCATAGTCCTTAGGGTTATCTATAACAAGTCAGGGTCAAAGCTATTCAGCTCAAGGAAAGGTTACGCAAACCTATATGCTCCTCAGGCCTATAAACACCTAGCCTCTCCTCTGTCACTTCGAATTCTCCAGTAGCATATCCAAAGCTCAAAAAACTTAAAACCCAAACAAGAACCCTTATGGTATCTTTGTTGACGCTTTTTAGTGTGCCCACATCCAGTGCCTGCGAATAATCACGCAACCAGTTTCCGAAATAAACGCGCCTTATATTCATTGCAGTCCATTTTCCTCCATGAAGGGCCAATAATGTCTTTAAGGTATCCTCAATATCTCCGTGACGCCAATTATGACCTTCAATCTTGGCAATAGATGCGATGTTCCCCGCGCCGAAAGCTGTCGCCGGGGAAGCGAACATCACCAGGAGCAAGAATGTTAGGACCACAAGGGCCGTGGTGTGAGTCGCCATGTCTGCGCTTGACAGAATACTCAACAGGTATGGTAAAAAAATGTTTTGTTTGTCGTGTGGTGGGTATGTATGAGGTTTCAAGAAGTGAAGCTATGATTTTGTTTGCCCCCGTGTTATCAATACCGTGTCTTACTGTATCGTACCTTTTGGTTGCTATGCATCCCCTCCTTCTTCACTTCCCCTCTTTATCAAGCAAGGATTAACACCGCTAAACCCTGCGTGTGTGCATTTTCTTCCTCAAATAGCAGTAGTACTCTACTCTGTCAGCATTACTTTCATGTCGGTTGCACCTTACCTTTTTGTAACATTACATCATTACAACGATAACTTGCACGGAATTCGGTCGAAGCCCTTGGATGAGAAGCTGCAAAGTGATCCCTATTAAGTGTAGAGCCCGATCAGTACAGTACCGTATGTACTTCGGGGGTAGGGGTAAGTGAGAAGACACCCTTGGCATCGTGGTGTCTTCTCACTTATCCCTGATACCGAAGTACTCGCGCGTCTTCGCCAAGAATTTTCACCTGATTCGGTGAAGAAAGGGATTTTGGTATTCCAATTGGCCAAATGCCTTGATCTCTCAGTCACGTTAAAATCCTTGGCGAAGACGCACGAGTAACTATTCGCGTCACCGAAATCAAGTTAACTGTATGAAACTCGTTTTGTTGATCATTTCCAAGAAAGCCTACGGCCAGAGTACCGCCAAAGCTCGAATACCTATGTACGTACCTAGATACTAGGGGTGTGCCAACTCGCGACCGCGAGTTATTGGATTATGGGTATCAAATAATTATGGAAGGCCTTCGATGGGGGCCTTCGGCCCCCCCATTCCACCTCCTCTGTTTAATTCTCCCTCTAGAATTATGAGAGGCCTTCGGCCCCCGTCCTCCTCCTCTCGAGTGTTCAGTACTTTGATGTGTCATGCTTACTAAACACCCATGTCGGTGTCGACCAATCAGACCGCAACGAATTAAGAAAAAGTGTATTCTAGTACATAGTAGATCCACCGTCCAAATATACTAGGACCGAGATTTCGCTGGCTGACCAATATCGCACAAGCGACTGGGTTTTAGAGACGGAACGGTTTCTTCTCGAACATACATACTTTAATTTTGCGATCTTGTTTCCACTCTTCACTACTACGCCAGGTTATACTTCTTAATCTACCTAGACTAGCGCCCTTTCAAATTAAGATGGCTGGCAATATTACATGTATTTTATGTAAACATCCACTACATGCCAAAGCTATTTCAGTAATGGAAAGTGTCATTTTCAATCACTGCATGTACTTGTTGCCCCGAATGTCGGAGACAGAGGGGGTCGCGAGTTGAATGGTACAAAGTTGCCTATATAAGTTTAGCTGGCAATTATTCAGCGAACCAAATTCATTTTGCGAGCCTTGGAGCTTTGTCCGGTATATACGGTACTGTAGACATAGTCGCTGGTAGTCAGTCCTTGGCATATATCTGGCACTCAGCCTGAAGTTACATTCCCACATTATGGACCAAAGATGACTACATGTACATATACGCATAATATATGCATATAGTAAATACCCTGGAAACTAGAGATCGAGCGAACTTCTTCAATAACCTACATTAGGTCCACTGTTTATGTTATGTATATATCCAAGGAAGAGTAGGATCATTCGGGGCCGAGCCAGCCTGCTGGCAACCAGTATACATATGCGTACCTACAATCAAGCCCAGAAAGGGACTAAGGGGAAATGCGAGTGACAAATCATGATTAATAAAACCGTGATCATCCCGTGTGATGTACTCTACTCTAGATCTATACTCTAAATGCAATATGCAGGTATATCTATTCTACATACATTAAAATTTCTATATCTAACGAGTGTGAGATCCTCCCGCGGCCGACGCGTACCAATAGAAGTCGAAGTCTAGATGGTTCATACATGTACATGTACTTAATTCTGGGAGTCCAGGCGCGGGTCCTAGCCTGGACAAACCTGGATAGAAACACAAAATATAAAAAAGATTAGAGTACTATGTAGGTACACATGTAATTATGAACTAACTTTTAAAGGGCCCGGATTTATGGCAGGTTTTATCATCGAAGTTCGCTGCTACTAATGCATGTATGCTTGACTCATGATCCTTCTATCCTAACTGGCCAATCCGGCTCTCTCTTGATTGATCTGGTTACAGTTATCGCCCAACAAGGCATAGGGCATGTCTCGTAGCCACCGATCTAGCCACACGCAGCCGTAAGTAGACAGGGTTAGGTGAAGTACTTTAAGGTTTAGGGTTTAAGCTTTAAGCTTTAAGCTTCACCCGAGCACTTTTTCCATCAAAACTAAGCTCTATTAGAGTTGGGGCAGTGACAGGGCGCGCTGATACTTGGGGAATACGTGGAAAGTATTGGAGTCATGAGGTATAAGACCCTATAGACAATCGTATGTCCGTTATATTCATTACATGGTACTAGGGGTGTGCCAACTCACGACCGCGAGCTGTTAACGTTGGATTATGAGTATTAAATAAATATGAATATTAAAAGCATTTGATGGAGGGAACTTCTTCCACCCCTACCCCCCTTCCACCCCCTTCCACCCCCTCCGCCCCTCCGCCCCCTCCGCCCCCTCCGCCTTCTACCACCTCCACCGCCTCCCACCTCCCCCTCCACCTCCTCCACCTCTCCCACCTCTTTCACCTCCTCCTCCCATGGCCAGTTCTCCCAGTCATATCATATCATTAAATTAATTATCTTATAGTTTTAATCCAGTACATAATAGATACATAATAGATAATAGCTTCGGAGAGAAGCCACACCGAAACAAACATGCTCCTTCCTTTCGGGTTTCATCTACACTGCTTACTATAATCCTTGGTCCTCCACGGTGGATCCTAGCCCTACAAAATCTATTAAACAAGGGTCATTGCTCATAGGCTATAAATAGCCATTTCTCTCTCGAGTCCGTGAGCATTCCGGCACGGGAATTTCCAAAGAGTGATAAGACTACATGATTTAGCTATAAGATACTCTCCGGGCCGAATGTTTGTATCATTATAGAGAGCTTAATTACCGGTTCAGATAGGGGACACCATTGTTCATATTTCACACCCCCCCCCCACCCCACCCCACCCCGGATCCACAATTATATATACTGGAATATACAAATGTCCGCATGCATGGAGACTTGCAATCACCGATATGTATTCACTTATATAATTAGCTGAAGTTAATCATGGGTACCCTAACTGCCCAATCAAACACTTTGAGATCAGCTTGTACAAAGGCTCTAACGTGTATGTGATAGTTTTCGTCTGGATCTCGATAGTTACTTCTATGCAATGATCATGAGTGCATTGGTGATACATAATTAGATGAACTGAAGTTGTAGCACTCATTCTAAGTACGGGCTTTTGTCCACCTTTGCCAACACATGACTCGACGTATCCTGTTTTAAAGAGTATCCCAAGAAGGTAGTTACCACATAAACATAAATCTTTACGTATTACATTCACTACTAAAGTCACACCGAAATTTAGTGAAACATTAACCATGAAATTTGAAACCTTTACACAGCCACAGCTGCGTTAACACTCTGGACTGGAGGTTTTCCATGTCAACATTGCACAGCTCATAGCGGCTTAATAGATTTGAATTTACTTTAATGAGCACAGCATCGACGTAGCCTATGTAGGTGTAAGCATCTGATGTTACAATCCGGACATGCAATCATCACGTGGTAAACTGCCGCTTGTTGGAAGCGTAGATAATATAGCTAAGCTTATTAATGTTCCCTTAGCTGGAAAAATTGTTGTAGTTGTACAATTGTTAATGAAGTTTGTACTCAATTTTAGCTCCTATTACCTCAGGTTTCATGTCGGTATATCTGCATGCACAACGTTATACAGTTACAAGAAACATCTAAGAGGCTAGAGATCAGCCGAGAACTTATCTTAGAAGGCTACATGTAGTAGTCTAGCAGATGTTTTTCATTAAATTTGGAACTTGCCGTGAATCCGGTTCAAGCATTCGTCATGACTCCACGCACATTACATGAATTTGATCCAGCTTCATGAAGAACTCCACGTGCACGATATCGACTGATGATTACTTATTAAGATGACGTATGAATACGTTATCTACGGCTGATTGAAGACGTAATTATAACTTACGTTGCTCTCTTCTATCCCGATATATTACCACATCATATTCCAGGGCCTATAGGTGGTATGATTGGGAAATCCAAGACGCTACAGACGCTGCCTATGTTTTGAGTTGTATGTATAAATGTACCTACATTTGTCATCTAAATGACGACCCTGGGCCGCTTCGGGAATTAATTGTTGGGTACGTTAAACATTACTGGTACCAAGCGGTCTGTGAATTCTTGTCGATCTATCAGACGACAAAGGGGACCGAAAGACCCTCATACATCATAGGAATTTAATATGTCGAGGCGCGTTATCGACTGAAAGATTGCCTATAATAGTGTACTGTGATGCAAGACCTTATCGTGAATATCGAACTTTAAATGCTCCTTGCTGATGCACAGTGGCCATGGCCATGCAACATATCGTTTTGAGGTAGCTGCGCGTAATTGGATACATGTGGTACGTGTACGTATGTACATGTAGTTAACCTTTCGGAGACCCATCTTCGCAATTCCTAAGTATTTTAGCGTGGGAATGCTTGTGCCAGCGCGAATATATGTACAGTCGGGGTACAGAAGTTTTGGCAAATTTTGGTTGCCGTTGCAACAAAATTTATATGGGAACACCATACAAAATCAGAAATACTCAAATCATGACTTTAAAAATTAGATCGCACACACCTGAAGAATGGACTTAAAATTCTAGAATTCTCTGTGCTCCGTCTTGAGATAATTCCCAACTGTCCTTGAAACTTTGAAATTTTTTGGATGAGGTTGGGTTGCTTCGGGTAGCTAAACATGGCTACTTTGGCTGTAAAAAGGGTATATTACCAAAACTTCTGTCCTAGTACTATATATATAGAAATCCCATGATAATAAATCTATTGACTGCCGGCGAGAGATTAAATTTATAAATTATAAATCGACAAGATACGATGTCTTTGATGCCTCTACATGCATATGGATCGTAGATTACTCGCGCGTTAAGATGTCGTCGGATATCGTTGCAACCAAAAATTGCGACTTTTTAATTAACGTACGTATTAATATTGTTAGTACGTATACCACCCAGCGTATTTCAAGAGACTGGCAGACATTTTAGTACACTTAAAAACTAGTGCTCCGCCCCCTTGGTCTTTCTAGCCCACCAAACCTCTCGAACCTTCCATAATACTCTTAATATATCATTTTCAATATCAAACCTGAGAGATGGAAGATATCCAACCTTCAAAGAATCCAAGTAACCAAACCGAGAAAGAAAACTTAAAAGGAATCAATAATATCAATAGCTCTGCAGTGAATGGCGACGAGTCTAGTCATAGCAACGTTTTGTTCGATGATGCTGAGGCACATATTCGGTACAAAGATTTTAAGATAAAGCAGGTCAGTATTTCTTTTGAGACTAAGAAATTCCACAGCGGCTAGTCTCCCACATGCTAAATAAATGCACAAAATAGGAATTTAGCGGATCTATGTTAGCATGGTAAATACTCAAGCCCCTCTCTGGGATCATGATTGAAGTCACTAAAAAGACATCAACAGGCTTACCTATCAATCCATCGGCGTTATATATGGAGATATCGGAACTAGCCCGCTTTATGTCTTCTCATCAACATTTACTTCGCCGCCATCGAATGAAGACCTTATAGGGGCCTTGTCACTTATCATCTGGGCTCTTACCCTCGTCGTCACCCTAAAATATGTCACCATCGTTCTTTTCGCCGATGATGACGGCGAAGGAGGGACATTTGCACTATACTCTCTGCTCACTCGATACGTATGATTCAAGCTCCAATATATATATATATATATATATATTCCAAAATATAAATTGAGTTTAGGCTAAGCAAGGGTACTTTACCAGTGCAATATCATGCAACGTAATCCCCGTGAGCCATTGATGGTGAAACTGGAACGACAGCTCACTCGTGAGATGAAAAGACCGAACTCGATGTTTCGCTCGTTTTTAGAAAAGAACTTCTTCCTCCGAACCTTTGTCAAGTTCCTGGCGGTATTTGGTGTCTGTTTAGTAATCGCAGATGGTATCCTCACTCCTGCACAATCTGTTCTCGGAGCCATTCAGGGCCTCAAGGTCAAGGTACCGGATATCGAAACAAATACGATAGTTGGCATCTCCTGTGCTATTTTATTTGTACTTTATGCCATCCAACCAATGGGGGTTACAGGGCTCGGAACTACTTTTGCACCAATTGTCGTGCTATGGCTACTCTTTAATATGGTGTTCGGGATTCACGTTCGTGGTGTAACTCTTAACAAATCCAGAGAATTACCACTGATAGACTGTTTTATTCACAGAATATTGTTAAGTTTGATGCTTCGGTCTTAAGAGCCTTTAATCCTGCACACTGTTTCTACTATTTCCACAGGAATGGGGAACACGGCTGGAAAAGCCTTGGTGCCATATTGCTCTCCTTCACGGGCGTAGAGGCCCTTTTTGCGGATTTAGGCGCGTTTTCAGCGAAGTTTGTACTCCCTGGGTGTGGGTTGTTCTTTGTGCGAGACCCTAATCTATTTCGTGAAGGGCAATACGTTTGTCATGGCTTTTCTTCGCATATCCATGCTTAATACTCGCATATACTGGTCAGGCTGCCTATATCAGCAACATACCAGAGGCAGTCAACAACCCATTCTTCAATACAGTGCCTCCTGGAATGTACTATCCCAGTTTAATTCTATCAATCCTGGCTGCAATAGTAGCGTCCCAGGCAATGATAACTGGCTCGTTTCAACTCATATCCCAATGTATGAGTCTATCTTACTTCCCAAGGATAAAGGTCCTACACACGAGCACCAGGTTTCATGGACAAATCTATATACCACTTGCGAATTGGCTAATGATGATCGGGACTATCATTGTGACAGCTGTTTATAACAATGTAGGGGTTATCTCCGCACAATTGGCAATGTTCAATCACTGATAGATTTACTAGACCACGAGTTTGGGCAATGCGTATGGTGTTTGCGTAATTATGGTTACTTTTATCACAACTTGCATGATATCAATCGTTGCTCTTGTTGTGTGGCAACTTCACTTCATTCTTGTTCTGGTCGGTTTTGTCTTATTCGGGGCTATGGACGGAGCATTTCTATCCGCTGCCCTCACAAAAGTGCCCCAAGGGGCATGGTTTACTCTTTTGCTTGCCTTGCTACTTTCATGCGTCTTATTCCTCTGGCGTTTTGGAAAAAAACAGCAATGGAAATCCGAAGTGGACGACAATATTTCCCCTTCCTCGCTGGTTATCTGCAACGAAAACGGAAAGCTAATGCTGCAGAGATCAGAAGGGCAGAAAGAGATGGGGAAAATCAAGGGGGTTGGTATTTTCTTTGACAAAATCGGATACCATGCCCCGGCGGTATATACACATTTTGTGCGAAAGTTTGAAGCCCAGCACGACGTTATCGTATTCTTTCATCTCCGTCAACTCATTCAACCCACGGTAAGTTAATCCTTACAGTCCATTCCTATTTTTTGGGACTAATTGTCTGAACGAAGGTTCATGAAGACGAACGTTACATAGTTCAACGTGTATGTTCCTCTAACACATTCCGAATTATTGTGCGTCATGGCTATAACGATCGCATTTTCACGGAGGACTTTGGCGTTGTTCTTTATGACAAATTAAAGGAATTCTTGGACGAGGAGATCAATAAAACCGGACCTGAACATCGTATCAGCAACGACCATGCAAAAGTGAATGCCAGAGCGCGCCGGGAGCGAGATGCACTTGATGCAGCTTACGAGAAGCAAGTGATCTACATACTGGGGAAAGAGCAGTTGAGATTAGATTCAAAGAGCATTCTTCCAAGAAAGTTTGCATTAAGCACCTTTATCTGGGTGAGGGAGAACACAAGAACAAAACAGCAGGAGTTCAATGTTCCAATAGATCAATTGGTTGAGGTGGGATATATCAAGGAAATATAGGATATACTTGCACATGTTGTTTGAGGAGACTCATTGTAGGCCTGCATGCCTTTACTTGTTCTAAATCTGCGCACTGCGTGCATTTATGCTTACATTTAAGTACATTTACCGTTAGTTCTGGCGAGGAAGTCCATATATGATTAAAGCAAAGTACATGTAATGGTTATATATGAAAGAAGGGTGTTAAATGATACTTCTTCGTTGGCTCAATACACGGAAACCTGCATATATGTACTCACACCAGAAAAAAGGTTATATGTATTATGTACTTGTGTGTGTCCTGATTGCATCTGCAAGTTCACTGTTATTGCGACCAAAGACAGAAACTGAATCGTTGGACTACGACTTCGGCGACCTTATGTGCCATAAAACGATACTTAAACTAGAGTACATGTATGTGCGTAGATGTAATACATGTCTCAAGAGGCGAACAGGCATATAATTTATACATATAGATATGTTTCAATCAAAGACTATTGGAAGGTCCCTATGAGTGGGTTATATGCCTGGTTTCTAAACATCTGTCGCGAGTATAAGATACATGTACATTGAAGATGTATACACGTTAAAAGTGGTCTAATATATTTTAGGATATAACCATCTAATGATGTTTATACTGTAATCAGCATATCTTGGACTGTCTAATATGGTGGGGGCTTCTTCCCATCCATTTAATCCCTACTTCCTCTCTTGAATAAATCCATCTTCCATATTGTCTAGAATTATGCGTTCACAAGTTCACATTTACTTTCATCACTTTCATCATTTTTGACATCCTCATCCTCATCCTCACTTTCATCTTCAGTCTCGTCCTCACTCTCGTCCTCACTCTCATCGTCAGTCTCGTCTTGCTCCTCCCGCCTTCTCCTTTCTTTCTCTCTTTCATAATACTCTCTCCGTTGCCTTTCTTTGTTTTCTTCATTTTTCTTCACTATTTCTAGCTCATATGGCCACAGCCCAGGGAGGGGATATGCATCACGCAATACGGCCCAGAACTTCCTCATCGAATTCAGGTTTTGCGAAAGTCCTTCGTCTAGAACTGCATCTTCGTATTCAATTCGTAGTGACTCATTGGCACCATTTTTGAGGAGAAGCTGCACTATTTTTATTCCAACCTCAGTTTCTCTCCAGATAGCAGTGTGCAGAACTGAAGTTGAATGTCTGACATCCGGAATTTCGGGAATTATGGATGAGATATCGGCGCCTCTATCCAGGAGTAATTGACAGACGTCTGGTTCTCCCTTACTTACACAAAGATGTAATGGAGAGTATCCGAATTCACCGATTGCTTCGATTTCTGCGCCTTTGTCGAGCAGATAATTGATGATAGCATGTTGTTTTCCCATTACAGCGTGGTGCAGAGGTGTGTCACCCCCATCAAAACTGGCATTTATATCCGCACCCCGAGACAGTAAAAGTTCGACCGTGGCCACGTTTCCGCTGCTTCCTACTGCCCAGTGGAGTGGAGTGCCCCCTCCATATTTACTTCTCAAGGTGATATCCGCACCGCGGTCAAGGAAAAGCTCTACAGCATCCAGATATCCCATCCCCACAGCTGTATGTAATGGTGTCATCCCAAGCTCAGTCTGTGCTGTAAGACTCGCACCATGATCGAGAAAATATCTAATCATTTCGTCATTTCTAGCCGTCGTTGCGACGTGTAGAGCTGTATATCCCTTTTTACCTGGCTCCGAAATTTCTGCACCGTTTTCAAGAAGCAGATCCACTAGCTCCTTGTTTCCGTTGAAAGTGGCGATAGGTAACGGTCTATCTCCATCACGCGTTGCCACATTGATATCCGCACCATTTTCCAGGAGAAGTTTAACAATTTCGGTGTGTCCATTAGCAGCGGCAATATATAGCGGCCTCTCCCCCTTGCAGTCCTCTGCCTCAATATCTGCCCCCATACCAAGTATAGCCTTTACTACCGCTTTATGTCCCATCCAACATGCTACATGCAACGGCTTTTGTACAGGGTATGGATTCCCAGATCCTAGACTCGCCCCTCCATTATAATCATAGGCCTGGATATAAGAGGCTATGTGACCTGGATTTTCGAAGAGTTTGAGAAGTAGATCCGCCGTTAACTCTTCCTGACATTCACTGATGTGGAATGGCAGGTATCTTCCGGCGTAAGCAAGGAAGGGATATTGGGAAACCCGATTGAATATGCGATATAATCCCTTCTCAGGTTCTGAAAAGATGTCGAACGACAAGTAGGTGGCACAGGCCATAGCAATCTCAAGCTTCTCGTGCTCTCCGACAAGAGAGATTCCGATCAAGTATTCCTGGACCGTGTAGTGTACAAATCTTATTACGTTGCTTTTCTCGTCAATCGTAACCAGACCTGCACAAAGGTCAAGCATCGTTGCTTTATCTGTCCAATCCCACTCATCGAGTGCATAGCGTTTGTCTTCAACGGCGATCGCTTCTCGAAGTTCGTCAACCGATAGCGTCCTTTGAGCTTTCACCAGCCAAGAAAGAATTTTTATTGCAATCTTGGCCGAGCCTTTGGCTTGCTTTTTGACGTTCTGCATGGCTCTATCATAAGTAGGATCCAGAGGCCTCTCCTCGTTTGAAGAGTTTCTGAGGCTTTCTAGCGCTCGAAGCATGAATCGAACAGTAGTCATCTCGCAGATGAATTCTACATGGAAATGAACCAACAGGAACCTATACAGTTTAGCCCCGGAACAAAAATGTTTGTATTTCTCTAACAGATGGATGGGGAGATATTGTCTTTAACTGGCCCCAATTAGATATATGGAACGCCGACTCATCGCCGAGTTCAACATTCAGTGTCACTTCTGACTAGTATCTAGATCGAGGCAGTGAAAGGAAGGTGTTTGGATCAAAGATCAAAATGATGACTTTAACTTACATGCCCTGCGCACAATTTATGAGTTCATTAACAATCCTCTCCCTACAATTCCCCTGTTTCACTAGGCGTCTCGCACGAACGTTCTCCTCGATTCTTTGCTCAATGAAGCGTCTCATATCCTCTATGCTTGGCGATAGCTCGATACTTGCTGATGCGCTCATAGAATCTCGTATGTCCTCCGGATGTTGCCGACTAGTAATGAATATATGAGTTCCACTCCGTGCAAGTCGATGGAACAGCGGTAAAAGGGTTTTTCTTTGTCTTCTTTGATCGCATTCATCCAAGGCGTCGAAGATGAGAAATACTTGATCAAATTCTGTGAAAGAGATCTCAAGAATGGAGTAAAGCTCATCTAAAGAAGGTCTCTTTCCATGTGGTTCCAAGCGTTTGTAGAGCTCTTCGACAGGCAGAGGTAGAGGAATTAGTTGGAAGAGGAGTTGCTTTACTAAGCTAGCGAGAACTTGATATGGTCCCTGTTGCTCCTGCTCTCTATAATCGAAGTACACATAAGCTAAGGCGTAGTTTGCTGTTATTTTTCGTTCTTGGAAATGATCAATCACCATCGAGCTAGATAGAAGTGCCAAGTTAGCCGGCCACAGCCTGTACGCAGGATACCTCTTCAGAAGTACTAACATACCATAAAAATGTTTTCCCAGCTCCAGCTGTTAATTTGACATGCGAATCGTTAGCCCAAGGCTCTTTAATTTACCCATAGGGTCGGTCATAAGAGAGCAGAAACTTGATACATACGTATACCGTAGCCCCATAGAATAGGCGAGTTAGGGTTCTTCTGGGCCCATTCTTGAAACTCTGGTCTTCTGAAAAACCACTCGCCAGTCCCCGGCTGCCTCATCGCAATGATATCGGCGTGCTTTATATCAAAACTCTCATTGTAGAACCAGTTAATTATAGACTTCCGCCTCTCTGCTAGAATGCTCTCAAAATATCAGACATCCATTAACACAACTAGTTATTTGTAGATAATCTTACACTCTGCATAGGTTATCTGTCTTTGCCTCCACAACCTCTGAGCAACGGCCTCTGACTGCAGGCTTTGGATTACAACATTCGTTTCGCGAACTAGTTCGCCGGTATCTTTTGACTGTAATTTGAGATCATAGATTGCCAAAGCTGTGTCCCGGATATCAGATTTCATTTCCTCTATTGTGCTTCCCATTTCTTTTGTGTATGCCTCGATCTCTTTCGACAAAGTCCTATATTCCATTAGCATAGCTTAATCAGGAGTATTTGACATGGTATACTTGCATATGATCCGCCGACAAGGCAATATTGAAAATAGTTGTATGTCGGCCTAACATAGTGATGCATTTTTCCGTCTCTTTCTCCTTTAATGGCCATTTCATTCGATTGATCTTAGATCCTTCCTTGGAATCTAACTTTATATACAACTCTTTGAGTACTCCATCGATTCTTTCGATGGGACCACTTGATTTATTGAGTTGGCGGAGCGCTTCGGATTGTGGATTGTCATCAGCAACCTTTTGTAGGGATTCCAGAACGGTTTTCAGACTAGATAACTCGTCCAGAAATTCGCGAATATCTCGTCGTGCGTTTTTAACTGAGTTTATATAATTATAAGAAACTTGAAAGGTTTTTCCTGCGAGTTGGGCAATGCCAATTATACTGGCGGTAAGGCCTATTGCTTCAGCCATAGCTCAATGGATCCAGCTGTTAGTCGGAATTTCAAATTGATGAGTTCCCTAACAGCCGTAGGGAATAGTCCGGCGTAATTGAAAAGGTTTAGGCCGATGGAACGAAAAAGAAGGTGGGAAGTTACAATAGAAGTAACATTAGCCCAGTATATAAACTCCCTGGATGCTTACAGCTCAGCCTACTTCAGGCGGGCAACGATGGATTACAGGGCCCTGGTAGGATCGCGTCTCCATGCATGCAGCCGGCCGAGTTGGAACAGCAATCAAGCTTTTAGGTGCCTCGGGCCTATGGCACTACCTAATCATAGTCTGAAAGGCCGGCTTTACGTGGAGAAAGAAAAACCGCTGATCATGAGCATGGGCCATGAGTCACGGCTAACCTATGAAATCTGTCTTGGGCTTGCAGGATGCATGGCAGCACGGAGCCAACAGCGCGCTTTGCAGAGGCGCCCGGCAAAAGAAATGCAGGCCTGATAAGCAGGAGTCTATGCACACACAATTACTAAGTAAGCGCATGTGGGGTCTCTGATTGACAATTAGCGCCGGATATAGCTATTGGCGGATGACTGGTGATAGAAAAACTTACGAATGCTTTTATTGAAACCTGGAGATGATCGAAACAGCAAAAGTATTATACAAGTAAGTTGCTACCATAACAGAGCGGAGTTTTTGCGCTAACTGTCGAGACTTAAGGAAAGGGGAAAGCTATGTGTAATGAAGGAGTCTTTTTTACTACAGTGTAGATCTAACTCTAAATCTACCCGGTCCGCTACAGTACCACAATTACTTTTCATAATCCCCGAATGAGACCGGGACCTTTGAGTGCTTCTTCTTCTCCTTCTTTTCAAACTTTGCCTCCTCCCTCTCTTGCCTGTCCTGGTCCTCGGCAGCTTCTATTGCTAGTCCTCGTGCCTGTCTCGCTTGTGTCTCTGCCACCTTTCCGTAAATTCCCATTGCACCAGCAATCATTCCGCCGATGTCACCAAGCTGAGCTGGGATGACGATAGTGTTGCTCTCTTTCGCAAGCTTTCCAAATGCTTCAACGTACTTGTCCGCCACCGTCAGGCTGACCGCATTCTGTGCAGAATCTCCATTTTCACGGATTGTTTGAGCAACAGCTTCGAGACCTCTAGCAGTTGCCTCAGCCTTGACAAGGATGGCCTGTGCTTCTCCGGCAGCCCAGTTGATCTGCTCTGCCTTTTTCGCTTCAGAGGCTAAGATGACAGACTGTTTTTTACCCTCTGCAATATTGATCGCACTCTGCCTTTGACCCTCAGATTCGAGAATCTCCGCACGTTTAGAGCGCTCAGCGGAGACCTGGCGGTTCATTGCTTCTAAGACTTGATCGGGGGCGTGGATATCCCTAATTTCGTAACGGAGGCACTTTACACCCCAGTCAGCGGCAGGTTCATTGAGGGCCTGGGTAATGTTGATGTTCAGTGCCGCTCGTTCTTTAAGGACTTGGTCAAGTGTCAGTTGTCCGATTTCAGAGCGCATAGTGGTTTGTGCCAATTGAGAGATTGCATATTCAGCATCCTCAACTCCATAACTAGCCTTGTAGGCATCAAACACCCGAATATAAAGGACACCCTGGGCAAAGTTAGCTCTCTCGAAATGAGCTGGAAGGGGACGGATTGCTCACATCTAGATCTAAAGTAACATTATCGGCGGTGATTGCGCTCTGGCTAGGGATTTCAATAGCGACTTCCTTCAAGGACTTGACGTATTGGATTTTGTCGACAATAGGGAGCAGGATAGCTAGACCTGGCTCGAGAATCCTATGGAATCTTCCCATTCTCTCGACAACCCATGCTGTTTGCTGCGGAACGAATCTGGAGGAATCGCAGGTTAAACAATGTCTTTACCCTACTCTTTAAGGATAGAGCATTAGCAGGCAGATGTACAAACTTGATAATTGTATTGGCCGGTAATCTTTCCTTTCTGAAGTAGCTTGGAGATCCGCCTCTATCTGGCCCAGGGCTTCCAAACAGTGAATTTCCCCCAGGGCCTGGAATTGAATTAAAGGATCTTCTTTGTGAAAGTTGGAATCGTTCATGTGATGGCTGTGATGACGACACGGAGTTTGAGAGCAAAGTGAAGGACCTATATGCCACCATCCCCGCAGGGCCTTGACGAGCATTACGGAGCGGTAGAGAGGAGAAACGCAGCATGTTGACACTCATTCTGGGCATATAATTCAAACGTCGATGTAAGATGAGGGCGTTTTCGTGCGTTCACTAAACCGACACCGTTGAAGGTACATGTAGTAGATGTGAGTGGACGGTCCATAGTGGGCAAATCAGTTGTCAAGGCTCTCTTGGGGCCCTCGGTATCGGGCCTAGCGTGAAATAATGAAAATACATAAAGTTATACCCTGACATGTTGAAATATATCTTAAAGCTTTATATTTCTTATCGCAATCGCTTCGAAGCACATGCGATCCCAGCTGGTATCAAAGTGTTGAGATTATCGTATGGTCACGTGACACATCATCTCGAGCATTAAGGATCTCGACCTTGGTCCTTGAAATTCATTTACTGTGTTTCATGGGTTCGACAAGAGCTGGGTTCAATCAATTTCTGTTTTATAACTTACCTATCATTACATGTATCTACATATAGCTTTCCAAAACGATAACTGGCTTTAAATCACGAATTATTAGCATTAGAGCTAGACTCATATACTATCACTCGCTGATCTAGTACATGTATTTACTGGCCAGGAACTTGGGACAACAATTTTGTGTGTAAAAAACCGCCAAGACATCCCACAAACGACCTGCTAACCTGACCTTGTAGGCTCGACCAACAAACATCCTTCCTTCTACTCTTCAATATTCCATCCACACAAATCCACCAAAATGGCTTCCACAGTCGGAAAGAGCAGAACAGGCACAAATGCTACACCACTAGGCCAACGCCGTCTTCAAAGCCATGGTGAAAGAGATTCGGCAGTTGATGACCCCAAAAAGGCTGCTTGGAAAGAGCAATCGAAGGTGAACCTCATCAAACCGGAGAGAATTCTTAACGCAGACATATCAAAAGGCGTAGGCGATGGAGTCAAACGAGGACGATCTGAAATGCGTGGTATGTGTCAGTTTTTCCCATCTCTTGTTCACCCAAAAAAATACTCGCCGGTGGGTGCTGTACTAACCACCAATCAATGTACTAGAATTACCTGATGGCAGGAAACGCAAAAAGGCGAACCGCTGGGGAGCCGTCGACGAGAACAAGGTTGCTGGTCTGATGGGACTTCCTACTGTCATCCTTACCCCGATGACAAGTGAGCAGCTAGATGCCTACACTATCCATCTACGGGTTGAAGAGATCACCCAGAAGCTCAAGATCGGTGACATCGTCCCAGACGATGATAACCGGTAAGTCCCAACTGCTATTTCGTCTTCTCTTAGTCCTGGTCGTTAACCTCCGGGTACAGTTCGCTTTCTCCAGCGCCTACATATGATAACCAAGGACGTCGTATTAATACGCGTGAATATCGTTACCGGAAGCGTTTGGAAGATGAACGCCACAAATTGATTCAAAAAGCTAACACAGTATTTTCAAACTATCATGCGCCTTCTGATTATCGTCGCCCGGCCAAGACTATTGAGAAGATCTATGTGCCAGTCAACGATTATCCAGAAATCAACTTTAGTAAACTAACCCCCCGCTTCCACTTGTTTAATTATACAGTGAACTCAAATTTCTGAATTTATTCTAAGATCCACTAACATACATGTCTCTGTTTCCTCTATTTTTGGTACTAATAGTTGGGCTTCTTATCGGCCCTCGTGGAAACACTCTTAAGAGAATGGAATCAGAATCTGGGGCAAAGATTGCTATCCGCGGGAAAGGCTCTGTCAAGGAAGGGAAAGGGGCCAGCGATAGAGCCACTGACTCTAACCTTGACGAAGATCTTCACTGCTTGATTATCGCCGACACCGAGAGCAAGATTGAGTTGGCGAAGAAAGCTATTCTTGAAGTTATTGAAACGGTAAATTAAGGTTGCTTCCTCGCTACTACCCTTACTCACAAAACATATCAGGCTGCTTCTATCCCCGAAGGACAAAATGCTCTTAAAAGAAATCAACTTCGCGAATTAGCTTCCTTGAACGGGACTCTTAGAGATGACGAAAATCAAGCATGCCAAATTGTAAGATCGGGCCCTGTATTAATATTGTTTCCAAAACTAACTCATTCAGGCGGTGGTCTCGGCCATCGTAAATATGAATGTCCCGAGAAACGCAATGTTACCTCCAATGTTATTTGCAGGATTTGCGGGAATGCGGGGCACATGGCAAGAGACTGTCGTGATCGCCAGAAGGGATCTGATTGGAGGAACACCGATTCATTTGCGCCCCAGGCAGATGCGGTGGAGCGTGAATATGATGTTTGTCCCCCCCTCCGAGTGAGTTTAACTTAGCAATAATAACGAGTTTAATGGTTATTAGCAACTCATGCTTGAGCTTTCAGGCAATAATCCCCATCAAGGCGCAACTGGACCTCCCGCTAGGCAGAATCTCATAGAGAATGGGCAGAATCAGACTGTTGATGACAGAAGACCATGGGAGCGAGGACCGACGGGAGAACCTGCACCGTGGCTCAATCCCAATAACAACTCTGGTGTACGCCTGCCAAGAACTGAGAATTACGATGGCTATAGGAACGATAGTAGAGATGCTTTCAGGACCCTGCCGACTGGGCCAAGCAGATCCATTGGTGCTCCATGGCAGAAACAACAGCAGCAGTACGGGCATTCTCAAAATGCGAGCGAAAACCCAGACAGTGGACTATCTCTTCAGTCATTCTCTAGCAATCCTACAAGACCAAACCCTTGGCAAAGAGGTAATGGAGGTCATTCGTACGAGAATACTCAGGGATTCTCCACTCAGGGAGGGCAGTTTATGCACGATCAGAACCAGGAATACTATCAGAACCAGCCTAATTCACAGTACCAACAGGTATTTGAGTACAATACCAATGTATGCGTTCTCTCGTCTCAAATTTCTTCATTTACTTATTCTTGACTAGAAATATTCGTCTGGGAATCCGTATGAATACATGAAACACCAACAACCGCAGGGGGATATGCTACAAAACCAGCAACAATTTCACCAACCATATTACAGGCAAAATCACAGCACCAACTATCACCCCGATAGTGCCAATTCTCACAATCATGCTCGACCCTTCCTTCAGTCTGTAGGGGACTCTGTTCCGCCTTCACCTCCACCTCCTCCGTCGCCTCCACCTCCCCCTCCACCTCCCCCACCTCCCCCACCTCCCCCACCTCCCCCACCTCCCCCACCGCCCCCACCTCCATCCACCTTCCGTCGCTGAAACATACCATAGGAAGTGAGAGAGGTGGTGGGTGGTGGGTTGAAATCGGTTTTGTCAGGCATACTATCGTGAACGGGAAAGTGGCGGGAAGCAACCAAAAAGAAAAAAACATCAGGCAACTAACAAGGTTAGCAAAAAAAAAAGGGGGGCAGGAGTGGAAGCCCACACGACGCAGATCTTGATCGAACGTTAGTTCTGGTTGTTGCGGGCCTCCTTTTAACTACTACACAGATACTTACCTCACTCATCTACATGTACTTAGTCGTTAACCAAGTACACAATGGCTACTGATGTCCTAGTATTGACAACTGAACACACGCAGCATTGATACCTTCCGCAAGCTAAAAATATTAGCGACCAAAAGTGCCATCTCTATAAATGCTGACAATGTAGGGTGTCTTGGTGTACCACAATTCTAGTATGTTTGATTTGTGCAACACCTCTAACATTACCGGTAAACACAGGACGGCTCATATTTACTTGAGCCGGTGGCGATATGTTTTTTTCTTCTTTTTTTCACCAATTGACCCATCAAGACAACCCGTTTGAGACCTCAGAAGTACACAGTACACATAATACAACACCACCAACTACATACCACCGCCTCGCAATGAGAAGTGTCTGTCAGAGCTAAGACCATAAAAGGTCTACAGCCGCGCAGAGTAGTTCCCCCTGCCACACTGCTGGGTCGGCCATATAGATCCTCCCCCACCAGCCACAGCAAATGCGAGTGATGGTTCATGATTTGAAGTAAATGTATGGTATGAACATAACATGGAGAACATGTGATTCTGAGCTATTAAGATGGACCGTTTGAAGTGTATTGCGTGGATTGTATACAGGGAGGGCGGTAGGGGTTTCGAATCGGAATTGGAATTGGAATCGGAATTGGGGATTAGATGGATTACTTGCATGAGCGTTAGAAGATTGGAAGAGATGGAGCATCAATTATCATTCACAGAGTCTTTGCAGTTGCCGGTTGGGTTTGTGGCCTACATGCCATGCACATCGTATCGTATCGCATCGCCTCCTCACAAGTAAGCAAGAGAAAGAAAAAAAAAAAATGGGCAATTTAAGAAAAAAGAAAAAGAAAAAAAAGCGAAAAAAAAAACGAACAGAAAAAAAAAACACAACACCACAGGCGCAGAACCACAACCAATTCCGCCCCCCGCTCCCCGCCGAGCCTAAAAACTACCTAACCCCCCCCCCCCCAAACCCACCCCACCCCACCCGTCCGCACTACCTCTCCTCCTCCTCCTCCTCCTCCTCCCCCCCCTCCACCCTCTTCACCTCCACCCCCGCCTCCGCCAACCTCACATCCTGCCGCCCGCGCTCCCCCTCCTGCCACCGCACCAGCGCCGCCTGCGCATGCGTCTTGAAGCCGAAGCACCGCGGCGTGTAGCGCTCGTTGCACTTTGGCGGGATCAGCCCCGGGTACACCTGGAAGAGAATGTGCGGGAACGACGCGCCAAAGTAGGCCCCGTCGATGGCCGCGTGCCGCGTCGACTTGGGCGAGTACACGTCTTCGCACCTGGCGCAGTACAGCTTGACTGATTTTTGCTGGGCGATGTCGGACAGCCCTAGCGGGAGCAGGGGGTGCGAGCGGCAGAGGACGCGCGGGCAGCGGCCGAAGTCGCATTTTTTGTATTTTTCGAGCTGCGCGGGTGGGGTGTTAGTGGCGGTGGTACGATGTACGAGGGAGAAGGAGGGGGGGGGAGGGGAGGAATGGGGGAGAGGGGAGAGAGTATACCATTTTAGCCAGCCCGCGCGTAGTGATGATATACCTCGCATGCACGAGGCCATACAGATGCCTTGCCGACTTTTCAATCTGCTCGCGCACCTCGTCCTCGCACTCAAAGTCAAAGACGTCGGTGACGAGGTCGAGCGCGTACTGGTAGTACTGCACCTCCTGCTGCAGCCCCGTGAGGTTGAAGCGGTCCGTGAGGTACTCTTCGTCAATCTCGCAGAAGTACTCGTGCCCGCGCGCCGAGATGAACTGGTCGAAGGACATGGTGGTGGTGGTTAGTTTTTTTTTTTTTTTTTGGTCTTTCTTTTGGGAGGGGGAGAGGGGTGGGATGGAGGAGGAAGGATGGTGGGGGAGAAGGGAAGGGAAGGGGGGAAGGGATGGGGAAGGGGGGTACCCAGTCGCGCCAGTAATTATTGTAGTCGCTGTCGGTCTCGGAGTTGTAGTCTTCCACTACGGGGAGGTTAGCCATTTGCTCTCTCTCTCTCTCTCTCTCCTTCTCTCTCTCCCTCTTCTCTGCCCGCATCTGAAGCAAAGGGGAGGGGGCCTTACTGGCTAGTCGGTTGTGGATGGTTGGTGCTAGCTGTGTGCTGTAGGTGGGTTTTTTTGATATCGAAGATAGAAGATAGATAGGTGTCTGGTCTGGGCCGCCTTATCCTATTGCAGACAAGTACACTACCTGCCAGCAGTCAGTCACTCGCTCCTGTACCTACAGCAGCAGGCAATTCTATAGAGCAGCCTAGCGAACCTATCGGAGTCGACTCGGGCAATTCTTTCTCTTTGAGCAGATCGAAGCCGGGTGACGATGGATGCGGGTGTTGATGTTGGCCTGGCTACACACACGCACACACACACGGGGTTTGGGGGGCTGCGGGAGAGCTGTGAGTGCCCGCGTTGGCCGATGCGGAGGGGAGGAGGAGAGGCGGGGGGGGGGCGGGGGGGGAAGGGTTGGTGGGTTGTGGGTGCGGGTTGCGTGTATTGTATTAGTATGGGTCTGTGGCTGGAGAGTCAAGGGTGGCTGGTTGGCGGGTGCGAGGGCAACTTTATCCGCAGAGCCGCATTTGCATTTGCCTTGCTGATAACGGCAGCCAGATGCTCCTCGACACAACCTAGGTACATAAACCTGACAAGTTGTTTCTCGACTCACTGCACTCGCTGCAAGTTGAAGAAGGAAGGATACAGCATCGCATAGCATAGAGGACCCCCATCAGTGTCTCTCCCAGCTATGTGTCAGAGACGGGCTGGAGCTGGGCTATGGCTACAGATGTCTACACTCACCAACTACATGTAACTACAGAGCTCCCGGCCGGCCCCTGCTTTGATTTTTTCTCCTTGCTGTGCCGCAGAGAAGAGAGATGACTCGACTCACGCCTACAAAGCCACTGACAGTAGCACTGCATAGACATTGACATATAGACGCAGACGCAGACACAGACACAGGCCCAACACCTACAGCTACAGCTACAGCTACATGAGCTACAATCACCACTCACCCAAAAAGCACTCCAACCTGCACAAAAAGCACACAATGGCCTCCCCCTCCCCTTCCACCTCTACCCCCACCCCCACCCCCACCCCCACAGTCCCAGCCCCCACCCCCACCACCACCGCCACAGACCCCAAAATCTGCTTCATATCCGGCCCCCTCCTCGCCGACACCGCCTACCTCACCACGCACTACACGCCGCACCTCCTCCGCGCCCTCTCCGCCAACCACCACTTCCTCCTCGGGCCCTCCCGCGGCATCGACACCCTCGCACTGCACTACCTTCTCTCGCAGTCCTGCGCCCCCTCCCGCATCACCCTCTACCTGCCCCCCACGGACGTTGCGCGCTACGCCTGGTTCGCCGAGCAGGGCGGCAAGATTGTGGTGTCGAGTGCGAACCATGATAGCCGCGATGAGTCAATGACGAGGGCGAGCCATTATGATGTGCTGCGCTATAGAACGCAGGAGGAGTGTAGGGCGCTGTTTGGCGTGCGGTATAAAGAGAGGGTTAGTGGGACGCAGAAGAACGAGATTAGGAGGAAGAGCGGGGTGGGGTTGGTGTGGAGGGAGGTTGTTGGGGAAATGGTGGAGGCTGCGGAGGCTGCGGAGGGTGTGAGAATGGGGGAGGATGCGCGGAGGAGGAGGGGGCTGGAGAGGAAGGTGAAGGGGGCGAGGGTGTTGAGGGAGAGGTTGGAGAAGGGGGAGGTGCTGGAGAGGAATCGGGTGGAGAAGGCGGAGAAGTTGGAAGCTTGGGAAAGGGAGTTGGAGGGGTTGAAGTGAGGATGTGGTGGTATAGATCCGTAGAGTTTGTAGAATATGTAATATAGCGTATATAGCGTATATAGGTTTTCGGATATGTAGTGTATATAGATTCCAAAGACTTAATGCGCCTTTCCACTCCAGATCTATCAACCCTCAGCTTGGACCATAGGAATGACCATTGACTACACGTAATGTTAGCCAAAATTCCCTAAAGCCGTTCTTAAAGTGCAATTGCTCACTTAGTATCGGAGAATATACATAACCACCAAGATCGATCACCAGAAGATAGAGACCAGACATTTATACAGGAGGTAATCAGAATCAGAAGAGAGATAATTCTATCAGGAAGGTCGGAGGGAATCTCCTTAAATTCTCCACTAGCCTCCCTCGGCGTCATGTTGTTATCATGTCTTTGCCACAACATCCTCAACCTCTATTGTACACCTAACTATAACTACCAACGGTTTCTTACAAATTGTCTGTCCTTCCAGATATGTCTACCCTGAACAAAGCGCGAACTCCCGTACGTGAGACATAGACTATCACTCGTCGCTACCAACTGAACGCAACGCAGGGGTTGTTACTGTTGTGGTAACGGGTAGCCACCCGTACCTACATCTAGTAGCAAGTAATGTGCAGCGGTGGGTAATAAGTCATCGGACGACCTAGCCACAATTTGCCTGCAAACGCGTATTTTGGTGGCGTTCCGTCTGATGACTTATTACCCACCGCTGTACATGTACTTAGTAGAGACGTAGCCGCCGCATATGCCAGTCCTCTGCGACGTCGAATATCCCAGTTTTTAGAAACCTGGTAATGGCTTTTCTTTGTCGTTTTCAGTGAAGTTTTGAGAAGCTAAAGTCTAGTCGCAATTTCGGTTTTAGCATCCATCTCGAGTCTTCACAAGTTTTGCGATTACTAGATATCGACTCCACGCATATAAACCCTCTCCCCGCCCCACAATTCCATTCTCGAGTCTTCAGGATACTTTGGTTGCCCCACCATCCAATCCCAAGCCCCTACACTTCCAAGCCTTCCAAGCCTAGCTTACTAACACCCCACCCTGTCCACCCCACCCATGCTCCACCAACCAGCCTAATAACGCCTCTGATAATACCCACATCCACCTATTCTAACATCCCTTTGTGGTGTAGTTGGTATCACACCGGACTGTAATAGCTGCAATCATCCGTTGGTCACCAGTTCGACTCTGGTCGGAGGGATAACTTCTTTTTGTCATTTTGGCACACAACTCCCCCCAGTCTGCTTCACACCCGGTTAAGATAAGAGTTGGATGTGGAGGTCCCTTTTTTCGCGAGGTCGTGGGGGCGGGGGTTAGGCGAGTCATGGCGCGTCACTCGTGCCAGCCATACGTTCTGACATGTGGAATGATGATGATTTCTAGACTGCTAACTGAGTTAAGCTAAGCTAAATACATAATGCAAATTTATCAATGACCCGAACGCCGTTTTCTGTCTTTTATGGCTATAATACAAATACAAAAGCCCCCAATACATCGTTCTTGCGGGTACCTTAGATCTTTTTCCGAATGTTCTTTACCTTCCTCTTCTTGAAGACGATACCATCACTGACATTCTCCGCCGCCTCCTCCTTCTTGACCTCCGCCGCCGCCGCGGGCGCTTCTTCGGCTTCGGCCTTGATATGCACACCCTCAGCTTCATTCTCTTCCTTTTTAATCCGCGGCGCTTCATCCTCCTCCTTCATTTTCACCGTTTCTTCACTCTTGACAACCGCCTCCAGCGCACCACCCTCCCCCTCCCCTTCCTTCTTAACCTCCATAGCCACCGCTTTACCCTTCCCCTTAAACACCATCGGCCGAAACCCGCCCACCCGCTCACCGCTCTTCGGCGGATACGTCTTCGTCTGTATCTTGAACCCGCGCATCGCGCGCTCATCCTCATCCATAGCGTTCCACTTGCGCTCCTTCTCCTCCTCCTCAAACTTCCGCTTCAGCTCGCCCTGCAGCTTCTCCTTCTCGCTCACCTCCCCCTTCCCCTTCTCCGGCGCCTCCACGACATTAGCCACCGTCCAATCCCCCACCATCGCCAGCTCGCGCCGCGCCTCGTCCGGCAGCGCGACACCGAGTGACTCTAGCTCCTTGAGGTGGCGCTTCCGCTCCTCTTCGGTCGCTGCTCTTGCCGGCGGTTTGTAGGTCGGTGCTGGCAGTCCCGCCGCAGATGCAGAGGAAGAGGAGGAGCCGGGGGAGACGAGGGCGTTGAGGCGGGCGACTTCGCGCTTCGCGGCGGTGGCGGCGTTGGCTTCTTTTTCGGTTGTGCGGTGGAGGTCGCGCAGGAAGCGCTTTAGCGCGCCTTGGTGCTTGGGGGACGCGTCGTGGTTCTTCTTGCTGACGGGGGTGTCGACGACGAATGTTTTGCAGTGCTTGCAGTAGTATTTTGGCTGTGTGTTGGCTGGGGGTTAGTGGTGGAGCTAGGAGAGGAGAGGAGAGGAGAGGAGGGGAGGGGAAGAGGGACGTACGGTGGATTTCCAGTATTCGGACATTGTGGGCGGTTGTGGGGGGTTTCTGTGGTGGAGATGTCGTGGGGTGGTGGTGCGTGGTTTGGCTGTGAAGCTGTGATGGAGATCTCAGCTCAAGCGTTGGCTGGTCTGTGCAACGGGCACTTACCCGGCGTGCACTCAACCCGCCAATCCGCCCCGCCCCCGCAGTTCAGCTCGATCATCCTATCGATACCGTCTCTCCTGCACACAATTACATCTCAACACCCCACAACTACAACCACAACCACTACCATCCCACCAGCTTCAAGATGTTCAAGAAAGGGTAATACCGTCCCCCTCTCCCCCTCTCCATCCTACCCCCCTCCCCATCCCCCCATCTCCCCACAGAACCCAACTAACACAACCCCCCCCTCCCTCCCAGCTTCACCGGCACCCAAAAGACCAAACTCAAATCCTCCGTCCAACGCGCCCTCCGCACCAAAATCACCGACCAATTCCCGCTCCTCACACCCCACATCGACGAGCTAATCCCCAAAAAGTCGCAACTGGACCTCATCAAAGCGCCCGACCGCATCTCCCTCTACGCCCTCGGCACCGACATCCTCTTCTTCCAGCACCACGACGACGCGCTCTTCCCGCACCTGCGCGTCGTGCACCGCTTCCCGCAGTGCTTCCCCACGCTCCAAATCGACCGCGGCGCGATCCGCTTCGTGTTGAGCGGGGCGCAGTTGATGTGTCCGGGGCTGACGTCGCCGGGGGCCAGGCTGCCGGAGAGGGAGCGGGAGGTCAAGGCGGGGACAGTGGTGGCGATTGGCGCCGAGGGGAAAGGGGAGGCGTGTATGGTGGGCTTGCTGAAGATGGATACGGAGGCGATTAAGAGTGTGAATAAGGGCGTGGGCGTGGAGACGGTGCATTATTTGGGCGATGGGCTGTGGAGGTTGGATGTTGACTAGACTGGCTGGTTTCGGGGGGAGAGCGCGGGGTGCGGGATGCGGGATGCGGGATGCGGGGTTCTTTTTTTTTTTTTTCTTTTTCCGGGGGTTTTCTTTTTGTTTTGTTTGTTAAAGGCAAGGGCGGGTGATAGATCTAGGCCCCGCGTTTAATACCATGAGATTTTTTTAGTTGCTGCTACTCTATAGTCTTCTTTCTTCTTCTTGTCGTTCTTCCGGCTCCTGTTCTTCTGTGAAGCAACCCCGTAATCCCGTAACCCCGTAACCCCCGTAATTCCGGCATCCCGATCATTACCACCCCACCGATCATTACCACCCAACCCAACCCGACCAACCCAACCCAACCACTTCCATCCAACCACTACACCCCACCAACCAGCAACCTCCCCACAACACAGCCACCACACCGAACTACCCCGTCTCACAACACAAGGCACCGCACCGCACCACAACGCACTGGCCAATGACCGGCCCATGCTCCACAGACTACCTATAACGTCCACTCTATTACACTGCACCCCCAATTGGCACCTCCCCAGTCTGAATCCAACCCCGCCGACGTCACTGCGGCTGCGGCCGGAAAGTTAATCTTCATCCCATCCCTTAGTTTCACATCTACCCCCCCCCCCCTCTGCGCTGCGCGCCGTAGCTCTAACGGCTCCGCACCGCACCCCCGACAAGCAGGGAGCAGGGAAGAAAAGGAAGAAAAGGAAGAAAGAAAGGAAGAAAGGAAGAAAAAAAACAGAACCATGCAAAACGACGTATCTACATACACCCCCGAGCCCTAGGCCTCCCCGCGCCTACCAAGTAAGTCTACAACAGACAATACGGACAACAAGACAGACATGTGCAACAGGAACACGTATTTACATAGAACAACTCAGCCGTCCCATACTAAACACTCTACACGAAACAGTGTACAATTAAACAAAGTAATCAATCAACCAAACCCTACACGGAACAGCAACAACACAGACAGACAGCAAAGCAACAAACAGTACAAGTAGTAGTATAAGTAGCAGCAGTAGCAGTAGTAGTAGTCTCAATCATAGTATCAATAATAAAGCTTAAACCCCCCCCCCCCCCCCGTTTAAACGCATGCGGAAGAAAGAAGAAACCAGCAGAAATATATAATTCAAAGTACAAACACTCCCATCCCATCCGTCCCATCCGTCCCATCCTACCCGTTCCAAGTCCCATACCCCATTAAGTAGACGCACGTAAAAGACTAAGACTAATTTTTAAAAAGAAACAGTATAAGAAAAAAAGAAGAAAAAAGCCGAACTATAAAACACAAGACTAGGCCGACTAGACGCAAAGTAATAGCAGAACACAAAACAGAGGCCCCGAAAGCGGATGAACACAAAAAGCAGACCGCAGCCCGATACAAACAAACAAGAAAAGGCCGGAAAGGAAAAGAAGAACAGTTGAAAATAAGGTCAATAACTAAAATACGGCCCAACCAGCCAAAGAAAAAAGAAAAAGAAAAAGAAGCAGCAAATCTACGAATACCTACCTTGCCCCCCATTTTGCGCAGGCCCCGCACCCCGTCCTTTAAACCCCCTACTCCCATCCGGGCCCCGTGGCGTCCTTATAACGCCAGCCTGCATTGACCCAGGCGCCCTAACATTCTTTTCCGACGCCGGCGCCGGTGCCGGGGGTACCTGTGGCTTATCGTACACGAAGCGGCCCTCTCCCGCAGCTGCCCCATAGATCCCCGGATTTTGGGTCTGCCGTGGTTGGAACTGTGAAATATAGTCGTAGCCACCATTGACATTTCCATTGCCATAGTTGCCATTGCCGTTTCCATAGTTGTTGCCATTGCCGTAGTGGCCATTGTTGCCATTATTGTAGTAGTCGTACTCAACCGCACCTGTGCCGTACCATTGTTGGCTCTGCTGCTGCGCGGGTACCACCGGCTCCCTCGAGAAATCGTCCCAGTCGAGGCCGCCCTCGCTCAGATACACGCCGCCCTCCGGATCACGATCGACCACGATCTCCTGGCTATCCCTTGCTGTCAACTGGCTCTCCAGCAGCTTCCCATCAACCTTCTGCAAATACCGTCTTCCACCTACAGGCACTACCGGCGTATTCGTAAACTCTCCGCCATTTAGCGAGAAACCCGTAATCGCACCGTTATTACGCGGCGGCGATGACCGTCTACTCGGCGTACGACTCCGCGATACCGGCGTCGTACCTCGGCTGTTGTTTGTGCTATGCTTCCCGCTGCCGTTGGGCGTCTGAGATGGGGACTTTGACTTTGGCGTTGTGTTTGCGTCGGGGGAACGTTTTCTCTGCTTCTGCTGCTGTTTGGGTGTGCTGTTGTTGCTGTTGTTGCTGCTGTTGGTGTTGGCAGGCGTGGAGGGGGAAGAGGAGGAGGAGGCAGCCTTGCCCATAATACGCTCCCGGGCTTCCTGGTACCGTCGCTCCTTCTCCTTGCGCTCTCGTTCTCGGCGCGACTTGTCTGTTTCCTCCGAGGTTACGACCGGCGCGGGGACCTCGGGGGTGTCGGGTGTGCGCTTGAGAATCTTTAGCTCGGGTCGGTATGTGGTTCGCGGCTGGCCGTTGAAAGTATAAAGCTCAGAATCTGGGCGGAGGATGCGTGGTGAGAAGGCGGGTGCGGCCGGATTGGGCCGAGTATTTGTGCTGGATTGGCGGGGGGCCCAGTCTTCTTCCCATGAGGTGGGGACGCGGGTCGACATGTCTGGTTGTGAATGTGTGGTGGTGGGTCCTAGAGAGAAAAGATTGTTCGCTGTAGCAAATGATGGTAGTAGTGGTGGTGGTGGTGGTTGTATATTTGAGTAGTAGACCAGGTGGTGGTAGTGGTGGTGGTTGTAGTATATTACCACCGATGATGATGTTGGTGGATCCGAGTGCTGCTGTGGGGTGGTGGTGGTGGAGGTGGTGGTGGGGTAGCTAAGTATTTATCCCAGCCCTTAACTCTTAACTTGTCAGTGGAGGCGGCGCCTTGTACGTCCACCCTGCTGCCACAACAGGAAGCAGGAATCTATCCCAGACCAAGCACCTTCTTCGAGCCTGCCTGTCACACAATCTCGATCAATCAATCAGAGGACCAGGCCTGAGTGCGTAAGGGGTGACGAGATTGACGATTGGCGGAAATTGGAGGGGGAGTGGAGTGTGAGGGGATGGGGGATGGGGGGATGGGAGAGGAGGGGAGCAGTGCAGTGCAGAGCAAGATGAGAGGAGAGGAGAACTGGAGAAGGTGTCGTTACGGTTGTGCGTGTTCGTTCTGTTGTTGGTGCGAACTAACTGGCTTAGTTAATAAATTTTTTTAATTTCAAGGGACCAAGTTACAAGTTACAACCACCACTGCAACCACCACAGTCAACAACAACAACAGCATCATCCCGCCGCGACAGGCCCCGAATGAGTGGACTGTGAGTAAATAAAAACCGACTCGCATGTACATTTCCCCCGATCAAGTCCTGCTACCCGGGCTGCGGGGGCGGTGGTTGGTTCGTGGCCAGTTGGGCGTTTTCAATTGGGTCGGTCTGGTAACCTACTCCCCACGCGAGCAGAGGAGTATCATGTAGGGACTCGCAGAGAAGATTACCGAGCGGGTGGGTGAGTGAGTGGAAGAGTGGCTTTAGAAAACCCAATCCCTCCGTGTGTTTCTCCAATCCACAAAAGCCATAGGAACAATTATGATGTAGTCACTCTCCTCCGCTACGTACATGTAGTTCAGTCATTACCACCAAAAGTACCAGATGTTACTAGGAACACAATGTACCTCTCACCGGAACCCCTCCCCTTTGCCGATCATGGTTCATCACTCACAGTGCAGTGCGCACCATCATCCCTCCCTCAGCGGAAAATCTCCCTTCCCTTTCCCCGCCGCCGGAAGACATACCGACAGTAGTAAAGAAAAGAAAAACTTCCCGATTCCTGCTTCCTGCTTCCTCCGCCTCCCCTACGTGGTCCTGACAAGCGCCACCCCCTCCTTGCACTTTACGTAGGGCCGAGAAAAAAAAACTAAAACTACACAAGCCACAGATCATGAAACGCGAGGCTGAGATTTTTGCGAGCGTCCCCTTTGTGTAACCCTCCTGCAGCACGTAGGTACTCTACCGAACGTGCGCAGTTCTCAAGCAGGATCGCGGGCTAGAAGGAGGAAATGCGTAGCCGTTTCGATAGCTGTTAACGCCAGCAGAGTTGTTCGCGACGTGGTGGGTAGTGAAGGGTAGCGGTGGCGTCATATAATCTCACTCGCTAAAATAGTGGTGCGCCTTGAAGATTGTGGGGGAGGCGCGGGGGGGGGGGGGGGGGGGAAGGTAGGGATAATGATAGGTGGTGCGGCGCCTTGGGGCGAGGGTGAAGCTTCCTCATAGGGTGGTATGTTGTAAGATGGTTTTTATGCCTACTTATTCTGCTATGTCGGTGGTGGGTTGCCTACCTACCTAAGGTCCTACCTACCTACATGTACCTACCTTACAGTGGGTTCCTACAAGCACTGCTATACTACCAGCTTTACGCTCTAGATTGATACCTATTCACTCACGGTTCAAGGCGTATTAACGCAATAATAATCACCAGGCTCTACGAGTTCTCAACTGCCCATTGCAACATCCAGCTGAAAAACGCACCACGTGATGATGAATAACAGCGTCGCAATATAGCATACCTTGCAAGTAAGTAGTTTACTGAGGATTCTAACCAATCACATACTACTTGCATAACGATCATTGCCGCGGCCGGCGACCCACCTACTGACCACCTACCTTCCTGCTACCCTCCACCCATCCGTTCGTCCATCCATCCCATCCTAATCTAAAACAAAAGTGCAGCACGCATGATTTCAATCTCGGCTCGCAGCACTTTGGCTCCGTACGTACGTGCTGTATCATGAGAAGCTAGCTCCTCATTGCTCCCGCCGCCTCATCCTCCTCATCCACCTCCACCTCCCCCACCCTCACCCCCCTAGTAGGGGCCACAAACGGCATATGACGTTTGATCCGAGCTTCCATGCACCTTACCTCCCCCGTACGTCTGCGCTTTTACGGCACTTACTAACACCCAGTGTACCCACCGCTCAGGACCCTAGCTTCTAGAACACCGCATATCATATTCATGCATACCCGTTATCGTGGTCCTGTATATAGAACTTCTAAAATTCTTCAGCGACGTGTTCCATGCATATCCCATCCCCCCCCCCCCCCCTCCTGTGCTGCTGGCACCACTATCACCGTTCTCGTTTCCTCATGTCCATCATCGAGCCTCCAGCTCACCAAGGATCACGATTCTCGACTCACATACCTCACGGCGAGATGAGCTCAACAGCCCCCCAATGCTGGCTACAGAGTTATGGCGCGTTGGGAGAGTGCTTCCGATCGATAGTGGGGCGAACGGCGGCGAGATGAGCTCAACAGTCTCTTTCTAAGCTACACGTTACAATTATGGGGCTCTACACAGTGGGGGGGGGGGGGGGGGGGAGCACTCCCGATGATGAGGCAGACGGAGGAGGATATACCTGCCCAACATGCGTACCGTACGCATACCAACCCACCATTACGTTCATTCCAACGTATATGCCCAGACGCTCCCGTACAGCCGACCGCACTCGCAGATGCGGTATTTTGGCCGACGCTCATATATGTTTATTCACTGAGCTACTACTACGCTGCGTTGGGTTGAGTTGGGTTGGGTTGACTTGAGCTGAAGATACCTTGGGTAGATCACTTTGGCTAAAGCAGAAAAAAGAAAAACTGATGATCGCCGCGGGGATGTTCAGCTCGGTTGGGGTATGATCCTGGGTGGTAGAGCATCGTGAGTAACGAGTGTGGTTAGGGTGTGTTCGTGAGGGAACGTCTTCTAGGAGCACTGTGCTACGTGTGCTCATTTTCAAGCTCGAATCATGAATCGACCGAGCACTCAAGTTTGCTTTTCGAAAGAGATTGCAATGGGATCATGATATCACAAGGTAAATGTGCGAAGAAACAACGAGGTAATTAAACTATTATACCTACATGTACGTATAAGTACGATTGATCTACCTACAAACCACTTTCCGGCTCCGTGTTCGAGAATGAGGCCGTGCTAAATGATGGCCGTCCGTATACTGGAAATGGAAATAGTACCCATTTGTTGAGCGACAATGCGATACGGTGGTGTATATCACTTCCTGTGGCCGGTCGGGACGCCTAACATTGAGGTCAATTAGAGAGTTTTGTTAGATGAGAGTTAGGTTAGAAAGATGATCAGATTAGTACATAGATAAGAATCGCTTCACGTTCTACAATAATAGCTTTGGGATTGGGAGTGATGGTTACAGTGGTATCTACGGATATGGAAGTCACCTTCAAGTTCTACAATGGTGATTTATGGTTTCGGGATTGGTCTTTTTTTGATCTTGATTTTATTTTTAGCTATATATAAAAATGGAGGTTTCTATCTAGTATTCTTCGTGCTCGTCATCCGTAGCTACAACCAGGAGAGGAGCCGAAAGGGCAGGCAGGAGCGGAGGAGGGGGGTGGGACGAGGAAGGGACGAAGAGGGAGAGGGAGTAAAAGAGTAGAACTGAAGGGCCAAAAGAGGGCCTGGGGGAGAGCCAAAAATTAAAAACAGGCCAAAAGCCAAACTAAGAACCAAAAAATTCCCACAGAGACGAGCCAAAAAAAGAGAGCCAAATCCCAAAAGAAGCCGAAACCAAAAAGCCAAACAAGCCAAACAAGGAGCCAAAGAAACCCCAAAGTTTTTTTTCTTCATCCCCTCGCAACAGCCAGGAATATAAAGAAAAAAAGAAGGTACAAAAGTACCCCGAAAAAAAGGGCCACCCAGGGGACCACCTTGTTTTCCAGCAACCATATACCTATTTCAATACCATTATAAGCACCGACTAATTGGAACCCCAACCCATCCCTCCCTGTAGGAGGAGGAAAAGATGAAGGATCCCAACTAGCAAGGCTAGGCAGGGGATGGTGCTGTGCTGTGGAGAGAAAAGAAGGGAGGGGGGGGGCAGAAGAGGCCTTATAAAGGATTCCGGTATCTTCTTTGACCGCTGCCAAGCTCCATTGAATGGGATGGCCAAGCATCGTAAACGGGGAGACGGGGGATAAATTTCGCTAGCAAGGTGCGCGCTCTGCTTCTGAGGCGGACGCAGACGCGGCATTTATCTGCCTGCTTCTTCGCCTGCTTCTTACTCGTGGCGCACCGCAACATTGGTTCTCCTAGCTCCAGCTGAAGCTCTATCCATGGCGCGCGGAATGAACTTGCAGTTGTCAACACTTACGTACATGAACTTCTTATCTTCCTGACTATTTGTGTTCTATCCTATCACATCTACAGACTACATGTAGCTTGCCGATGATAGGATGAGATACAGCATCGCCGCTCGCCCAACTTTTGTCAGTAGGTAGACAGTCAGGAAGCCTCAGTTAGCGCGAGTGATAGCTCATGAGTATCGTGAACAGTTATTTAAAGTGCATGTAATCATCTGACTCTTTTATCATATTCGCCAAGAGAACGAATGAAAGAGAGGATGTGTAGAGCCGTATCTACACATTGACCTTAACCATTGGGTTGGACTTACGTCCAAGCAGAGCCATGGGTGATAAGCTCCTCCCATTCGTGGAGCTCTAGAGCTGCTGTTCAGGTTAGCTTGTATGGTTCGCAAACGCAACCAGACAGCACAATGAAACCGTTCCTGAAGCGAAAGTAGGGCTAGGGTTACTTATAGGAGATTGACTTGATTTCCTCCTGGCACTGAACGTGAGCGAATGGGCACCCACGCTGGGTGAGAAACTCCCCTAACCCTGGAAAAGGCCGCTATCTACTGGACCGCTTGAAAACCACCCACAAGATCATGGTAACATGTCAAATCGTAATCCCAGTTCACTAACTGTCTGCTGGTTCGATATATAGGCAAGGCTACATTTATTACAGAACCGAAATATGCACTCCACATGCACACCTATCCGCTATTCACATTTCTACTCCATGTATCTACATGTATGTACTTCGATTTTTGCCCTTTACCATTCATAGCTATCAACGCCCATGCCCATTAAAGCTTCTGGTGAATATATGGATAATTCATTATTTGGAATATCAATTATGAGAAGATTTCTCTGGCGACAATACATGTACATACATAGCGTTTATCTACCGGAATATATCAAGGCCACTTCACATAAAAGAATCATCTGGCCCTAGATAGCTGAAGATACCTAAGCTTTCTCTTGCCTATTACACTTTATCTTAGTGTATATACTTCCACATCTAACATTGTCGTGATCAAGCATCTAGATGCATCTAGATCTATTTCTAATGCTTCTAGAAGCCAAAAACCGGAGTTTCTTTTGTTCTAAATATGGATTCCAGTACATGGCGTACATATATGTATCACCGACACCCCCTGGGCAAGATCCAAATTAATAGAGAAAACATATCCCACTTTACGGGGTTGGAGCTATATTACGACGTACCATTCTGGTTTTCAAGAGAACTCTACCTCCACAGCAAGCAGTTGGCAATGCGGGCATAAAGGCGTTGTGTTTGGATTACAATGAAGCGTTTTCAAGATGAACTATCATTATCGACTCGACCATTGTTTCAAACCCGGCGGTTCTTGCTGCGGCTGAATCTTGAATGATATATTATCTCGAGTACTTATGTATTTAAAGGAATCCGAGGGGGGAATCGGAATGGCATGGTTTCTTCACGTTTGTTATAGCATATTTTATTTACTTAATTAACGCACACTCATTCTTTCCTCGATTCACTCATTTTATTTCTTTCCTTTCCGGATTACGCACATTAATTATTTCCTGCTACATATAATTCCAAACCAACCCACTCCAAGCGTTTTATATTTCCTCCCAACACTCATTTCATCTCTATCCCACCTTACAAACACCAATCCTAATTCCCCCCACCAACCAACCAACTCAACCACCACCACCACTATGGGTTGCATGACCTCCAAAGAATCCGCCCCCCGCGCCCACCACGAAAAAATAACCTACCCCGTCTGCCAAAGCTGCCACGAGAGTCCCGTCCGCGACGTACGCATCCTCTGCCAACGTTGTAAATACGCAAAGGCCACAAACAAGCAGATCAAGCCCCGCTCATTTTGTCCCTCCTGCAACGCTGAAACTCAATATCCCGGCGAGATCTGTGGTGCCTGTAAGTTGGGTTTTTTTTTTCTTCCCCGAAGCCAAATTGGAAGTGGTTGCTGATATTATCTGTGTAGGTTCTATAAGAAATTCGGACAAGAGTGCTTCATCTAGATTACCACCAAATCTTTTGGCCACCACTGGGAAAGCAGGTAGTAGGGCTGCATCGTCGAGGAGGCCACATGGTCTCACGATCAAGACATATCAGCGGTCAGGCGGGCCTACAGCACAAAGAATACCACAAAGCATTCCTTCCAAAACCGAGCGGTCAGGTGGAGCTGGGTCGACGTCAAGGGTACCGAAAAGTGCTCCGGCTAAGAGTACCAGACAGTCGGGCGGGTCTGCAGAATCGAGCATGTCGCACAGGCTTCCGATTAAGAGTGAACGAGCTGAAGGGAATGGGTCTTCGGGGATTTTGCAAGGGTTTTCGAGTAGAACTGGACCGTCGAGTGGGTTTGAAGGGTCAAGGCTATCACAGAGGCTTCCCATTAGGATGTCGGATGAGAGGGCGCATTTGAGGGTATTTTAGGTCGTGAGGATGAAGAAGGGTGTACCTAGGCAGCAATAAAAGATAGTAGTTTAAGTCGCGATTTCCGGGCTCTGGGTAAGCTTGCCAAGCATCTCAAAAGGGCGTTTGCTATATCAAGTAACAAAGAAAGAGTATGGCGTAGAGCAGAGTTGTTTCATGAGCACATGATTAGGGCTGGAATGTGAAGCTAAAAAGTCTACCGAAGCGACCGAATAAAGTCGAAGATTAAACATTATTATGATTGACTCGGTAGATGTTGCAATATAATAGGGTAGCTAAGTGGTTGATCTACCCAATCTCTTCCTGAATGTTAAGCCAAGGATCCCTCAGCAGCAGTTGAGCGGTCCTGCGCTCGTTGGGATCTAATCTCATCATCGATCGAACTAAGCGTGTAAACCCCACCACATCCGTCTTAGAGAGACTAGGATTCCATCTACTGAGCGACTTCTCCAATGGGAAAGGGTGCATAGCTAGGTTTTTGACATGTATTAGGTCACCTGTAACGGGTCAGTTCACTCCCCGGTAAACTGTGAGATATATTGGGGGGTAAGTAGGACATTGACGGGGATATACTAACCAAAGCAATCAAAGTACTTATATGAGTATTTCCCTTGACCGATTAGTTCGAGAGGAAAAGTTCCAAAGCATTGAATCATTTGGCCCAGATGATCCTCTTCAGGTGTTATTCCTTTTTCTTTGTTTTCTTTCCCCCAAAACATGACTCTACCTTGTAGAAGTTCGAAGATCTTTTAGAGATAAAGATAAATTAGTGAGGGGAGTAGATAATTTTTTGGCGAGGCTCTTACAATGCACCCAAAATTCCAGATATCAGCACTGTGGCCCCATGGAGCTCCGATAATAACTTCTGGAGCTCGGAAGAATGGGGCTTGTATCATTTCAGGGAGTGTCTTGTCTACATACTGGGCTGGTAGGACTATCTTCAGCTAATTTTCAGGAAACCAGCACACAAAATGGACAGGTAACAACTTACACATGCCTAAGCCAGCAAATTTGAACTTGAAAAGATTTGGTCGAGGAAGGAGTGGTATTGGAAGCTTTTCTGAGGCAACTGCATATCCTGGTAGATCGCCGTATTCATCGCCGTAATATCTTGGTGGGTTCATTTCTAGAAATTTGCGAATAAAGTATTCAAAGTCTTCGACGCTGACTGAAACTAGAATGTTCCGGGCTTGGATATCTGCAAAGTTTATTAGTACTCTGAATCTTGTGATTGATTCGGGCTTCACGTACCAGTGTGTGTGATGTCACAAGATCTATGCAGATAATCCAGTCCCGATAGCAGTTGTCTTGTCATCTCCTTGACTATTACCAAAGGGATTATCCTATTCTCAGTGCGTGCTGTAAATTCAAGGAGATTTTGATGCATTGGCTCCATCACCAGGCAACTGTGTATCCCATGTGGTCCTGGATGTGCAAAGATGGCAAACAAGTTGAGATTTCCACCACGCCCTGGACTCTTAGAATCACTATCTCTGATGTATTTAAGTGTTTCCAACCTTCTTGATTCACCAATCCCGTCCGAGTTTGTAGCAGTGAATATTTTCAAGGCAACATGGCGATCAATCCTAGATTTATTAGCAGTGTTTTCAATCTAGAGGTCTTCAGGAAGATATAAACCCTCACTTTTCATCTAGAGCAAGCCATACTGTTGAATTTGGACCGTACCCCAGCTTACGGACAACTTTGTATCTTTTCTGGAATAAGTCTCCAAGAATTGTTGGGTGGTATCCTCCTTTGCAATATCTTTGAATCTTTTCCTCCGGGAAGGGTATAGGAACTTGGACATCTGGGGTTGGTGTCGGCTCAGGAAGGACCGTTGAGGCTCCCACGCTAGACCGTCTACTTCGAATCGAAGAGGCCCTGCCTTTAAACCAGTTTGTGATCTTCATCATCTCCACGAAATACCAGGGATCTATAGGGCAGCCTCTGTTTTTGGTCTTTTGTGAAGTTGCTGACCAATTGCTTGATGAAGGTGTTTTAGAGTCATGACAATTTGGCTGAGGCCCCGCCTCGCACTGAGAGGGATGTGCAAACATAGGAGAAGTGCCGACTAGCGTAGTTGTCCTCGCAATTAAGTAAAGAATGGGCAATTGCGCAATGCGCACGGTGTACGTATCAGAAAAAAAATCAAAAAAAGCTTGCGCTATGCAGTAAACGAGAGAAACCTGTGACCCTTTTGGTGTTTTTATTATTAGCAGAGTCCAAAGCGCTTGTTCCAGTTGCATAGAATGAATGCGGTAATCACCTCCTATCACTCGATGCTCTTAACAGAGACCCGTGAGAAAGAGTTTTCCGCTCGCTGAAGATCTCGGTGAAAGAATCCTAGTGAGTACCGAATATTCCACCACGAGTTTTCCAATAACGTTGGAGCGTTATTCCACCATCAAGAATCTTGTAGGATTGTTGCACACGCACCGTTCATGTCAAATGAATCCTCATGGATTGATGTCGGCGGTATACGAGTTTATGAATAGCATGGGTATTTGTGAGCCCCGGGAAAAAGGAGAAATAAGCCGCGAATGGGTGAAACGTGAACATATTGTTTGGAGAAGACATTGCCCAATTATTCAGATTGCAGAGCTCCAGTAAATAAATTTGGGGTTAGCTTTGGCCAATCGGGTACCCGAGCCATCCCTGCAAGATTGGCCAGGGGTGTTCCAGAACAAGCCTAGGGGTACAAAACCTTGGACGTCACCAGAGGCGTCCTATGGTGGGCGCGACCGCAGATGATAGCCTCACGTAATTATGGCTTCTCATGATCCAGAAGATAGCTCGACTTTTCAGCTCTCAGACGAAGGCGAACCATTACTCCCACTAGTAAGAGAGACAAAAAATTTCGCTATACACGAAGACGAAGATTCATCCACGAACGATACCCATGAAACGGACACTCATGAAAATGAAGTGGTCTTGACTAAAAGACAATCATGGAGTCTTTATCTATCTCACTTCTTATCTACTTGGAATGCGAGGGGATACGAGTTTGCTGCGGTAAAAATCCACCCTCCCACTCTCTAGTAATTTTGGCTAACAGAGTTCAGATTATCTTCACGGCATCTGCATATCCTGAGACACTCATGGCTTCTTCGATTAGGTTTTACAATTCGTTTCACTTGGGGATAATTCCAAAGTCTAACACTCGCGGCTTAGAGGTATCATTACAACTATCGCAACCCTAGCGTTATCCGCCTCGGTAGGTCGATGGTGCGATACACACCCTTCTCGACTACAAACTTTGCGCATAACCATATTCTTACAACGTACATGTGTCGTACTTGCATGTCTTGGATGGTTTTTCATTGTCGGGGAAGAATTTTTGGGTGGCGGACTATTTTCGGTTATGCCCGTACCTGCATCCCGTAAAGGAGGCCAAGCTGGAATTCTCGATGGAAATTGGCTGGCAAAAGCCGCAATTATGGCCGTGGTGATGACCTTGGGAATTGGGGAACGGCTTAGTGCTGTAGGAAATATGATTGTGATGGAAAGGGATTGGGTATGTTTCTCCTTCAACGCCCACTCTTATTACTCGCTAACCATGGTGCTGGATCAGGTCCCGAGGTTGGCTACTGGTACCTCAAAGCCGTCACTTCCAGAATTGAATGCCGTAATGCGACGGATAGATCTTATCTGCAAACTTCTGTCGCCGATATTTATGTCCGCGATCGTGCTTTGGACATCTAGTATGCGAGTTACTATCCTAATTACTGCCGGTATAAACTTTTTGTCGATGGGCATAGAGTGGTTTGCTGCTAGGCGTGTATGGAGAGAGTGTGAAAGACTTCAAGCGCCAAAAGCTCTCGATGCCGAGCAAACGGGAGATGGAAGCGGCAATATGTTCAAACTGGAGAGATGGAGACAAAGCCTAAATATATTCTTCAGGAGCGAGATATGGATTCGTGAGAACCTCCTCCTTTAAAACCCCCCTGTCCTGTTTAGACAAGAGAGGAATTTTGACCCTTTTTTGTCTATAGCATCATTATCGCTCGGCCTTCTTTACGTTTCTGTCCTATCATTCTCAGCCTCGATGATCACGTACCTTCTCAATGCCGGCTTTACACTATCAGTCATAACCATAGCTAGAACTGGAAGCACCCTTCTTGAGGTGTCTTCAACCGTAGTGATGCCATGGAGTGTCAAATTCATGGAGAAAGCTGCCGCATGGAGAGCAAGGAGGGGAGATGGAACAACACAGTCGGCAGCCGGTGAAGCAGCGGCAGTGGAGAGAACCGGGCTTTGGGGATTGTGGTGGATGGTTATAAACTTGGTATTATAGTCCTTTCCCAAAGCGTCATCTCAAAAGCCATATTAACCACTGATCTTTCATAAGATTCCGGTAACAGTAGTTCTTTTCTACATCCCGGTGGATTCAGATGACCGTCCAAGCTCCCTTCTCATGAGCTCGCTCTTCATGTTTCTTGCATTTTCCCGCCTTGGACTATGGACTTATGACCTTGTTTCGCAAACTCTCGTTCAAACACGCATACCCGCGACAAATATAGGGGAGTTTTCGGGCGTAGAGATGGGTTTTATTAATACTTTTGAGTTGATCCAATGGGTCCTTATTGCCATATGGAGCTCACCAGAACAATTTAAGTACGTGGCAGCTGCGGGAAACGCGTGTGTTGTGATCAGCGCAATAGCGTACACAGCATGGATGTGGACATGCCGTGGGCATTTGGTGCACTGGGAAAAAGTAAAGGAATGCACCGGCTGCAAGTAAAAGGTTCATATGTAGAACTTGTATCACCAGACTCGATAGGATAATTTCTGTAATTTAAACGAATATCATGAAGAAACAGCGGAGATAAACTAAAAACGTGAAAATGAAACTCGCTATGTCCTAAAATCATGCATGACTAAGCATGCAGGCTTTCTAACAACTCTAAGCAGCTTCATTTTGACAGGATAAACAATGCCGTAAATGATATAATTTCCTAATAGCAACGTGGAATAAAATTTCTGGTTATAAAGTGCAGCCTATATGTATGTGGATATGCAGGCTTTATCTGCCTATATGTGTTCGTGTGAAACATCAGTGAACTTACAGGCGTGATTTTAGTTTTGATGAGCGTCGTAACATGTACATACAAACCCAGGGGTATAGCAGCATGGCCTAGTCGGTGCGTTCGTCTTTCATGGGATATCCAACTTCAGTTATTGCAGCATCAAGTGCCCCTCTGTGTCCTCCTGTGCTCGTCGGGATAGACATGTCTCTTCAGATGAACCTTTATAACAAGTGCACCTTGACCTCACCATTGCCGAGCCGCCATCGAATCCCCAATAAGCCGAACCGGGGGTTACCTAGGCTTTAATCTTATGTGTTATTGTCTTTGTCAAAAGTCGCCCACTTACCAGGAATTGATGTTTGTGTTAATTATCTTGTCATACAGAGCTCGCTGAAAACTTCGAAACTATGCTCATCACGTAAATGTCTTCGCACTTTTTCAGAATCCGGCCAGGAATGTCCTATAGATTGCTGCCCTCCAAAACGTGCGGCGATTCTTCGAGAACATGCAAGGATAAAAGAATGTCCAATTTCCGGCGATATTCTTCTTTCCTTGCCAGTACTTGCTTACCAGCAAAAGAACCAGAAAATGCAAGTGACGGGAACAGGGATTATTTGTATGAGAACGGCGCCACTCCATACAAACTATCCTTGCCCTGAGCAACCGCATTTTCTGGTTCTTTTGCTGGTAAGCAAGTAGAGCATGCAGAAAAAAACATGATTAGACGAGGTTATGCTAATTGCGGGACCCTGCGTTTGTATTTATCGCTACCACGACGGGGCCGAAATCCTAGCGCCGGCAGGATCTCAGAGCCGCAGAGCCTCAGCCCTGTGGTTTCGGACAGGACCGTGAACCGGAAAACAACCGGCCAGCTCCTCTCGGAGAAGGTTACGTACGACATGTCCTCGAAAATTAACATCAAAAAAGGGGCAACCACATTTTGCTGCCCCGTCCTCCAAATTCAGCTTTTCCCAGGGCAGCAGTTGACAGCGAAAATTGATTGTCCGAAACCTCCATGGCGTGGTGATGATCCGGTCGATCTCTGAGTGCCTCGGTGATATATGATTGGCCAGATATGACATGTCCCCTGTGCGTGCCGGGGTTGTTGGAAGAGTTCGAATGAGGGGAATTTTGTTTCTTTTGAGTTCCCTGCCGAAGGGTTTTTCAAGGTGTGTGGTGCCTGGCGGGCGGCTATTTTTAGCAGGGGCCCAGAACGAGCAAACTCCGCCTCTGCTGTCGAACCACGAGCAAACGTTGGGTGTCGAACAAACGAACCGTGTGTCATAATTTTTTCTGCCTCTTCCTTCTCGTGATCGTTCTGCACTGCAGGATACCAAGAGACGAAGCTGTGTGCCGATAAACATACATTCTCCCGAGTCCACGCGATAGCTTCGGAAAATAAATATACGTTGAATCGAAGGAATCAGAGGTAGCTGGAGAGACGTGCATCAAATTGCCCCTCCTCACAAAAGGTGCGTTGTGTTCCCTTATTCCGAGCCCTCTCCCCGCACTTGAGCATCGGGCTCTCTGTGAACAGCTTTCGTTAGTCCACTAGCTATGAGCTTACCCCAGAGTCCATTAGATAGCCGTGCCGTAAAAGGAGTTGCTAATCCAGAGGAGGTTAATCCAGACAAGTGGTAAGGCTGGCAGTTGGCATCTATCTCGGTCACCAGATCTGTGCAACACCCCGAGCTACGAGTTCATAATCGATATAAAGCCGCAACCTCCCCTCCCTATCAATCTGCAAATATATATTCCCAAAACTCAACCATGGCATCCACAGAACCCCAGAATGATAGCACCATCGAGTACATAGCGCCCACCATCGAGATTTCCGAGCCAAAAGTTACCGTCGAGGTAGTACTCGGCCGAGGCAGAAATGAGTCGACAGGCACTAAGATCCTTTCCGTGGCATGGGATGTGACCACTGTAGATACTACAGGCTTGAACGGCGAATGGGTCATTGAGTGGGATAACATGTATGCCAGCGACGGCGAGGATCTCCGATCCGCTAAGAGTGAAAAGGGCACCTACTTTGCGCTTCAACGAGGGACCAACACCCCAGGTGGAGGAACTCCCATTCACGAAATTCCAGAGCCTGTTTACCAGCCCGCGCCGGACTACACCAACGGAGCACCTTTATCAACAGCAAAATTAATCGCGTTTGAAAATGGATTAGATGATTTTGAGGAAACAGAGGATTTAGTTGGGTTCTTCTCATCCAGGCCGATCGTTCAAGCGCCTACCCAGATCATCCCAGATCCAGAGTCCAAGAGAGCTACGGTACATTTCTTGCTCACCGGTAATGCGCTGATCCCTGACGCTATTCATATACTATTCGTCCCCACGTGGGGCACTCCTCTTACTTTGGCAACTGTCCCCACTCCATCGCGAACCGATTACCAGAGCGGCGGTAAGAGAAATCTTCATACCGCATGGGCTGAAGCAAGAATGGATGATCTTGCTACACTTGAAGAAATAGCTCGAGAGCTCGAATTAGAAGGTGCGCGTGGGGTTGGTACTGGAAACCTCAAGGTTGGTGTCGAAGGTGGGGGTATGGATGAAGAGGCAGTCAGACGAGAAGGGTGGATGGTTGGTGAGGAGATGATCTGGGTACGGGAGACGTTCCTGAACAAGCATATCGCCGAGGAAGAACCCGGCCCGTCCAACGACACTGGACTCGGACTCAACATCAACACGAACTCTGGATCAAAAGCGCCGCTTAAGCTCTCAACCACTGTCTCTCCAGGCGGCACTGTTTACAAAAGCGCGTCTTCCGCAAATCACCTCCGAACGACAGTCATCGCCCAGGAGGAGGAGGAAGATCTTTTTGCACTTCCGCTTTCCCCGCGTAGTCCTGAGATGTCCGTAAGCCCGTTTAGCATGTTTCGTGGAGAGGCAGTGGGGAAACAGCCGACGTCCAGACTGAATCAGGTTGTGTCTATTGATACGAGTCTGTCTCCATCGGTATCTGTAGGTGGCTCCAAAGACAACACGCCGACGGGACTGAATTCAATCACACCGACGATGGGAAGGTTGAAAATTGGTGGGTATGAGCCCTTGACCACCAATAGATAGGGTTGGAGTTGGAAAGGAATAGTCGGTTCCTAGAAGGGTATTTTATGTGGCGGCCTTGGTGAACATTCAGAAGGACTGGCTAGGTTCCTTGAAGGACATATTGGAGGATATTGGAGGAAGCAACGAGGAGGAGGAAAAACCTGCATTTTTATCTAGGCTGGTTGCTTTGAAAGGATTTGAAACCCTGATCTAGTTATTTTAGCTTCTCTACTCGTGTTTTTTTTTGCTGTTCCCTGATTGAGTTTTTTCATACCATACCATGCATATGCAGTTGGCAAGAATAGGCACGAAAGGCTGGGGTGGCGGTTGGTGTATTTCTCTTCCTTTTTTTCATTTTCTAAATACCATAACTCATTTAGCACCTGTTTTTCTGTACTTTTTACTGCGCATATCTGGAATTAAAAGGTGAAAAAAACGACGAAAAAAAAGAAGAAAATCTCGATGTTGTTCCCCTCCGCTCTGTAGTTATACGATATTTGCCATGTGAGGTTTTCATAATTGCCGGGGTGCCGAGATGCTTGTGAATCAGAATCAGGTGTGGGCGCTTCTGGTGATTCATGCGTTAAATGCGAATGGTTGACCCAGAATCGTTAGCGGGAGTTTTGCAGGTGGGCGAATCACCCAAAATCACTCGACTTTTCGCTCTCGATCCCGGGCGAAGCATGGTTTTGAGCATACTCAAATTAGAAGTGCCCCTCCGCACGCAGATAAATAATCGTCGAAAAATCCTTCCAGAAGACTCCACGCGCCCAGTGGGAATAACCGAACCAAAAGGGCGTGAGTAATGATCTTGGTAAGGTCAATCAAATATACTCTATTCGATCACATACATAGCCAAAATCTTCAGTAGTGTGACACTTATGGTTGGGTTGGATTAGAAATCATAAAATCAAATCAAATCAGCTTTCGAAGGCTATAGGAACAGTTATCGCCATATAATGAATTTAACCCTAACCTTGTAGTAATAAGCCCGTAGGGGAGGAGGCCTTAACTTCCGCCGTGCCTGACTAACTGAAAAAAGTAACTTGGGCTGCGCGCCCATGACTAAGCACCCAAACCCAACGTCATTCCGCAACGCGTCGAGATTCCACAAACTCCCAATTTCACCCTCGCTATGTCGTCCGGCTTCGTATCTGCGGGCACCTCCAACCTCGACGAGACCACCGCTGAGAGCGCCGCCGCTCCAGCGCTCTCAAACGACGCATGGGCTGCAGCAAAGGAAAAGGTTGAGGAGGCCCACAGGCCACGAGACGAGGAACCGCAGGAAGAGAGAAGTCTATTTGCGATCTTACAGGCTAATAAAGGTAGGTCTTGCCTGGGAGAACGAAGTTATTTGGGCGCAATTGTTGATGCTATGAGCTTGTAGCGAAGAAACAGGAGGAGTTCGAGGAGAAGCTGAAGTTTAAAAATCAGTTTAAACCGCTGGACGAGGACGATGTTGAATACCTGGTATTTACCTTCCTTCGGCTCTTCGAATCGTGGAATCTAACTGCCATTGTAGGACTCAATATTAAGCGGTGAGCGCCGAGCTGAGGAGGCGAGGAGGCAGGAGCTTGAAGCGCAGCTAGACGCGTTCCGGCAGCAGCAATCCGAGATCGAGCAGACTGGTGCAGCGCCAGAGGTGGAGGGCACTGCTGAGCTTACAAGCTGGGGAACTACGGGCCGAAAGCGGAGGAAGAAGGAGGAGGGCGGCAAAGGGGGGAAGTTGGGCCTGGGTGTGAAAGTGAGAAAGACAAGCTCCACCACAGCAGCAAAGGTAGAAGAGAAGGAATCCCCCAAGGAGGATGAGAAGCCTGACGCCAAAGAAGCCACTCAAGAGGAGCTTAAGCAGACCAAAGCAGTGTCCCCGCCGGTCAAGAAAGAAGTACCACTGACAGAACCTAAGCAGGCTGCCAAACCGCCTGTAGTTGGGGGGCTAATGGGTTTAGTTGCATATGACAGCGATGAAGATGATGACTGACCTGTGATCCAAAGAGTAATTTCTTTTTGTAAGATAGGATATAGGATAATATTGCTAAGGATTTTTTAATAGCTCTGAAGGTTTTCGTGCGGGTTACTTATAACTTGTGGAAATCACATGTATATAATACTCTCTGAGGAGTCTTCCTTAGTCGTTAGGGTTCCCTTTCTTCTTTTAAATGATGTACTCTTGGTGTGACGACAATCCGTGATGCTATTATCTATTCACTAGATGGATTTTGCATAAATATTTACACAAGACAGGAAAACATGGTTCAAGATATGTACTGTAACTCCGAATACCAAAAAGAACAAAGAGATACCAACATGTCAACGGAAATCCTGCATGCATACATACATTGCAAACAGAGAACCAAGTCGTAAAGGTGGGTCGACGTTTACATACACTTTAATACCATGGAACCACGTGGACTGTGTGAAGCTCAGAAATATACACTACATGTATCGAGGACCAGTACAACGGCCACAAACCTCTAAACTCCTTATTCACATTCTCGGGCACACTTTCGAGATTAATTGATAAAACGCCAGTATTTACCGTACCAGCACGATGCCGAGATCTACAAATCCCGATTCAAGCTACAATGAGGAAAAACCCAGAAAAAGATATCGAGGGTCGCCCTTTTCGATATTCCCTCTGATTGGCGCAGCTGTTTGGTTTTGTGAGTGAATAGAGTAGATTCCTATACGGGTTCCAAGTGAAATAAAGCTTACTGTACTTGTAGCTATGCTCTGGTCTATGATGATCATCTGGGTTTCACAGCGTCAGCCTAGATATAGTCACATGAACGCAAATCAGCACATGGTGTATATCTCAGATATTGGTATTTCTTCCGGCTCCAACGAATTGAAAAATGTTTCTGATCCCAAGCGTAGGGTCTAATGTCATGAAGCCTTTCTTCATTGTGGGATGCTCAGTTACGGCAGCTATGTTTTCAGTGTCGTTATTTTCAGTCCGTATGGTTTTACACATCAATTCAACCGTTTGGATATATGAGGTGCTCGTATGGATCTAACCTATATATATATATGTAGGTCGCAACTATGCTTCAGTGGGAAAACTAGAAAAGCTATTTGATGTCATGTCAATTTTATCTGGGATAGCGGGCTCAGTGGGCTTGATACTCCTATCGATTTTTGACCTGGCACGTCACCGCACCTTGCACATCATCTTCTTGACGTTATTTATGATGGGTATTCATGATCTAGGACTTCTGTACAATATGTGCAAAATGATTAACAATAAGGTATAGGCATTGTCTTGTCAGCATCCTCTACCGTAAATGAGTATTGCCATGTCGGAAGGCATTATGAGGACTTTGAGATACTTAGGGTCATCTCATTCGTCAAGATTGTGCTTATTGCCATTGAGGTTACATTGTGGGTTATACATAAGTTATAAGATGGATGTTCTTTTGAAGAATTACGCTAACCTGGTGTGTGAAATATATAGGACCATTCTTTTGGCCGGATTCACATTAGGGAAATGGTACACCGCCGCTACATTTACCGAGTGGGGTTTGTTCCCACCCTTCATGTTCATATATAATGGATATAAAGCTTACAAAACAGCGTGTGCTTACACCTACACCTTTTACATGCTTTCTTATTTCTTTGACCTTAGACCTATGGCTATAACCAAAGATCACGCGGAGCTTTTACGGGCATTAAACGCCAAAAGAAACCGCACGCCACTTTTTGGATCACCTCAAATGGCCGAGACGCCCACTTCAGAGCGCTAATGAAGTAAAGATAAACTCGGTTATATAAGCCGATGGTGGGGTGAATAACAGATGGTTTATTGATCTACTAGTACGTACAGGCTTTGGAACTAAGCCTACCAATAGGTACTTAGGTGTCGATCATGGAGTTGGAGGTTTGTGTACTCTTAATCCACTTGAACACATACGACCACCGAATCCAGAAACCTTGAATTTCAGAATGGAAGAGGACTGAGAATTAAATTATATGCCCAATTTGAATACTCAATATTATTAGCATCCATATTCTCGATTTACAAGAACACAGGGACCACTAAGGTGCCCGAGTGATTATCCATGATTGAAATGAACTGGTCAACTCATATTTAATTCTAGACTTTGAGAAACTGTAGGGAACGTTTATAATTGGAATTGATGAAGATATGCAGAAAATACAACCACTTTTCTACCCATTTCATGTGACTCATTGGCTCAATGGCGGACACTGCTACCAAACCGTTTCCCCAATTATGTCTCAATCCGCCCAGTACTCCCACAAACCCTCCCCACTCTACTCTTCACACATAGTGATAGTCGCCTTATAGCTCAACCCCTCCAGCAGCGTCTGCACCATCACCTTACAGCTCGGCGCACACCTCAACAGCTGATCAACCATGACCTGCCAGGCCACCTCCCCGCCCTCCGCCACATTGCACACCAAGAGCTCCCTGCCCTCCTGCTGCAGGGAGACGCCGCGGATAAGATGGTCCTCGAGCAGCGGGTAGCGCAGCTTCATGATCGTGAGCACAATCACGAGCGACGGCGGGTCGCGGGACCGGAACCACACGTCGTCCGCGGTCGTGTCGACGCAGGTGATTGTTTCGCCGACGAAGATGTGCAGGTAGGGGCTGGTGGGGGAGGCGGGGAGAATGTCGGTTTGGCGGGCGAGGGTGCTCTGAGGAGGGGTGGATTGTGGTTAGTGTGGTGGAAATGAAGAATAGTTTAGTAGTTTTCGATATGTTTAATTACCCCGATATGGCCAGTGATCGGACTTGTAATCCTCATGATAACACCCCTCGTCACGGCCTGCCGAAGGACCCGCTGTTGACCGTGACCTTCAAAAGTACCCGGATCCATGGTGATATTAGTTGTAGTGTTCAGACAAGACAATCCCACACCTACACACACACACACACACACACACACACACACCACAACCATCTCACAAGACCCACCTATAATAACCTGTCCCCCCAACCCCAACTCCGACACAACCTCCCACCTCTGTGTTGCCCCCCCCAACCACGGCCAGCAGCCGGCGCACACGCCGGCGCCCCACCCAGTGCGGTTGTAGTGCTGCCGCAGCTTGAAGATGTTGCAGCGGGCGCAGCGCTGGGCGCGCTGCCCGCGGCACCAGGGGCAGCGGGGGGTGGCGAAGAAGACGTCGGTGGTGTAGAAGAGTTTGCAGGTTGGGCAGGTGTGGCCTGCGGCGGTGGGGTGTGTGGGGAGGAGGGGTGGTGGTGGGGGGGTGGGCATTGGTGTGCTTGTGGTGGGCGGGTTGGTGGTGGAGCTGTTGGTGGAGGTGGGGGGGGGGGGGTGTAGAGGGGTTTGGGGGGTCAATTGCGTATGTATGTAGTGGGAGAGGTAGATATCAAGAGATTAGAGAAGGAAGGTAGGTAAGTAAGTACATGTAGGTATATCTGAATTTAAGCTGGCGTCACAAAATAGAAAGTAAAGGAAGAGGAAGAGGGAAAAACGAGATGGAAGCTTGTTATCAGAAGGAGACTAGCTAGCTAGCTACATGTAGTTGCTTGACAAGACAGGCTCTTCTTCTATCTATATATATATATAGCTCAGGTAATGTAGCTCGTCTGCGAAAATCTTTTTGGAGATGGGGTTGTACTGCGTGGTGGAGGGGGAGCGTGTGTGGGCTTTGTGATGATTTAGAGTGGAGATATGGGTGGGTATATATATATATATATATATATATAGAGCTAGCTAGGTGAGGATGGAATTATGCCGAATTTAAGGTCAAGCTCGAACTCGGGCTTGAGTAGCAGCCAGATGCTTTAGTTTTCCCCAGAGGAATATTGCGCCTTGGGTATAGTTAATTGGGTATATATATAGTAGACTCTCGATATAAGCTCATAAAAGGATATTTCATATAGGTGATATAAGGATCTTTATCATTCGCCGCCGCGCCGGCCCGCAAGTTGCCCGTTTTGCTATAGCTACATGTAGTATCCTTTCATTTCCTGTAAGGATATATGTAGTTTGCCGTGGAGATATATGTTTTTTTTGTTTTTTTTTTTGGTCCCAAACAGATGTATTTTTATAGCAAGGGTGTACTGTACTGTACTGTACTGTACTGTGATGTATGAGGAAGATTCATGACCGAGAGATCTGAGTATGCGGATGTGCACTTATATTGTGTTAGTAGTGGTATCTTTCGGAGGCTTCCCAAGCTAGAGCTAAGTGTTTTGCACGCATAACCTGTAGGGGCATTCGGGTTGAGCTGAAATAGTGCTATTGCGCTTTGATCGACTTCTAGTCTCGATGTATGTAGTATTGTTTTCACTACTGCTCATTAATATCAGTCACCAATGTATAGAGAATCGTACGCACTTCTAATAAATACCTTTTTGTGTTGTGTCGTATCTTTTTCTTGGATAAATATAATTCCATTGGCAGTGCTCGGTGTTGTGACTTGGATGCAAGTCGTCGGTAGTGACTATTTTTTGGTTTCGTATAGCTAGCTTAAAGTTGTTGTCAGCCAAGTGGACCATGCTCGACCAGTTATATGAATATACAGTGCAATGAAATAAATCAAAATTTCCCTATACAAACGATAACGAAGCACAACATGTTTATAAACTACATTACAATAACCCATTCCCCAACAGAACCTCTACCAAGCCGTACATACAAACCTCTATATCTAAATAGCCACCACCTGCCCCTCCTTCTCCTCCCTCCCCCTCCTCAACCACACCTTCGCCGCCTCATAACTCCCCAAATACAACCCACTCCCAACCGCCGTCCACCCACACCTCAGTGCCCCCCCCCTCATGAACCCCCTCCACCCCTCCCCCCTCCACACCTCCCCCACCACCTCCCCCACCCCCATCCTCCCCCCCCTCCCCCTCCCCCCCGCCGACAACATAACTCTCGTCTTCACCACGTCCACCGGGGTCGTAATCACCGCCGCCACCCCGCCCGCCGACCCCGCACACACCGCCGCCCCAACCCCCATCTCCACCGGCGTCGCCTCCCCCACATCAACGACCCGCCGCTTCAGCGCCTCAAACACCGGGAACTGCATCGCCGTGAACGGCAAGTTCCTTCCCACAAGCGTCGCATACCCACGCCATAGATAACTCACCCTGGGAATGCGCCGCAGCGCCTGCAGCGACGACGACACCCCCACCCCCACCCCTCCTCCCCCTCCTCCCCCAGAGATCACCTGCGCATTCTGCTTCACCACCTCCGCCGGCGTAATAATCGCGCACGAGCACGCCTCTGCGACCGCCGACGAGAGCACGGCCGAGTGCGTGTGCGACAGGAGGAACTCGTACGTGGTGAAGAAGACGCCGGCGGCGGGGGCGGTCGCGATCACCACGCTGCCGACGCCCTGGTAGAGGCCCTTGTAGAGGTGCGGGTTGTTGCGCCAGAAGGATTTGCGCGCGGTGGGGGTGGCGGGGCTGGCTTTTTGGAGGCGCGTTTTGAGCGTGTCGAGGGGGTAGATTAGCAGGTCGACGGTGAAGGCGGCGAATGCGCCGGCCTGTGGGGGGGGTGGTGGTTAGTATATATAGATGGGAGGAGATGGTAGGCATAGGGAAATACGTACAAGCAGAATATCGGTGCTCGCCATTACTCGGTGTGTGATATATACGGTACTGTATATATGAGGATTGTCTATATGTATAGCTTATTTCTTTCTTCATTCGCCGGTGGATATTGGCTTTAGTTCTGTGTTGTTTATATTGCTGTGACGTCATGATGATCTGCAGCTATTGGCCCATTCTGCTTATCGATAGCGATAGCGCTGTCGATAACGATACAAAACATGCAGGGAGCGAATACCAGACGAGCTTTGGGGTGAATTGACGGTAGATATATATCTATACTTGTTTAAGATACACTCATAGCTCTGGCTAGCTAGAGCTGAATATTCCTAAGCCTACACAAAAAAAAAGAGAAGATCGAGAACAGTAAAGACATTAACATTGCGGTGCGGACTAAGAGCAGAGTGAGACCTTGATTACAAACAGCCTGGAAACATTGACGGCAGCAAGAAAAAGAAAGAAAGAAGAAACATGTGCATATCAGTCCCCCCCCACAAACCTACTAAAACCAATATATCGCCACCATCCAATCCAATCCAATCCAATCCTCAGCAAGCCGGCCAGCCAGCTAGCAATTAACTCGCCACCCCTCCCGCAATTCTTCACTTCCCCACCCTGGCCGCCTCCAACTTCTGCGCATGCCAGTGCGCCAGCGTGGTCGAATCCGGCATCCCCTTCTGAATCGCCGCCTGCCCCTCCACCCTCCTCAGCAAAAACTCAAAATTCCCTTCCCCCTTGGCCGGCTTCGTAAAGTTCCTCGGCGGCTGCCTCTTATCCACCGCCAGATACATACCATCATAGCGGAACCCCTTCTGCGGCGCAAACGTGCCCGGACAATCCTTGCCGCGGAACACCCTCAGCGGATTCCCCAGCGCCACGCTGCGCATGAGGTATTTCGTGTAGCTCGTCGGCCGGCGGTCGCCCTTGGCGTCGGTGCCGCAGTACCAGATCTCGTCGCCCTTGTCCTCGTCGCGGTACACGCCGTTCGCAACGATGCTGTACGCGCCGTAGTTGTGGTCGCCGCAGATGCCGGCCTGCAGCGACGCGTGCACGCCCTCGCGGTGCATGCTCTCGCGGTCGGGCCAGACGTCGCCGACCACGAGCCCGAGGTCGCCGGGGCCTGTGCGGCGGTGCGAGGCGGGCGTGTGGGGCGCGTCGAAGATGCCGCGGGACCAGCGGGAGAGGAGGCGGTCGGCTTGGAGGCGGAGGGGCTCGGGGAGGGACTCGTTTTCGGAGATTTGGGAGACGATGTTGGGGAGGTCGTATTGCTGGACGAGTTCTGCGGAGATCTCGTTGTTTTCGGCTTTGAGCCAGGTTATGGCGGAGAGGATGCGGGAGAGGGTGACTTGGTTGGAGTCGGTGAGGGCGTCCTTGAGACGCTCGCTGTAGGACTCGAGAGACATCGTGGTGGTGGTGGCAGTAATTGCTGTTCTGGACTTGTGGTGAGGAGAAGGAACAGGAAAGCAAAGGCAAAGGCAAAGGCAAAGGGAGAGGGGGAGAAAAAGAAGAAGAAGAAGCAGAAAAAACAAGAACCCAGCAGAGGGGCAGAAAGACTGGCTATTTATACCCCGCGCCCAGGCCCCAATCAACCACCCAACCAACCAACCAATCACACAATCTCAGAGAGGGAGAAAAACCCAGGTAATGTGACTCATTGGACCGGGCACATGACGCCATAGGCTGCTGCACGGTGGTCCGGGCCGGTCCGGGGAGAACCATACATATGTCTGGGAAAGCCAATCGTGGCTGGCTTGATATCACATTCGCCCCGCCCCCAGAAAGTGAGCATGGGCTCCTATTCGTGGGGTGTGGGAGTGGGTGTTGTTGTTTGCAGAGTCATGTCATATAGATACATACCTAGGTTGCCTACCCTGCCTACCCTATATTAACTGTGCTGTTATTCTATTATACATGATCCAACAATCGAATCTGCCAGAAACAACCAGTAGACCTCACTACATACCAAAGTTGGGAGAAAGCCGAACAAGGATTGTCCGGGGTGAGGGTTGCAACGGTCAAATTTCCAGTACGTTACAAGTCGGCATTTCCCCCCCAACGTGGGCATCCATGCCCCCAAACGCAAGTCTGGCAGAGAAGGTTTCCAGACTGACACACGGGCATTGCAGAGGGGGGGTTGTTGACCCGTCTGGAGGGGGGGGGGGGGGGGGGAGGAAAACTACGTCTGCTCCCGCGATATGGATTTTACCGTCACTTCCACACTATCATTGACAGCTACCTTAATACTTGGCCCCCGCGAGTGAGATCTTGTGATTACGCACCCCAGATACAAACATAACCAGCCAGGATTATAGAATGCTGCCAAGAACACCATTACTGCTGCACCTAGTAGTCAAGCTCTCTACTGTTTAATGATTTTCCGGCGTGGTAAGAAGAAAAAAATTAAAAGATGAGGATCCTCAAAAATCTAAGACACACCGAGTGCGATCCGGTGATGCGGTTGTGGTTACACAGTGCAGTGCAGGGAGGGCCAGGCTGGTGACGTCGTACCACCGGAATCTCGTCTCGCGTGTCATATCGCGAATCGTGGTTATCTGACTCAAGTACCGCAGTATGACAGCGGTATCTGGCACTATGTATCGTAGGGATGGAATGGGGATATCACCTCTCCTAATTAAGTATCTGTCATGCAGGTTTATACCATAGGCCTATATTGGAGTCGCGATATATGGATTCGACTCATCTGGTGGTAATGATATATTAGTGTGAGGATACATGTACATAGGTACATACACATCTCTGGATTTCAATCAGGCGTACCTATAAACATCTTCTTCCACTGCCTTCTAATTAGACCTAGCTGATCGCCGCCGAAGGGATACAGTAGTACCGTGGGATGACAAAAGCCCTCGTGATTCCCGCATAGCAATTAACCCACAAAATTACCAATCAACAAAGCCAGCAATCGGGACTCATACCTAGGAGATACATATGTTCTATCAATCTTCAGCTCTCTGGTCGTATTGATATCTTTTGTGTTGTGGTCGTGGAGTTATACTCGTCTCATGGCCCATATATCCTCGTACAAAATCACGAGAGCTTTTTGTCACCCAAGCATAGATACCTACATGTCGAGACAGCGAGAGTGGGAGAGAGTGAGAGATTATAGCATTTGCTATCGAAACACAACACAAGTTCCGTAGGGATACATACACTCCTGATACCTACATACATAGCTAGGGGGTGGAATTAATTGTCGTGACTACATGTAGTTTCTCTTCGCTGTGTCATGAAGAGTCGGACAAAAGTATAGTCTACTCTACATATGATGACTCCTAGCTAGCTCGGGACTCATTACAGATGTCTAACATGACCAAGCTCTAGTATACATCCAGCGCTCTCTCCTCGCTCTTCTCTCTTCTGTCCTTGTCTGTTCTGTTCTCTTCGCTTCTCTTCGCTTCTCTTCTCTTCAGTTCCCAACTGACTGACTCAGCCCAGCTTCACCCAAAACCCAAAACTCTATTTCCACAGCGACACACACCAAACCCAAACCCCAATCCCAATCCCAACCCCAACCCACGTCCCAACCTCAAATACCAACACCGCCCACACCACACTACACCACACCACACCCACTCCGGACCTCGGCACGCACACGTACGCATCCTGGGCACGCTATCCCCGATACTGCAACCACCATCCTTGCCTTGGCATCCCTGCCAGAGACGGTTTCCGATTAGATTTGATTTGATTTGGTTTGATTTTAGTTCAGCGCAAGGCTGAGTGTGAATCTTTCTTCCCTTCTATTTAGAGTATTGACGATTTCCCGGGACGAATCGGGGTGGTAGAATAATAACCTTTAAGCATACATAAGCATAAAAATAAAATAAAAAAAGTCGTCGTAATGTAGGGCTTGGCGTGCAGTCGGTTTGATTCACAAGGAAGAGGAAGAAAGAAGTAATGATTAGTAGAGACATGGAGACCAACGAGTCGATTGCGAGAATGTGCACTGTGAAGAAAGAAGGAGGCTTAGAATTATGTAGGGTACGGACGCGTAGTTTGAATTTCTACCAGACAGATAAGTAGACAGGGAATGCAGTACCCAGTAGGAACCATCCATCCATCCATCCATCCATCCATCCGTACAGAGACAGCACTGGTATCCGCACGAGAAAAGGAAGATTTACAGCCCATGAAACCAAGCCGGAAAAAAAAAAAAGAAAACACCGTAGTAGTAGTAGCAGTAGTTATAAAAAACAACAGAAAGAAGAAAAAAAAGAGAGAACCGTCTCATAGTATCAAATCATACAACCATTTCCACCCACCATCAGTACCAGTGACGTTAGTTACAGCCATTAAAATTTTGTAAAAAGAAAAAAGAAAAAAAGACATTTTCTCTAATCATCCAACCACATCAACAATTGCCTTACAACGCAAGAGCAACAGCCAACACTGCGGCAGCACCCATAACGCTAGCACCAAGACCAACCTTGCTGGCAGCACCGGGAGCAGCAGTTGTGCTGGCCGCCGCACCAGTACCAGTAGCAGCAACCTGCGACGCCGCACTGCTCAGCGCCGAAGCAGCTGCAGAACGGAAAGAGGCATCCATGCTCGATGGGAGGGCAGAGATGTAGCTGGCAGCGGCAGCAGTACCGGCAGTAGCAGCAGACTCAATGCCAGACAGGACAGAGGTGTATCCAACGACGGTGGTCCACGCGGTGAGATCGTCGCGGATGTCAGACTTGACGGACGCAACCCTTGCGGAGGCGGCGGAGGCAGCGGAGGCAATGTTGCTGGTCAAGGCGGAGGCGGCGCTGGAGGCTTCAGAGCGGATACTGGAGGCGGCAGCGGTGGCTTTGGACTCGATGCCGCTGCCGATGGAGTTTCCAATCCCACCGATAACGCTGGTGACGCCGCCGGCGGCGGAGGTCAGAGTTGCATAGGCAGAGCCGATATTGTTGCCAGCAGAGTTGATTTCGTTGACGATAGAAGTGTTACTGGTGGGATTGTTAGGAATTGGGTTTTCTTGTGGATGGTGGGGGCTTTTGTTAGAAAGTGACTTACATGATGTCCTTCTTCTGGACCTCAGCGCCCATCGCAGAGGAAAGGGCAGAAGTGAGGAGGAGAGCGGTGAAGAATTTGTACTGCATCTTGAAGTTTATGGGGATTGAACGAGTGTTTCGTTGAAGGGCTGATTGATAAACCGAAAGGTAGAAGTGGTGGTTGTGGTTGTGGTTGTGGTGGGTGGGTTGTACTGAACGATTGAGTTGTGCGGTGATGGGAGTGAAATAGTGGATAGGACTGCGGGGTGGATGGGACTTTATATCAATCAGTCTTCCTCCCAGCTAGTCAGACAAGCTCACTCGCCCACCAAGAGTCTGTCTGTACCTACTGTGCTGTACTGCCCCTTTCATTTCTCCGCCGAACGATCCGAAAGCCTGTCTGTGCACACTGGAACAGGAACAGGAACGACAGGAACGGCAGGGAAGCAGCCAAGCAGCCCAGTCCAGTAAGTAACTGCCTTCCATATCTGGTTGTGAGAAGAGTCCTCAGTCCTTAGTTCTGACACTTTAGTGAGTGAGTCCCCTGTAGGCCTGTGACGGCAGAGCGCATGCACACCCATACACACATACCGCAAATCATACATTCGCAGTCTAAGTCCAGCCACACGACAAGAAAGTGCAGGCCAGTGCAGGCCAGTGCTACTGTGCTAGTGTCTCTCTCAGCCGCAGCAGCAACACCCTAAAGTAGAGGAGGATCCCTCCAAGTTCCAACCAAGCCAACGAGGTCTCTAACAAACCCTACCGAAAAGAGTACCAACCACACACACCAGCGCCTGCCAAACCGGTTTCGGCCACACGTTCCAGAATCCTTGGCGGCATTGATTGCCGACCAGGGTCAAGGCTAAGCTCTTGAGAAACGGCCTACATACCTGCTTGCCTGTCTGTCTACGGTGTGGTGAGGTGAGTAAAGTGTAGTTCTGAAATGATGGATTGCCTGCTAGCCAGCCTTACAACGGCTTTTTTTTTCTTTTCTTTTTCCTCTCCTTCCGCGTACGCATGCATCGGGAGAATGGTCTTTGTTTCATTCTTCCGATTGATTGTGTCTTTCTTCTGCTTCTCTTACGGGAGAAGCTACGAGAAGAGAAGAGAGAACACACGTATTTAACAGTCGCAAGAATAGCACTCCAATCACCCTCAGCCCAGGCTAGCTAGCTACTCTAGTCAATCGAGGCAGTGTCCCAGTTCCATGATGCAATCCGGTTCCATCTCTTCCACTTCACTAATCAATCACACACAACCACATAATCGGCACTCACGGCATTTCCTCTGTCTCTTTCTGCTCAGATCTATCTGTTTCTCGGTTAATCATCATCTCCCATCGGCGGCGGTATGTACTAACTATTATTATTATTATTATCGCTCAGCTCTCCGCGCGCCGCGAGCGACACCCGCGCCGCCCGTTGTCGCCCTCGTCTCAGTCGCGGCGTTGTGGCCTTAGAATAACAAACCTCCTCCGGTAGGGCTGTTATTGCTTCTTCTGCCCGCAGTCGGTCCACGTAATCGTACCATGTTGATATTCTTATCGATAGCTGGCTGCCACGCCTTTCACCCAGGAAGGAACGTGCGACTATCACCATCGCCATCGCCATCGCTATTGTGATTGAGATGTAAAAATCTGTAATGACATCAGCCATACTTCAGCGCCGTGAAATAAACCTCTTTCTAAGGCGATATAAAGGCTCGTCTCGTCTCGTTTTGTGACAGGGCACTCCCCGATCCCGATTAGTAATCAGCTCATTGATCCCAAATCCTGTGCCGATATGCCGGAAGCTTGTTTACTTGTCGTCTACTTATTACACAAGGGAGGGTGGGTAGAGCAAAAAGGAAAGAAACTCCGGGGTTGGACAGGATGCGGAGGAAACGGGTATTTCCATCTTTTCCCATGGGGTTGTGTGTCGCTGTTTCTTGGTTTTGGAAACGTTGCTCCTGGGTTATGGGCTGCTATTTTTGAAGTCAGTTTTTTGTGGTGGTTAAAGTGCGGTGGGAGGTTCAGATAGAGTACAGTAGACCGGCTGAATGTGTGGCAGAATGTGTGAAGACAGGTGTGTGGGTATGCAAGTAAAGTGCCCTCTCTAGCTGTCGCCTTCGCCGTCATTGCGTTTGTTCGTCACGAGGCTGAGCTGGAAGTGTGGTAGAGTTCAAGAAAGACTCGTATTCTTCACGAGGAGATGGGATTCGCGTTTTCTAGTCGGAAAGTACCTACTCGTTCTCGATAGATTTCCATCTTCGGAATCACAAGAAATAAAACCCAAAACGTAGCGATCGTCTCCACAACCCAGAGCAGCGGCAGCACCACTTCTCACTCGCCCATCACCCCTAACCCTCTATCCCTGCAACGCGCGTCTTTATTGTTGACCCCCGCTTCGCCCAGTAATTTAAAATAAAATTAGAGTAATCCGCCGCCCCAGCGATCACTCTACTTAGCTCTCTGCCATATGTCATGATCATCGCCGCCGTATTTCTCAATAAAGTGCAATCAAGTATCCTGGTGAGGAAGGCAGATGATTCTATGTCTAGTGTGTATGGGGGGGAATTCCATGCATGAATCCATGACCAGAATATGTGCGGCCTCCAGCACAAAATCCCCCATGCACTGACTACATGTACTCCCAGTGAGACCGACGCGGTTTTGCGCTGAGATTAGGTTTCCGCCTTGCGATTGAGTGTCTGACCGCAGATCGATTCAGGCAAGACTCTCCAACTGTCAAAAAAAAGGTCCTCAACTCTATTTCCTCGCTAAAACCCAAAACCCCGAAAAAGATGATACCACACCGTACCGCCAAGACGCTGCCAATGCTTGGGCTACGTATGTAGAGTAGCGTTCCAAGAAATCCACATGTGTGATGTGGCAAATTGTGGGACGGGAGTGTCCGGTCTTCCATTCCTGCACATGCCCTTGTTTTAGGGGGGCAAGGGGGAGTTTCGCTCAGTAGTGCGAGAATCAGGATTGTGTCATTGGCCGAGGGGTCTTGGTCTTGGTCCTGGTTCCTTGGTGGTGAAATAAGCACCCGAAACGTCGAATAGAGTGAAGTTTCCAGAAATACGAGCGTGTAGATGTACGAGTCTCGAAAAACAGCTCTCTCTTCTTCCTTAGAGCTGATGCAGGCCGTTAACGTGGTTTACCCTGTTGTTGGGTCGTGAGGGAAATCTTATTTTTTTCTCTTTTTTTCTTTTTTCTTTTTTAGGTCATTTGAGCCACAAGGGTTTTTTTTCTGGGTGGTTTCGATCTTTAGATGGATCTCTTTTGGTTTGGAGGACGTTTGTTGCGTATGTACACGTGATCGAGTGAGTCCTTATGATTACCGTTGCTAGGCTTATAGGACGTCGGGAGGGTTAGGTGTAGCTGTGGGGTCTTGTGCCATTGAGAAGAGAAGTGCTTGCACAGATGGTGGCTCCTGTACCTTTCCTCGTCTAGTAAGATCGTTATGAGGGTCATCGTTTGACCCTACTACACGAGACAGAAATATGTTGCAAAAGCTGTGCGTAGATCTGAGGGCCCGTAAGCTTTGTTGCGGAGAACGATTGTTACTCATTGCTTCTTGTTTTCGATTTTGAATAAAAGTAAGCCTGGTTATTCTGGAGGTGGTATTATAGGCGGGGGTACATACTAGGCCACTGCATGCTACCAGTATAGACTTACATGTACTATACCATCACGACTTCTACGACGACTTTCCATTCTACTGTAGGAGATACTTCGACAGAAGCATCGATATCATAGATAATGGCACTATGGGGAATTAATTCGGAGGGAACATCCATAAATACTCTACTAGTTTTCCTTTAGCGCCATGCTGATGCCACATCTTCGCCACGACACCGTGAACCTCTATTGTACACATAAGTACATGTACTTAGATGAATGCAACCACCAACGGCTCTTTAATTCACTACATGTGTATACATAGCATATAGGTCTCTAGACGATTGATTTCACTGGTGCATATTCTCTCCTGCTACTTGATACATGTAATTGCCGCACATACCGAGAGATAAGAGGGTGCCCTCCATGGTCGGTGGGCAAGGCTGCACAAATTAACTTAAGTAAAATAGTCAACCGGTCAGCAAGTCTAATTTTTTGTCGGATTAAGTAAAGTCGGCTGTGGAATACTGAAAGGTTGACTTTTGTTTGAGTTTGATCTCGAGTGGAACCGCCACAATCCCGGGTTGGCTGGATTCCTGCCGAATTGGATTATCCCTTAAAAACCATCAGGCCAAATGTAAATGGGGGTCGCTAGCCGTATATAGCAGGTATGATATGTTGAACGCTCAGAAGCTCATATTATCACGGTGAGATGATTATCGGATCGTGGTAAACGGTACTAAATACCTCTAGTCCTAGAGTTTATAATATCATACCTGCTATGTGCGGCTAGTGACCCCCATTTACATTCGGCCTAATGGTTTAAGGGATACGGACGTACGCATAAAGAAGACTGGCGGGGCCTGGCTGGAAGGCAATAAAACAAGAGGGAGGAACTACACAATTGTCCTACTCCTAGGGGTCGGGTTTTAAACCAATTATTATTTGGTCTACCTCACATTGTTCAGAAGTGCGATCACGAGTGATACATCGTGACGTTGAGATTATCAATACTCAAGTTTGTCCTCTCCCCATTTAACTTGATACTTGGACTGTCGCATCGTGAAATACCGGGGGCGGGTTCTTAGATCTTCGTATTGCGCTATAAATGACTTATAAACATATTACTCTCAATACATCGGGCCTCGAAGGTTTCATAAATTATAATCGGTCGAGCAGGGGCCGGAGGTGTTTTACTTTTGGCGAAACGAATATCAGATCATCGAGCGACCCGACAATATCTTTATTAAAAGTGCCGTGCGCAAAGCAGACCGCAAATTCGCTTATCCATTTCCATAAATCTCGCACAAAAAACTGTATCGGGGTACAAGTAGGTGGATGTAGTGGTGTTAGTAAATTCTAGTGATGAGTTTTGTATAAGCAAACGGATAGAGATGATACAATCCGTTGTGGTGTAATGGTTAGCATCAGTCGCTCTCACCGACTAGATCGGGGTTCAATTCCCCGCAACGGAATCATTTGTTTCTCTTTTTATTTTTTTACGCTTTGTGTAGCACTTTTTGCGCACGGAGAGAATATTGGGATATAGAGTTGCTAACTTCTAGGATTTATTCCTCTTCGGTAAAGCCTCATTGGTATAACCCTCAGCTAATCACAAGAGGTCTTGGCACGCGGTAGAAGGTTACACTGCGTCAATGATTGTCTTGACACGCGATGGAACCTCCCACACCATGCGGCAGCACAACCTCGTGCTAAGCTAGAAAAACATATCTAAAGAAGAAAACTTACGGTTTTATGTCTGGGGAATTAAGAGCACCAGAGTAAAGGGAAATGGGCGTTGGTCCCTGAAGTGGAACAAAAAATATCAAGATTTGATTTCTAGCCATTTCGCTACCTTCGAACAAAATCAAAAGCCCTATTGACCACCAGAAAATCTTGGAGTATTGACACCCTGCCAACTACACTACACATTGCCGGCTGTAACAAAAGAACGTTTTAAACGAAGAAGAGAAAGCAAAGAAAGCAGCCTAAGCGAGGGAAATAGGAGGAAGGGAGGAAATAGCGAGGTTAGCTAACTTTTCGTAGTCGATCGACAAGAGGATGTGGTCATGTTACGAAACTCGGAGGTTAGGAAATTTATCATGGGAGGAGGCCGAATAGGAGACATATAGGTAGGTATTTTAATGGCGTTAATTGTGTATACTCGCTGAGTGAGATGAGTAGAATCACAACTAGAACTAAGGTTTAGGAGCAGGGCGGAGTATGGAACAAACTGAGGGTAGAGTTTGTATATGAACATGTAAATATTAATTAAACTAGTGCATATAAGATCGAATATGTATTATCATATATAATTGTTTAGTGGTGGACCTTTCTCTGGGTAGGTGACAAAATAAAAATGGGATAATCAGCTATGTAGACCACGCTTGAATTGTGGTGAACCAATTACTGTGGAAATTCATCAATGCCTATCGATTTGGGTGGCTGCATGCAATATCCTCTGAGACAGCATTCATATATGCGGCAGGGCAATTTATGGGTAAGACTACTCGGACATTGATAATTCAGGAATAAATACAAAAACTTTGCTCCAATGTGCAACCCCTTAATCAAAAAACTCTTGAAGTGCCTGCCTCAAAGCTGATGCAAATACTTGGGCACAATTGTGAGGCCTCGCTCGCTTCATCATCTCAGCGAGAATCCAATTGAAGTCTGCAGCCATGGTAACCCCAAGTGACTGCTTTAGACCTTCCATCCGGGACACCAAACCCTCGCTGCCGAATTCTCTTTCTACAATTGCAGCTTGCCTCAAACCAACCTTGTATACGCCTTGGAAATCCTTTAATAATCCATATCTCCCAGCAAATTTCCACTTGTTCTCTTCAAGACCGTTGTGTGACAGATTGAGACTTTGAAGGAAGGCCTCACGGGATGATTTTCCGTCCTGTAGGCCATTTTCGAGCCCATCGGCATTTGAGAGAAAATACCGAGAGGCACAAAGAAAAAATTCCTCATGGCTAGCGACCGTAGGAGCGACGGTTTCTGCACTGAGTTCGGATATATCTACCCACGGAGTAATCCTTAGTTGGCTTTCAAGATTGAAGAAGAGAAGAGATAGATGGAACATACGTAATGGGAAGATATTTATCTCAGTAGTTTGACAACCATTCTCAATGGCGTCAACAGCAGGTGGCATATTTTCTACCAGGGAACGCTTGCAATCTGGACAATTATTGTCTCTGGTGCCACACTGGAAATCGGCAATATGACCACAAGCCAATGTAGCACTTGTAGGTACAGTACATTTGAAATCAGTGAGTAAGTGGGTTGAGTGCGAGTGACAAGACTGAAGACACACGTGTCCACAAGACAATACTTCAGAGCAAAGCGAGTGACAACTCTTAAGTTGTTTTAACCTTCTCCAGTCAGCCGGAGATCTGATCATATGCACCGGACCAGTGTGTCGGCTGCATCTTTGGACTGACAAGTCCCGGGTGATCCTCCCATGGGCTTTCATGTAACGGATAACTTTGTTCCAAGAGTTTTTACTATTCTGTGCAGTGTCTGCATTGCCGAAAATATACATCCCATGGCGTGCCCGTCTGAATAAAGTTAACCTAATGAAAACTCAGAGTGTAGATATATTTAAAAACTTACGAGAGAGTGACGCAGGCACGATTTGTTATGTCCGTAAACCCCAGACGTCCAGTATTATTGCTGCGGACAGCAGAGTAAAGGATAATATCAGCTTCCTGGCCTTGGTAGTTGTCACTAAGCAGCTGTTAGTTTGGGTACCATTACTTCGGGAGAATTATTGGTACGTACATTGTGGTTACTTGCACCGCATCCGAGATATCAACGTTTATCAATGTGAAATCTTTCGATTCAGACTCTAGCGGGGGATTATATTCAGCGTTTCTCCCAACGAGGCAGCTCATATCTTCAGCCGGAATTACAAGGCCAAATGCCCCCTGTTTCTGGAGGAACCTCTTAATCACAGAAACCTGTTCGCGATATGGTGTCTGCGTAATTTGTCAGTAGATTTCTAGGCATGAAATTGGTGTCAAACGTACAAGTATCACTATATCGCGAATTCCAAATTCTCCAGATCCGATTAAATGTGCAGCATATCCTGCAATCATATCGGCCTCATGAATGTTGTAGTACGATGTTCCGGAGAACGATTCCTTTGACTTGTGGTCTAACCATAAGAGATTCTTGCCCCCCATCCCAGGAACATCAGGGTAGCACTTGACGTTATCACCATCCATCAAAGTTCTGTAAAGTCCCAAGGAGCGTACAAGACCAGCAATCTCAGGCCGCATTCTTCTTTGACAGTCAAGCAGTGCAAGAGGTATGCTGCTAGGTATGCCTGCGGTTGGACACACTAGTCTCTCAAATAGGGATTGGTCCTGTTTATAGTATCCGCCTGCAAGTTCAGGAGTACTGCAGAAAGGTCTAAGAAGATGTTAGTAAATTTACAAACAGGAGGCACAATCAAACATTACTTTAACTGCATATGATCTCCGATCATTATCAACTGCTGCAGCGTACTTCCAAAAATTGGGAGCACCATTGACTCCACAATCTCACCCGCTTCCTCAACAATAGCCACCTCTATTTTCAGATGCTTCAAGAGTTCAATGTCGCTGGCCGCTCGAGTAGAAGTGCACGCAACAACATCAACGCCTGTGGTTTCGAAAAATTAGCAAAGCCATCGTGTGACGGGTTCGAAAAAAAGATAGAGATTTACCAAAGCCAATCATCCTTGCGGCGTTTTCTTTTGCTAAGTTGATCTCTATGTCACGGTTTGACTGCTGGAGCGTAGCTCTCGCTGATTCAATATCCTTGTTGAGAGTAGCATCAAGAACAATTTTCCATCCACAGATAAGGTTCCGACGCTCACTAGGAGTAAATTTCCATAGATCAAGAGAGTCTTCTACCTCCTCTGTACAGAATGTCTCTTGAGAGCTGATCTCAAGTTCATTTATCTTTAAGCCCGAGCCCTGAAACCCTTGAGGGATAGTGGACTTCAGTCCTGCAATTAAAGAGGCTTCTTCGATCTGTTGCTCATCACTTGACCATGAAATGAATCCGTCGGCTTCACGCCCGTCGCCCGAGAGTTTGAGAAAAGCTTCATAAAAGTTTGGATGTTCTTTCTGAAGGAACGGTCCAAGGCGACTCCAGGCAACAGAGGAGTTGGTATACTCGCCTATAAGGCACTCAAGCTCCTTACTAGATGCCTCTGATTGCCAGCGCGCTTGGTTATAAGCTCTACGGATTGGATCGTAAATATCTCTCGGGAGGACATGGGTTTTGTACGCGACGTGGTCAGGCTTAGGAATCTCCTGGCCGGGGGTGACACCCAAACGAGCAACCTTGAGACCACACTTAATGTATCCGGCTATGGTCTCATCGAGTGCATGATTTGTTTGAGCTCTAGGATGGGTATTAGTAATATTTTTTTTTATCGTACTAAAGGAAGACGGAGGGTTACGTTAGTAGAATGGGGGTTGTCTTATCATTATTCCAGGTACGGCGATTGATAGCGAGCATTTTGATAATTGATTTGCCGATGAAGGACTTGCCAGTTCCTAGAGTAAAATTAGCGGTGTTTCTTGGTAGAAGGAAGAACAAAATCGGATCTATCATACCTGGAGGGCCCTGAATAAAGGATAGACGGGAGGTAAATGAATTGATGAGCGCATTTATCTGGCCCGTAGTAAAGATTATTCCAGAAGAGTTTTTCTGAGAAAGCTGCGTCTTAATTGAAGTCAAAAGCTCTAAATTCGCTCGCCCTGAGCCAAATTTGGCCTTATATTCATACCCGAGGGAAGAAAAGTCAAGCTCCCGGGCCTCTAAGTAATCTGGGATGTGGAACATAATCTTTGGAATTTCCTTCTGGAATAAATTTCTGGCGAAGTACGAATGTTTCTCGCTTTCAAACTTTTGAATAGTAGAAAGAACATGGATGAAGGTTGCTGGAAGAACACCGCCAAAATCTACCAATATGCATGTGTCCTGTTTGGAATGTAGGGCAAGAATTTTTTCCATGTCCACTTTTTGTGTAGGTTCATTGAAAATCTTAACATTCACTCGACCTGCATTATTTGTTAGTATTTCTAAGATGATTAGATCAAGAGTGTACCTACCGATATCAGAAACCTTCCCGTGTTCATCCTTGTTTGACCAATCTTGAGTGGCTTGTAACCAAACTAGCGAAAGATCCCCATCGGACTGAATTAAGAGAGCCAACAGGTGACCACTGCGAAGAACAGTTTCATTATCAATCTGTTCTTTGGCAGGTGCCACGAACGAAAGACTGAAGTTAAGAACAGGGATTTTGCATTGTTCAATGAAACCGCGCGTTATTGTGCAATTTTTGTAGACTCTGTAGGTTGGCTCCTGGCCATCCTTGCTACCAGAAATAAACTGTTCACCCAGCAACACCTTGTGGATAAGATTTGAAAGAGCTAGCTTGACTTGTCCCAACATCGCCTCACGTTGATGTCGAAAGCTCACTTCAAAGACATCGTGTGGACATGTTATGGAGCTTTTGTGCGGAAGATAAATCGGGCGTTCCGACATTACTTCGTCCAAGGTAGGCAGTATTCTTATCCGTGTGAAGTCAGACCAGTCATTGTCACTCCTGGGACCCGTTATGGTTGAGAGACCCGGAGGATCAAGGTTATAAGTTCCTCCGTGTTTCTTCCTAGCTGGGTATACTTGTAAGGCATTAATGGTAGGAATTTCTCGCGATTCACCAATCAATATCGAATACACCCCCCCAACTGGGTTTATTGTTATTGAATGATCCAGTGGACAATCACGCTTATGACATTTATGAAAGCTATGGAGTCAGGTTAGTATCTCTAGCAGTGTGACTATGACCATAAAACAGAGGAGTTAAATTACCGAATACCAAAGGGGCATGGATGAGCACCATGTTGACAACTCTTGCCCCCAGCGGGGCAGGTACCGCGTATAGCAGATTCAGAACAAATTGGCTTTTTGAAAGGAATATAAAATTTTGGCGGCTTGGCGTGAGACTTTTCGCACTGAGGAGAATTTTTAGCTTTGCTCTGTAGAATAAAAATGGTCTAGGAGTATTTGATACACACCGGTGTATAATTTTGGATAAATGGACATTGTTTGTCATCACAGAAAGTGTACATAAGAGGAAGTTCAATAAGACCTTTTTCTGTCTTAACGAAATATGTACTCCCAGAAGTCTGCTTAGTCATCAAAGGATCCTGTTGTTCTCCCGCTTGCACTGCAGGTAAAATTGGTAGAGTATTCTTAGTTGGGGGATTGTGAGGTATGTAATTTTTGGGAAGCAAATCATGTTTGATATCAGATTCCTTTGATGACATACTATTTCCGGAGCTTATGGAAGTGTCTGAGCGAGCACCAGACTCAGCTAGCCGAATTGGACAATCTTCGGAGCTTTCAGTAAGAACAGACTCGCGTCTGGTAACTAGGTTGGTAAGCTTATGTGCAGAGTGAGAAGAAATAGACGGCAAAGGCTCTGATTTTTGGCTGTGAGTAGCTCCACCATGGTTGGATATTTTGGTTGAGAAATGTTCAATAGTTGCGATGTCTGTGATCTCTAAAAGATCTCCAGGTGGGACCGGAGTGACTGTGTTGGGCTTGTGAGGGAAGACCTTTTCGGACTGATAAATCGGCGTCTGTCGAGTAGGGTGTCCGAGTAAAAGGTGTTGAAGGGGACGAAGATGTGGAGGTACGTATTGGGCTTCAAGAGGGGGTGGAGGAGCAACAGGGGGTCGTCGTAGATGGGGAGGAAGTGCTTGGAGTTTATCCGGAACAGCGTTAATGGATTCAGATGGGACAAGCTCAGCGGCCGTAATGGAAATATGAGAATCTTCGACAATTGACGACGTTTTGGAGGAAGAGGCAGTAGTAGATTTGGTTGGTGGGTGCTTTTCGGTATCACCAGCAATGGTAATATCATCTTTCGAAGTAGATTCTTCAGAACCCCAAGCAAGATGCTCATCTTTGACAAGATCATCAAGAGAAAGGATTTTGTGGAGCTGTATTACTGTTGGGGAGATGATTGATTCCTCTTTGACGTTTGGAATATCTATGTTGGCCGCTTTTTGATCTCCAGTCGGTTTACTGGTGCATTCTGGAGCAGAAGCAACAAGAGAATCTACCAGAGACAGTGACTCAACCTCATTTTTCTTCTTGGTGGAACCGACCATTTTTGAATCAAAGGGGTTAATCTCTTTTGGAGGTTTGATGGGATTGATAAGTTCTGAAGGTGCAGGGCTTGTACCATTAAGTATTGGAGGCCCAACCGTTTCTACTGAATCTTCAGCAATGACAACACTTTGGACACGGCTCTGGGCAACAATAGTCTTTGGCTGAGTTGAGTCGGTGATGATAGCGCCGGTATATGCGTTTGGCAAGATGGGGAGCATCTGTACTCCATCGGAAAGACCTATTCCCTCAACGACAGGAATGGTTTTGCTGAGAAGCTCACTAGTAGGGGCAGGCTCAGGTATGCTGAGCCAGGAGGTTTCGACGGTATTCTCTGGTGAAGTGATTGAAGGGGTAGAAGAAGTTTGAAGAATAGTGCTCGAGGTAGGAAGAGGTCTCTTCAAGTCAAGTAGCACATACTTTGGAACTGCAGAGCGCATATGATCGGTAAAGCGTGGAGCGGGAATTCTGAAATACGGCCCTTTCGTCGACTTGGCTTCAGGACGAGAACCTGCTTTGAACGTCCCACACTCTGATTGGACAGGAAATATAGTGAGGGGACCGCACGCACTTTTCACGGTGATTGAATTGGAGCTTGGGACGACTTTGTGGAGATGGAGGTGCCTAGCGGGGCGGGGGGTGCCGGGGGGGATGTGGGGAATGGTGGAGTCTGAAATGGTATCCTCATGTGTGGTAAGAAATGCACCGGGCCCTGTCAAGGCTTCCGACCAAAGAATCTTCGTGCCGGTAGGATAGCGTACGGCGATAGCGGGGTATACGTTGGTGCTTTGGCGTTTAACGTCGGTGGCGAGTTTGTCAGAGTCACATAGAACTGCATAGTCTGATTTATCTTTCTTACAAGAAATCTACATTTAATGAAGTGTCAGACATACACCTCCTAACGGGGGGTGAGGAATAATCGACGTAGAGAAACCGAAAGAGCATGTATCGAAGGAATAAGATACATTTCTTGATAATATTACAAGGCAGGGGAAAGAGTGGGGAAAGACAAGACACATACACTTTTCTTGAACCGATCAATTTGAAACATGTTTGAGCATAGGTCACCCGCTAACAGTGATGGATTCAGTAAAGCCTAGCTGTGGTGGTTTGTTAGTTAGGAAGCTAATGGCCAATAACGCGTACAGTCACCCCAGAGAGATGTGCGCCGGAAGTATAATAACTGCATGTACATGTAGAAACTCACAAATGCTTGAATGACGCGGGGTTTGTCTATTGCAGAACGGTGCCGGAATAGAAATGGGAGCGGATGGAAAAAACCAATCCTTTGATGTTCAGATGATCTCTGTTATGGATTAAGAGTGGAGGAGAATGTAAGGTGCATGTATGTAGGGGGCTGAGGTCGGTGACAGTAACATACAACGCCAAGACTGGGAATGGGGGCTTTTTTAGGAAGATCACATCACCCAAGTCAATCAAATTTCTCGGAGATTTTATTAAACTTAATAACGACGCGCTCCCTTCGTAAAACTCTCACCGGGCAAAGCCTATCAACAACTACATGTCATGTTTGCGAAGGTAATCTCATCGAGTGATATTCTGTGATCTATCACAACGCACGAAAGAATGAGGTCTCTGCATATTATGCCATGGACCTCTTGGGATAGAGAACGGCGATGCTTCTCTAGGTTCCGAGCTTGGGTGATTTCGGCGGACGTATCGCTATTTTAGTGGTTAATTTAAGTCACCAGCCTGATTAGTTTTGTCATTCTCGCAATCCCCCGTCAGCATATTTTTGTCGAGGTACCGGCCCTGGATATTGGGAACACTTGCAATACCTTGGTTATAAACACATTTTTCTTCCGGCTTCCCCATTTGCTCACAACCACAATCGGATTCCTCTACAGCCTCCCAGTCGGATAGGTACTTGATCGAGTAGTGTACTCTGGGTATAGTGGAAGGTCATCCCGGCCTTCCATCAAACAATCAACAGCGCAGGCATTACTCCGAATGAGTTAGTGTTTATTCAGATAATATTATCCTTCTCCCTATGATATAGTCATAAAAAGATTTCCTGATGCGTGAGTCAGAGCCAGAATCGATATGTGATGTGTTGTCTTGGTGATATCCAAATTGAGGTCATGTGTAGCTATGCGGAATATATGTAGGTAAAACGTATATTTCTCCGGTTTCGCTGACAAAATAATCTGCCTACGGGTACATTCTGCGGAGGTCAGATTTGCCGATTTATTTAATGGTGAAATTGGACAAATGTGAATCGATCTCTGATGCTGCATGACCATGATCTAATATCTACTAATCATTGAAAAGATATTGATAGATTCTAGTGCATGTACTGTGCTCGATCAATAGCGGCCTCATGCCCGCCCCCTACGAGCAGCATGCAGCGGTGCTCACGACCCGTAAAAGCAGTAGAGGGTGTGATCGAGCCTAAATGCCTGGATACAAATTGCGCGTTAAATGGCTCTGCTTTCTAGATCTGTATGTATGTATATAATATAAGCGTATATGAGACTTTACACCAATTTCGAGTTCGTCCGCATTGTGATCCGTTGATCGCCCTTTAGAAATATACATGGATGTACTTGACCAATATGCTCGGTGTCAAAAATACATGTAAGGCATACACATGCGAGTTATTCTCGTGAAATATTTTCAAGGCTTCTACACACCAAGAAAATGGAAGATTCCTGCTGACTATATATAGATTGTATAGGTATACTATATATATAATCAAACGGTTTAAATATATAGTTCTCGTTCAAAAATCATGGGACAACGCAACCGCGAGTTGCTACGGGGGCTTGTCCCAGGATTTTTGACATGGAGTTATACATAGGTATACACCAGTACAAGCACGATCTCACTACAAGTAGTAGGGGGAATGAAACTGCTAAGTAAAGCGGGGCATCGAACAGCTTGGCTTGTTTCGGCTGTAATTTTATGTCTTCGGTGTAACAATGACTTTACTCGTCTGTTCATAGCGTTTCCGAATACGACCGGTATTGCATGACATACAAAAGGTAGATTTGGCAATTTTTTGCATGGTATGCAAAATAGTAGTCTTGTTTAGAATGTCATGAAATTACTTAGCAGTAGACACGATGTACGAAATGCATGTGTGTATGCAAGCGGTAATATGAACGCGGGTCTGAGAAAACTTATGGGCTCAAACCTAACAAGCTCAAATCTGCCAACCGATCTACCCAAAAGCTTCTCCTGCTGATAGAGAATGTATTAAAGGGTGTATATTATATTTCTCAGAAGTTCCTTTAGCTAGTAGGAGGCTTGACATCAAGTTGGTTGAACCCTAATGTTTTAAGATGCTAGAAAAGGATTAAGTGAATACTTTTAAATCCTTTATTCTGACATCACCATCGGAATCTTTGCCCTTGATATTATATAGTCTATCTACCTATTCCTACTTCCCATATCTGGAGGTTGTGTAGAAATTGAAGTTTTTTAGGTTTCCTTTTCGCTGGTTGTTGCGTTGCGTCCCGGCCCTTCGCCGACCATAAGTAGACCCGCGTTCATATACCAAGGCAGAAAGACTTGGCATTGACAACAACACTCAACGAGTGATATTCTGTGACCTATCAAATTCTCTATACATGTAGTGAGCTTAGTACTGTCCAGGGGGTATACAGAACAGAATGTTCGAGTAAAATAGAGATTTTGTGCTTAGAACCAGATTGAATACCTCTGAAAGTGCCTATATATAAGGGCTTTAGTATCACAGATTAACATTATCACTTTCAAGTATCGGTCTTACTCCCGGGTGTATTTCATAGAAATTCCTTTAGATAGATTTTCAAGGGTATGGGTATATGTATTACAGGATAGTAGAAAGATTGATTTTCATTATGGTTATCGGGTTATGCAACTAAATTTTTTACTTTCATTCACGCTATGTATATGATCAAGAGGTCAGCTTTATATACAGCCACTCAGCAAAAGTGTTCGTGATATAGTTTTAATGTCAGTGCGCAGAGTGGCGCACCCGTTATACTGATGTTATTAAAGTTGAGATTCAAAACAACGAAAAATATATAATATAGTTTGTGACTATATATAAAAAGAAGATAGGTCATTGATCTTATTCTTCATTAGTTTGGGCGCCATTGGTCACTGGGGAAGTCTTCTCTTGGGGGGTTCTTGATAGTCCGCTGCGGTTACATATGGAGAAATGTCTCACTCCGAAATTGGAATCACGAAGACTTTTGTAGAGTGGCTGTACATGTAGGTAGAGTAGCTTTGACGTATGTAAATGTGGGGGTTTTGACGTTTGAATGGATAAATAAAGGTCATGCATAAGTGATAATCAGCTTGAAGTATTTCTGGCTGCTCTTATTGATAAATATCATACGATCAGCTATTAGAAACCTTGAATCAGCGCCGCGGTTGCAAATTCTACATTTAGCTACCCCATAAAGAACTACAATAGCATCACGATATATGAGATAAACACATATGTAGCTCTAATCAGTATTGATTACCCCTGAAGAAGAATCGAGGCCAAATATGTAAACAAAAGTTGATTCTATTATTACGCATTTGGTATCTGTATTTGACTGCCATATCTTCTACATACCCCCCCGGTTATACTGATTGTGAAAACGGGATTGAAATGGTAGATTTATATCGAAGCCCCAATACATTGCGTAGAACTTCCCGTTTAGTTCATAGCGCATGTATCCTCTTTCGATGATAATGCACTTTTAGAAGTTTGGCCTTCTAAAAAACCTTATACCCCGACTCCGGGTTCGCGCCAGCAGCAGTTTGAGGGGTGGTCTGTCCTCCTAGAGGTTCCAAATGAGCGACATGCTTAAAAGGGGGAGCAGCTAAGAGAGGCAAAGGTGCCAGGGGCATGAGCGACTTGTCGATGGGCCTGTCTCTGCGCTGTGTCGGGAATGATAGCACTCCGGATTGATGCCGCTTAGGAGTCGGATCGGTGTCGTGGGGTGGAGTCTTTCTTTTGCTCCTCCTCGGCACGTGTGTTGGACCAGTGAAGTGTGCTGAGTTCTTGGAGGAAGATGAAGATTTCATCACGCTAGGTTGATTCTCGACAGGACGATTGAGTGAAGAGATTTGAGATTGTTCAGCAATATTCTGACTCTCAGCGCCCAAAGAATAGACCGAAGGATCGGTATTAGCGGGATTAGAGTTAGGCTCAAAGGTAGCTAAACCTTTGTCCGCTGTAACTTCACTTGCATTTTGATTTTGTGTCACTTGTGAGTAACGAAAGGCGGCGGCGAACGCCGGTCTTCCTTGCTCTGCCGGTTGGTTTGTTACGTTCTGAGGAGCAGAACAAATTTGGTTGGAAAGGTTGGATGCTATGAATGGACCTAGGTTCCTAGGTAAGGGCTCCTCCTCGATCTTGATGTAATGCAGCTTTCCTTCGGGCAAGACATCTAGAGGAGCCGGTTGCTGGAAAGAGCCCATCTCCGTCACGGCAATCGATCTGTCACTGTATAATCCTACGAAACGCTTAACAGGCCAATATCTATGACTGCCCAACACAACGGGTGCATGCGATTGCTTTCAAAAGGCAAGCGAATTAGCATGAATATGATGTTGTTAAAAAAGAAAAAAGAAAAAAAGAGAGAATAAAAAAAAAAAACCCCATACCTTAATGTGTTTCGTCAAATCATGACGGCGCTGCCATTTGCGACCACAGTAGTCGCAATCATGCTCGAAATAGGGTATATGTGTATGCAGGTGAGAAGTGATATTATCACGTTTTTTGTACACCTTTCCGCAGTAATTCCAGGCGCATTTAAGAGTAACTAATGAACCCCGCCTCACATGCGTTTCTGTTACATGGAACTAAAAAGGATGCAGAAAATTTAGCAACCGTCAAAAACATATGAGGATGTAAAAAGAATTGTAGACTTACACGTAAAAGCATGACATCGCCAAAGGATTGATTACAGTCAGCCCACTTGCAGACGTAGGTAGAGCACTCAGGGATAGATTGTCGATTTCGAAGAGTAGATCGAACGCCAGGTAGAGGCCCGACTTCGATCTGTCGGGTAGGCGGAGCGGTGGTACAGAGGTGATCGTTATGCATTTCTGACCGAACAATAAAGGTGTTCTGATGAGGAGGAGAGACGGGGGTCTGTGGAATGGTGGCCTCTTCGCGTGAATCCATCCCGGCGTTGGCTCTCACGAGAGCGTTGAGAAAGTCGGCAGATATGAAATCGTCCGCATGAGTCTTAGATGTTGACCCAAGTAGTTCAGGACATATAGGTGGTTCCATAGGTGCGGAACCTCGAGGACGTGCTGTGAGCGGGGTCTCTAGAGATTGATTCCAAGAGAGAGACTCTCTAGATTCGAAGAGTGGATTATATTGCTGAAGGCTTGTAGAGGTAGTTGCACTTGTTGCACTCAAAGACTCACCGGCTTGGGCGAATCTTTCGTCGTATGCCGAGGTTTCCGCATTTTCACCAACCGCTGAGGAGAGGGCTCCCTCATATCCGTAAAGCCTAGGGTTGAACTGCTGTGCAACATTGACTGCACTATTTGCATTGACAATTGGTTCCATGATATGCACGTTGGGCGTAGATAAGTGATTCTGCCAAGCGATGTGCTAATAACGCAGGGGTTGAAGGGAGGGTGTGGGGGGGAGTTAGTGGGCAGAAGTGGGATGTACTACAGGGAACTGGAACGTACATGCGTGACAGCGGAACTACTTGTAGTCTACATACAATGTATTTAAAATCTCATTATGTTACCCGGCATCAGTCACATAGAGAAGCATAGAATCGAAATTGATTAGTCAAATGAGCTTTAAGAAAATTTAAATTGCTCTCATGATCTCTTCAGAGGAGAAATATCATACGAGAAGAGACTACATGTACTTTATGCCCCCGTGATACTAGAACTGCGCATAGTCCATGGCGTTACATATTTGGCTTGTACACCAGGCTTAAAATTTGCTGGTTTACATATCTGGGAAGACCAGCTCGAGATTGATAATATATACATATTGGTGTCTATAATTACATGTAGTGCGTTTTACATTAATTGACTACGTAATTCTTGAAACTTTGAGAGCTCTAAGTATTAATCCATGGGAAGGGAAACACTTAAGTCTTAGGGGAAAGCTTGAATTAATTTCATCGTGAGATTCGGGATCCGTCATGATCAGAGGAGATTTGATATCACTTTGGATGCACCACTACATAACTCAAATTCTACTTTCCTAATGTAAAATTCATTAGATACATGTATATATTTGCCGTATTTTCTACTGCTTGTACCTACATGTATTTTGGTGTGGCGTTACATACATGTACAATATCTTTTTTTCCCGGCGTGCACCCTCCCGGCCCACATGCTTGAACTTTATCTCATGTGGGGGAGAACAACCCACCATCCGTATATACTAAGCTCACTCTATCAACATTTTGCTCTGTATACACGGCCATACCCACTACTATAATCATCACGCCAAAATCTGGTCTACATTACCACACTCGAGCATCTGCCCCCGGCTGTCTATATGACTGGCTTCTTGGAATCATTCAGGTTCGGTCGCAAAAGGCCGAATTTGGGCCACGGTGAGCAGGCGCCTACCTCCCAACGTGGCGAAGACGATTCTTTCGATCAATCTGCGTACGAGGCATTTACCGACTCTACACCTTTTACAGAAGAGCCTTTCCTTATTTCTGAGATGAACAACCTTCCATCCATATTTCCTGACAGCAATGGTGAGCCCGGGGATGTCTGGGTCGATGAAAGCCGCGAGATTCCGGAAACACAGAAGGGAACTACGGCATGGACTAGAAATACAGGAGCTTCGAACTTTACAATTCAAGACGATTATGTTACCTTCACTCGGGACCCACGAAGGTGTTCGCAAGCGACACAAGACCGTGCGAATGCCCTGAGAATCAAAGCGGATTTATTCTACCGGGGTGCAGTCAGGCATGGAAGAGAAAGACACGAGAGGTATTGGGATTAATTCCTCGCTCATTTTTCCTTAAATGCATGTGTATTAATCTGTAATAGGTTTCTTGCACTTCGGAAAGAGTTAGAAAGTGAATCACTATCGGAGGAGAGAAAAAGCAGAAAGCGAAGTCAATTAGGCAATCAAGAGAATCAATTCTTGCGCCTGCGAAGGACAAATCTCCGGCCAGAGCACTTTACGATATTGAAGGTAATTGGACGTGGTGCCTATGGCCAGGTCTGTATGGTACAAAAGCGAGACACTGGAAAGATTTACGCCATGAAAACGATACCAAAATACAGAATGAAAAACGCGGATCTTGCGCATGCCAAGGCCGAGAGGGATGTTATGGCGGATGCAAAATCACCATGGCTAGTTGGATTATGCTTTTCGTTTCAGGACGCAAGTAAGCTTTACTTAATTATGGAGTTTCTACAAGGAGGTGATATGATGACTTTACTCATGAAATACGATACATTCACGGAGGATATTACAAGATTCTACATGGCTGAGCTTGTATCTGCTATCGAAGCTGTTCATAATATGGGATATATCCACAGGTATGTGTCCGACAATTTAAATTTGAAGGTGCTAAGTCTAATAAACTATGAACCTATAAAGGGACATTAAGCCCGATAATGTTCTTCTTGATTCGAACGGCCATATTAAGCTTTCTGACTTTGGTCTCGCAACTGGATTTCGAAAAGGACATAGTGCACAGTACTACAGCACCACTCTCGCGGGACGAGGCTCCTTACAAAACACTAACGGTACAAGCGGACGGACAAGAAATTCTCTGATAGTGGATAAGATTCATCTTGAGCTTTCTGATAGGAAGTCGCTAAACACTTGGCGGCAATCGCAACGGCTTAGGGCTCACTCAACTGTTGGGACACCAGACTATATCGCGCCCGAAGTGTTGAACCAGAGTGGCTATGGTAAAGAATGTGATTGGTGGAGTCTTGGAGCAATAATGTATGAATGCTTAATCGGATGGCCGCCATTTTGGTCAAATATAGAGGGAGAGACCGCAGTCAAAATCCAGAATTGGCAGAACACCTTCTCCTTCCCCGAGAATGTTGATCTATCAGAAGAGGCCAAGAGTCTGGTTCTATCTTTACTTACGTCTGCTGAATATAGGCTGGGGTCCCTTGGGGCCCAGGAAATTAAGGCACATCCGTTCTTTAATGGAATAGACTGGGAAAAGCTTAAGACTTTTGATGCTCCTTTTAGGCCGCAACTAGCGTCAATCACTGATACCTCGTAGGTCTCCCGAGTTGGTAGTAGGTACTATAGCTAACATGATGCTCAGGTGTTTCCCTGATGAGGATGAGATTATATCTCAGGAATATATCGGTCACTATGGGGATTCGCCGAGAGCTCTGCTAGCAGCTAGGCAAGGCAGGGAGCAAGACACACCATTTATGGGATACACTTATCATAAATTGTAAGTGGGCGAGAAGACCTAACGAAACCATGCTGAGACTAACCCAGTCGTAGCGGCGATGTTGTCATTCCCGATGCTTAAACAATACTATATACTCCTTTTAAATGTTAGCTGGCTATCAATGTCAAAAAGTGCTTTACCAACTGGATATACCTTCCGCTACCAAGGATATCCCTAATGTGATAGGTTGAAATTGCAAGTTTATTTTAATGTCAAAGATTTCCTAGACATTACAGCTCTTAAAATGTTGAGATTTGGGATGCCAAAATTCATACGCGTGTATTTTATTGTCACCCCATGGCATGTAAGAAGGCAAAATGGGTGTATTCGTCTGGGCAGGTCTCTGTTAAAGATATTGTTCTTTCAAGTGATATGAATTGAGTCAATGCTGATGGAACCCCCCCCCAAAAGAAAATTGTGGATAGTTGTGTGTCACTAGACTGGCCAAATCTAGGTAGAAAAATCTGGCCTTCACCTCTGGAGGCCAATTTTAGATCGGGGCTGTTCTCTGATTCCATCAGGTTTCCCCGTTAATGACGAGGAGTTGAATAGGTTGTTCGTGAATAGATCTCTCAGGTATCAGCAGAGTTAGCGACCCGGCCCCATATGCTTAGTGCTAATCGAGTCCTGATATCACTGTTTTTAAGATTCTAACACGGGAAGAGCTTTAACTAGTAGAGCTGTAGATGCGATTTTGTAAGCTCTTGAGGTAACGTTATCAAAGCTCCTGTCTACTGCCAAATAATGGAGGGAACAAAGGTAGTTTTATTAAGAAGGCCTGATAAATTGATTTGTCTTGATGTCAGAGAGGGACTAGATGTAGTGAAATATCCGAACCAAGTTCATATCCCTTCCTGCAAAAAACAAAAAGAAACTATTATTATTATATAGTGGCTTTCAAAGGATACGGTTTCTGGGAAGTACCGATATAAGTATACCACATATCCATTGTAAGGGCTTAAACCCGTTAAAGTACTTATTAGATAATATTCTTGGATAATTGTAATTGAAAGAGAATAATACGTGTATGGATGGAAAAGATATCGATTTTGAGATGGGAGGCTCAGGGTACTAGAGGGATTATCATCCCGGCCTTTTTTGCTATTATAAGTGATCAAAAGTGATCATGGAGGATGACATAGGGACACTGAAATTCTTTCGGGGGCTACAGTTTTCGCTTCTTTCTGACGATATTAATGATGGCGGTAGCAGCGGATGCGGCAGTGAATTGGGTTCGCCTGGTTATGAGAAGGGAATTAATAACACTGACAAAAAGCAATTCCATGTGCTGTTGAAACTTAATATTTTGCCTGCAGACGAATCACTACATGTACGCTCATAAAGCTTGAACGGCTGTGTGCTTAAGAGGATGGTAAAATGGGTTTGGAGTCGGCTGGGTGGCCTGGGTGTATTATGGTGTGTCATGCTGTGGGGTGGCTTTGTGAAGACAAGACGAGACAGGAACAAGTATGGAGGTTTCGAGATCGAGATCGGGGACTGCTTTGGCTCCCCTCGGCCCCAAAATGAACAGCCACAGAATATTGCGAATTGGTTCCATTCGGTTCACTCTTTCTCTTCCAAAATTTGAGTAAAAAAAAGAAAATCGAAATTAGCTTTATTCGGGAATTTAACCCAAATATCTAAGTTTCCTAAATCGGTACATAAATATATGTAGATATCTATGCTAATACGGCCTAGGCTTAAAGGTCAGTCAATATGCTTGGAAGGATTACAATTAGAGAGGGGTAAATATTATATTAGTAAATATGACGGGAAGCTGTCAGGAAAAGGTCTGTTAGGGTAAAAGGTCTAGGGGAGCAAGCATAAAGAATATTATGATGCGATTTGATACGTTCTTTCACAGTGTTTAACTTATCTCGGTCCAAAAAGTAGAATTTATAGTCCGTTGCTGGCAGCCCACCGCCTGATAGATACATGTATCTTAGTTGACGTTGTGTGTATGAACGCGGGGAGCGGGTAACTAACGGGGCATCATAATGTGTGAAAAATCGCCATGAATGTACCTCTTCTCTTCCATCATCACCATCGATCGATCACATAACGAAATGTCTCAATTCATTCCAACCTTCTTAAACCCTGACTCTCCCGTTGATCATTCGGAAGGGACAACAACTACGACTCTCATCGTTATTTTTACTGTTCTCGCTTGTGCGTCGATGGAGATCAGCAAAACACTTCTTCCCGATATTGTCACTATCATACAGCAGATCGGCATTATTTTGGCACCTTGGTATTTCAGCATTGAAAAGTTCCCTGGGTACCCTGGGCCTTCTAGCCCAGATGTAGTGCGGTCATACGACAAAGCCATGAAATACCTCGAACAGCATTACGAGGAGTGGCGTTGCACGTTACCAATCTACAAACTTGCGGAGCCTTTTAATCCAACACCCAATGAAATTTATCTCTACAGCGGAAGATCGCCAAATAATATGCCAAAAATATCTCTTTTGAAGGCTCCCCGTCTAAGGGTTGAACGAGCGGCTTTTCGAGGCCATATTCCGTCTCGGATGAACATAGTAATGAACATGGACGAGAATTAATTTGTCACAGGCCGTGACTACGTTATTCTCATATCAGAAATTTTCAGTTTGACCCGGTGCTTCCCCGAAGAAAATATTTCTTCATATTTTTTCAAGCAAGAGAATGACCAGAAAATATAGGAAACAAAACACCAATCAACATGAAAATTTGGGGGCGGTCGCCTCACAACCTCACCTTAAAATTCATATTAGAACACTTCCGCTTCTAGCGTTTGTTCATGATGGCCGAGGATAACTGCTCTGGGTACCTGCTATTGCTGTATGTGGCAATTGGATCTTACCTCTAGCCAAGGTAAATATCCGTGAGCCAGGTTTCTTTTGGTTTATATAGGGCCACCATGTATGTGTTTGTTCCGGACTCCTGCTTGGTGGCCCTTGATTCTCGGGTGATTCCGAATTGTGTCTATTAGGTGGCAATCGTATCTTACCCTTAGCCAAGGTAAATATTCGTGGGCCAGGGTCCTTTTGGTTTATATGCTGGGCCACTAAGCATCTGTTTGTTCCGGACTCCTGCTTGGTGGCTAGATCCTTGGGTGATTCCGAGTTGAGCCTGTAGTAGCGGGGATTGATATTTGGGCCCTGGTCTGTATTTGGTAGAGATTGTCGCTCCCAATCTCCAAGACAGGTGATTTCTTCAATTGATCTGGCATTCGGCTTAAAAAAGCGTGGGATTCTAGTTCATTGACATATGATGAAAGATTGTGAGGGGAGTTCTTCCACTCACATCAAGCTGATGTCTCATTAATTATTTCATTTCTTTATTCGTTTTCTCCTCACCCTTGGGGGCCTTCCCTAGTGCTTGAATTTTTAGATACCAAATCGCGCAAGTTAGGCACATATAGGCGCTTTACCGAATGTGTGCCGCGTTGAAAATGATTCTTAAACATTTGCTAGATTCCCCAACTATCCATAAAATTATACATGGGGATACATATAATACCACGCTCTAATCAAACGCATATATCTTCCCGTTTCTTAGATACCCTTAATACAACATTAAGATTTCTCTACCTCCTAATCGGCCGATACCCAACCGGCTTTAAACTAACCAAGTAGCCCACCTTTTAAATATAGAAAACATTGATGTGAATTTAGTATTCTTGAGGCGACCATAAGCCAGCGGTAGATAGAGATATAGCAGTTTAACATAAATAAACTATGATGCACAGAGAAGATCAGAGATATAGATGTACAGCAAACGGAATGAGCTGAAAACCACAAGTCTTTTATTAGACTTATTAACCTAAAAATATGACCAGCAAACAGACGCCAGCGGTCAGCAGATTCCTGAAGTTACATAAATTGCCCATATCCGTGATGTTGGGAATAGGTCCCCGCCCACCCCACCACCCCACCCCCCGCCTAATGTTGAAACCTGGCAGAAAGTACATGTAGGCATGCATAGCGAAACAAAGAGTAAAGACAGATGAAATGATGATATTAATATCGAACACCCAGAACCATAACATTCCCGCTGTCCGCTGAAGCTTAGTCTCGAGCTTCATAAGGTATCACTCGTTAGTCTTGGCTGGGTGGGGAGCTGGGTGATTGGTTGTTGTTCATGTGAGAAAGCGGTTCTTGAAACAGGGCGCTCGGCACACTTCATAGTTCTGGAAGATTCTCATCATTTCATTATAGTATTTGTCATCGGCGTATGACTCACTTTCCTATTAGTCATTCTATCACTCACACGTCCATGACTCATTATATTTCTTTTGTACTACCTTTCATTAGTATAAATACGGGGCATTCCCCCCTCTAGCTAGAACAATAACACGATCAATTACTTTACTTCTCCTACATACTTTCTCTAGGTTATGAGCCCGGAGACCACTCACGCTTATACACTCTTCACCATTTTTACCACAAAGTACACTTTTTCGTTTCACTTGCAATCATGTCTGAGAGGAGCATCAAAATTCACGCACTCCCATGCAAGCTGGATGGTCAAGGCCATTACACTGTATGGAGGGACCTTGCTACCCGCATGTTGAAAGTTCACGATCTGTGGAACTTGGTCAATGGTTCGAGCAAGCGTCCCGTGTTGACAACCACCACCACTACTGTACCTACCACGGCACCACAAGCATCAGGAAGTGTAGCTGAGGCTGAAGAAGACGAAGAAGAAACCTCCGACAATGCCGAAGAAATCAGCGACTGGGACAAAAAGGACAACCTTGCAGTTGTATTCCTTCAATCTAACATCGAATTCGAAGTTATTCTCACACTGACACCGGCCGACACTGCTCATCACTTCTGGACTCAACTCGAGGACAGATTCGATCGGAAAACCGTCGCCTCCCTCCACTCGCTCCTCGCCAATGTCGTCACACTACAGTACACTCCCGACAAGGGCATCAAGGAACACCTAACCCAGTTCAACACTCTTTGGTCATCTCTCCTCACTAGAACTAGTAACTCTACGGACAAAACCAAAGACCCACTCGGTTACCACCTTCACCAACTCGCATCTGTCTCAGAAGCGAAGGCATCCTTCCTACTCCTCTCACTCCGGCACGAATCCCTCGAATCAGTCGTTGACAACCTGCAAACCAAGCCCAACGTCACCTTCGATGACGTCTACGAAAAGCTGTTGGATCTGGACTCACGGCGCAACAACGATGAACAGGCGGCTGGAGAAGCCTACACAATCAGGCGAGGAAACCCAGGACACGGAAACAACAACAGAGTCAGGAGGCCACGTAACAACGAAACAGGAAATCGGGACGTCACATGCACCTGGTGCACCAAGAATGGAGAATATGCAAAAGGCCACACGCACAAAAATTGCCGGAAACTCAAAGCTTTCAGAGACAAGGAGAAGTCCGCTGCATCTGGCAAGCTTAACGTCGCATCTGGTACTGCATTTCACACAAAACTCGACCTCTCTTGGATCCCCGATCTTTCTGGCCTTCCCGCACTCGAAGAAACCGATGTATTCACAATGCCGGTTGACTTCGACCTCACCAACTTCTCAGATGACACCTCGGATATTACCATGGAAGACTACTTTGGCTTCATTGCAGGACCTTCCACCACCGACAACAAGGCATGGATCTTCGACCCTGGTGCAACCAACCACATGACCGGAACGCTGGTTACCGACCCTACCCCCCATACTGGAACAGTTACTGTTGGAGGAGGTCGCAAACTCCAGATAACCGGAATTGGCAACGTCACCATCAACGGATCACATGGCCTGATCACTCTGCAGAATGTATTCTTGATCCCCGAATTAGGCAACACCAACCTGATGTCTTGGTCTTGCATCGCTAAAAAGGGATTCACAACAATTGGGACGGAAGACGGCTTTACCATCTACAAACCGAATAGCAAGGAAATCATCGGGATCGCCAACGCAAATAGTACTGGTCTCTATATTTTTGAAACCAAGGAACCCTGCGCACACCTCCCTGCCGCCACCAGCTTCTATGACTGGCACCAACGGCTCGGACATCTCCCCGCTTCCTCGCTCTCACGGCTTCGCACCATGGTCGCCGACCCCAAGTCTCTCCCCACATCTGGTCACATGGAAACATGCAATACATGTGAACTCGCTAAATCAACCAAGTCTCACCTCGCTCCCCTCACCGAACCACAATCCAAACAACCACTGGAACTAATACACTCAGATCTGAGCGGCAAGTTCTCGACTCCTTCTCTGGGCGGTTTCAGTTACTATATCACCTTCATCGACGATTACTCCAGGTACGCTCACCTCTACTTCCTCAAAAAGAAGTCAGATGCAGCAGCTGCCACAGAACGATATATCGCATACATGGAAAATCAATTGGACAAAACGGTTAAACGGTTTCGAAGCGACAACGGTGGCGAGTACATCTCCAATGACCTTCAACAATTTTTCGCCTCTAAAGGCATAAAGCATGAATTCACTGTACCCTACTCCCATGAGTCAAATGGAACAGCAGAACGCTTTAATAGAACTATAGCAACAATGGCACGATCTGCCTTGCTAGACCACAATCTCCCAAAAAATCTATGGGCAGAAGCCATCAACACCATGGTACACGTCAAAAATCGCCTCCCGCACAAATCACTCCCGAATATGACACCATACGAAGCACTTACCGGAAAGAAACCCTTTATTGGGCACCTCCGATCCTTCGGTGAAACCATGTTCATACACATACCCGTCGAAGCACGACCAGCTGGAACAAAACTGGATGCAAGGGCCATAACGGGACAATTCTGCGGATACGGAGACTCTGAAAAAATCTGTCGCGTCTACATACCATCACAAAGGAAAGTAGTTCTCTCTCGTCATTTTAGGTTTAAAGGTACATCCGTAGGGGAAGAAATCGAAGTCAAAACAAAAACCGATACACCCCCTAAACCAAAACAAATCGAGATCAAACAAGAACCACCCTCACGTCCGTCAACACCAAAACAACGTAGGACATACGACGACGACCCAAGCGACGACGACATGATCAACCAACAGATAATGCGCGAAACCATGGAACATTTCTCCGACACCAATTCGGAAGACCACGCAAGTATAGTGGGGGCCGGCTATACGAGGCCCGCCACTGAACGTACCCCGCATGATGATAATGAAACAGATACTGATCAACCGAGACGTAACCCAGCACGGGAACGGAAACCTCCGGTCAGATACGGACACAACATTCAGCATGACACTACCCTAACAGAACCAACAAACTACCACCAAGCGATCAACAGTCCCGACTCCGAAAAATGGCAGAATGCCATGAAAGTTGAACTCGACTCACTCGCAAGGAATAACACATGGAATCTGGTCAACACACCGGATCACCGCAAACTGGTCGACTGCAAATGGGTATACAAAATCAAACTCGGGCCCGATGGCAACCCCATACGGTACAAAGCCCGACTAGTCGCAAAAGGTTTCTCACAGGTCCCTGGTCAAGATTTCGATCAAACCTATGCCCCCGTCACCCGATACGAATCCATCAGACTACTCCTCGCTCGCTGCCTTCAAACCGGCGGTCAATGCGATCAGATGGACGTCACAAGCGCATTTCTATACGGCGAACTTAAGGAAGAAATCTACATGAAATCTCCTCCAGGCTACCCCACTCGCGGCAAAGCATGCAAACTAATCAAATGCATCTACGGACTCAAACAATCATCAAGGGAATGGTATGCCCGCCTCTCAAAAGCGCTAATCAAAATAGGATTCAGAAAAGCAGACTTCGACCCTTGTGTCTTCATACACAAGACAGGGGAAGTTGTTATCGCAATATACGTAGACGATATCCTCATCTTCTACTGGTCCGTTGAACGCAAAAACCGCGTCAGCCTCCTCCTTCACTCTGAATTCGAAATGACGGAAACTGGCACAGCCAACTGGGCACTCGGAATCCACTTGATCCACACTAAGACTGGCATCATCCTATCACAGGAAGCTTATCTCAAGCGTGTACTTATCAAATATGGCTTCAATGAATCCAGACCTGTGACAACACCTATCGACAACAACGTCCACCTCCAAAAAGGAACGGAAGCTGAAAAAATCGACGATCCAACAACTTATCAGTCAATAATCGGTTCACTCATGTACGCAGTCATCGGCACTAGACCCGACCTCGCCTACACCGTCACCATGCTCTCGCAATTTTCTTCCTGTCCCACTAAGGCTCATCTAGCTGCAGTCCATCGGGTCCTCCGTTATCTCAAAGGTACCCTCGATTGGTCACTCTTTTACGCCAAAACGCGACCAACTGCACTCATCGGCTATAGCGACGCAAGCTATGCCTCCGACATCGACGATCGCCGTTCATTCACCGGCCACTGCTTCATGCTAGGGGAAGCCCTCATCTCCTGGCGCTCTTATAAGCAACGATCTGTCGCCACTTCTACAACTGAAGCGGAATACATGGCCCTCTCGGACACCAGTCGACAACTGATCTGGTTAAGGAATGCAATCCACGAGCTGGAACGAAAACCAAATCTCTCTTTCATTCTTCGAGGCGACAACAACGGTTCTCTCTCTTTGGTTAAAAATCCTGTCTTTCATAAAAGGTCTAAACATATTGACGTACATTTTCATTTTGTTCGGGAACGGTTTGAGGATGAATTATTTGAACTGGAATATATTTCTACGAACGAGAACGTGGCGGATTTACTCACAAAAGGATTGGACAAAGGCAAACATGTTTTATTTTCTTCCACTATTCACTGTGGCTCACGAGGGGAAGTCTTGAAACAGGGCGCTCGGCACACTTCATAGTTCTGGAAGATTCTCATCATTTCATTATAGTATTTGTCATCGGCGTATGACTCACTTTCCTATTAGTCATTCTATCACTCACACGTCCATGACTCATTATATTTCTTTTGTACTACCTTTCATTAGTATAAATACGGGGCATTCCCCCCTCTAGCTAGAACAATAACACGATCAATTACTTTACTTCTCCTACATACTTTCTCTAGCGGTTACTCAGGAGCTAAAACAGCAATTCTTTCGCATGAGTCAGCTGAGCTTCCGATTGACAGCCGGGCTTTGGCTCGGATCGCTGCATATGGACGCGGCGCAGAGTGTGTTTGAAGGAATTGATTCCGGTGGAGGTCCTGTGCGGCAAGTAAGATAAGTTCGGGATGTATGTTACTCTCTCAGAAAAGAGGACGAGAGATATACCGTAAATCAGGTATCGGTTGAATACAATCCAGCTGTAGTGGATGTGCTAGCTGTAGTAGGGATATAGTCCTTGATTTTCGACGGTTGTACTTTCTCGGACTCATGGCGACCGAGCCCAACTACTATCGCCAAACAAGTCTCACTCAAAGTCAAAAAATGACATTTCAGAAATAAAATTTTTATTCTACCTAGAATCTAATTTATCCTCGCTCTCACCCTAACTGCAAATCAACTTGCTACACTCGTAGACACCCCCTCGTCACTTTACGCCTAACTCTCTATCTAGATCGTGCTGCCTTTTCTCTAAATCGCAATTTCTTTCCCGCACGCACAAGCCACTAATCATTGTCCTTAATCATATCTGAGCCAAGATGCTACTTCTTCCTGAAAAACTCCAATAACACCGCGCGCGCCTTTCTCATCAATCTCTGCCTCCTTCCGTCCTCTGAGCTCCGCGTATCCGCTATCTCAACATCTGCAACCCAATCCTCCACACGAGCAGCGGTCTCCGCAAGCTGCTCTTCGGTCTTGCCAGTTCCAGGTCGCTTCTTCGGTACATCTTCCAGGCTTGAAGGTGGAGCGGGAGGGACTGTGTACTCACGGGTGGGAGGGCGCCACTCAGGGGACGGTGATCGATCACGAACTTCGACTTCTTCATCTGAGTCGTGGAGGGTCTCGCCGACCCGGTCATCACGGGCACCACGGGGGCCGAAGCCTTCAGGTCGAGGGTATCTAGGCATACTGGCCTGTTGGTTGGTGAGGTGGATGTTGGTATGTGCGTTCGGTTGCGTGGGAGCTGTGTTTGTATGGTGGAAGTGATGGGAGATAAACAACGTTGACTTTAATGTAGCCTTGATGGATATGTATTAGTGGTCAGGGTAGGATGTGATGATGAGAAATAAAGGGCGAGATTTGTTGCTTTTATTGTGAATGCATTTTCAAGTGTGGAGTATTGTTGTGATGATTATTCCAACGTTGACGTAGTTTTGAATATCTTAACGCTGCCAATGAGACCTTGAGAAAGTGAGATATTTCAACCCAATATGAGAGTTGAAACGGGGCCTTTTCAAGCCAATGAGTCTAATAAAAGCTGAAAATACGTTCAACAATTCTTCAAGGAGGAGATCCCGCGCAGGGTGAGGAGATATGAAGATAAGCAAACTCAAAAAGAAAAGGAAAATCTCAGAGGAGTGAAGGCGGAATGATTGCTGTTTAATGTTAAAGCTTATGTCTGGGTTCACACTCATATCGTACCCTTGAGCCCATTTTTACGATAATAAAAACCAGTAGATGAGATTATTATGGTGGAGGAAGATTTCCCACCACCTTAAAAATGTAGGGGCGCACTGGGCCTCTCTGATGTGATAAAGAGCTGACACGATAGAGGTCTTTGCTAAATGCCCAATAAAAATGAGCTCATGAACAGACTGCTAATCATATTTTGTTTTAGTTGCAGTTGAGTCTCACAGAAGTGCAGACCAGTTGACTGCTCTCCACTCGTCTTTAATTATATTCTTGTAGCTGAGGTTAGTCGAGGAGTTACAACTCGACGAAGAGAATCTATTCCCTTACACCTTAATTATGCAATGGAATGTTGATAGGAGGTCGAGAGCAATGAATAGACAGCAGGAATCTAGGGAATTCTTGGCAGTTAGACCTACAAATATATTGAGTGATCTCTCTTCCTGAAACTCCAATATGCTTCCTCTGAGATTTTGCAATGACATAGGCGAAGAGAAAGAAAAGAAAAGATCTGGGTCGAAATTTCTCCCAAGCTCTCATGCGTAGACACGGGAAGAACGCCATCATTTTCTTGAGAGCAAATGCAAAACTATGTTGTTCTTCTTCGTTAGGAGAAAGCTTACTGACAGGCTTGGAATTGTGGACAGTTAACAGTGGTGGAAGGATACTTATCGAAATGCTGTTCCAAGAGAGAGGTGTTAAGCTTGGTTTCTGCGAATAACTCCAATCCTCTGATACAGATAGAGATTAAGGGACTGTCCAATGATTCTGAGGGTCTACGTATAGCTCCCCGTGGAGCATGTGCTCAATGGGTTTGTTAACAAGTGATAGGATAGGACCAAAAGCCCCAGTAATAGGCAGGAATATGCTATTTTATCTGGCATTCCCCCACCCCCCAAAATCGTTCACCTTATAACACAGCTGGCATTAGCGCAAAGATGAGAGGATGTGTTATAATTTTGAGTAATGATCAAATGGATCCTTGGAATCATTATCACTTTATTATTGCGCCACCTAGCTTTCGTACCGGAGGTTAGAGACAACGATGGCCGCTGGCGTCATTATCTGGAGCGGTGTTGAGAAGGTCTGATAGTGATGCTTTAATGTTGATCTGAATAGGCGAGTCGAGGGAGTGGTCGTGGCTTTGTTTGAGATTAATTGCTGTGGATTGAGTGTTGTTGACCGGAGCATGTACATTTACATGTATCTGTCTGTAACCTGTGTGAACTAAAACTGCAGGGTAATATTTCGAATACCACATTTAGCTGACCGCACACAAGGACCACCACCACCACCAGTGCACCACCACCACCACCACCATCACTACCGTCACCGCCAAACTAGTACATTCACCGAAGAACATTGGCGATGGCCATTCGCAAGCAAAGTAAACCCCGCAAAGTTCGCACTCACAATGATCCTCCGGACAAGGTACGTCTGGTCACTCTTCCTCTCCATCACGCTTACTGAGATCTATTCTAGTATCCGCCGTTGGAGGCACCGGCGGCGCCAAGAAGGAAAGGAACTGTAAAGGAGATATTAGCAATGCGTGAGCAAGGCGGATATAATAGGAACAATCCTGCGGGACTGATAGTCACCGTTAGTTCCTCTTAGATCGAAGCCAGTTGGGCCTCAGGGTTTTGCTCACCGAGTATTTACGCAGACATCCCCACCACAAGAGATACAAAGCGCTCTAAATAAACCCAATCAAAGGACAAACCGTCTAGTAAGCTTTCCCCTCTATGTAAGGTGGTACGTGGGTATTTCACAATCATTATTCTAATCGTACTAACCGTTTTCTCAGAGAGCTTTCCAGCTTGAGGTAGAGGAGCAGGAGCGTAAACAGGTGATTAAACACTCAATCCAGGGCGATCGACAATCTTCGATCTTTTCCGGCACATTTATTGAAATCTAACTTTTTACACGCATCAGAATATCCCACAAAGAAAAAAATCATCATTAGGAAAGAAAACTACCACATCTACCGAATCTGAGGACGAATATGACGCGGGAATGGAAGTAAGCATTCACTCAGTCAGATCCAACGCCAATACACATAGTACTCACACCCTTCCTAGAAGATGCGATTGCAACAAAACCGGTTGCTCAAGGGGAAGGAGCAAGTAAACGCTTGGGCATATGGTTCCACAGGCAAAGGAGTGACCTCTGTTACTACCAAAGACATGGTAAGCGTCCGCTATGGAAGGCCACCTTAGTAAATCTTTTAGGTAATATCTAACACATACTAGGCACAAAGAAAAGCGACTACAGTGGACAATAAGCGCATTCATTCTCCCGAATCCCCAGATCGCTTGGCACCTTTAGTGGGTATTCTTTGAGATTCGGTGGCCCTAAAACACAATAAATCTAAATATTCTAGAAATTACAGAGCGACGAAACTAAAACCCCTCAACCCAAGGCACCGAAGCGGATACGATTTGAAGATTACAGTCGTACAAGAGAGTCAGGAGTAAGCTTTCTTTTCTTTCAATGGGGAGGAAACGAGATTGATAGGTTAATAGCATATACCTTTAAGGTACGGAGCGGCTGGGGGGTGGGGGGAGGATTTCCAGCACCCAAAACAGGATATCGCTGGAAATCAGCCCGGGGAGGGGCACGGAGCCTATATCACTTTGGAAGAGGTGGCTTCTGAAACTAGCACTGCCAGAAAAAAGCTGCTAGAAGGAAAGCACGCACAAAGTAATATGGGTTTACAACGATCAAAGCCTGACCTAGCGAGGGGCTTCGACACAGGAATTAAAGCTCAGAATCCACGCCCAGACCACAAAGTGGCTGCTGAGCTAAGAAAGAGAGAAGCTATTGTCAAAATGTTCAAGGATGACGTCCAAAAAAAGGCAGAAATACCTAAAGCGGATCGACGACAAAAGGGTCTGGATGCTCTGTATGATAATCTATTGGCAAAGACTGTACCGCTGGTAAGGGGTTCCGATGTCGTGCTCGATGAGGCTTACACGGAGGAAACCTGGTGTAGACAGCTGGCTGAACGTATCGAGCGGACCGTGGACAACGATGGAAAGACTGATCACAATGCATATGTAAAGAAGTGTCGCTCGATTCTATTCAACCTCAAAAAAAATGAATCTCTTTTCACACGTCTGATTGCTGGGAGTGTCGCTCCCGAACATCTAGCCAAGATGAGCTCAGAGCAGATGTTATCCGAAGAAGAGAGGGAGTGGAGAGAAAATGAGCGAGAGAGAGCAACAACCAAGTGCACGCTTGTTAAGCAGACACAAGAACCCCATATTCGTAAAACCCATAAGGGCGAGGAGCTAGTGGAAGATATTCATCAAAGATCATCCCGAGAGCCAATAAGCGACAGCCTGTTCTCCTCTCCTGAACTTAGGCCTCTGAATTTCGATGAAAACAGAACTACGCTGGAAAATGAATTTTGCCTTTCAAAGGTTCATGCTCAGATACCTCCGATACAGCATCCGATACTAGTAAGTTCCACTAGCAAACAAAGATCTGCAAATATAGAAAATCCCGCTTCATACAATAACCTTCCCCAAGCCAGAGGAACACCACCCCTTGGGGCAACAGGCCTATCTATTCATCCAACCTTAAATCAGCAGGGAAAATGGGGCCCTTCACGGCGGGGGATTTCTGGGGGTGGTGAGCGTGGACCTTTTGACACAGATGAAGGTTGGAATGTACCTAAGGCCCCTGGTAGCAGCTACCCAAGGATAAAGATCAGTGATCAGCCTTCAGTGGATGGATACCGGGATAAACGACACTGTTCTCCACCATACGCACACCAGAGGTGCGACACTCCACCGTACTCTCCGCCAATCACCCTACCATACTCCCCCACAGATACCGTTGTTGAAGTTCAAGAGTCTAGGGAAAATACCACAGGTGGAAAGGAGTTAATTCAGGACCAAGAAGAATACTCTGAAGACGAATGGCCGTCACAGCCACCATTTCCATTTTATGATTTAACAATATCTGATGATTTGGAGATAATTGGGTCCAGAAAGCTGGTAAATCCCAGTTCTCCCGCTCAGATCTCTCGTCCGCATGAAGGGGGAGGGTTACAGGCTGACTATACTACCTTTCGTTCAAACCAACCTACAAGAGAGCCTCCGCCTGCATCTTATGAGATTAGCGATGATGCAGTCTTGAAGTTCGGATCTGGTGAGGATGCAATGTGGGATTGTAGTCCTAAGATTAAACCCTATTGGTCGACTTACCAACAAGAGCCTACAGATGTGGATAGTAGGCATAATTATAATGATGCCTTGAATTCTAGCATTAGAAGAGGTCACCAGGAGCAAGCTCAAGAGCATGGAGGACTCTCCGAAAGCTATGGATACCACGTCCAGCAGCCTGGAAATCGGAATCCAGTTGATCTACAAGCCCGCCACCACATGTCTTCCCAAGACTACGACAACAGATACCGAGAGCCCGCGTCACATTCTCAGTATTCCACGGCCCAGGTCGAAGTTGATATCGGCGGATATTGGAACGCCGCAAATTCAACTAGCTTCCCCGCTGCTGGTAGCCTTCAGGGTTCGGTACAAGGCTCCGATATGGATTCTCAACATTTTTGTCACGATGGACCCCAGGCTCACCAGCAGCTTAATCGAATAGAACTATCTGAGCGACGTAGTGTTCAATATGGCTCTTCTAGTTATTATCCACATGAGCCACCTTCATATATGTTCGGTACTCAGCCTAACCCCAGCCCTGCGCTCGATCCACGAACAGGGCCCGAATATTCTAACCCCGCTGTGCGCATCGAACTCTGCACTAAACTCAAACCAGAAAGCATTTATCCAGCTGCAGTCAGGGGCTATGAACCCCGACGCGACTCCCAATATCATTAGGTCTCCGGAAGATAGTTATCGCTAAAAATCTATTGTTCCAGCTGTTGAATGGCCAATATGGGCAACAATCTTTTAATGGCCGCGGTTAGTGTAGCTATTCATTCACCTCAATAAGGCCTTCTTTGGTTAATCTAACTCTGCTCAACCCAGATCGGGATTCATCTCTTCCAATTCCTTCCGTAACGAGATGGGAAATAACGTTTGTAACTAGAGAATAGGATGAGGAGAGGAGATAGCAGAGGTAGGTGTCAGGTAGTTATCGCATGTCGAATTGAAAAATCTTTAGAGATCCGCTATATATCTCCAGGGTGCTCTCTCTTTGATTCGTGTTATATATACTTGCAAGGCGACTGAGGACTGTTATGAGGTGCCAGTAGCATGAGCTTATGGTGAGGTGAATTGCGGGTGGTAGGAGTAGTCGACAGCCATTGTTATATGTAGTTAATGAACCCCTTTTAGGTTTGTAGTTTTAAAGGCGAATGACTGTACTACTACATGAAGTAAGGATAGGGTAACCAAACATGTGGCATGTCCTCAGCCCTAAATCGATGGTGATCTCATTGGAGGCATTCGGTCCTTAATGGCTTTCGATGAGCTATGAATTTCTGTACGAATATATAATTTGCTATGGTGAGAACTAAACGAATAGAGATCCTGACGAGATGTAACATGCTACAACAGATGATATAGATTTTAACCTATGGCAACTATTTAATGTGAAAAAAAATATGGCCTCGACCATTATCTAGGAACTTAAGGGATTCAGTAGGCAGATAATTATACTCCTCTGAATACGTATTCTGGATGGCGTGGATGAGCTTTCATACTGTCTTCCAGGTATTTCAATTTGCAGTGAAGATAGGATATTATGATAAGTACATGAGATAGATAATGATTACATGAAGCTTGATTCAAACTGTACATCGATAATAAAAATCATTTCTTCAACCTTGGGGTTATATAGACTCTGCACACGATAATGTTTCGTATGATTATCCTTGAAGCGAAGTGAAATATTAGCTCTAATGTCTCTCACACGCAGTTGTGGTGGTGGGTTATCTATGGAAGTCTTTTATATAAAGGCGTGTATAGATCGGATAAATAAGTGGACCCTGAAAAGCTATAAGTGCGTTTCTAAACACGGACCGGATGTATCTTCCTCCAACGCTATGGGTTTTTATCAATAGCTATGGGGTTACAATACTTCTTTCCTAAGTATCAGTGTCATTGAGATTTAGTCAAGTGAGTTGTCTGATAGCAGATATTCAGCAATGATTCTTCTTTGCTGCGTGAGCACGAGTTACGAAGGTACTTAATCACAAACAAACCTAGTCGATATGTATGCCTAAGCCCTAGGTTAGGATTTTATTGAGTTCTACTTTAATATTTTTTTATAAACATAATGTCGAGAAACTAAATCAAATCGGGCAGATAGAGGCAGCAAGCCTCACAAGAGGTTGTAGGACTATTGGAAGGAAAGAACTACATGTATCCATGAAAGGAAGAACTACATGTAATGATGCTAAGATCACTCAATTTAAAACGAGAAACACCGGCAGAAAAATAGAAAACCCAAGACCGACAGAAACTCAGACAGACAAATGACTTGTATCCATGAAACAAAGTACAAAAGCCAAGAAGGCAAACCCTTTGAAAGGTTTAAGGAGGTTCTAGCCCTCCAAACAGCGCCCTCCACCTCGATATTCTTCCAATTGTCCTACTCGACTGACTTCCTGGTGGGTAAACTTCTAACGGGGCGGTGTTGATTCCTTAGGTCATGTTAACGTAGTGTCACAGAGAGGGATTGTATAGAGGACTTACAATTCATACGTAAGGTCATGATAAAATATATCTAAAATCACCCTGCGGATGACAGTGGTGCTTAAAAGAATGATGTGGAAGTGATTCGTGATTTAAAAAAAAAATTGAAGAAAAAAACGGCCTAAAGAATCTCCCCAAGAGGAGTGACTGGAAGGTTCCTCAGAGGGGAAAACCATGTGCGAATACCATTTGAGACTCGGCTTCTCAGGTTAGCTGATTTGAGTGTGAGCCTGCCCATCATCTCCGACATAGCACTGGTGGTCTTGGTGTCAATCAAGGTTTCTGGGTCTTCGATGGGGACGATCTTTTTTACGATCGAGTTGGAAAATTTGACCTTTGCGTATTCGATGATTCTAGCGGCGGTGGCCTTTGCCTTCAAAGAGGCCCTTTTAGTCGTCTTCTTGCCCTTAGGGGAAGCCTTTTTGGCTTTCTTGGCTGTAGTGACTTGGTGTTGGGGAGTAGCATGCTTAGGCTCTCTCCGATGAGATAGGACCTTACGCGGGTTTTTATAGGAAGATCGAGAGGCGGGAGATGGAGAATTACGGAATACAGGAGTGCTTGCAATCCGTGCACAGGCCACCTTTGCAGCGAGTTCGAGGTTAACTTGCTCCTTCTCGGTGTGAGTGACGATGCTGGTTGGATAAATTATCTCAACTGGCTCATTTTCAAGAATAATATCGATGTCAACTGGGGCGGGGTCTTCATCGTCGGCATAGTTCATCGTCTCGAAGATTGCGGGGTCTTGCGCATTGGGTAGTCGGATGAGACTGATAAAGTTTTGGTTTTCTTTAACTTTCGAAGCTCTCCTTTTGGTGATGCGTGCGTTTCCGTGTGGGTTTTTGGTTGGTCCAAAAGCACTATTCTTGGATTTTCCGGCTAGGTTAATTTTGAGGACAGCGACTGGCCTATGCCTCTTTTCGGCTTTAGTTCCTATGATTTTTCTTTTAATGCTTGCGCTCCGCTTCTAGAACTTATGTTAGCGCACTGTGGTACATCATTGAAGAAGTAATACAACCTTAGATTTGAGATTTCTGGAACATTTCATGTTCTCGGACAAGGCCGGGGGCGATGAACTGGTGGTGGTATTCATGTTGATGTTATTTCTTTTGATTGAGAGAAAGAAACTTGGGTTCTTTAGGTTTTTTGGAGTAGGTTTTTTGGAGTAGGTTTTTTGGAGAAGGGGAAAAGGAAAAGACTTTGTGGGGGGAAAAGGTCGGTGGTTGGTTAGAGGAAAGAGTTGAAGCGAAAATGCGAGAGATCTCAAGTCTGGCGAGGAGTAGTGACGTGGGGAAGTTGGTTCCGAAAAAGAAGCGGAAGAGCGGCAAGGAGAAGATTTTGGGTGAATAGTGACGTAAAGCTTTGGAGCTACTACGATTTATTATTCGAGGTTTATTACGAACGAAGATAGGGAGACTCGAACACCTTAAGGTATAAATACAACGGAAAAGTATTTATTACCAAGGAAAGTTGGGCGAGAGGGGGAGCAAAGATTATGTTAGTAAAATGAATTTGTGAAAGGTGAAGGATTGTTGATGTTGAGGAAGGTGATTGTGGATGAGTGGTGGGAAGGTGTGAGAGATTGCGAGTTCTGTTTAAATACATAATTTTGATTGGGGGGCTCTTAGGATGTATCGACTCATGGTACCAATGGTTCAGATTAGGCTAGCTCGCTTTCAAAAGTACGCTAGCGCGAAAGGTAACATGCAACCACCAACCAATGACATGTAGTACAAGTAGGTCCTTACATGTAGCTTGCGTTATGTATACTTGACGTACTTGGTGCTAAATCCATGATAGATGAGGATAGAGAGGGCTGATCAACAAAAATATAATTAACACCGGCAGCGTATGGGTCAAAAAGCTCGAACACTTCTAGTATGCAGAGCAATAAGTCCCAATATCGACAGATACATACTTATATACTACTAAAATTAATGCGAAAAGAGATCAAGTACTATAGGCAGTTACCTTGGGATTTCTACAATCTCTGGTACATAAGTAAGGATCGGCGCGACTCGCTTACTTCACTGAATATTTGGAATGCAGGGATGATGAAATTGCAGCATCATTGGTTCACACAACGTCATGCCTTGGCAACGTACTATACATGCAATAAGATTAGTACATTATCTCATAGAAACGTTAAGCAGGATTAAGACCAGAAAGTAAAGAAAGCTTGAGAGTTTGTTTGAATGTGTAGAAGAAGTTATCTACATTTTTTTTTTCTGCCGGAATCTTTGCGGCAAGCGGAGTGAAAGCATGCATACGAGTGACAATTCATGAACCTAGCAGCTAGTCTAAGCAGTTGCGAGTGATATACCATGAGTCGTTGAACAGTTCCGTGGGGATGTTCATATGGTCTTTGTTGCAACCACAGGATTCATTGAACAAGTAAAAAGCATGGTACAGTTACTAAAATTGAAGGTAAAATTGCAGACACGAGAAGGGCATGTATGTTTAACGGATACTAAGACCTTCAGGATCACTTCCACCCGAGAATTATCTTGCGACTTTACTTTTAATGTGACAACGTCCATATGTCCTATTGTCGGATGGGTAAGTGTGTATTGTTTCTAGCATACCACATAAGGCAAATTCTGGGGGAAAATCATAATCTTTTTTTGCATTCCTTAATAATAATATGTCGGGTTCCTTAATTATACACAATCTCGCGGTACCTTTAACGAAGCGCCATGTAAGGGCGAGCTATGGCTAAAGGTTCAAACCCACGCTTAGGTATATTTTTTATTCCCTCTTCCAAACTTTTCCGAGCTTGGTTCTAACACAGCAAGAGCTAACTCTTGACACATATATACGATGTATATCTCTGCACATCTGGAGCACTTGAGGTTGAGCAAATCGCAGTGTTCTTTGGAGGACCCAGGGCTATTCTTGGAGTCTAGCGATCTTGCCACGTGGACGGAGAACACTGTCTCTATCTGTCCTGTCTTAGTCATAAAGTCTATAATAAGCCCTCGTCAAAAGCGAGTGTAGGACCCTCCTCTCAACGGGGTGCGTGGCCGAGTTGTGAACACTTGGACTTCTGCAAATTACCCAAACCCCGTCACACTGGGCAGGTGGGCTCTGATGTTCAATCCCCCGCTCAGGTGTGAGTTTCTTTTTTTTTGGTCTCTCATTTTTTTATAATTTTCTGAAGCTCTATTTCCTGGCGATATCGAATTTTTAGAGCTCCAATGCTCTAGAGAGCTGGTTGTTGAGTAAATTGTAGCTCGTTTGAAGACTTCACAGCTGTTCTTGAGGCTGATCGAAGCTTGAGATTTTCACGATATGGCCACGGAGAAAGGTGTACGTAAAATAATCTATATTTGTCCTCTATTAGTAATAAACACCCGCTTGAGGTGGCCCTCAAAGCGCAGCAAGGACACATGCTTCCAGCGGGGTGCGTGGCCAAGTTGTAAACACTTGGACTTCTACAAACTACCCAAACCCCGTTACACCATGCAGGTGGGCTCTGGACGAGATGCGTTCAATCCCCCGCAAAGGTGGGAGTTAACAAACTTTTGCAACTTTTTTGTCGGTTTTTGTATCTTTGGAATGTTGTAGTGGTCGGTTGTATGCCTATGCGTGCGTTAAAAATGAGCTGGTTGTGCGTTGTTTGAGGTAGTTGCGGTGAAATGGTCTTTGAAGCTTGTGAGGGCGGTATGGGTTGTACGCTTTTTGTGTAGTACCCACCCAGCCCCTCTTTGGCTGGTCCTTATCTAGATCCCAATCCGCCACAAAGGATACAGTACCCTCACTGACATTAAGTGCCACCCGAGTTGCCTATTCAAAGGAGAACTAAGATGCCACATTGCAAAGGCTGGAAACAACAGCTTTTAGATTGGTAAGGGTGTGAATAGCGGCCCATAAGCGAGTGCATTAGACAATTGATCATCTTCCTTTCACAGTCAGAACATCATCCAACTTATAATACACCCAGGACAATGATAAGACACCATCACTTTGAAGCCCGTATAATAGCTCTTGGAGGGATGGCGAAACTCGTTGAGCGACGAGCAGGGGCTGTTGGTGATGAAGGGTGACGCCCAGACTGATCTCTAGCAAATCGATTGGCTGTAACGAATTATTCGTCATTGTACCAGCGGGTTTGTCGTTCCTCTGAACGTAGTGCACAGCTGAGAGATGAGTGGATTTCAGGTCTGGTGTTTGGTGTTGCCTTTAGGTCAGCTTCGATATTCTCGAGAATACATGTTGAGGGGTTGGCGATGTTTGGACATGGAGATAAAAATTATCACCTGTGAGCATATCTTAGCTCCTTCCTAAATTGCTTGAGCATGATAGGAATACTAAAATGTCGATAGCTACCTGATGCATGGAGACGTCTTATGTGATAGTGACAGTGGTGGCGGTGATGGTGGTGGTGATGCGAGCGGAACCAACTTCAACAGGTGCAGGTACGATCCCACTAGGGGTGTGCCACCTCGCGACCGCGAGTTGTTGGAAATAGACTACATCTTCATGTAGCTACATGTAGTGCTAGCCAACCATCCTTGGCGCACAAATATCATTTCTAGCCACCAACACACATGGGCGAGTGGTCTAACGGTTAACCCTCGCCAAAGAACACCGCGAGGTTTAGCCCTGCTTTCGATCACAGAAGGCCAGGGTTCGACCCAGGGGTGGGAGTAGTGCCTATTCGTCCCGGAAGCGCACAGTACTTTTTGTTCTTTTTTTGTGCCACCCAAAACGTACCGCCCCCCTCCCCTCCTCCTTCAGTGAGTCAACCTCACTTTAGGATGCTTCTCCCATTATACGCCGTAGTTTATGATATATAGTCTAGGTTATAGGACTTATGTATACGTAGTACATGTACTTACCTTTCTATATTCCGTTAACAATAGAGTCTTTTATCCACACCCACTCGAAGGTTGAAAAATAGGTATCGAGGCAAAACGACCGGGGGTTGTATGTACAAGCCAAATGGAGGAAAGAATATGCAGTAGTTCAATCTGGAAGAACCAATAAACTGACGGGACTCATTCTTCTCTCAGCGTAATTCTGAGAAATTAGACAGACCATATTTCCTCAACTCAGTAAAATCCAGGGTTAGGTCTTCTCATGCAAAGATCCTGGTCGTTTTGCCTCGATTCCCATCTTTCAATCTTCGAGTGAGTGTGGATAAAAGACTCTAATATGTCCCATCCCACTAGTGATACCTCTCAATACTTCGTCTATAGGGTGTTATATGCCGTTTGGGGTCTTTTTTTTTATTTTGGGTGAGCCCGTTGCCACACAGAGGTCAGGTTCTGCTCTTGGCCAATCAGAGGGCGAGTAGGCTCGCAGAATTAAGGGCAGTAAATACATAGTATTAGATAGTCATCAACAACTGCATACCAAGATGGCGCGGTAGCAAAAACGGTTGCTGATCTAGAGGCATTAGGTCCACCTGAAGGCTGTGACATTTCACAAGTTGGGCCGACTTCATTGAAAGACGCTAGCTTGGCACCATAGAATGGACGGCCGCAAGCTCCCCCACTAGCTAGTGCTTCACTGCGAGTTTGCGAACACCCCCCCGACCATCCCCAAATTCAAACCAATAATCAGCAACACAAACAACCAAGCTGGCAAGCGGAAAATAGAAGCCAACAAGCCTTCAATGGCGACTAAACTCCCCTTCCCGCCATCCACACCCGGCGCCCAGGTGCGCCGGAAACGACGCTACACCTGCTGCACACGCAACTGGAGCTGGACTCCGAGCTGCCCGAGAGCTTCACGCATCCCGGTTGCTAGGCGACGAGGTACCCGACGACCACCGGCAGCTCCTGCCACAAGTGGACCGGTAGCAGAGGTGAGACCGGCAGTTCCTGCCACAAATGGAACAATGGTCACGGCGACGGCTAAGAGACGGTTTGGATTCAACGCGCCGAAAAGGGTCACGGGCAAAGTGAAAGATGCGCCGAAAAAAGAAGGAGAGCATGAGAAAGGTTGTACGGCTTCTGGCCCGGGCCCGTGTAGTGTGATGGGGTGCTTTAGCTCGGTGTCAAAGCATAGAGCAAAGTTCGAGCAGATGTCGTCGCCGACGGTGGAGAAGTCGCCGGAGATGAGGAAGGTGCCGGTTAAGGTGAATAGCCATTCCTGTCTTTTTTCTTGAGCTGTATACGGCAGGTGAATTGAGGAATCAAGTTTCTAACATAAAGCTTTGCAGACGTATTGGGTCCGGACAGGAGGGAAAAAGGAGGAAGTATTTTCTACCTCTCTACCCACGAGAACGCAACAGTGCTAATATCCAGCAGGAAAACCGACGCCCCGCCGCACCAACAAGAACAAGGCTCCCAGCACCAGCCCACAGAGCCGCCTTCCTCAAGTGCGAAGGAAACGGCCATGGCTCCATCGGCCGCCGCATCAGACCCGCCCTCGCCGGCCTCTTCGAAGGCGGACCTCCTAACCACACCCTCGAGTCGAACAACACCGCCAGAGCACCCCCACTCCCCCTCACAGGCCGCCATATCCCCGCTCCATCATCCTCCCCAGACACCGCGGCAAATACACTGCGCGCACCACAACCTGTCGTCACCGCCGTGCGAACAGTCAGTTCTCCAGCGCTCACCCGTGAGCAGGAGGTCCTCAGACGCCTCGAGGAGGCACACAGAAGCTCACCGGTGTTCCGCTGTGCGGGGCCGCGCAATATGAATGACTACTCCGAGGGCGGGCTCACAATGACGTATTTTGGGGATCCAGAGGGACTGGAGGAGTGTCCGCGGCGTGCGGGGATACGGAATTGGGTTAAGGGGACGTGGAAGAGTCTTAGGCTTACGGGCGGTGGGGAGGAGGCGAGGGTACTGGTGTTGCCGAGGGGGTGGCTGGAGGAGGGGGAGTAGAAGGTCCTTTGGTGCGCTGGTGGTTTTGCTATTTGTGTTGCGTGGGGCCGCGGGCGGTATGTCTTAGGGGATTGTGGGAGTAGATTTTACTTGGGTCTCACTGTTACACTGCAAATTATTTTGCTTTAATTCTACGAGGTGGTCGTTGTAGATGCTTAGAGACAAACACGCACAATAAAAAAGGCATTAAACATCCCCAATTTAGACCAATCCTTTTTTTCAAAAAGGTCATAATTATTTAGACTTAATCAAACCTTCATTCTGCGCATTCCGAGAGCACGCCGACGCTCTTCACAGACTATCACTCGCAATACCACACCTGAATACCAGACCCATATTAAATTACACAACACATTACTAACTTGAAAATTATAATAGTTTTGTGATATATATAATTTACTAAACCATATGGTCTGAATAATCAACTATTTCCAGATGTAGCCTTGGGAAATTCACTGACAGTGAACTGGTACTCATGAGCGCTTGTCGCTGTCTCTATATTTGCGATTGGTAGCTAGGTCAAGGACGAAAAAAAACTGATTGTTTAGATACAAGTACGCCGATTTCCTGCCAATGAACACCTCCCCGAGTGTATGCGTTACTCGACGACACACCCCATTCTCAACAGTACATCTGCAACGCTTTCGAAGGATGCAGTGATGACAACTAGCACACCCCACCACCACCTTACAGATGCTGTATTGATGGATAGGTCTGGCGTAACGAGTCGAGAACTGAAAGAGCGGGTTGCCTGCTTTTGGGATGAAATTGTGTGTTTCCGATGTTACCTGCGCGCTGGTCTGTTGGCAGGTTCTTCGCTTGTGTGCTGGTCCGTGCGTTGGCTGGGCGCGAGTGATGGCTTGTGACTCGACCGCTGGTTTCCGTATATTGGATGGGTGGCGTTGGGTTATGGAATCTAGGATAGCTGGGGGGATTGTAGTGGGGTTTGGCGCTGGGGGTGTGCTGTGCTCGGTCTGAGGCTGCGGGTGGGGGTGGATTCGGGATGCCGTGGGTTGGGGGGTATCCGCTGACCGGGTTTTCGGAAGAGAGTACTAAACTGTCAAGTAGTTTAAATACTTAGAAGGGGCGATACCTCTAGTCAGACGTCTAACAGTAATCCTGTTATCTTCACAGGCTTCTTTCCCTAAACTACCGAACAGATGCTGCAGTCATGTATTGAAGTCGGTGACTATTCATTTGCCGGCGTGTCAGGCCTGTGTGTAAGGTGAGTGGTAAAGGTGTGGTTCGGTAGGTGCCGAGTAGCTAGGGGCGTGTCTGCATGGTTTTTCTTGGGTGTATCGAGGTAGGCAGACCCTCATGGATTGAAACCGAGCTGTATCTTGCAGTGACAGAGAAAGGACGGACACTAGAGGCTCAGAGCATATGTACGTATGAGCACCTACCATTGAACTCAAGGTTGGTCATTTTCGAGCATTGCGGGGGAGTAGGCCGCTCTGAAGGAGGCTTTGGGGTGATCGCATTCGGGTCTTACTTGCTGTTGGCCTTGGTATTATCCAGAAGAAGTGAATCGGATTCGCCCTAGGAACTTAGAGATACCGAGTTGAACGGCTGTTTCCTTTATTTTTTTCTTTTTGTTTGGGGGGGGGGGGGTAGAGGACTGTAGCACATGCGGATCCTCTGGGTACTGGAGAATGCTGGAAACGGTGAAGTGGTTGTAGCTTGAAGTGATCTGGGGGTAGGTCTCGAGTTCGGAGGACTTTGTCAACGGTCTCATACGCCGCGGGTAGGTGGAATCAGTGAATAGGGTATTTTCTGGTAGGTTAGAGGATGTATTAAGTGATATGACGTCGATCATGAGTCGAATATCGATGGTATTGGTGAATTGAACTAATCGATATTGAAATTTTCGTGCTGTGGGCTGGATATGGGCGAAACGACTGGTGGGATGTGGGACTGGTCTCTTTGTTAGCGCTACTTAACATCCGCACAGTCACAACCAGACACCTAAAGATAGGGCTAGTGACTAAGCAACATCATTGCCCGCATCACCGCCGCGGAAGAGGATGTGATTCCAACCTACTTGAGATATTATTGGGACTCGTTTTCTGAGGGAATCGTATAAGATCGATGACGCTCTGAGAATTCCAGGGTGTTCGCTGTCGCTATTGAGTATCCGGAGTGGCTGCTCAAATTGGAGTAGGATAGTGTTCCGCGCGCTTCTTACATGTTCCTTGAGGCAGAGACCTAGCGATTAGAATACTAATAATCATAGGTCATGACCAGTTGATGATAGGGATGTTTAGTAGAATCATTCTTAAAATAGGCTTCGGCAGTCTCTGTATTTATTAGAGAGGTTTTGCTAGGTAGTTCGCATTATAGTCTGTGATTGTTTCTACAGCAACGCTCCGTAGTAGGCATAACCCCACTTTTATAATGGGTTAGACTAAAATATGGAGATAATTCGAATTATGAATTGCACTACGTTACGGACAAAATCATACATACTATCTGGCCACTAGCAATGTAAACAAATCCCCATATTGGTATTGGACTACGTTAATCACCATCCAAATTAAGATACCCCTAGGGCCCTCCAAACTCGCCGTATCACTTATCACTTCTCCTCTATGGATCATGGACTCCGCTAAATTTATTACATGTACCCCCTATTATTTTATCAATTGTCATTGAAAATGAGGCTTCCATCAGTTGAGTCGCTCGTCTGGATTCATATTGCGACTCAATTGTAATCCGGCCAGGATATCGTTTTGAGCTTAGCAACTACGATTGTGAAAAACCGTATTGCACTAATCCAGACGACATGCCAAGAGATTGCAGATTTTCATGATCTCTCTTTCAGTGACCTCATTCTTCATGTCTACTCAGACCCCACTGCCACAATCTCACCTTCACCAACTACCGCCAAAAAAGTGTTGTAATGTACGGGCTAATTCTAGGTTCAGGCTAGTTTTAGTTTGACTAAATACAACAAGCCCAACCCAAACCGCTCCATATTTGCCAAATTATGATTAGGGCCCAAACCACGGAAGGACCCTTACTGTCGTGGTTGCGACCCGAATCCAAATGAGCGGTAATATTGGGGAGAATGGCATAATAAATAGTGTCATTATAGTACGTTTACATTAGTAGTAAAACACTCTTTTTCGCTCCTCACTCATATAAATCACTCTAGCCTACTTGCGAACATCTATGGTAGTTGGCACTACATAACCAAACCCCTCTAATAGGGACGACATACTCCGCTGGGCGAGTTTTCTACCAGGTGACTCCAGGCGTTGGAGCTGGGCAGCAAGGCCTCGATGCGGCGAGGATTACTAATATATTGATATCAACTATACGAATGATAGAAAGAGGAATGATATATTAATGAGCAAAGACGCCAGTTTGGACGGTTTATGCGGACAGAAAGACCAAATCTTCGCGCAATATTGACAAAGTACTCTCCAGTATGAATTGTGATTGAAACAATTCATAATTTAAGTTATCTCCTCCTTTGAATTGTCATTGGTGTGGGAACAAGCTTGTGAACCTCGTCGCGAGGTTCTTTTGTTGTACACACCTTTGCACTTCGCGCATGTGAAATATATTGAAATAGTAGTAAGTAAGAATGGTATGCCCTTACTCTAAACGGCACATTCTTTTCGAACCTCGGAGAGTAAATGAGCAAAATAGTGTTTGATTGGACCTTTGCTGCTCCACCGAGACTGGTTGCTGTGTTGCCCTCAGTCCAAACAACTGGCTGGTTGCAGTGTCCGATGACATGGAACCAGGAATTTTAGCCGGACACGTCAGCAGATTTAAGACCCTCTCAGTAAACTAAGCTTGGCTGAATCCCAATGTGGCTCAACCTGATGTGGTTAATGTGCTCTGATAAACGATGACATCATGGCCACTCTATTCTCGAACTACACACTAGACCGTTTAAGAGATAGGAAGTCCGGAAACATTTAAATGCGTCAGTGCTGCGTCGATGCTGCAGCCAAAAGGATATATAAAGATTCGGGAAACCACCAAGAAATATTCAGGTCTGACAGACGAGAGTCTCAAGACCTGCCCCGCCGTCGTTTTTCTTATATCGTTAGTTTCAGTGAGACGCGATCGAAAATTGGATAACAAAGGGGGAATTGAGCCCTCTAGGGGATGATTCTGGAAAGAATTTTTCTCACGGGTTAGGCGGCTTTCGGCGGTTATGAAGTCTTGGCGGCTATTTTGAGCGAGTAGAGGTGAGACGACGACCATGCCTCCTCGATAATTAATCACTTCTATCCCCCCCTTTTTCGCAACACCCGATTTTAAAGGGATCAAGACGAGAAAGCGAAAGATGCGATGAATATTGTGAACAGAGTCGCCCTACGACCACTTTGCTGATTCCGGCAGTGCCGTTGAGTGAAAGGGAGGGGATGGGGGGGTCAACATTCAGAGTTTATCCCTTCGTGCGTTCCGCAGATGGGATATATTAGGCCCGTTATAACCATTAAAATCTAACTCCCTATAGACTCTGGACTGGCCGGAATAAGTAAAGTAGCCACAAACGGTGACTTGACAGACAAACAGGCTCACGGAATGAGGGTTAGATATATTAAGCAGCAAAACCCCTCTTTGAGCGATAGCCTCCACTCAGCACCGGCTCTTTCGAGCTTAGTACTTACCTAGGAGAAGAGCCCAGAAAATTTACGCCTTAATCGGAATCCACAGCAGCAGATAGTATGTACCAATGGACTTCAAAAATCAAGAGGACATGATCCATCCTTGGGGAAAACCCTCCTTATTGGCTGTAACCACACCGTTGAGGAGAACGGATTAGGGGAATAGTCGTACGGCCAATATATCCAGCTTCTAAGTTTAAAGAACTCCACAAGAGAGACGATACGAGAATACCTCGTGGAGCAGAGGTTTCACGTGTGGTAGCTAGCGACCTGTCGCTAGGCAACAAACCCAAGCTCTGAAGATCATAATATTATCAGTGTGCTCTATAGCTATCAGCAAGATTTCATACCAGAGAGACAAATCAAAGGCCTCAAGTGCAGGCCATCATCAGTCTACCTCTATTGTTGCGAAGAAATACCCCACCAGAGGGAACAGAAGCACCCAAGAGCGAAGCACACGGGCGCGCCTTACACGATACCTAGCGGCCAAGGGTCTCTATCACCAGAACGAAAGGCCCGGTAAGAGCAGGAAGGCTATCATGAGTGTGTTAGTAACGCACGGCGAAAGATCCCCTAATTAAAGAGAGGAAAAGCGCTTAAAAGCAAGCTATCATTCATAGTGTTTCCAGTGGTTTACCGGTTAGCTGGTTCGAACCTGTTTTACTCAACCGTTGAACTTGGAGTTTTTAACATCTTAACTCGACGGTGAAACGATTTATAATTCCTCAAAGCCGGTTATACCGATAGTTTAAATCGTTTATGCTAACTCTATTCATGACTTCGAACACCCTCACTTAGTCAGCTGAAAGACCCAGTTACTGAACTTAAACATCCTGCTCCAGACGATGAACCAAGCATGGAACGGCAGTTTAGGTTAATCTTTGCGGCAATAACCTGATGTGAGAGAATATCTGACCTGGCAGAGAAAGATCGATGCTCAAGGGTAGAGTACTACCCAATGGATCTCCATGTGTAATAGGAGGACGCTAGGAATAAACTCCGACAAAACGATCCGAGATAAGAGTTAACCGAGGTTGTGGTTCTAGCTCGTTCAACTCAGGGCCGAAACGCTGAAAAACCTCGAGAGTTAGGCTGGACTGTGAAAAGACCTTTGAAGGTTTGTAACTAACCAAGATACAGAATCATGCAGGTTCTAGATGTCGAGAGTGCCGGTTGGGGGAGGGTGGTTGCCCAGGCTAATATGCTAAAGAGTATGGTATCGCCTGGATTGCTCAGGTGTCTCTAGTCTCGCGAGAGTGTTTCCAATGGTTGGGACTGGTTCTAAGTTTAGCCAAAACTACTGACAACTAAATGGACCGAATAAGTGACCGAACATGTTTGGTGTGAGGTGTCCCCTGGCGTAGTCGTCTGCTATTAGCAGTTCCAACGACATACAAAACCGGTTTAGCTTCAAGCAATAAAATAAACAAAAAGGACGAGGACGGCTTACATACTGTGGCCCATCAGGCATTCACGCTCGAGGGAGTTCAAAGCCTATTATCCCTGGACTCCCCAGTTCGGTGTCGTCAAGACTAATGTGGTACACGATGGAGAAGTACTTCGTGCCTGGCATCGAAGTAAAGCCTCGAGGTGATACGAGGTATAACTTTCAACGAGGCGAATGTATCTCGCGAGATATATGGTATATTCCTCGGCTCGGGCTGACCAGACTCAACTCAATATACACTCCAGACTGCCAAAACAGAGACACTCATGTAATATATATCACGGGTGCTCGAACCAGATAAGAACTATTGAGAACCCACTGCCAAACCCTACCTCGAAGATCATCGACACAGCTCGAGGAATAGGTGTCTATGGCTCGAGGCAAGCCAAAGTAGATGTCCTCAGAGGGAGAGGTAACTCGATATACTCCGCCCTCCTCTCCTCGATGCGCTTGGTGGACCACACTGGGACTCAAGACCTATCGAAATTAACATTTGTTTGCTTCCCATAAATTGAGTATTAGCATCGGCCCTTGATAAGTGGATTAAGACTTTGTAAGGTCTGAAGATACTAACGAGATACCTTGAGAGTAGCTCAGGAATCTCGCTGAATCAGCCCTCTTTGCACGAGCGGCAGAGACATGGATATTGTGGAGCTGACGCGCCTTACCTCTTGGGTCAACCTTGCTTAGCGGTCAACTAGACCAAACAGTACGGTGTGTTCGTTCACGTTCACACGTCAATTCGTGAACTTTCGAGTTTCCCTACGATCACACCGTTGGTCAGCGGCGTAGTATATCGACTCGCTATCCTCATAGTATTCTTCAGCAGTACAGTATCTCCATCGGTAGAACTAGGTGGGAAGTAGACGCTGCGTTTGACATCTATTTGAAACCAAGGCGTATTCTGAAGGCGCCACATGGATAGTCCGCAGGAATTGCTTTTCGAGGTATTATATCGAGGGATCTCAAGAGATTTGGGTTGGTGAGGCGAGTATGCTTAGGGCGAGTATGCTTAAGGTAGGCCCTACTGCTCGTCGCTCAGGTGGTCCGCCATTACTCTAAAGGCTATTGAGGTGCTATGCAACGTACCTAAGAGAGCAGCCTGACTGGCCGATATCTGCGAGAGAGAATCTATAGGTATCTTGGGCAAAATTCAGCTTAAAGTTTAAAGATCAGTCTTGATAACTGGCCAACGAACTTTGCTTGGAAGGATGTCACCCAAACACTATTTTGACAGTTTGCCAGGGGGTATAATTGGGTAAAGATATGAAGTTGACTCGATACTTGCACTGTTGGTTCTAGTTCACAAACAGGCACGGCTATCCCACAGGGCAGAAGTACTGGTTACTCCTCACCTCTAGCAGCCTCGTAAGCTGCGCTAAGATTGCAACGAGATGTACACCAGGCTGCCAGGTGAAACCTTTCGCACAGCAGCTTTATGGGTACAATTGATCGCCGCGTGCCTGGTGTGCGGCTCGCTAGGTAGATGTATCGACCATCTCAATACGTGCCTCAACTCTAGAGCCGCTATAGGGGGTGGAAAAGATAAAGGTCTGTAGACTTGTTTCGGGAAGGATGAAGTGCATTATAACCCTGAAGGTAGCCCGAAAGGTGCCGTTTAATGCCACCGATATACCTGGATGCATCGTGAACCGCTCGTCATGAAAGGACTAAAAATCAGTTAGGGTACAGCACTAACAACAAGGTCTCAGCCTGGGTAGGAAGGGAATAGGACTGATGGTACCCACAATACTTCCTACCCAATCCGATAAGGACTATGATGCTCCTTTGTAGTGGGATGATTTGTTGTAGTGTAAGCACGTTCATGGATATGGTGAGGGGTAGTCTGTGTCTCATCTCTGTAGAAGAGGACACGAGTCATTATACACCCTTGATCAGGTCTCGATCGCTCTCTATAGCAAAAAATGGGTTACCTGGTGCTACTGTGTCTGAGTCTGTCGATCACAAACACCAAGGATCAGGTCCAGGATTTAATGCTGAGCATACGGTTAGTGTTACAGGTTATGACCTGGATGTATCAGAGAAAGCAAATTTCTCTCATACCCTAGCGTGGCCCATCCAGCAGATAGTTTACTTAGGTAAACTGCGAACCTTATGGCACCACTAAGTATTCCACAGACCGGCAAAGACAGCAAGTTGCTTGCCTTTACCTAAAATCAAGGTCACATGACGTCCATCCATGAGAGATTCACATAATTTCTTATAGGGACGGGCGTTGACTTCCAAATTTTATTTTTGAGGATGAATTCATTTCAGGCAGGAAGCATCTTGGATAAACCGGCTCACTCAGTGAAGAACATATATATATACCCACTAGACCTTTTGCATGTTTCCACAGACCGACAAGATGATTATATATGCAGGCAATCATAAATGTCCATCGATGGCCAGGGATTTACAGAATATTTCGAGCCATCATCAAATGTCGGGAGTATCAAGATAGCGTCGAAAAGATATTATTTTCTCCTCAACTATCTTAAGGTCCTGCTAAAAGAATCAAAAGCAATACATATAAGAATATTCAAACATTCTCATCAGCAAATACAGGACGTCCTCTCAGCAAACGAGAGCGACAATAATCGAATACAATAAAAACAATAGGAAAATAAAAACTGATAAATAAAAAAGAAGTAAAAGATGATTCCAACAAGACACCTACACTCAATATCATTGCAGCCTCGACACTGAAAGCGTTGAGTAATCTGAGATCGCGGGTGCTATCGGAGCTCGATATAGCTGTACTCTAGCGAGACGTGCAAGTAGAGGGAGATCTAGCGATGTTAGTCTTTCGGCCTGCGTATACTCAGCTAGGCACGAAGATAGGGACACCTACCGGGGGCGGAGATTCGCGCACTAAGAGAACAGCAGAGCTGTTCTATCCCATTAAGATAGTCGTACTATCCAGATAATATTTCGATAACTACTACCAGTTACTCGGATTGTATCGACTGCAACGGATCTTTTTCAGTTAGAATGCAGGGGATCTTTATAAACATGTCCGCCAAAAAGAACTTCCACATTGCTGATTAAGTTATACATACCGTATCTCAACACCAAACACCGAATAATCAAATAACAAAACTAACGTGGCCTTTTTTCGCTGGATCGACGCTTTTTTGGGTATTCTTGTCCGATCTTTTTGGCATCTTATATTGAAGAAATATCTCGATCGTCTTCGGCGCAGTGTCATTCCTCCCAATCAGGCGACGACCCTGGGGGAAAAGGCGGTAGAATTGTGGGGAACGGTTATTGCGCGGGAGGCGATTGGAATGATTGGAGGATGGTGGGGGCGGATTGGTCTCAAAGATCATCGCGGTACCAAAACGTTATCTTGGACTGGCACTAGCCTTAGATTTGGATTTAATCTTCGATGACTAGTAACTCACCCAAGATAGAGAACGGATTGGTACTGCTAGACCCTTGAACCTGAGGTTTCCGTCGATTTCTTTCTGACTCGGCCTGGGCGAGCAGAAGACGTTCTTCGGGAACGCTCCCCTGGCACCGACACATCGCCTCCGGGCGGAAGATCAGAAGGCTCTCTTCGGAAACCCTCCCCTGGCATCCACACATCGCCTCCGGGCGGAAAGTCTCGATGACGTCAAGAAAGAGGAGGGATGTCGAGGTGAGAAGAGAATTCTCCCCGCGCCATCCCGACGTCACACTTTCCAAATCCACCACTGGTCGCGAGATTCCCTCAGGACATCTGCCGATCGGCAGGAATCTCAGCTGGTCCTTCATGCTCAAGTCTTCCCATCCCTCCCCTCCCCGACTGGTAATTGGCACCGCTGTGAACGATCCGTCCTGGTTGATGCCCAATACTAGGTAAGGGCGTCTCTTTGCAGGCTGCGGGGAATAGGGATTTTTACTCCCAGTGACCTTCCTCTGCTCAGGGGTGAGCAGAGTAGTGCCCTGGGTCGACATGTAAATATCCCCAGCCCTCACAACCTCACGCCAGGACGATAACAGGTGTCTATTGATTACCACGGGTATTTTGGCACAGGGTTTAGGAATGTTCTGGGAAAGCTTTGACATTTTTGAGCAATGGTTTGGTGAATTGGAAGAGTAGATGATCAACCACGATGGTAAGTGGGAGCTACTTCTATTATAACAGATGTTTCTTCATTATTCAGAATGGCGTCACGAAGTACCACTATCCTTTCCATCATTAGTTATAAAGGCGGGGTTCCTCTATCAAATGGACGTCGAATGGAGGTAAGCTTTACCCTTTTTCTATAGCTATCTCCTAGTAGCGTTACCAATTATAACTCTCTACTGATATTATAGTTAGTCAATTCAGTCAGGTGTGAAATGGGTAATTTAGTGGCGGTGTGTCCAACTGTTGAGCTATCGATGGTTAGGGGGTGACAACATTTGACGGGTGATAAACTGATTATTCAAATGGAATCCAACAAATAGACGGTGACACAACGCAACTAAGAATTTGATGAACAAGACTTGAATTAGCTCGGAAACGTCAGTTTGGAGACCACGATAGTTTCCGACGGTCCGCTTGCTGGTCTGGGACCTTAGGATGCGGGGCTCGCTCCATATCTACATCTACCCAATGTACCTTGGCTTCACAAAAACACCTGTTAACAGGTGTTCGCGTCTTCGGGTCTTACTTTAACCTATGGGGTGTTTCTTCTATGACAACTTCGATTCCATCGACTTCCAGAATTCTGCATAGACGATCTATCGCATTGAGCTATTTTGATATTTTAATTGAGGTTATCGGGCGTAATCTCCGATATGCATTACCTTGAACTCCGAAATCCAGCCATTATCCTCTTGTATTTAGTAGAACAGCAGAGGTTAAAGACGAGCTTTGCACAAGAGTACCGATGATACTTAGGGTTAGGGCTCCGCAGTGATGAGTTAAGCGCAAGGAGGGCTGTACTTTAAAGGAGCTAAACCCTGACAGGAGTCAATACATGACACATGTGGAAGCGATAAAATCGAGTGAGATCCTATATCTCGGCTCGTGCCAACATTCCTCCAGCTACATACATGTACTTGTGAGAAAAAGATATCTGTCCCTTTCGGTTTGTATTTATGTACCTACATGTGCCCAGGGATCCCGATAAGTACATGTAATACAACGGTCATATAATTCCTATTTTTCAACAACGAAACTAGCCAACAAAATACGAAGTGAATTTATGATACTTTAGAAGGTGCGGATCATAGTTTTAGTAAGACTTATCATGAATAGCTACTACTTACTTTTTATCGCTGTTTGTCAGAAGTTGCCCTTTTGTAGGCTAAAAAACCCAAATTAATGACTTGAAAAAATGCGGATTCTATCCTCAAGACTCATTTATCATGCGTATTATTAAAGTATCTATCATAATAAGATGTTTTTTTGTACTAAAACATTGAAATCTTGATGCCTTTCGGTGTTGCTAGGTCAAACATTGCATCACTTATCGGGACCCCTGGATACATAGATGACATGACGACTAGTGGAATTCACATCCTACGATATAACGAAAAGGACGGATTTGATATATTTTCGACGTATGTACTCTCCAAAGTTATGCATGCACGCGTGGATAGAAACACCGGGAAAGGACGAATTAGGTATAACACAGGTCACGAATTGACCCGACTCACGTACCTACTTGTAGGTGGTAAGGTATTTTTGTTCCTCTTTTTTTTTCCGCAAGACGGCGACCAACAAACACCACAGCTTGGTGAGTACATTTAAGTCCCGACAAGCACATGGATGTGAAAGACAATTGTGTGCCCATGAAGGTTGAGAGTTGTTGGACAAGGTATCGTTTGAAAAAGACACTTTGTTGCTGTTCGGGGCGTGTGCATCTTACATACATTTTTGCAACTTGGCAATACATACATTTATTTCATCGTACATGCAAACATGTCGTATTTACATGTAGTATACTCCAATGGTAGCTAAAGTTGGTGGCGTCCCAATGGCTAGCTCACTACCGTTACAGAAATGTGGCATAGAAGACACCAGGTGGTGCACAAGGAAAATGATAATTGTTCATTATGTTTCGTTAGTGATGTTTTCTCATAGGTGTTCAATTTTCTCTCTGGCGGGGTGTCAGAATAGTGTTTTTTTGCCTATAAATAAGAACTCTGCTTCCTCTCCTCTTCCTCTCTCTCATCGAGCTCACAAACATCATCACTCTGGGGCTGAGTCCGCTCCTCGACTCTCTACATATGTGAGTGGGCTATCTTCCTTTCTGACCCTCGTTTCGGCCACCAGAGCAATGAATCACCTCAATCAGACCGACATGCAGTCTGCAATTTAGAGGGTGACTGGGCCCTGCATACAATTCTCACCCGTGAGCCTAAAATCTTTAAAGCCTAATCTCCGTTCTATACCTAAGCGCCGAATGCTTATTTATTGTTATACAGCGCCGGTGTCCGTCTCCTGTCGTCATCAGTATATTCTCCACAGGTTCAATACAGGCATGTGAGTATGCGGGTACTCAAGCCAAAGGCTCATGGATCACCACCTACTCAGGTATATTGTAACCCAAATAGACATAAAGGGCAAACTTCACCTAGCTTTACTAACAGACCCTATTACCTCTCTTATTCAAAACAGATGCCCTGTACAAACTCATTTACTTACCACCGGGCCAGCAATCCACTAAGGTCTTAATACAGCGCATGAGAGCCGCCCTGACGCCAGATCCCCATCATAGAGGATACACATTTCAAAAGTTCAGTTCACCTGCTATGATATGACGAGACCAGTTGCTACCTACTTTCACCTCTCCTACCAATCCTTTAACGAAAAAAGAAAACACCACAAAATGTCTAAAGGAATTACATGTAGGTCAACTACCTGCCCAAGGAAACCGGTCGAAATACGAAGAGACATATTGGCGTGGGGTTGTGGAACCAGGGGATATTTACTCGTCTACCCAGTCAGTTACTCTGCTCACCCCTGAGCAGAGGAAGGTCACTGGGAGTAAAAATCCCTATTCCCCACAGCCTGCAAAGAGACGCCCTTACCTAGTATTGGGCGTCAACCAGGACGGATCGTTCACAGCGGTGCCGATTACCAGTCGGGGAGAGGAGGGATGGGAAGACTTGAGCATGAAGGACCAGCTGAGATTCCTGCCGATCGGCAGATGTCCTGAGGGAATCTCGCGAACAGTGGTGGATTTGGAAAGTGTGACGTCGGGATGGCGCGGGGAGAATTCTCTTCTCACCTCGACATCCCTCCTCTTCCTTGACGTCATCGAGACTTTCCGCCCGGAGGCGATGTGTGGATGCCAGGGGAGGGTTTCCGAAGAGAGCCTTCTGATCTTCCGCCCGGAGGCGATGTGTCGGTGCCAGGGGAGCGTTCCCGAAGAACGTCTTCTGCTCGCCCAGGCCGAGTCAGCAAAAAATCAATGGAAACCTCAGGTTCAATATCTACTTTCCCTTGTACCAACTTTTGAAAAGAATCAATTACTTTTTGAAATGACAAGCACTCGTAGTACGAATACCTCCATAACCCATTCAACCCCAGTGATAATGGAGGGTCACGAGGGATCAACCTGGCGCAGGCTTCGACATATTCACCTCGAAAAGAGCTAGGACCGGCCCACATATGAGCAGAGGCGCTTCACGGGGAGCAGGAATCCGGGGGTCCACTCAACCGGAAAAAAGGCGACCTTACCTCATCTTGGAGACGCATGGTGATGGAACGTTGTGGCGCAGGCAAAGTGGTTACAGAACTAAGGTGGTGCTTCGGGTCAGGACAAGTCACAAGTGGTAACCGTGTCGTAACTAGCTATTCTTGTACTCTACAGTCTCGTCTCTTTTGTTTCTTCCTAGTCATCATCACCTACCTATCATCATAGACAATTCGAGCTTCGTTTCTGCTATCAGAGCATGAGCCTGTGTTGTCCGTGAATCACGTAGGATCCAAACAAAATCTATTGAACTCCTGTTTCGCTCCAAAATGTTTACAGCGATTCCGGTCACCGGCCGGTCTAGCAGAGGGTGGGCGGGTTTAGGAGGGGGGGTAAAAGTCGTTTTTGCCCCTTGGAACATGTTCCCGCGAGGGTATCTCGACCACTAGCTGATACTCCTGTGCACCGGCATGATGGAACCCTGCTAAACTCAACCTCACTTCTTTTCCTGGGTGTGGTGGAGGTCTTCCGGGAGGGCGATATGTGTGGGTTCTAAGGAAAGGTGGCCGGAGAGGGCCTACTACTTGTGATGGGGGAGTTAGCTAGGAGATCTGGGGCTAAGAACCGGAATGGAGGCAGTAAGATCTCTTCTAAGCCTGTTCTCAACATGTTTGCTGCGTCGTTGGAATTTTCCCCAGGGCTAGTCATGTAAAACACTCCTAGATTGTGTATCCGATATCGTTTATTTACTCTCCCACTATCTATAGCTAGTGCTTAAAAAATCAAATAGGTTCTTTTAGCAATATAGATTATTTCAATTCGATGTACAGGGAAAAACCTTTCCATATTAATGGAAAACTCGCATCTTTTTTCAGCAATTTCACTGCAGACTCCCATCTATATTCAGAAATACAATTCGTGAACCTTTAAAGCGATGGAGTTTTTGTGTATGAAGGCTTAAATGGAAAGGGAGTGTTACATTACTTTTCGCCTTCTGCTATATTGATTTGGGTGAAGTTTGCATTGGCTAACATGGGTCTAACAGCTCACTGTTTATCGATTTGAGTAAGAAAGGTATGATCCTAGCGATCATCTCACGTACTCCCGCCTTATGTTATTTTTGTCGCAAACGATCATTGCGTAGCTTACTATTTGTGTCTAAGCGGCGTTTACAATATAATACTGTGTTATGAATCAACGTTTCACAATTGTAAGGGGGAGCTCATCGTACCAAGTACCAATCCTTTGAGTTTATTTGATACATAACTCTCAACATTTGTCATCTCAAGAGTACGTGTAGTATTTCCCGTGTAGCAATGAAATAGGAGAGCAATTTCAGCGGGGCTGAAAGATACGTATGCCACCTTCTGCGACATCTTATCTGCTCAAGATAGCAGGCCCAGAAGTCAGATCTCCGCACGTAAGATACATTACCTGGCGTCTCAAGGTGCATGTGGTAGTTCAAGATATCAGAAATCGTTAGATATATATATTACCTGCGAGTTTGGGATGTTTAGATAAGCTGAGCCCGCTTTTACTCTGCGAGGATAAGGAAATGAAAGATAATGACGTCAACAGGGATATAGACTGCCACTCCGCTGCTGCCCTAAAGAGGCGTGTTCCTGGACCGTTCCGTTGCTATATCGCAGTCGTTCAGACCTCCTGATTAACGCTTCCCAGTCATCAACGGTGGTACTGGCTGGGTTATTATCGACCGCTAAGGCCCTAGTAGGCAGCTTTGGTGACTGGGACGCCTCTCTGTGTAATTAATTGAGCTGAAAACTAACACAGGCTTGGTCTGTTGGACAGCCAGGAAACGAGAAGAATATCACAATTTCTCTTGTGAGCCTAGGAGGTGTTTTACATATAAGTGGTATATAGACAATAGAGTCTTGTGCTGTTATCGAGCCTCTAAATTACCTACTACAGTGTTTATCACTTCGTTTGTGACTTGGACCCCGGTGGTCAATATCAACCATTGCATGATCAATCATGAAGCATCCCAGTCAAACAATTGAAGGTCAGAACATCGCTCAGCGTTCACTTAGTCACATTTGAGTCATCATTTTTGTGAAAATCTCAAGCTTCAATATCAACCGTCAAGCAGGTATCCGTTCCCCATTTCAGAAGGTTTGAATTACGGTGAAGCTGTATCTAGACTACAAGTGCGGGAAAGGTGGGTTCGAAAGCCTCGCAGCGGCTTGAGAGTCCAATTTCGAGCCCTTGTAGTAGGAGTATACACGAGCCATAACTCCATTATAACATGTAGATACTATGTAAGTACTTGGGCTTCAGTGTGTTTCTAAGTGCAGCGCAGCTCCAGTATGTATTAATTACATGTAAATATCTTTATATTCATCCCCTAGATAAGATGTACTTATTGTTTAGAAGTCCCGTGAATATATGTACCGCAGTAGTTCGTCTCAGCGGACGGTTACACAGAAGTAGTCAAAGCTGCCTTTTACAGCGCGTATAAGGGAATATTAGGGGGGGGGGAGGGAGCGTTTGCAAGACAAATGACCAGAACAAGTAATTCCAACGTCAGTATGAGTGCCCACTGAGACGAATTACTGCAGTATGGTATATGAACAAGATTCTCCTGGGTATTCACAAGGATGTATTCATAATTATTCCTGTATGAGGCGGGAGCCTCGCAACGAGCTGTCCTAGATATAAGTATAAATACATGTAGCCTTAACCCACTACATATGCGGTTACTTCCATTCTTTGCTATAAGTGTGTGGTTGGGTGTTATATGTACTACTATAGAAGCTTCAAATGCTCTCCAAGGCTGTAGATGTATTGATAAGAATAGCACGGAAAGATATATGTATGTTGTAAACTTTTCAGGAATATAATAACAATTTATCTTGCATACAGGTACTAACCTTGCTACTTGTGCCAGTCCCATCTTGAGTACTGCCCTTCACATAAATAGGGAGAAAACAGAAACTCCATAGGATAACTATGTAAGGCAGTTTTTCGAGTCGCCTGAAATACTATACGTTCCCAGCTTTGGCTTACGGGTGCGTAGCTTGCAGGGGAGTGGAGGTCTTTGAATATGACATTTGAGATGATCCTGGGTGGAAGGTCAACCCGAGAGGCAAAGATACTGCTCAATAGACTACTTTTACATAGCCCGATAGTCGAATATCTGATCTGAAAGTGTCGGACGCTATACTTTTCTTTATCGGCCAGAGGAAGTACATGTACTTGTGTATGTTCTTATCCTCTTTTAGGTGAGTCTAAAACCTTCAATTATAGAACCCTCAATGTTATTACGTACTGTCTACCCACAACTCTCTATTGCATCCTTCACCGCTCTAAAGCTGCCTGAACGCCATGGCTGCACGACCATTAACCCTCATTGACCGGAGCCCAATTCTGTCGACCGCGTAACATTACAATACGCGTCACACTGTATTATGCAAATCGCTCGACATCCAGTTAAATCTACTTCTGCAAGATCTCAATAGAACCAACCCCCCTCAAGGTTTTGCTCAGTTATGCCAGATGCAACCTATACTAGATGCAATTTTTCAATAAACTCCTCCGGTTATATTAAGTAAAACAATGAAGAATACTTTTCACCATTATTAGGATTAATTTATTTAGTTAGACTTGTCTGCTTCTTCCTAAGCATTTTCTGAGAATATTCTTGCAATTATCGAAGATAGTCGAATTTGGTGTTATAATGGTGGCGGGAGAAGGAGTGAAGGACATCGGAGCTTGCTGCTGATATCCGGTAGTTAGAGATTGAGCCGGATAGGAGAGAGCCGTTCTCATGGAATCCAACGATACTCTTGCTAGAGACGTAACCACCCCAGCATTGCTAGGATCCTCTGAAGAAAACGTATCCAGGTCGCCCCCCAAAGCACTGGAGGAACTAGTAGACTCTGTCGACAATGATAGGGACGAGATACTACCGTAGCCGGCGACAGTAAGGTGGGGCGAGACTATTACAGCATCCACTTTGGTCTCGAGATATGCGGGCCTCTTTGGGACTGGAAGTGCAACACTGGTGTATTCAATGTCTACCAATGTTCGACGAGTAGCGATATCCTCGCCATACCCGAGAATCTCCATAGCCTTAGAACGACCGTCCATGAATCTCTCATTCTTTGTTTGTTCCCGGCCTCTTGTCGGTAATCTCTCGCGAGCGTTATCCTCTACCGGAAAAGAGGCCGATGAAGATGAGGTTTTTATACGCCCTCTGGTACTATTGGGAGTGTTTGCAGGCACTACAACGTGGAGTAAATCTTCTGTTAGATAACACTTCTCAAAACAACCAAGGATGGAGGGAGGGGAAAGGAAGGGGGCGGTTTTTACACAGAGAATTGTCACAGCCCACCGAAAAGATAGAGATATCTCTTATCTCTTTACCACGAGTAAGCTCATCCCCTCCATCGATGACTCTTGTAAAGTCTTCCGGTTCGTGGGTTGAACTAAGTGCCGTTTGGTGAGCAAGTTCCTTGCAAGCCAGATAATAAGCAACTGACTGCTGAGGATTGGTTCCTTCCCCAACAAAGCGATTGACGTATCCTGGTCCTTGGTAGAGAGGCTTCACCGAGAAATCATCGTCCAAGCTTTCTTTGCTGATAATATTTTTCCGAGTAGAACTCTTCTTCAATTTGGTATCAACGGATACTGTACTGGTCCTTCCTGAAGTGTGATTGTTATTCCATTTCTTCACACCATCTGAAGAGAGCACTAGTTGTAAAGACCCTGACTCTTCTCTCTTCTGCTCCTTTCTCGCTGGGTAAGGTGCCATTATCGGAAAGTATGGATTTCTTTCTCTTTTGTTTTCATCTTCTGAAAATGGTTGAACTGCGGGCGCAGGTTCTACTACTCTCTGTTTCCTTTCGATGGCCTCAATCCGTCCCCTTATGGCATCCGAGATTTTTATAACCTCATTCCTCGGCGAGTTGACCTCTAGAGCTCTCACCTCTGTGCACACCGCATCCCCTTTCCCTCCCACTCGCCCTGGATCAGACACCCCTGGAGAGACATCGGGACCATTAGCGCCTATCGCCGGTGTACTGTTCACTGCGAACATTTTCACTCTTTGCTCCGCAGCAGCTGCTGAGCGGCCAATCCCTGCGGATCGCTGTAAGATAGCATTTTCAAGTCCATCCAATGCTGGAGAAGAATGCAGAGATCCGTGTCGGGGTTGGTGCTCTTGGCTTGAGATAGTATGCTCTCGGGTTAGGCGGCTCTTAGAGCTACGTTGTGTTAGATCATTATCATCGTCGTCCTCTGAAGATAAATTCAACCAGCTTCCCTGGCCTGGATTGCCATTTGGATTGCCAGCGTACTCCATACCCCTGTTCTGGTAGCAGTCGGTGTAGAGGGCTTCCTGGTTTTGGGGGTGTTCGCAGGTAGTAGGGGAGTATTCTTGAGAGTGATTATTAAACGGGGAGGATTGATTGATTTGATCAAAAAATGATTTTTTGGCGTAAGGGGAATAGGGCAATGAATGAGAGAGACGTAGTGAAGATACACTGCTATTTGGCACAAAACTATCAGGTAACATAGCGGTAGGGTCATGTCTGTGCGCTAATGGTTTAGTAAGTCCAACTCTATTCGGACCCTTGCTCTTTCTTACGTCCCTGCTTGGAACTATGTCGGGAATATGGGCAGAACCAATAAAAAGGTCGTACGAAGGAGTCATGTAATTTCCAGACTCATGAAAGAGGTTTTGTGCCCGACCCAGCAGTTGTTCCTGAAGTCTTTGATGAAAGTCAATGGTGTTTCTCCTAGTTGTGGGTGAAACAAACGAAGGACCAAAGTTTAGTGAGATCACATCCTCCGTTGTTCCACCTTTCATCCACTCTATCAACCTCCACGCTGCATTCGTCATGGTTAGGCGCCGAACCTCGTCCTCTGGGGTTTCCAGCGAAGGATAACTTTTTGGGATGTTCTTTATTTCCCCACCTGTGATGCATTCCTCTGTAGATACCTCCACTTCAACAAGTTGTTCATCGTTCTGCGGGCCACTTGGTAACACTTCTTTCTGATCGAGCACATCAACCCGTAGGAGCTTGCAATCCCCCGGCTCGGAGTGATTTCTCCCGATAGGTTTGTGACACATCTGCGCAGCGATATCTGATTCATATCCCTCATCCTTCTCGAAGTCCAGCTCTACCGCCGCTGGTATATCCCCACAATGCCTTTCTAACCTCCTAGCCTGTTTCAGCATATTCCACACAAATATTGCATCAGCGATGCTCATCCTCCCGCCAGACCACAGGAGCAGATTGGTGATGTTCTGGACTGGTTGGGTGTGTTCAAACAGACCCCTCCCTTTAGGAGGCTTGGAGGGTGTTGGTTCGGTGTCCGTAACCTTTTCTGCAATTGGGTTTAATGTTTCTGTTGCTATAGGTTGTTTGTAGGAAGCGTGAACGCAGTTCGGGTCATCGATCTCTGGATTCTGGCGAGGCAAGGAAAGGACAATCTCCGGAACCTGGATTATTTTACGGCCCAAGAATCCATAGTGTGACTCAAGTAGTACCTGCTCGTCATGGGCCATCTCACCTCTGGTAGAGCAATCATCCTCCTTTTCGTGTACTGATTCTGGGAACGCTTTCTGGATGTTTCTGAAGGTCAAGGGTATGTCGGAAGTGCCTCCCTCCGCTATTTGGTGGACTGTATCTGGTGAAAAGTCATCCGCTGTGGGGGGCTCCATAGGACCATGGATGAACATATTGTTGGCATAGAACTTTCTTCCATTGGACCGTTTGTGAACATGTTGAACCTCTGGGAGATCATGAATCCAACACCAGATACTCGATTCCTGGTCCTCGTGCATGACAACGGTGGCGGGGAGTAGAACAGAAAAGCAGGTGCGCGGGGTATGTTTCCTATGGGATGGGACTGAAAATGAAGATGGGAAGAGGGGGTTGATGTATTGATGAACCTTGGTTCGAGTTCTGATTGTGGGGAACTCACACCGGAGTGTGATACGTGATAGATTGTGTGCTTCGAATCAGCACACCTCACTTCCACCAAGACTGTTAACATTATCTCAAGACATCAGTGAGAGAAAGTGGACCCTTACCACACGTTTTGTCAGAAGAGAGTTATGATGGTGTAAAAGACTGTGAGATCAATGAATATGTGAACACAGGTAAAAGATATTGCGTCAAGGATATACTAACCCATATGAAGTCACCTTTATTGATCTTTACCTAAATGTACATACACGTGATGAGATTACATGTTGCTGTACGGGACCTGGAAGTGCAGCCACGTGCGCTACTGTACGTGTTGTTCTGGCTGACCTGGCCTATGATTTCCCTTTCTATTGGCATTAGGACTTCTATGTACCTCCTCGGTGACCTGACACGTGCTAAAACTTTGCATGCAAATCTTGATCCGGCTGAATACGGGGTCTTTTGAGTGATACGTGATCCGATGAGCGGCGTGGCATCCTTCTGTATGCTGTTTAACCTCTTTGAGAGAATCCAACAATTCAGACCTGTTATTATGCACTCACGTTCTCAGATATTCTTGTTTATGTGGCTGGGTGTGGAAACAAGCGTCATATTGATGAGCCGCACCCTTCAATCAGGCGTATTTTCTAATGAGCCTCAATGCCAGTCGAGTCCCAGATTCCAAATTCGACACAATCATCAACATAGGACGCTCAAGTTACCTTCAAATGGAGAGAGGAAGAGATTATAACTTTTATTATCGATATGTACATCACAATTCTAGTGTCATACAAGATTTCATTGCGTGAAGTTGGCCCCAAGCACGGCAACCTTGAACTACATGTACATGTACCCACGTTCACGGAAAATACCAAATATATCCAAGTTAACTTCATGTTCTGTTTGCAGCCCCTATCTTTTGATTCCACAAAAAGTCACAACACCTTGAGTTCTCCAATATAAATATTGAGTATAGGACTCACTTACAAAAGCTATCACTATTCAAGAATCATATGCTACACAAGTCTTATATCAATTGATTTTGACGGGAAAGGTACGATCTCAAGGACGTTAATGAGCATTTAAATCAATCTCGTCCAAAGACTGCCTTCGCTCTTGATATATGACGGTGTCGACAAAGCTTTGCCGTACGACCTGGCAGCTCCCAAGTTGAACAAAGCTGAACTTGGGGAACGGCCCTGCCCAGTTTTGTAATGTCCTCTTCAGCCCATCCTTCTAAACCCCCTCCAGCACAGAGTGAGAAGCTAGATATACCGTTCTTGAGATCGAGAGTGTATATTTCTCCTGTAGAACGTAAAGGTTTGGTAGAGCGAGGAGCTTCTAGGGTCCTGTCAACAAGGTAATCATGAAGTGCATCATTCTGATTCATTAAATGATCTCTCACAGGGAACTTGGAAAAGAAAAAATCGATTGGCTGTCTTCTTGTGGGTGATGGTAGTACTTCTTGTCTTTTGGTCCATTAAAGCTTCAAACCTTCCCTGAGTGAGATCCAAGCCATTTTTCCTCTGTACCACAGTCCGGAATCTCTTTCTCAATGAATGTAATTTATCCTCGCCCCCCTCCCCCCCTTTGCATGTATCAACATAACCAATCAAATCTTAATCCATCACTCACACCCCCTTTGTGCACCTTAAAGCTCTTAGGTCTCTGACGGACTGGTATCTTGCTGGAGAGTCTCATCGGACCTTTCGTAGACTCCTGCACTGAAGTGAGCAATCATGGAAATCGTGGGACCTCGCTTTTTGCCACCCCAAGATCTGTTAGATGATCAAAACCACAATTATCTTTCATTCCACTAATCGAAACCTCATATATGGCACGGCTTTAAACATACTGTCTTAAATCCACAACTGGTTCACGCGCTTTAGCTAACGAATAGGCGAGATTTGTAGTAGACTTAGGTTCGTAGTTCGTCTCAAGTTCTCAAGGATAGGTGTTGACGCGCAAGACAGGGGCTAGTGCCCGACCATTTCCCTCACAGATAATGGATCTTGTTTCGTCTTTGTCAGCATATAAGTCTGGTGTTGATTCCGTTCGGTCTCTTATTAGAACCTGAAATTTCTAAACTTAGTCTCACAATTATAATAACCTGGGCTGTAAGTGTCTCCTATTGGTTGGGGGGGTGCGTTGGGGTTCTGTTCTAATAGGCTGCTCTTCCCGAACTAGAGATGAGAACTGCGGACGAGATGTCTAATCACATACCTCATATCAGCTAGACATTGTGCATGTATTAGAATATGATTAAGAAGACGGTAAAAATGGATAATAATACCTCTTGATCAATCTAAAAGCTTGTTAAAGTTGTGGCTCGCTATCCCCCCCCCTTCCCAATTTCAAGTAACAAACGCGATTTCCATGACTGTGCGTGCTTCCTTAAATCCATTGTTAACATAGTCTTTGAAACCAGAACGCGGAAGCTCTGAAGTCCAAGTTCACACGCTAACAAATTTCGAAAGTAGGCCGATCGTGATATCCGTTTTCATTTGGAAACGCTCTATGCCTGTTAACGTACAGCTCCAGTTCAAAAGCCACCACACGACAACGAAAACACACTAAAATGCGCCAAAACGTTGCATTTGCCCATAACGCAGTAACACTGGTGAATGGTTGGTATTGCTTGGACAGATAAGTATACTTATAAGTACCTCAATTTATGAATTTCGCACCCAGCAAATAGTTATGAAAGTAGTTGGATTGCTCAGTATGGGTGTGATTTTGGTCTTGACTGGAGTTTCAAGAAGAAACCCCACAGTTCATGGAAAAATTAATATTTATGCAGTCCGGGTTTTGGATAGACATCGGTATTCCTGGAATATGTTCTGCAAAACCTCATATGATCATTCACCACAGATGTGGTGGGGCATGAAGTTGAAAAGGGTTGCTTTTTGGTGTGTGGTTTCGTCGTCGGACGATGACCTTTTAACTGGAGCTGTATGTACATCCTCTTGAGACAAATCTCTGCTGGGTGGAGTACATTTTCAAATTATTGTGTTTTGTAGAGTAAATGCTGCACCCCATATAAGAAACGAGGTAAGAGATGATCTATATTCAGAATTAGATAAAATTGCCCGGCGAGGGTGGAGTGAGAACAAACTACTCTGGAAATGGTATGGGGAGAGCCTCCTAGTGAATCCAGCCACAAGTACTACTCGATAGAAAAAGTCTTTTACTTTATTAATAGCCCACCTTGAATAATTCATACAAATAGTGCCCTGACTTACAATGAGTCCCACTCTACATTTGTCTCTCTGGATTTGTGCGTAACGGCTCTTGTCAGGAACTCAAAAAGTCGTTTCTGAGAGGTTTTATGCTGCGGGCTAAGAAATGCGAAGAAAAGTCCAGGAAACAGCCGTATTCCCTCAGTTCCTATCCCATGCGTCTCCGCCTACATTGATAGGTTCATGAAGCCGATGCTCCTCCCAATCCACTCCTCATGTTTATTGTGTGGGTAAACTAACGCCTACAGCGCAAGGATTAGCTCAGTAACTCTATCGTCGCGTACCTACTACGGTCGAGAGGGAGTATTGCTTGTCTTGAGCTGGCGAGAACATACCCGACCCGCAAGGGCACGCTTAGCAAACCGCCAGAGCTCCTTCATCTTTTCCCGCCAGAGCGCCGGAAATTGAATGAGTGTCAGTTTCTTAGCGTAGTTTATTCAATCTCTCTCCGCTATTGTGATATAGGCTGGGGTATGTGAGGTTGGTTGCGGCGTTGGAGAGGCAAGTGTGATCGACGCGTCGGTTTGGAAAACTGAAAAGGTAGGCTGGAGAAATATCAGCGTCGTAAAGATCATTGTTTTCTCTGGCTCGGAAGTGCCAGCGGGCACAAAGTAAAGTTTACCTGGCACACGTTTCGAACACAATTCTCTTGTGTGTTCATGTGCAGTTGAGCCGCTTGAAAAACCCGTTTTCAAAGGCCCTCTTATTAGTTTCTTGATGACTCACCGAGGCGGATGCAGGTCCGAAGAATGATTAACTCGTCTTAGAGATCCGTAGGACAGCTATTCAGCCACGGTACTATTATTTGCAGGTGAGACATAATAAGGCCAAGAACACGTGTTGTTACAATTACTTGCGCACGGACCACACCCATCACGCTGTAGGGATCTCAAATGCCGCTAGCCGCATTAATCGATCACTACTAATATTCGAAAATCGCCTAGCGTATAATTCAAGTAACGGTAAGCATAACCAATGCCGGTTTTCAGAGCAGAGACATGATGCTCTCTTTACCGTGTGTTTTCTTAATTATGACCGAAGGCGATATATATAGCAAAACTCACGCGAGAAGAGAAGCACATCAAGACAAGATTATAAAGCGAGGAATCAGATCTCTTTTTTCACTTTTGCTTATCGTTTTTAATTCCTAGCATTTTTATTTCACAAACAGTTCAACAGACTGAACACTTGCAACCAACTAACTCACTAACAAGGGTACAAAAGTAGTGGAAACCAATTCCCAAATACAGACCTCCTTTTTAACATTTCGATTCTCTGGCCCTTACACCCCACTACGTTTCTATCCGCTTGGTTCGCCATGCTTCCTGCGTTGTGGCATTTGAAAGAATGGGACTCTGTAGAAGTTAGTCGGAAAGTCGTTGTCAGAGAATATCAATTTCTTTTGGGTGAGTATTTACCTTTCCAAAAGGTCATCCTCAACGAACTCAGAAGTCTCGGACAGCGGGATATTCGTTCTCGTGTTAGCGACACCGTGAGAAATTCTGGGTTCATCTTCAGCTGGAACGACCCCCGAAGAAGACGGTTCATTAGATGCAAGATCTCGACCCTTGAAGACCAATCTTGGTCGAACCGGAGGTTTGACTGGCTCGACACCCTGAAGCGCAGGCGTTTCCGTCATCAAGCCGGCTTCTGCGCGTTCCGGGCGTGGGGTAATAGGCTTGCGTTTGAGAACATCAGCATAGCTGAGCCGCTCTGGGGTCTTTCCGGGGGTACTTGTAGCGACTGTCGCGGGACTTTCCTCTTGAACGTTGTTGCGAGGAGCCGCAGTTGTTGGGGTTTGGGTCCCTTCGCTGGGCTTGATCGGGAACTCCTGGGCAGGGAAATCTCCGAAAGCGATAACTAGCGTGCGCTGGTTGGAGCCAGTGTCCGCCGCTGGAGTTGAATCATCAACTATTGGCATGAGTGGAGACGAAGGAGGGTCGCTACGAGAGATAACTAGCGTGCGCTGGTTGGAGCCAGTGTCCACCGCCGGAGTTGAATCATCAACTATTGGCATGAGCAGAGACGAAAGAGGGTTGCTATCGACTGGAGAAGGTAGTCTTGTATTGGGACCCACGCTTTGACCTTCCCTATTTCCATCCTCATTAAGTATTTTGAGTTGTTCTCTCCAGTTAGAGACTTCGGCGTTTGAGGACTTGATATGCTTGAAGTATTCCGCAGCATCACACTCGTGGCATTTGTCTTGCATGTTCCTTCGACGGGTTTCCCCGATAAAGGATTCATCTGTGCTGATTCCAGGAATGTAGGGCAACCAAACTAGTTCATTAACCAAACGGTTATACACATGCCCGCATTCAAACGTATCGATGAACCACTGTGAAAAGGGGACGTTACGCCCTCTAGGAGAAGGACTAATATGTCCCGAAGACATAGTTGCCTGTAGCCACAAAAAATATTAGAATCGAGCTGTGAGGAATCAAAGAATTGAGGAACTTACGGCACAACCTTTTCCTTATCACTATATACTCGTTTTATTGAGGGGTTAGCTTGATTGATAGAGCACCGTGCTGCTAAATAAATCTTCTTTAGATAGTTGTATCTCTTTTCTTTATCTCCTCTTCTGTATTCCGCAGATATAGAGGAAGGTTCTACTTAGATGAGAAGTATTAAAAGGCTTTAATGATGAGGATCATATCATAAAATGAAGGGGCAAAAAACAAGAGGGGGAAGGGGGGCTGCTTAATGGAAGGGCGTTTTGTTTGTTTACCTTGAAGACGCGAGAAACTGTGGTTGTTTTCTTAATTGTGAAAGAGAAGAATTTAGAGGAAAGATACCAAAAATACTGTCCCCAAAGACAAAGCACCTAAGTGCCCGTCCTGGAGAGTTACGCTGATAGATTTGATGACCTGATTTGATGAAAAGACAGTGAGGTGTGGGTGGTGAGAAGGAGAAGAAGGATTTTATTTTTCAGGATGAGGGGAGGTTATTATATCGCGCTGCCTTCCAACTTTCTTGGCGAACCCCCTCTGTTTCCTAGAAAAATCCCGTTCAATCACCCACACGAATTTTACCCAAATGCACCTTGATCCATTACAGGTACATGTACTTGTACTTCTTGTAATGTTAACGTTTTTAGGTTTAGCTGGTTAAGACCTGGGAATGATATGTATGAAGGATTTGGTAAACCATGGAGAGTTTACTAAAACAATGTAGAAAGAAATGTTTATTCCTTTAGGAACTGTAAATACGGCTTTGACGGCCATCTATTACAAGTTGTCGACCGCCCGTCAAGGTGCCAATGATAAAACTCCAGCCATCCCTCTCAAGACCTCCGATTTTGGTCGCTCTGCATTGCTGCACACACAACTTACCTGGGCGATTACATACCCAAAGAAAAGCAATGTAGCAGCCTACATAGGACCGTCAACTCCGATCCTTTTGGTGCTAGGCAAAAGGCGCACACATAGAATGAGCAAAGACCCACCACTCGGGCAGTCACCCTATTTCTTGTAAAATTATTTTCATAAAAAAATAACTCTTACCCCCCCCCCCCACCCCTCACACCCCGTCTACCATTTCTGGATTGTCGGAAACTGTTATATCATGGCGGGCAATTTCAACTTCAATTTTGGCCGTGATCTATTTGGAAAGAAAACATTGCCTAAGAAGTCCCCTCCGGCTCTCCGGTTCGTTCTGCCCAACCACAACGATTACGAGGTCGAGAACGAGCCCGAAGAAGAAGATGAGGACGATTATGTTTCTACAGGCATGTATTTGTATTTATTTTTCTAACCTTCTACCCCGTTATTAACCAAAGCTATAGATTCGGAGGACTATGTCAACTCATATGAAAGGTTCATAACCAGGAAAAACAATGACTCCCCTCCTACCTCTCGCCGCCGCAGCCAGAGTGGCGTTGCCTTTCGCACGAAGTCTGATAGTCCTTTTTACCTCGCTGCCGATCCATCTACTAGTGACTCACGTGTATATGGTCAAGCCCCTTTAACCCTTGACCAGGCTACTGGTATATCAATTCCCAAAGCCACCATTATGTTCAAAGAATGATCTGACAGCATTAGAACGTTATCGTGGAGGTCAGAACCCCGATGAACCTGAAGCACCAGGGTCAAGAGCTGGTTTTTACAACGTGCTTGACGCAGGCCCAAACAACAAGCCGCACGGTCGTTCCCGTTCTATGGGCGATATCCTGACCGTCGCAGCAGCCGTTAAGCCACCTCCCTCTTCGGGTAGCGAAGGTGGGCCTTCTCGTAAATTTGAACCTAATTCTCTTCGCTTCTTTCTTTTCCTTACACTCTACAGGTCAACCCTACATGAAGTTTGAGTGTACCCGCTCCAGAACACTCTCTCAGATGAGAACTGCGAAAGCTAGAAGGATACCCCCTCCACCATCACTGTATCAGGATAGATCGTTTGCTCAATCCTTCAAGTGCTTCTTTTCTTTTGGGTCTCCCAAGGCTCCCTCTTCACTGGTCACTTCACAGTCACTTGATATCCTCCCCACTATTGCGGATGCTCCCCAGAAACAATCTAGTATCTACTCCCGTAGTGTGCTCAGTGCTCTCTGGAACAAGGTCAAAAATATGAAATTTCCGGGCCGTTGCTTTGGTAAACAGGCAGTCATTATCCCTTCTAGTCCTATTTTGAAACCAGTTCCTTCGCCTCCACGCTTAGGGGCGGGCTTGGAGGCTTTGCAACGACGGAACTTCAATGGCATTAATGTTGCTACTAAGGTTCCACCCGTTGACTACCACCAACTTTTTGCTTCCTATGGCGCAACATACGTTTGAAAGATGATCTGGGGTCCACTTACTTCTCATCCCGTGAGTTTCCTTTCGGTTATTTTTCATCAATGGATATTAACTTAGATCAACCTGATACAGTTTTCGAGAAGATTTCATCTAAAGACACGAGTTCTCTTTTTGGGTGTGTGTGTGTGTTTGTGTATGTGTGTCGGAAGATGCTTGTAACTATCCGGAAGAAACATTTGTACATGACGTTATACATATAGTAAGCGCCCAATTGAGTACAAAGTTTTATTGCGAATAGTTTCCGACCATCTGTGCTGGCAATCAAACCCAAGAACCACATCATTTATCCCTGCCAAACAATGCTTTCCAATCGAGTGATACCTTGTGAGTAGTAGACAGAGGTGGCAATTATTACGATTGTCCTGTTTAGGAATCGCGCCGGCTTGGAGCATGCGGCACGAGTTACATGGATTCGGAATCGGTTGTAATTTAACTTTCGCTTGGCGACAATTAGTAGCAGGTATTTTGGGTTAGCGTTGTGTAACTGTGGGTAGCATTATTGCTCCTGACAAGCCAGTACAGTATGCCCTATCATCCTAGCAAGTCTTGATCCTTGCTTCTTATGCCTCTATTCGACTGTGAGATTGATATTCTTCCATAAGGACATCGATGAGACAGACATGCCTCCCATAAGCTCGGTCGATATTGCGTGGTACATGTTTCATGATCATGTCCGCTCCTGCCTCTCTCGAGGAGTGTGAACAGAATCCTTCTCCACACTATAACATTAGCCGCATGCGATACCCTTGTATACTTATCGACGGAACGAATGAATTCAAACACCGATATAAAATTAAACCTTCTTCCAGAGTGTTAGACTAATGGGTTTTGTTTGGTTCCTGTACTGTACTCATCCGGTCTTGCAACGGATGGTCTCATGCATGACGATCTTTTTACTCTTATATCTTTCCGGTCTCGGCTTGACCAATTAGACCGCCGTGCTTCAAAAGTAGATCAGTACCGTTGCCTCATACGGGCCGTAGCTAAGACGGCATTATGATCCTCTTTGCCATTTCCCCGGCTCCGGAGCAAGGTGAACAGGTCGAGAGGAGCCTGGGGTTCAGTAATTTCAATAGTCCGTTTATAAGTCGAACGGAACGCAGCAATCCTGTCCTCAACCCCCAATAAGAGGTAACTCCGAACAAAGATCTCATTTTTGTATTTCTTCACAAGAACCTTGCAAAATAACATTTATTTTCTGGTACGGTGCCAAGCAGCCCAATTCAGTCCGCTAATCAGCGAGCATTTCTGCTAGCATATTCTACCTGTCTTAATCCAAAACAAACCGGATCCCCAAACGCCCCCACAAAAACGATCGTTTGTCCCTTCAAATATGGGCCCTGTCCTCAAAGCGAGTCTTTGCTTCCCACAACCCCGAAAAACCGTTCTAACGTTCACAGGTATCCAAACAATCCCATTCTGGGTAGTGGTAAACTGAAATGTCTCCTTCGATCAACCGGCCCCAGTGAGGATCCCTAGTTTATCAGCTCAAGACTAGAAAACGAGTTCGAACTATGGCTATGTACTTAGAAAAGTGCAAACTACCCAGACCACACCTATTTCCACCAGCTTTTTCGAACAGTAGCTTTACAGCCAATAATGTTAGCCTCCGTCACCTTCAGTTGGATATCTCAACATACTAATCCTTTGCGGCGTGTACAAATCCGGTCCAAATCATCCAACTGCCTAGAGCTGGAATCCAACCAAATGTGAACAAACAGATCATGATCAGCCGTCTTCTTCTTTTAACAGTTTTCAGTCGAGCCTCCATGTTGTTCCCATTCCCAGTGTGTTGCTTATTGAACCTTTTTCTGACCCACAGATATACTGCAATCCCGAATATGCTGGTGGATATAGCAATTCCATTAATATAAACAAATGCGCCAGTGTACATCAGCCTCGTATAGGGATCCGAAGCCCTCGTCGTCTCGCCTCTTCCTACACCTGCAACTGTGCCTAGAAGGTATATTGTTGGGATCACTCCGATTACCTCCAAAACAATCTCCGAAGCTATCATGGTGAAATGGCTGGATTGGTAGTTTCCCATCCACATTTTTCTATCTTTAATAACACCGAGCTTTTTCATCACTCTCGCAAAACACCAGGATACCACAATAGTAATCCAAGTACCTCTCGGCCTTGCCAGCGACATAAGGATCACGGCATGTAGCCCCAAAAGCCCAGTGTTATAAGCCAGATATGCACCAACCATCGTCGAGATTAACTCTAGTATAATCATAATCAAAGCTGGAATAAAAACTCTTGGGCGTAAGAACGATTCCGGTTGAGGGATAGAGTCATTTCGGTCATTCTTCCAGGGTTCCGACAGCCATCGGGGGAGAAACCGCGAGCGAAATGTCGCACGTCCTAGAATGAACGCTCCAAACAAAGTGAGCAAATTGACAATAGCGAAGGTGGTAAGGGATGCGCCAGGGGATGCACATGATATTGCATCACTCCCAGCAAGGGTGTGTATGGTGTTGTTCTGGGCATTTATATTGATCCATCCGGTGGGAAGAACAACGAGTGGGCGCTGGGCCCCTTCACCAGGCTGTGAAGACATTAGACCTATTGTCTTAATGATACTCGTGGACTCGCGAATTGCGTCAGATATCGGGTTGATCTGTATTACAACTGACGTTGATTTATTTGTTCGGAGTTTACATAGGTGTCAACCTTGTATGTACACGACAACGCTACATGTACCCATTACCTGAATGGACGTCACCTCTTCCCGTAATCCATCACAACTCACTTACTACCTGGTGTCTCGACATGTCTGTTGAACAACTTCAAATGACAGAACGGCGATAAGTGGTAGACTTGCATGAGACCCTGCGGAGAAAGGGCCTAGAGAGGGGGGGGGGGGGTTAATTATCTGGGCGGCTACCCCTTCAACTGCACGTGTACGTATCTAAATGATTCTAACACTTCATTTGCCGTCACATTGTTACAGTGAGTACCCCTGGTTCTCTAGATCTAGTAGCACTGGGTTCCTACTCCAAAAAATATTTACAGAAACTAACTTCATCCCCAATTAAAAAGAATATATGTCTCTCTCTCTCTCTCTCTATACCTTCATCTCCTCCATGGAACCCACACCGGACCCCTCCTCAACAACTACGTCCTCCTTTCCTACCGTGTCTAGTAGCCTCGATGGATGAAATATGTTGAAGATTACAAAGCATGGGAACATCGGGAGTGCTTCTAGACAGTAGAAGTAGACCTCTATTTTTTTTCTGTTAGTCAAAAGAGCAGAGCGGGAAATCTGGAAAGGGATAGATATCAGTACCATGCGAAGCCAAATATCCTGTCCATCCTTGCGAGAACTCTGCTACACGATAACAACTCCTCACCTAACCCCGCACATTTATCAGCTTACTCGCGAATGCCAATCTTGGAAGGGCTGGACAAACCATAATGAGAACCGAGCTGGCATACAATGCCCATAGGAGGATCCTCCATCTAGGCCTTGCCAAACCCAACGTCGCCAAAGACCTTGACTTGAAATCGAATCTGACCGTTGCGGCGATAAAAAACCCAAAAGTCACAATCTGCACAGCCAATCCTGTCAACATGACGTCTCGGCCCGTATTCATCTTTTTCATATTCGTGCCTAAGTTCCCGCCACTATATTAGCTTCCATCTAGCTCTCTTACTCGGTCGGAAGAAACACACCACCACTGGCACCACTCATTATCCCCGCACCAATGCCCTGCAGCACAAACGACGTTATATCCCCCGTCAAAAATATCCAAGTGACCCATCTTGCCGGTACCCCTAGGGACCTCGCGTTGCGACCTCCGGGGAGGACTGTTTCGAGTAGGCGCCCAAAGAGTATGTAAGATGCGGCGGCGATGAGAACAGGGGCTAGGACGACGAGAGAAAACTGCGCGATGAAGAGGCCGCTATCACTCACATCAGCTGGTATTATTTCTCTCACTGGCAAGGGAATATATACCGACTGAAGACATCAGCCTGTGAAAGTACACGGGTGGCGTATCCGAATGTTTCCACTATTGATATTATGTTGTTAGTTGCCGTGGGTATAGGAAGTGATGGGGGGGCAGTACTAAGACCGGCCACAATGATAACGGAGAAGTACCAGGCACGATAACGAGCTACCTGGAGTATATGGAGGGTGCATGTCGTGGCATAAAGAGCGGTTGCGATTATTGCGAGTGTCCGTGAGGGGTTGTAATCGTAGTACGATTTATGGATTCGGGCTCCTAAGTTGGTTTTATTAACATTCTATTCTAGATTCGAAACGCTTCAAAGGGATACACACTTGTGACAAGTGTAGAATATGACTCCACTGGGGTAAGTTCAATTGGGGGTATTGTGTACATCGCTCGTCCAGTGGTAGGATTACCGAGTTGGGAATTGTTACTAATGATAACTCAAATCCAGTAACACACCTGCAATATAAGCTTCCTAGAAGATTATAACCTCCAATATTGATCGATCTTCACCGGCTCGCGAGCGAAATGCAGATGTAAGGTAAGTTTAAGGTTGATGGGAACGGAACAGTACATCTATTTATCTATGCCTCCGAACCCCCCTGGCCTACCCCTTCTCTTCCCCACGCTTTTCAACAAAAAAGCTTCTTCTAGAGCACGGCGTGCCATTTTCCCGGTGGGGGCCTTTTTTATTTCATTGTGCTGGACCGGTTTTCCGCTTGACAGCTGCCACTTTGGGTTGTCGGCTGGGTGAGATCCCGGATGACCTTGTAGCCGATTCGATAAGGTTGCTGTTGAAGGAGATGGTAGTAATCAATGAGGCAGGATAAAATGTTGAATAAACTCGCTTAAAGCTTTTTATTGGATGCTACAGTTAATGGCATGGTTCAGGCTTTTTCAATGCCGCTTACTGTACATAGATGGGAGAAAATGAAGTGCCGGCAACGGCACAGATAGAACAATAACGACTAATTGAAGAGCTCCTCCTCTCAGGCAAGCCATGAAGATTAGAAAATCTGTGATATATATTTTGTGGTGGGTTGGCTTGAGAGAGGTCGGTAGGCATTCTTACGGAAGCGAATCCCAGTCCGAAAAGGGCCTAGCTCGGTGAAACGGCCATTGCCAAGCCCAAGCCACCGGAAATCCGTGACCACGAACAAAGATACATAAATGGTTGAAGGCAGTCTTTTGCTTGTTTGCTTCTCTACTATGTACACACATTCTCTTCTTGTATGTTGTTTTCGATTCGCAGAAGTAATTCCAACAAACCTCGGCATGTACAATACATGTGGCTCGGGCTTGGCCGAAATGTATCTGGGGCCGTTTCCCGTTACCGCAGAGCCGCGCCAAAACCCACGAAAAAGAAAGAAAACAGTAAACAAAAAAAGTTCTTCGCAGCTGGGTTACCCGGGCGACAAAGGTTTTCAACTTTCCAGCCCACCTCTGACGTGGTGTTTCACACGGCACAACGACGAGTCAATGAGAAATCTTCATTCTCCCCATCTACATCCTCTCGCATAAACTGTAACGCCCCCCCTCTGTCCTCCATCATCTCCCTCCAGAAACTCATCTTGTCCTCATTTCCTACTGTCCAACCTGTTGACACTCGAGATAGAAATACCCCGCACGTGCCACTCGATATCAAGCACCCCGCCCCCTCTTCCACAAATCAGGTGACCCACTTTATTATCGTCCACTTGAAACCAACCCCCCACGATCCATACCGCACATACGAAGAGCCTCCCGAAAAATGTCGACTGGTCACTTCACTTTTAAGTGGAATGATCCAACGGGGGAGGTTCAGGAGGTCTATGTCACCGGGACCTTCGATGCCTGGGGAAAGAGCACCCCTCTTACTAGGGAAGGAGATGCTTTCGTTGCGAGGGTTGAGCTTCCACTTGAGAAGCACCAGTACAAATTCGTTGTCGACAATGAATGGGTCATCGATCCAGACGCACGCAAGGAATTCGAGGACGGTATCGAAAACAACATCTTGATCCAGGAGGACTTCGAGGGCCACGAGAAACCAGCCGCTACCGAGGAGGCTGAGGATGAGAAAGATGAGAGCGTGAAGGATGAGAGCGAGAAGGATGAGGCCGAAACTGAGGCCAAGGCTGAGACTTCAGCGGAGAAGCCTGAGGTCTCCCAGGTGGAGAATGCCGATGAGAAGGCAGAGAAGGAGGGCAAGGCTGACGGAAAGGAGGGCAGTGATTCCGAGTCCTCTGGGAGTGGAGAGGACGCCGATGAAGAGGGGGAGGACGTGGAGGCAGAGCCAGTTGGCGAGCGAGCCCCCGACCTTGATAACTACGACCTTGCCTCCACCGAGTCCTCGTTTGAGAGTGATGTGCCCGAGCCCAACGACGTTGACGCTTCAGCCATTCTTGTTAATGCCGCCGATGCCACTTCAGACGCTGGCGAAGAGACCGCAGAAGCCAAGGAGACCACCGAACCCAAAGAGGCTTCTGAGGCTACGAAGGACACCGCCGAAGCTGCTCAGGAGGCCTCTGACAATGAAGAGGAGAGCAGCGATGACGAGGATGGGACTGCCCAGAAACCCGAAAATGACCTCGAGCTTAATGAGGATGCTCCTGTTACTTGGGTTGCACCCGAAGGGGGTGTTACTCTTGAAGCCTATCTTGCGGAAATCCCCAAGGAGAGCCCCCCTACTTTCGCTGAAGTTGTAGCTGAAGGTGTTATCGAGCCAAAAGTTGAAGAGGTCACCGAGACTGTGTCAGAAACTACGGCCCAGCCTAAAACTACGGCCGAGCCTGAAAGCGCACCAGAACCCCCAGCTGCGGCCGAACCCGCACCCAAAGCTGCCGACGAGAGTCCACTGGAGCCAGATATTGTCAAGACACCCAGCATCAACGAGAGTGCTGATACGGAAGTCAACGACCTCACCTCCACAGTATCGCCTCTAGCTACAACCACTTCACTAGCAGCTCAGGTCCCCAAAGAGAACCCCCCCTCATTCGCTGACGTGGTCAAGGATTCCACCATTTCTTCAGCCTCACCCGACTCGTCCACCACCGCTTTAGCTGCCGCTGTTCCGAAGGAGGTCAAATCTAAGGATACCCCCGCTGAATGCCCTTACAACGCCGATGGGACGCCTAAGGCTGCGCCAGTCCCCAAAGACACTCCCGCAGAGTGCCCTTACAACGCCGACGGAACCCCCAAGGCTGCTCCTGTACCCAAGGAAACCCCTGCCGAGTGCCCATACAACCCTGATGGTACTCCCAAGGGTGCACCTATCCCCAAGGAGACCCCCGCCGCATGCCCCTATAACCCTGACGGTACGCCAAAGACCGCCGACCCTGCCCCGATCCCGAAGGAGACTCCTGCGGATTGCCCGTACAATGCAGACGGAACCCCGAAAGCTGTCCCAATTCCTAAAGAGACACCCGCAGCATGCCCATACAATCCTGACGGCACCCCTAAGGCTGCGCCAATTCCAAAAGAAACCCCTGCCGAGTGCCCCTATAATGCGGATGGTACTCCAAAGGCCGCCCCTATCCCTAAGGAGACACCTGCGGCGTGTCCATTCAACGCTGATGGAACCCCGAAAAAGACCTCACCAGGAGATAAACCGGAGTCATCCGGCACGTCTCTTGACTTCTTCAAGAGCAAGCCGACAGTTGTCGTAGGACTGGTCACAATTATCGGATTTGTCCTCACGAGGAAATACCTCTTCGGTAAAAGCCGTTAAAAAGGCCTAGAAAGCGTTTCTTTATCACGGTGGGGATTCGGATTGATATTTTCTCGTCATGTATATGGAAACCGGGGGCAACATTGATGTCACGATTTTTTCCCTTTTTATTTTTTTGTCGCGATGATGCTCGATACCAATTTGCGTGCATATGTGCTAGTTTTCCTCTTCCCCTCAAGCAAGCCAAACAAGCAAGCAAACGCGGTTAATAGTTATCAACAGACTACAAGAGTTAGACAATTTCTTTTCTTCCCTCGATTCTCCGTCTCTTTTCCTTTCTCTTTTGTCTTTTTTTTCCATCTCGTGTCTTCCATCTCTTCTTACTTTTTTTTCTCCTCCTTTTTTTTTGTTTGTGGCTTTCTTTTTTTATCTCTATATCCTGGGGCCCCGAGTATGTAATTGAGGGGTTTCGACCGACGGTTAAAAAAAGTTTTGTGCGGTATGCTGGTTGGTGGAGACGGAGGGGAAGGAGGAGGGGCGGATGTTTCGACCGGGTGAATTGAAACAATTGCCAAGTGTTCATTGTCATGTGATCGAGTGATGTACTGTGACGCTGCGGAGGTGGGGCTGTGTTTAAATATTTCGGCCTCTTGTTAAATTTCATTTTTTATTTTCGTGGAAGCATGGTGCTTGAATTGATGGCAAAATGTACGATAGCTATATCACTAGAATATCTCTGACCGTCGATGGAAGGTGTGCCGGTCGTGGATACGTGCATGTATATAATCTAGAACAATAATCCCTCCAGGTGGTTATAAGATGTACTTGCGCTTTGGGCGAAATCAAAGGCCGGATGGCAGAGTTCTAGTGCACTCCTTTTTTCTCTAGAGTGCATGATCGGGCTGTAGAAAGACGATAGCTTCCCGGAAGAGAGACGGAGGTGGTATTAGGAAGGTGTACGCTTTTTTTTACAAAGGGAAAGAAAAGAATGTAATGATTCTGGCAACCCCGCCCTCCTCGACACCTGTCTCCCCAACACGATTGACTAGCAACAACTTTTTCTAATTGTCCAAATTCCCTACCACACACCGTAGCACAGAAGTGGATGTTTGCTGGTATCTGTTCTCCGTGGAGCTCAATCTATTGGTAACTTTATCCCCTCCGATGCCTACGAGTACAGACCAGTCCTGAGATGCGTCGAAGGGGAATCTATGGTATAGAGTAATCTTCCTCAAGTAACGAATATACACGACAGTGTGGAAATTCTGAAGATCTTTCGCTTCTTTCCCAGCGGGCATGAAAAAGTTTATAGCCAAATATACTCGGAGATGCAGTCATGCTCGAGGCCGAAAACCTGAGATGAATAAGGTGGCGATTGTTTTGGAGCTATAGGTGGATGAGCGCACAGGCTGAAGGTAACGCTCGACGTAGACATAGGGAGGCGAGATGATATGGATCTGAGTGTGATAGGGAGATCTCCTGGCGCCATCCTGTAGAGGCTACCTAGCCGCAACGAAGCAAAACTAAATAAAGCAAAAAGGTTGACAAATGTCGCGAGTGGAGGTGCCGTGACCTTTCTAAACCGACTAACACCTTCAAGTAGCTCCAGAAAGTTCAAAAATAGATATCTGAAGACCTGCGCCCATCTTGGCCTACGTCCCCCCATCAGCGAGTATAGCAAGTCCATCGCCCAGTCACCGCGTAGAACTATACCACAGCCAAACACCACTGCAGCCGCTAACGCGGGTGTATTCTACAGAGATGTAATGGAGCGGGGGAAGGGTTATCCTATCCATCCTTTCCGTATTCGAACTTCCATTTGAAATTAATAGGCCGGAAATCATGTCTTGGAGTCCCAAGCGACATACACAGATCAGTTACAGGCAGTCCTAGTATTTAGTCTGGTGTGGTGCCGCCGTGCCGGTGCTGATGCTGCATCTTTATTGTGCTTCCATCTCGCAAGTGGAGTATCAGAACAGAAGAGTGGCATTTAGACAAGTCATGGTTGACGGATAGTCGGTGCGCGAGACCGAGAGGTGGAGTGAAAGAAGCTGAAAACACAGCGATCCAAAGCCAGAAACTGTCATCTCCGGCCACCAATTGGGGGTGAAGGTAACGCGCCGCCTGCCAAACAACAAACATCGCGGAGGTGGACTTTCCAGAATAGTCAAGCATTGCAAGTGTTACGACCATCGGGCCAGAGTTGAGTTGGCAAGGTTGTCTTATGTCTTAGTGGGTACAGGCCCAGTGACCCAGGTTAGTGTCGATCATAACCTATCACTCGTCTTGGCGTACCTTGGCGTTGAACGTCCGTTGAAGGAGTGCCCACAGAATTATCTCTTTACCAACCAACCCCCAACATCTCGTCCCAAACCATACAACAACATGCTTCAGGTTGACTACACATATAACCAGCTTTGATCTTTTCAGCACACGCCTCACTTGCATGTTCTAAATACCCTTTCCTAGCCCACCGCACCCCCACCCCGGCCCCGACCCGAGCGGCGCTTTGCACCACTAGGAGAAATACCTTTTCACAACGTCCCGCCCGACTGTCAAGCATTCAACCTACTACCGCCACTACCCCTATTTACCTATATGGACCCAGAGTACTCCCTCATTTTCTTCATTTTGACCACAAATACATACTAACCACAGCAGCTGCAGTGCACCCTGACAAAAGGTACCATGTGCGTTCCGCTAAGAGCCGTGAACACACATACGCTCCTGCGAAACGATGTCTCAAAGACGATACTTAGAACACTTGTTTAAGCGACTTCTGGGATAGCAGTCTGCCAAACGGAAGCTGTCACTTTTGCGACTCTTCACCAGAAACCTCGGAGAGAAAGCTCTAACACCTCGGCATCTGAAATACTCACAAATGCGGATGCTTCAATCAAAGAGCTTATTGTTGGCTATTCTGCGAGGGCTTAAACGCAGGACGAAAAAATCGACCTCCTACCAGAGCAACGTTTCAGCATGAGCTAAAGGCATATCACTGCAACCAGTACACCAGGAATAATACAATATATATGCTAATGAAATCACAGGTCTTCCTTTAGTCTGCGCTGTAGCACCTTTTTGAGTTGTTCCTCGCCCACCAGAAGCTATTTTTGGATACTTCTAAATTAAGGATCATCCAGCGACCGGGCGGACATGCGAATAATGTGGACTGCTCGCTACCACCACGAGCTTCACAAGCACAATCCTTCAAAAATACCCACAAAATCAAGACCAGAGTATCACAGACTCTTTACTTGACTAATATCGTTGGGCGGGCTCACAAGCGGAAGCATTTTTTTGAAAAAAAAGAAACAAAAGTTAATTTAACTCCCACCAAGCGGGGGATTGAACGACCAGCGTCGTCCAGAGCCCACCTGCCCGGTGTAACGGTTTGGGTAGTTGTGCTGTGTACCACTAGGCCACGCACCGCCGCTGAAAGGACAAGGCTGCACTCGGTTTTGAGTGACCATTTTTAGGTGGTTTATGACTAAGACATGACTGGTCGATTGGGGCCCCTCGTAATCATTACTTGTATGTTTTACGTGTCCTGTTTCCTCGAGGTGCTACATCTTATTGCTCCAGGAATTTGAGCATCCAGATGCTTCAACTCGACGCCCTAGGAGAGATTATTAGGTCAACCATATCCATATTACTTTATAGCGGGAGCTCAAGTAATTCCGAACGAAACACTGTCCTGTTCAATGTTTATGGAAGCTTCTAGAAACTTCGAGCGCGTTCTCACAAATCGTCCATACGCGAGAAACGCCACTAACCCACCCCACAAACTCAAACAGAAACTGAGTAAAGACAAAAGAATGTCCAGCTTCTGCAGACCCGTCAGAAGCAGTTGGTTTGATAATAGTACGTGTATTTACAGCCCACCCCTACCATCAAAAATTAGACTAAAAAAACCGAGAGAAATTTGAAGAAAAAAAGATACCTGAGCGTGGGTTTGAACCTTTAGCCATAGCACGCCCGCAGCATGACGGGTGTGGGTAATTTGTTTATTCCAGATGTTCACAACTAGGCCACACACACCGTTGAACAGGCGTGTTCTTTACTGTTTTTGGGTGCTGTGACGGATAGGTTGTGGGTAATGATCATCATAACGTCATTTGAGAACTTAGACGAACCGCGGCTGTTTGAGATAAGAACCCGAGGAAAGGACTTGTCAAACAGGAAATTTCTGAATTGATCTTTCTCATACTTTGTCCGGCTCCTTCAATAAAACCAGTAAAGAAGTGCGCTTATGTGAATGAGATCTTCCTCATTATGCGTTTAGAGGCGACAGCCAAATAATAAAACCCTCTCATGAGACATAAACCATGACTATCCACGTCCTTACCATCCCCTCGCTATTGAAGCTAAGGTTAATTTATATAAAGTTAAATACATTTCCTGTGAGCCAACTGCTACATGTGTACGAACGCACATTTTCTCATAGGAGATGTACTTGTATAGTTCTTGTTCAAAAGTCCCGGGACAACGCAACCGCGAGTTGCTATGGGGCTTGTCCCGGGATTTTTGACATGGAGGTATACATTCACTTGTAAGTTGTAGGCCTCGCCCAGTTGTAGTTTATATAACATCTATCCAGAAGAAAGTGTTATAATGAAGTTCTCTGCTCATAAGTAAGAAACCGACTAGAAACAATTTTGAGTCTGTGAAAAGAGTTTTCTCTGATGAGACCTTTCACTCATAAAGTTCCTGCATCTCTTCAGCTTCCCGTGCACCCCAGACTAGTAGGCCCGAAGTATAGCACTCAACTCCCAAGCATAGGCATTTATTTCAGCTCTTTACATTCGTAGGATAATATTCACTGTATATTTGAAGCTAAATTAATAAGTACATGTAAATGGGCGATATGAACAATCTTGCCAAGTCTTATAACCGAGTGATATTTCATGATCCACACCTCAACCGGCTCGTATTCCTTATCTCGCTCATGGTCCTTCAAACCTGCTAATATTGTCCCCAAAGTTCCCTTTGTCTCATGGTATCTACCTTCTTTGTCACAGGTCGGATGTGTGAGCGCTAAAGCTATAGTAAAATCTAATCTTCTATGTTCAAACCATTTGTGAGTACCAACATAATTAATACTGGCATGTTATTCGAGTAACTTCAAGAACCAACAGTAACGTACTTAACGAAGACCATCGGACAGCAGCGAAATCGGTATCGGCATACCCTCCTGCGCAATAAGTTGCTGTCCTCCGGCAGGGCAGGCCATTTTTATTTTTTTCACAACTTAAATCATCAAATGTTGATTTATAATTTAGGATGCAGCAGGGACAGGATCGCGTAGTCTCGTACCCATCCCGTACTTGCAGTAACCTGTCCACAAGCAGACGGGTTGGGGAAGAACCTATATATCGCGAGATGATCATACTAATTAATGAACATCAGAATCCTACAAGATTTATAATAGGCCTGCATTGCAATGGTTAGAATAAACAAAAGGCTCTTCAATTTTCAGTCTCAGGGGGGCTTGCCTATGTCCATAGAACATCCCCAACGCTATTCCTCTCGTCATTTTTGGGCACCGAACTCCGCGAGGCGAAGTACCTATTATTAGAGATGACGATATCATTAAGTCCCCCCCCCCAAAAAAAAAAAAAAAAGTTTGTTTGTAGGGGATATCGAGCCTTCGAGTCGCCCCAAATTAATTGTTTTAGCTATTGTAGAGTAGAAAAGGAAAGAACAAAAAAGGAAACGAAAGGAAAGGAAAGGAAAAGTAGGACTAAAAATAGATAGTACAGCTTGCGGCCACGTTGCAAACACTGTTACAACGCTCCTCATAAAAACCCAATTCCCCCCAAGAAAAGACACTGTGGGCCCCAACCCACGTTAATGCGGAGAGAACGCGCGACAGAGGGAGATGAAAAGGAAGATATCTTGGCGCGAGATTACCAACAGAAAAGGAAAATTTCTCAATTTGAGAATGCCATGCAGAAAAGGAAAATTTCTCAGTTTGAGAATGCCATGCAGGAAAGGAAATTTCTCAGTTTGAGGATGCCATAAGGTGGATAGAGAAGGAAAATTCCTCAGTGCGAGGATGCCATGAGGCGGATAGAAAGGGAAAATTTCTCAGTGCGAGAATGCCAGACAGAAAAAGGAAAATTTGCTTTCAATGCCATTCAATCGATAAAGAGATAAAAGAAAGGAAAAGGAAAAGAGAAAGAGAACTCCATCCCTCTGTATACTTTAGAGCTCCTGGTTACCATTCCTCGAGCCTAACATATATCCTCCTGCTCTCTTGGGATTTCATTGATAGGGACTCTCCCAACATACCTCTCCCTTGCCACTTTCAAAATATCCTGTGTTATAAATACCTGGCCTCAGCAGAACGAGGAGATTGTTCTTAGACCGAGAACGTGACATAAGGAATGTATGTTTCATGTGCATGACCATTAGCTTACTAAGTCAGAAACCACCAAAAATAAATAACCCACTTAAAACCGAGTGCGGACATGTCCTTCCAGCGGGTGTGCGTGGCCTAACGGCTCCAGCACTTACTACCCAACCCGTTACACCGGCCAGGAGGTTCAAATCCCCGCCCGGTGGGAGTTAAATTAACTTTTGTTCCCTTTTATATTTTATTGAACTATTGTACTCGACTTTTTTATACCATCTATATCTGTGGGTAGATAAATAGCTTATTGCAAGTGGGATACACTCCTTGTTAAATCAATTCGTGAAGCTGTTCGTTTCGGCTTCGAGGGGGGGTATTTTTAGAATGAGAACGTGACATAAGGATACATACGTCGTATCATTCATTTAGCAACACAGATTAGTCAGAACCACCTCGCACGCCACAAGGCGGTAGTCTCCAGCCCGGCTAGCTATTGAAATGGCGAGACCTGGTATCCTAAGCTTCAGTAGCTGTTGCCCTTTCTACTGGCGCTTTTCCACTTACGGTGCTGTTTCTTCTCGTTTTTGCACTTCCCTCAGAAGTTTGACTTCGCGGCTTGAGATTCCTATCCGCTTCTTGAAGCACTGGAAATCTTCGGAGGAAAACATAGAATCTGTACCTCATGAATTTTTTAACGCTAGCTCTTTTAAATTGATGAGGTGGGGTTCATGGAGATATCTTTTGTGTTTAGGGGATGATCGAGTCCATCACTCAAAATCACCGAAATAAGGAGACCTATTATCGAAAGCTATCAGCTCCTCTGAACAACCTCCCGCTCCCCTATCTCTCCACAACCCCGTCCAGGAATAAGATTGAGGGCCACCCTCCGAAGCTTGATAAATGTCCATCAGGCCGAGCTCACTCTTATCCTCCTGTGGTCCTTGCATGCCGTTTCACAAACACACGTACACGCCGCGACAGCGTATCGCGTTTTCTTACCGTCTACGGATCGGAGGGACGAAGCGACAAAACGGCAAGGAAACTCGAATTGCTGACGGAAGTATATAAAGACAAAGTTGCTCCTCAAAAGAAATATAGCGCCAAAGCGTACTTACAGGTAGTCGGAAAGTGCTGTTGTCGAGGTGTGATATAGTAAAAGGATGTCTTGAGCTAGCGTCATGGCTTATCACTCGTTATAATACTTTAACCACTTTTGGAGATCATGCTTGGTGACCTGAGTTCGTTATTGTAGACTTAAAGGATAAAAAGCGTTATAATACGAAAACCATTATTTAACCTTTGTTTGACCCTTATATAACGCTTAGGGGTTCTACTTCATCTTGGCACACTGCCAAGCTCAATTATCACTCCAGTGCAGAATCCACCATGGGCGAGTGGTCTAGTGGTAGACTGCTCGTCGGGTTAGACACCGAGTGTTTGTACTCAGGACGACGGAAGGTCCGGGGTTTGAGCCAGGGGTGGGAGTAGTAACTGGAGTTAACCGCCGGTTGCAGTACTTTTTTTTCTGTTTTGTTTTGTTTTTAATTTGCAGTAAAATAAATTGGGAGTTATTATTTTCAATTTTCTTGAGAAACTTACACAGACGAGCACCCGGATAATAGATAAAACAGAATAATCAAAATAGCCTCCTACACTTTAAGCCTACGTTGGACCTTCTGGGAAATAACGGGCCGCTGCGAAAGGAGTACCGTGGCCGTGAACTCGACTTAGGCGACTGGCTTCGCCGAACGTGGTGGAATTGAATGAAGGCAAAAGCATTATTTGCTACCGGTATCCAGTACTACTGTCAACATTACGAAATAGCCTTTTTAGGCTATCTCAGTACGGGACCGGTTCCAACCTTCATATGCAGGAGCTCAGAGTAGCTCTTGCTTTCCTAACGTGCGGCTAGCCTAGGAGCAGAATAGAAAGAAACGTCTGATAAGTTATTTGAATTGTGGCTAGCAAGTGCGGTTTCCAAGGCAGATGGTGTTAAAAGATGATCGCAGGAATAGTGAACGTGGTGTTGTCACTCGTTGTGCTTTGATACATGGGGGTGTAGTAGGGATGTCCGCCGCCGGGGAAATTTGAATTGGGGTTTATGTTAGACGGAAGTTTAACCCTGGCCGGGGATACACACAATCCAAGGACTGGGTATGAGTTTCTTTACGAAAGCAGGGAGAGGGTACGTAGGGAAAGCGAAGAAACAAAGGAGGGCTTTTGACTATCCTAAATCTTTGTGTCCTGTATGGTTACTACCTCCGGGTTTGACCGGAGTTCACTCAATTACACTAAAATAGTGGTAGGATGATGTTATGTAGGGTATTCTCTTCACCCACCAGTTCTATAGGTCTGGTGGCCCGCTGCTCTTCACCTCATCAACCTACGTATACGTGCCTGGCGCCTCGAACCCCACAACGTCGCCGCTCCCCGTGTCGAAACGGCCTTCCATCACGAGCCTAACTAGAACTACTACATAAAGTCACTATCACCTACAATCCTATCCTGCTAAACTATCAATACCCGCCGGCTTGCCGTCGCGGACCCCACCCGACCGTGAAATGTCCGCTAGCGTGCTCGTGCTAGAAACAACAGAGACCTAAGTTCACTCTACCCCATTTGTGGTTTCTTTCTAGTTACTGGGGGTATTCCCCTAGGCCTCTCGCCTCTTCATTCCCTGACGGCGCCCCCTCCTACATTGCTGAAGCAATTAACTCGTAATGATCATTCGCACTAGTGCCAGAGTACTAACACCCCCCCTTCAGTTACTTAGGTCATCTTCAACTTACTGCCTGGTCTGTCATATGCTCTGAATCCCCGTGTACATCGATAAATGGTCCGAATCACCATTGGATTCGCTCGCCGGGAGTAGTTTTTCAAGTTTTCACCTCCGCCGGGCGTAATAGCAATCACTTCATCTAATTTCTGAAGCTATTACGCCTGATTTCTCACCAATTCTGTCTCTCTATCCGTTTGCCTACTTTCTCCGCCGCTGGAGTAACTCTTTGCTGTCTACTTCAATAGCGGAGGAATTCCCTTCTTTTCTGTCGTACGATTGGGTGCGTACCGCCGTTAATAAGTACCTACGGGGATATGGCCTTACACGAGTGCTAATAGGGTGGCCTTTACATCAAGTCCCGCTCTAATTATACACATAGTACTATCCGAATCAATCACTTCTGGATATTCATACAAAAAACCCTTCAAAACACGATACAGCGTAGCCCTGAGTACACAACATTAACTATATGCCAGTGGGTTCTGAAAATATACATACCAAGGGTGGGTATAGGTGATAGATCCTGACCGTTGATACATGTACTTGATAGGCTCGCGGCCAAAGACATATCTTCTTCTTCTCTATCTCGATCTCACCCGCAACCAAGCACGAGTCCCAAGACAGCCTATCACAGTTTGGACGCAAATGTTATTACTATCTCGTGATACAGAATACAAATCTTAAACACTAGAGAACGCACACGCAGCAAGGCCAGCCGACGGCCAGGTAAAAATTTATACCTAAATTTATCGGACGCTACACCTCAGCTTAATGACCACCCAACCCTAACGTGACTCTTTCCTTGGCCTGAGCCAGTTTCCCATCATATAATATCACTCGCAGCCGTGTCACGTGCACGGTACACCCAACGAAAAAATGAGTCGGGGAATCATGATTGCAAAAAGTACTCATAACCATCATCAAATTAATCATTATCATCGCTGATCTACCTCCTATGAGCTATATAATAATGAGGGGAAAAAAGGAAAAAAAGCGTGTGTTTTAAAGGCCACTCTTTCACCACCCCTTTCTCCTTTGCTTTTGATTTCTCACTTTCCCCCTTTTTTTTCTTTTATTCGACTGATCGAACCCTCTCTGCGGTTTAAATAGAATTGTGAGCGACTTTCCCCCTCTGCAAACTTCCCAGAATCCTCGCAACGAGAATCCTTCCTTTTCCTCTTTCTGTAAACTACCTGGCATTTTTTCAACGAGAAATCTTCCTTTCACCCTTCCCCCCCCCCCTCTCCACTTCTCCCCCAATCTCCATATGTTACCACCTATAATGGTTTTCCAACCAGACGGTAGAATATGTTGGGCGGCTCGCGTGTTTATTCAAATGTATCGAAAACCACAAAGCCAAAGTAGATATGTCGGGAGAATCACTATTGATGTGATCCCACGAGATCAGGAGGATGTTAGGCTAGTGGATTGGTAACCAAAAGCTCTAAACCATCCAGTGGGATGAAGTCTTCCTTCTATCTCATTCTCTCTTTTCCTCTCCTTTAATTTATTCCTCTTATCCAGGATCAACTAAACTCCTTTTTCTGTTTAAATGGCATCGCAAGCGAATTTTCCTTTTCTGCTCACCGTATGGCATTCTCGTCACGAGTGTTCACTCTGTGGCACTCTCGTGCGGGAAATCTTCCTTTTCTGTGTGGCATCCTCATAACGGGAAATCTTCCTTTTCTTTCTGGCATTCTCGTGACGGGAAATTTTGCTTTTCCTCTCCCATTTTTCTTCTGTAATTTTCGTGGGTGGCAGCCCACAATGGTTTCGCTAGGGAGGGGATTTGCCTTTTATGAGGAACACTGCAACGGGGATTGCAACGTGTCCTCTGTATTCCCCATTACCATTAGGTTACGTCATTTCCCATCACTGTAATTTTACTCCTAGGTAGTTCGGATCTCCCCTTTTCTCTTTTCCGTCGCCTATGTAGATAGGTATTTTCAGTTAATCTGGGGCGAATATTGCAAACAAACATCAGACCCATCCAGTATAAAAATACTCAACCACCACCACCACCAAAATATTACCGAATGGGTCTGGGAACGAGACTACGATATCACCTATTGAACAAAGTGAAACTTTGAGAGATTTTCTCCGCAGTCTATTAGGCTGTATTTGGAGTAGTCGGGATCAAAAAAAGTTGTGGAAATTAAAGTGCGACCCGTGACCGCCAAGCCAAACGAGTGATATGTGGTGATCGATCATTTTTCTCTACTGTGCCTCGGTATCCCACAGAGCACCTGCTCTCGAGCGTGTAGTGATGGGCCAAAATTGAACCTTTTTCTACTCTTTTACTTAATCTACTTGTACTGCAACTCCCTCGAACACAAAATGTGCTGGTCTCCGAGATCTTTCGGCGTTTATTCGACAACATACACTTGAAATTCTAGTAATAGAGCCAGCTTTTAAGCAGAGAAATCAATTAAGATCTGAAGCTGTGAGCTCTATCTTAATAAGCTAATAGATATTATGGCTATCCGCGTTGCAATTAGGTCATCCGAACTATTAGATATTTGCCTGGCTCAAGCCGTTTTTATCTAATGAAACCGAGAAAAAGACCCCCTATACGCCCAAAGGCAGCTATAACTACTCCCACGGGTTGGCTTACATGCCACGTGTCTCCACTACATGGCGGGAAACTATCCCGCAGAAACCATTGTGGCGGCATCATAATTAGCTTTTCACCATAATACCAGTATTAGGCATAGCATTTGTGACGGGGTTACATATTTGGTTTTGCTGCGCGGGGAAGCTAGATAAACCTTTTTAGAGGGGTGTAAACAAGAATGGTAAGGCGAAAAAGGACGAGAGAAGGGAGGGAAGAGCCTCGGCCCCCGCCCAGAAAGTGTGCCTCACTAAATTGTTGGGCGACACGAAGACATTAGACGACAGTGCATAGACCGCCTTACAGGTGGTAGTTTCCATTGTTGCTGAAACCTAAATTTCTTTCCTACACCACTCACACCCTTATGCCTTCAGTTTCATCAAATCGTAGTCTTCTCTTTCAACTTTCCACCCTACTATACCGGCTAAGGACATCTCCATCTGCTTTTCTACCACATCTATACCCCTCCCTGGGAGGGTGCTTGTCGACATGATGACATCTAGCCTCTTTCTATCAACCTCGCCTGGTGTTCCTTTATACCTGTCACCGAAAGAGAGTCACAACCACACTGCCATGCTTTTCACGCTCTCGCCATGCCAGTTTATCGTCGAAAAACGTCTGAGAAGATGTGCATATTGGTGCGGCAAGGATGGGGATTATATCCCCTGGTAGACGGTGGGGGCAGTACCCTGTACCCATGCAAGTAGGAGGTCTCCAATTGAAGAGAACACGCTACCTCTGGATACGCAACAGCTCCGTATACGACGATGACCGCACCCATTGAAAACGGGGCGTGTGAGCAGGCTCGTGCCTGTGCTCGAACTTCACAGCAAGCTATATCCTGACACTATCTGGATATATCACGGTTATGGGGGTAACTACTCACGCTGACACCCACCAACGAGAAGAAGCGGGTGTAAGATCTTGAAACCGCTGATATATACAGTTTCAATGGGCATACATACGCATATGTAGCCACACATCTTCTCAAACGATGAAACTCGGGGCGTCACCCACTCCTTTGCAGCCGGAGTGGAGCTTCGGTATTATACAGATGGTTATTCCAACACTTGAACTATATCTTACAACGTTGATTTCCACACTTCGGAATATTTTCAAATGTCATTGAGGAATCACAAGCACCTACTTTATCCTCAATTGAAAAGAGTTTACGGTTCCACAAATGTAATGATAGAATATGACGCTGTTGCACTCGCTCCCTTTATCCCTCGCTTCCAAATCCTTCCTCGCGAACTGGATACACCATTAATCCTTCACTGCCAGAGGGTCTATTTTAAGTTTGTTATGACAAATAGTTTCTAAACAAAGATACCATGGTGACAGCGCACCCAGGCGTACTCTCCATACCACCCCCCCCCCCCCACGAGCTTCAAGGATCAAAAGGAAGAACTATCTCTCCCGTGTCGCGACACCAAGTGATTTGAGTACCAATAGACACATGGAGTTCTCCTTCTCATCTACATAAGATTATTTGGAGAAAATTATAAAACTGAAGCAAAAGTTTTTTTAAACTCCCACCGGGCGGGGATTTGAACCTCCTGACCGGTGTAACAGGTTTGGTAGTAAGTGCTGAGACCATTAGGCCACGCACACCTGCTGAAAGGACATGTCTGCACTCGCTTTTGGCTTGGTCCTTTTTCGTTGTTCTGACTAATATAATCTACGGTTAGTAATGATTATATGACGTACTAATCCTCTTGTCACGTTCTGTTTCTAAGAAAAGCCTCTCCGTCGGACACGAACAGCTTCATCAATTTAACCATTTGATCACGCAACTCGCTGAGGACATTTCTGGACTCGCTTTGAGGGGGGCCATTCCTGGCAGTTTCTGACTTACCAGTTCTCATGATCTTGCTACGTGTTCTTCAAGTTCTATCGTAAGTCATTCTAACACTAGCCCCCTCTCGAAGGTGACTACCTCTACGAATTGATTTAACAAGGAACACCACCGTATTTCACTTATAATAAGCTATCTACCAGGCCAAACTGGTGATATATTATAGAGTTTAATTCTACACCTAAAACAGAAAAATAAAAGGGAACCAAAAGATGTAACCGATTGGGTAGTAAACTTGTTTGTACTTGGTATATCGAACATTCGACTCGCCCCAAACTAATTCATTCTATCCAAGAAAATAAGGCAGTTTTTAAAGAAGGCACTCAAAAGCGAAAAGTGACAAAAAGAGAGTAACATAAGGAAAGTTCGATCTGGTACACTTGAATGAAACAAGGCAATTAACGAGACAAGGAAAATGACAGACAAGGGGCTCGAGAGGAAAAGAAAATAAATCTCGAGATTCTAAGATACCATGAAGTAGGGAATGTTGAGGAAAAGGAAATAAAGTTGTTTTCAAGCAAGAAACCATGGCAGAGAGAAGAGATCATGAAGAAGAAATGAAAGTTCCCAGCTCAGGACTACACATGAAAACGGAAAGAAACTTGCATGAAGCTCTTGGTTGACCGTTCCGCCAGTCTGATATCTGTAATACCTACTGGAAGTATTCTCGGAGGATCCCCTCCTCCTCAAGTATCTTGATCCTCGCATCCTGTGATTGAAGTGTAGAGAGCACGGACATACACTCATTCATGATCACCTGCTGCGATTGAAGTGCAGAGAGCGTGGACTGATACGCCTCCCTGATCCTCGCATGCTGCGCATGAAGTGTAGAGATTGTGAACTTATACTCGTCAATGATTTTTGAGTAACTCGCATCAGTCAATCTTCGTTCATTCTGTATATCGGCAATAAAGGTCTTCGTTGCTGATCTTTCTTCTGCTATACCCTCTAAGGGTTCCAAGATAAGGTTTTGAAGGTTCATTAATTCCGCTCTATTTATATTTATCGGGCCATCACCTGAAGGATTTGTGTTTTGAATAAGGCTATTCTCCCCTCCACACTAAGTTCCCAGTAGTTGCGTAGAGAGTTGACTGAATTATGTTGGATTTTGTGTTGGCCCGATCTGAGTTTCTTCGTCTTCATCCATATTATCGCTTGTTGGATCCGGATCTTGTAAGTCCGGTATTTTTTTAGCCCTGACACTGCTGAAGACCCCTCCCGATCTTTTCATATACCAGATGAGTTGATCCTCTGGTTGAAGTTTCACATAGCCAGCTATTCTTACTCCATCCACTGCAGCGCTGGCTGGGATATATATACCACCATCCCGCTAAACACTCGGCTTTATAGAGTTGATGAGGAATGTCTTCCAATTTGCTCATGTAATCAAGTACTTTATTTCTTAGTGTAATCGTGCCGTCGCAGGACTTAAAAGGCAGCTTGAGCCATTCGCAGGCGGTTTGTAGGGCTGGGAGGGTTTTTTGTTCATTGCGTGGTATAAAGAAGGAGACTTTGTAGACGTAACCGCCCTCCTGTAATTAGTCATAAGGGATCGCCTCCTTAACAGGTTGCAGCGCCGATTGCATCTTGAAGAAAAGGTCGTAGGTTTTATCAAAGTGAGTCTTGAGTTATACAATGAGGTAGTTGTAGTTTTATAGCGAGGGCCCCAAGGTCTAGTGGAGGACGAGGGGTCGATTGGGGTTGATGATTCCCCCTTAGGTTGTGAAATCTGTTTTTATCATGTGTTTGCATGCGTAACCAGAACAGCTTTGTGGCCAGCACCCCACCAAAACGAATCAAAAGGGTTTTTTAGTGGTGTTGAAAGATGTGTATGATCGGAATAACGATGAAATGAATCAAGAGGCGATGATTATGTATAGGCTTTTGTTGATCAAAAAGTCGCAAAAACGTGCTAAGACCATGTAACCATTAAAGCACTGGGTTTGAGGATAGGCAAGTAGGCACCATAGTAAGCACCACGGAGAGGTTGCAGATGCGTTAAAGAATCGAGACCCCTAATGTTACAGGGTGTTATTTCGAAATTATTGACGCGAGACTGGGTGGTGTATAGTGAGAAAGTGCAAGTAGAATGGATCTTGTAGCCTATATGAAGATTCAGGGTGCGACAACAGGTGCAGTCTGGGAGAGAGACTTACAACCTTGTTAACAACCCCGCAATCGATCGATCACATACCCCACAAGCATAAAATAAATAAAATATCAACTGTATTAGTATAGACGATACGAAACACACTTTCCAGTCGGAATATTTGGTGAAACTGACCGCTCTTCTTGGGACGTTCATACAACCTGAGCTCCAGAAACAAAATCCCACAAACTAAAAAAGAAGCAACAGTCACAAGAGCGAATACCGGATGTTTTAACTATATATATTCCAGGATATGTACTAGTTTCGAATAGAGGACCTATCTCAAATATACCTACGCCATCACAAAAAGGCTAGAAAGAGGATGAGTAGCAACAGAATTCAAAAAGCCCTACCTCGGCTGCTAACGCGCCCAACTTGCCGCTTCGCCGTGACGGAAACCATTTCCTTGGTGGTTCTGTTAATCAGGTGAGTTATATGTGCTGTGCTATATGGATACCACCGCCAATCCTGTCGGCAACGATACAGGCTATTCTGACGGCCATGACTAAGCTGCGGGATGAGTACTACTTGCCGGGACTTGTAGTGTTGGAAAAGAGCTATGTGTCCGAGGAAAACTATGCTCTTCAAAGAATTCCGGGGTTTTATCATAACCGCAGGATTTATTCATCTTACACCATTAGTACCTGAGGCGGTAGATGCCTATGTGCTCCCAGAGGAGAAGCAGTCTGGGCACAGAAAAGAGAGACCCCCTCCACTACATTGCTTATCATTCCTGGCGAAAACTGCCACAAAGGTCTACAGGGAAGTATTCCTACCTGTATTTGCTCCTCGGGTTGTCCTTACTCTTTGTATGTTACCCACATATCACCTTCGATTATCATCAGAACACAAAAAGACACGCACCCAGTCTAGTCTAAGTCATTATGCGAAAACGATACACAGAACACGGCGCCCATCGCACCCGCACACTAGACCCCCGCTCCGAATATCCACCGCTCAATTATCTCCCCCGCCGTCCCCCAAACGAATGATAGCATCTAGACTAAATTCTCATCTTAGTGCACCCTATACCGCGCCCAGAGATGGGTCAGAGATCGAAAAAGAGGGAGGGATTACTACCAGTGATGAATAGCAGAAGACTGAGTGGAAGCAAAATTAAAAGCGCGACAGGCCGATGTCGATAGCTGGTTCTGATTGCGATTGGCCTGAGTAGGAGGATAAATTTTCCGCCGTTTTCGAGGTTTTCATATTGTAGGACAGGTGGAAGAGTGCTATGTCATGGTTCTTTGATTTGAGAGTAGTAGAAATATCGTAACATCTCTCGGCGTGGTTGATTCCTTGTATTACTTATGTATGTTGAGGTTAGGTGAGGTGCATGTTACGCGCATGTGTAATCATGGAACATCACTCGTCTTGGCCCGTCCCGAGAATTCAGGGTCGAACCGGCTGCCCCCTCAGGATAAGGGAAATCGCAGAACGACCGCATACAGAAATTCTCAGCTCGAAGCTGTAATGTAATGCTGGTTTATAGTTTCTCGCGGACTAATAACGGTAATATGAGAGAAGGCCCATACTCGGTGGCTGGTAGATCATGGGCTATCACTCGGTTAGTTTGGCTTTGACAGGGGTTTTTTTTTTTTTTTTTTGTTTAATTCATTAATTGCATGCAACGCTTTGACAAGGGTGCTAGTAAACTGATCTGAAAAGGTTGTAGTGAAAAACAAAAGAGGGAGTTTCTGGAATAACTCATTATCTCGCGAAATGATATCTTTGTTGATGTCTTGGTGACTCGAGACGCGACCTCGGCTGTAAGTGGGGGTGCGCGTTTGCAAATAAGCCAACCAAGTAATGATATATCATCAATACACTTCGGAATATGGCGCCCCAGGAATGGAGAGACAGGGCACGTGTGAGTGATTCTGTTTCTCGACGCAGTTTGAGGGATGTTTTTGGGTGTTTGTTTGAGAATTAATCTGTACACGTGTTGAAAGATAATGCATTTAGCAAACAGGTTGTTTCCTTTATAGTATTTACTTTGAGCGTCGCTGACAAGTATGGAACGTGTTTTTATCCAGCTACATGTACTAGAGGTTACATGTGGCTTTTACACAGACTCGAGTAAACTGCCACACAAGTATACCAGAAAAAGCGTACTAAATGAGACCGAATTCTTATTAATTCATTCAGGTACACGTCTAGAAAACATTACTGCATGTGAATGGAACACAGGAAAACCGATCTACTTGCGGTAAAACGTCTACCGCCAACCGGTGAGAGGCCTTCGGTCCCTTTGGGCATCGTTTCCAACACAGAACACGTTGCCCTTTTTCGCCCCCCAATGTGTACAGTCACAGCTTAGTCAGAAACCACCAAAAATAAATAACCCACTTAAAACTAAGTGCGGACATGTCCTTTCAGCAGGTGTGCGTGGCCTAATGGTCTCAGCACTTACTACCCAACCTGTTACACCGGTCAGGAGGTTCAAATCCCCGCCCGGTGGGAGTTTCAAAAAACTTTTGCTTCTTTTTTGTAAAAATTATGTTGAGCTCTTTTGGAGGAGGAGTTAGTTCCATACATGTATCTAGGCAATCGAATACTTAGCTTGTTTATTTGTGCGAATAACCAAAGTTTGTTCAAGATACTTCTTATTTGTACTGCTTATATGATCGGTATAGAATATTCGCGTTCTGTGCAGTAACGACCATTAGTCAACATGCCCAAAACAGGCCTCTCTTTAGCACAACACAGCGAATATTTACTTTAGTAGTACGCTGCTCTCCTGTAAATTATGGTTCCAGACGTTGCTATCGCAATTTACGTATTGCTATTTCATGTAGCAGGGTTGAATTTGTTGCTGTGCACTAGTATCAACGTGGCCTCTATAAACTCGCCCTGACTTTTTATCCAGATCTACTTAATGAAGGGTGTAAAGGCTTCGAAAAGTCGATTATTAGCTTCAACTACATGTAGGAACTCAATTCCTACTGTTTATACGGCTTGGTTTATCCACACCCCTCATACTGGGTATGACAATAATGTGGTCATTGCCAGCCACAACAGACGAGCAGACATGTATTTGTTAGAAACCAACATAAAAATAATACACTCAAAACCAATCTCAGATGTGCCCCCCCAGCGGGTATGCGTGGCCTAATGATTTCGGCCTTCGTATCTATAGGAACCCGGATCTCTCTTGTTGTCGCAACAGATAAAAATGGTTGTTTTGTTTTGATTTTGAAGCCTGGTTCATGAACGACCAGTATACAAAATTCGCATAGTCGTGCCTGCTCCTCCTCGTCCATTATTAGTAACAACCTCTCGAAAATGTAGCCCTTTCTAAAATCGAGTGATCATAAGCCAGTGCAGTCCACGCGGACACTTGAGGCAAGATTTGAGGGTGCGCTCGAGATGCCTCATATCTGTGTTTGCGTACGCATACTTGTACCCTCGAGGGTGATAAAAAGCCTCCGCGGTCCGAGAGAGCAAAAAGCGGTATTTCGCATCTCTCATCCATTCCTGACCTCATCTGAATGCGGCACATTAAGTGCAAATTGTAGCCAAAAATCGTCATTGGGGGTTCTCAAGAGAAGGGCAGACAGGTTTGGGGCTTTTTGTCCTTTTAGGCCATTATATTTGTTTACTACTTCCGAGAGCATGCATGTCTTCGAGGCAAGAACACAAGGAACAGAAGGACGCCCGTTCTCACGATCATACTATCGAGCATCACCATATGTAGCTTTCCCTCATGCATAATATACCTCCTAGGCACTTTTCCACCGTCCACGCGGGCTGCTTTACCGCTTCATTCCTCATAATTGCATCGTGACGCTATTATTAGTACATAGTACTTCCACTGATTAGTCAGAAACGCTCTCAGAACGTGTCCCCAAGAACCACAATAGACACGTCCTTTCAGCGGCGGTGCGTGGCCTAGTGGTACACAGCACAACTACCCAAACCGTTACACCGGGCAGGTGGGCTCTGAACGACGCTGGTCGTTCAATCCCCCGCTTGGTGGGAGTTAAATTAACTTTTGCTTCTTTTTTATATTTTTTTCCTCGGGAGCTCTACTGGTATCATGGGCAGTATTCCTAGTATCTATAGGCGCCCGTATATCTCTTGTTATTGCAAACGGTGGAAGAGATTGGTTTGCTTAGTTCGTGAAGCTGGTGACGGCCGGTATGTAAAATTCGCATCTATGCTGTAAACACCTGCTGCCTGTTATTCATTAGTCACAGTCTCTTTATAAAGTAGACATTACTAGTAACCATTGCAACATGTAGTAGTTTCTCGTGTAAATCAAACAATTATAAGGTATCGAACCCATATTGTGAATCCACACGAGTAACTTCTCCGGTGTAAATGTACTTTCCTATTTATAGCCCACCTCCCTCCATAATCGTTCCTTCAAAATCACCCATTTTTTACGGGGAACACTTTAAACTAGCATGGTTGGACACATATCCCCTTGTGACAACTCACAGAAATATGATCCCTTTCCTTTTTGTAGCTCGCAGACCCCATGTATGAACCAGGTCGTGTTTAAGTGAAATCTGGCGTTTCCAAAGGGTCGGAACCATTGACGCTTGCCGTGAAGTAAACAACAACACTTGGTTCCAACTGAATCTGCAATTATTCATCCGCCCCACGCGCGTGCTTTCAATATTTGGTGCCTTCCTCCCCGTCATTGATCGGGAGTCCGGTCGGTCGATGCCTTTCCCAATTTATTTTTGTGAGACTTCCCGGTGATGGCATCTCTGAAGACTCCAACGACCAGAAACCTCCACTGAGATGGATCTATCGAGAGCTTATGAGCTCCAGGGATGTTTTCGTCGAAGGCACACGACAGGATGGGCCACAGGTGTATCCATAAACGAAGCCGTGTTTTTACACTGCTCTCAATCATCTCCGCGTCTAGAGAAAAAAAAAAAACTCATTATCCCAATCGAGAGGCTGTCCATGGTTAACAAGGTGTGTAATAGTCGAAAGTACCAGCGGCAAATCATCGATAGGTCGCTCAATCATATTATCCGCCAATTAGTTCATGAGCTCGATATGATGCGAGGACCTATTCGATTCATATTCATCGTACCACCGTATTAGAAATATTTTTTGCCTGGCAGCTCCTGCACCCCCTCCCCACGACTTCCACAACTTGTCTTTGTGGCCCTGCTATTCAATTACGTGGAAAGTAGCTTTTTTTAGTACTAAGTATGTGCGTGGGCAGATCCAGTAAGTTCCAGTCCCCCCGGATCATCATGGATCCTGATTCCTGGCTCTTTGAGATATAGATGAATCCAAAGCCCATCAAACGTATAACAGCTATTACAAGCTCCGCCCATTAGCAGAAACCGACGACTAGCTAGCTGGGTGGTGGATTCACTTGGGGGCCGGTGATCTGTGCCCTAAACATAGCTTGTGGGCATCCATACATTAGGCATGATCTGATGGTTGAGGATTCTCTCCATACGGCGTGGCGATCTCCGTGATGGCGCGGTTGTTAGTGGACGGCGTTGTCAATCCGTGTAGTGATGGACGAACTTTGGAGAACTGTGAAGACGCTTTTCTGGGGCGTTGGTGTTGATGCAAGGCCCAGCTCATTCATCACATGCGGCACGAGAAAGGCTCCCCAGCTGCCAAGAACCACCCGCAATATCAACTGCAAGAGACAGGCAGCGCTGCTCTTAAGCTCTCATCTAATCGTCTGATAAAAATACCATTTATTGATGCCGACAGAATAAGACTTTTTGATGCAGGTATATACCTCCGATTTATTGCCTTAGGCATCAACGTTTTCGAGAAAGGAGTATCTATCAGTACAGGCAATTACAAGCATGAAACTTCACCGGGGAGCCAGCCCCCTATCTCTCTAAATACCATGCTCATATCACTCCGATTAAACCACTAGCCAACCTCTGCCCTAGATTCGATTTCCTACATATAAACTTCGACGGTGGAAGAGCTAGTCATCATCCCTCTCATCCTCTGACAACGCCTCGTCAACACCGCCAAGACTTGACGAGAGCGGGGTTTCCTCTCTAATAAAGACTTTTCTTTGGCTTCCACCAAAGATTAATTGCACCGATCCTTTTCCTCCCATGATTCGGGTCAAATAAAAAGGAGTGACATTTCGCATGGCCGCCCAGAGAGCCGCCATCAACCTCATCCTCAGGGTCTCCTCTTCACTGATGAGGCCCACCCCATACTAGGGACTCTTTCATACAGAGTTCCTTTCAGGGATATCGAGCTCGAAGGTCACCTCTCAAAGACCACCAGCACCACACTCCTAGGTTCCCTCTTCATTGACGGACCCGCCCTCTATGCACTCACGAGGCGTTCAGCTACTCACCCTTACCGTCTGCCTTTGAAGAGGATGTGCGGTTGATGGCAGACCATAGTCATTACAGTTGGGGTTGCAAGATGCATGTTCTCTTTGGTTACTCTGTTCTTTTGTGTTATCCGGAACTTTTTTCCTTCTTTCTCAGGTGGGGGGTTCCTTAGTCATCAACCTTGTAAGAGGAGTGTGGTTGGTAGCATACCATAGTTACTATAACGGGGGGCCTGGCATTGGGGATGGGTCTTTATGCCATAGTCTATGACTGCATGCAGTAATTGTACCTAGAAACAATTTATATGATATAAAAAAAAAAAAAAAAAAAAAAAAAAAAAAGGAAGAGCTAGTCATGAGGTATCACTCGGTCTCGCGGAGCGTCACGTGATAAAGTCCAAACTGCAGCGTAGAAAGAAAAAAGAAGAAAATGAAACCCGCCCTCTCCACAGAAAGAAACCAGCTACCGCAGTCAAGTATACATACACATGTATCAACCCAACTCCCAGCCCAACCCGCTGCCAATGACCAATCCAACCCACCCCCCAAATCCATCCTCTACGATGTCCGCCCAAGACACCAACCAAGCCGCCTTCCTCGAGGGCTACAAGGCTGGCCACCAGTCCGGCTTTCCAGCAGGTTTCCAGATGTCAATGAAAGCCGCTATCATGATCAATGCAAGTCCACCGGCCCCGAACCCACTGTTGAGCACAGTGCCGCCGACCGCAGCACCAACACAGCCTACCGCAGCGCCGAAAGGGCCGAGATCAGAGAAGGGGCTCTCAAAGAATGCGAGACGGAAGCAGAGGTGGAGGCAGCAGAGAAATCAGGGGCGAATCAAAGCAGACATGCCCGCTCCTCTCGCACCCAAGCGCCAGACCGAGGAGAGCAAGCCAGCTATTTCCGCTCCTCGCGCATCCAAGCGCCGGATCGAGGAGAGCGATGGAGACTGGTCTGTCGCTGCGACCAAGCGCCGTTGTTTTGGAGGGCCCGCCGCCACCACTGTCGTCTCTACTGCTCGTTCGGTGCCTGCTGCCGGTGGTTTTACTGCTGCATCTGTCATTCTTGCCGCTCGTTCAGTGCCTGCCGCACCTGTCGTCCCTAGTCTCGTCATGCGTATTACCAACAATGGGCTGGTAACAAGAGAGATTGCGCCTGTAGCCTCCACTGCCCGCTTGGTGCCTGCCGCTGGTGGTTTTACTGCTGCACCTGTCGTTCTTGCCGCTCGTTCAGTGCCTGCCGCTCGTGGTGTCGCTGCCGCTGCTGTCGTCCCTGGCCCCGCCATGCGTACTATCAATAATGAGCCGGCAACAAGAGAGACTGTCAATGGTATCGAGATCACAGGATACATGGGATAGGCGTCCGGCCGTGTCTCTCCCGTTTCACAGGGTCGACTCTGCTGAAGTCACCTTAGGGGTTGGAACTAGTCAAAGGGGGCATTCTCATGAAATTGGCAGTCCGGACGCTTGTATCACATACTATAAGAAATTGATTTTACACGATTTAAGCTCGATAGTTTGGTCTTTATTTCCTTGCTACAATGGGGGTGTCTATTGAGGTGATCATTATGTAAATTTTGGCCTTGTTGTGTTTTTAGTAAGAACCGCCCTGGACAAAAAAGAAGTTTTTTTTTCTTTTTCTTTTACCTGTGTAGATTCCTCCTCCACTGCATATGGACGGGACGAGCGGCGCACTGGGAAATGCTGACGAATGGTGAAACGGACCGAGTTTAAGTCCGAAGCTCGAGTCAATGGTTTTCTATCGTGGTATTGATCATATGTGGTTGTAGCAGGAGATCGAGGACATGCAAAACTCAATTGAGCGCCGAAATTCCGAGGTGGAATACGACGGATGCATTGGTATAGAGTGGTCGAGATAGAATTTCGCACAAAATGGTGGGTGGTGGTGGGAAAGAGAGGAACCAAGGTAGGGGGCACAACAATTAAGGGACAGGTCGCTATTGGTCATGAAATATCACTCGCCTTACAGATTGGGATGATAATTGACAACCCAGCTACATGTATTTAACTTGTTCGATGTATCTACACACAACCACCAACCAACAGCAAGAACGGGAGAAAAAAGGTATAGGAAAACCTGTCTATCCCGCGTTCTCCGTCGCTGGGTATCCCTTACATCTAACTGCTACATTATTATGTGAGGTGATCATGAGGATTATATAGTCAAATGACAATTTAAGCTAATCTGACTCGCCCTATGTAAATACATTTTCCCCCAACCCCGTGGCCGGCACATGAGTACCGGCCATGCTCGGGCATCTAGATGTATTAAGGGATACGCACAGTACGTGACATGACCACATCACGTCATTGACCCACCGCGTGTCGCGATGCATTGCATATCATGCTGGCCCAAAGCTAGGTTGTGGTTGTGGGCAGTTGTAGTCATGGCGCATCACTCGTCTTGGCATTGGCATTCGGAATCGGGCCAGTGTGGCGGGCCGCGGGCAGGACTGGAGGGGAGGGAGGGGGGTGCTGTGTCGGTATGGTTTTAACTAGCTATAGATTGCATGCTGGTTGGGTGGCTACTTGTGGGTAATAGAGAGGTTTTTGTGCACGGTGGTGCGGCGTGTATGAGGGCGTGTATACATGGCAGGCTGGCCGGTAGCTTTTGGTTATTATGTATGTACATACTTGTGTTGCAGGAGACTCAGGTAGGAGAGGCAGTTTGGTGGGTTTGGTGGCTGGGTAGGTGAAGGGTACTAAGCACAGGTGCGAGTGTGAGTGTAAGTTTCTAGCTTACGGACACTTTCGAGGGACCAAAGGTTTCAAAAGCTAGTATAAGCTGCACATATGTAGGGTTCGATATTTATAACAGCACTGTACGGAGAAGAACTATGACCTCCTGGGGGTATTAATAATATTCACCTATATGCACTATATACATATAGCTAATGAACGTTTTTAAAAGTTACATATGCAAGATCTAGAGTAGAAGCCCATAAAATAACCCACCCACACGCAAATTAACCCCCTAGCTACTGTAGCTAAAACCACACCCTTAAAAATACGAAAAAAAAAGCGCTAAAACAAATGCAAAGAGAGCGCACCAAACACCAACCCTACATATGCATCCAAAACACCCTCCCCTCCATCCCCTCTCATCCACCTACACCTACACCTCCTACACATACCTATCCGCGCCCCCCTGCCCCCCCTTCGTCCCAAACCCACCCGTCATCATCTCCACCTCCTCCGCACTCTCCCTCTCCGCAGCCCCCTCCCTGCGGCACGAGAAAACACCATACCACCCCCACCCCACGAGCGCACACACGATCCCCTCAAAGCTGCCAAACAGCACGTCGAACCCGTGGTGGCGGTAGTCGCTCCACCGCGTCGACGCCACATATGTCGCCAGCAGCATCGGCGTCGCCACAACCGCAAAACTCAGCATCTGCGGCACTTTCGGGTGCGCTGATGGCGCGGCGGATGAGGCGCTCCCGGTGGAGGAGGAGAAGGCCGTGATGGTGCGCGCGAAGGGCATCTGCATGCTGAAGATGAAGGAGGCGAGGAAGAGGGATGTGTATGTCAGGCCAGCGAAACTCACTATCAAAACATCACACCGTCAGTAACCAGCTCCCCACAGACACCACAGAAGAAAGAAAAGGGGAAAAAATACTACTAGCATGCCCACTCGGAAAGCTCCTAAACCCGTCCGCCAGCTGCTTACTCCCCAAATTCCCACACACCTCCCAGCTCACCAACCCCCACCCCGTCTGCGCCGCCGCCAAAAACTCCTCGGCCGGCGCACACCGCGAAATCATATCCGGCCGCGGCTTCCCCATCAGGTTCTTGAGCGCGTCCGTCAGCAGCATGGCCATGGCAATGCTCAGCAGCAGGCCCAGCAGGGCCTTGTTGGCCGCGTAGATCCTGCGCTTCGCCGTGGCGGCCGAGGGCGAGAGCAGCAGCGGGACGGCGACGCAGGCGATCGCGGGGATGAGGCCCGCGAGGACGACGAGAAGGGGGGTGGAGATCTTGGCGTGGGTCTGGTAGGGGTAGGCGATGCTGGGGTCGGCGAGGGAGAAGGGGCGGGCGGAGGGGGTGGCCCAGAAGGACATGGAGCCGGCGAAGGCGATGGTGGCGATGATGAGGGCCCAGTCGGCGGCGTAGACGAGGAGCAGGCGGGGGAGGTAGGTGCTTGCGGGTGCGGTCTGGGTTCGGGGCGCCATGTTGAATGTGGTGCACCTGTTTGGCACTGTGAGGTATTTATTTGGGGGGGGGGGGGGGGGGGGGGGAGGGTTTCAGAGGAGGAGGAGGAGGAGGAGGAAGAGGAGGAGGGAGGTGGGTCTTTATGTGTGTGCTCTTTTGTAGTCTTAGACTGTGTTGTTGATAGTACAGCTCCCTCGCCCTCGCCCTGGGATTCGATCCCCGGGCTTGGCCCTCAGGGGGGTTGGGCCACTAGTTTTGCTGTGTTGTAGGGCTGACTGACACAAATCTCCCTGCATGCAGTGTAGATCTCATCCCAGAAACATGGTGCTAAGCCACGGCGGCGACATTCCCGCTTCCAAATAAAGCCTAGGTACTACTACTGCCCGACGCCACAGCATGCGGGCACTTTCTCTCACTCTCTCTCACTCCTCCATCTCCATTCGCCATCTCTGTCTGTGGCCACCGTAGTACGCGGCCCCCCCCCCCCTCAAACACACACGAGACCCCCTGCCTCCTTTGCTGCTGCTGTTGCTGCTCGACGACGACTGCCGTTTGCCCGCGGCATGTGCCGAGATTCGGAGAGCAGCCGCGCGTTGTCTCGCTTCAGAATGAGAAAAGCTTGTGTGTGCGCAGATCCGAATAACATAGGACGACAAGGGTGTGCAAGTACGTGCGGTGGTGCGTCCCTTCTTCACTTGCTGGGGTTCAATTGCGGTGGTGGTTGAATCTAGGGGCCGGGGGGGTGGCATTTGGAATAATTCATACCTCCAAGGTAGAGAGACATATTACGGATCCCTCCCTCGATGCTCTCAATTCTAGGTACATGAGGGAGAAGAACACAAAAGTACAGCTCACAAACATGCTACACACAAAGATAGCCACCAGGATATCCCCTGTCCCGCTCAGCTTTCAACGCATCGTCAACACATAACACACCAATCGAGCACATACCCCCCCCCCCCCCCGGGCCCCTCTCTCATCCTGCAGCTCTGGGAAAGCTTGAAGAGCAACACTAGAGGGAGGAAGGGGGATGGGGGGTTACGTACGCCCACCTGCAGAAAGCTTGTACCATGGGTCTCTCTCCATCGATCCGTGTGTCAAGGGCCATATTACGAGGAGTCTATTTATACCGATCGACTCGACTGACTGACTGACTGACTAGAATAGCCAACCAGCTAACTGCTACAGGAATCCAGGGCTTCAGATGTCTCCGCGGGCTTATTCATCCGTATAAATCCTTTTCCGGTTACCCTCGGGGGGGTGTCTGTTGGGACAAAAGGAAATATAGCTAGGACTTTGAGACTGCGTGCGCAGTTCATGATGTAGTGGCTATGGGTGTTGGGTGACTAGCATGGGAGTAGACCCGCACGTGGAGCTCTCCAGCTCGCCCATTGCTCAGAAATTAACGACAATACTTTGGTGGAGATGTGGGAGACGAGCGCTTCCAGTAGCTACATGTAGGTATAAGGACAGGCTGCATATAGCCCTCAAATACCAGGATAGCAGTAGAGCTAGAAGCAAATACACGGGGGGAGACGTAGGACGGTTTTGGAATACTTGTCAAAGAAGATATAACCTCGGATACAGACAAGCCCACGAAACACTTAAATATAACCACAAACAGCACACGTACTCTCTCACTGCGGAACTACATCCTGATATAGCTCCCATCATCAGAACCCTCAATGGCCAAGAGCCAGAAATAAGAGTTAGAGGAAGTACAGTAAGCAAGCCTTACTTTAGTACCTATAGCCCATCTTTTCTTGCACTTGCAAGTGCTGTTAGATCCCCTTAAATCTACGGGCGCAAGTAGCAGAATGAGCCCTCGTCTCACCGGGTACGAATGTGCGTGTTGTTGGCTCTTTAATTCGGAGACTGTAAGCCCCTTTCCCCGTTCTCTACACTGCTGTTTCCCCAACCTCGCACTCCTCCCCCACACCCGACACCCATCGATCGAGCTCCCCCAAGCACAACCACCACTAAAGACCCCGAGAGCGCCAGAGTGTCAGAGTGCTCCAAGAGCTACAGCTAACCAACCACCATGAACACGCCCCCGTGAACAACAGCGAACCCTCGTTTTCAAGCCCATATTACCGGAAACTGACTCCAGACACTACCACCAACCGGAAACCAAGGGGCGGCAAAATGTGCCCCCCTGATCCAACAGCCCGCGGATCAAGAGGTGCTGTTTCTAGGGCGTAAGCCTTGCTAGCTATGCGTCAGTGTTTTCCCTCGGTGCACCTCACCTTCCTATGGGTATAGCCTCCCTCTGTTAAGCCTCAGGTGGTGTAGTTGGAGTTGCGCGGGGAATAGCTGTTTCTACTTGTACTGGAGTGTAGTCCGTGTATGCGCCGGGTGTTCCGTGACTCCTGTAGCTATGATTGTGGAGTGTGCTGGTGTGGTCTGGTTGTAGTCCTCTTCGGTGCTGCTCGAAAAGAAAGGAGAGAGAAAAAAAAGAAAAGAAACACAAGTACTCCACCTCCCCATAGAAATATTTATGGTCTGGACGCAGGCACTACAAGTCTATGTAGCTGGATGCCCTCTGAGAGCTACAATATCATCATGCAATGGTTAGCTCGGTCGGCGGTGGTGTTGTGCGGACCATGCTAGCTGGGTTGCGCCACCACATGTGCCAAGCCTCGTCGAGTGATGAGTTGTGATGGCAACCTTTACTCCTGTCCACGTTTCTATCAACATGCAGTCCACCCTACCATCTCGCCGTCCCCATCTCTGTAACCCGCACCATCCCCAATATCACCATCTCTCCAACTTAGTAAGAACCAAACCCCCATCCCGCAACTAGCTCCGGGGTATTGGTCTATCGGGTTATGAGTCAAGATCCACTACAAGAGTGCATACCGCCCTTCCAGCGGTCGACCATCCATCCATAAAAGTAAGGATCCTTCTGCAGTAGAAGGGTATGGCTGTCATCGACAAGGAAGCGGTTGCGCATGACTTCCGAAGGAAGGTAACTCTCATGTGAGAAGTAGGTGAGATAACTGTGTGAATACTTGTATAACAGCGACGAGCAGCGGGGGGGCTTATCTACAGGAGAGATGAGATCGAGGTAGCTTTAACAAATGATGGAGGAAGGTACTAACGGATTGGCCTCAGGGCGAAGTAATACCTAATCAGCTTTTTTTTTTTTTTTTTTTCGTGCACCCATTTTCACCGTAACTTAAGCTCTCAAAAGGATAGAGTCAAGACTAGGTCCCAGAGAGAATGTACAGTTCGATTCTGAAGTCAGTTCGAGTTGCTCATGGACCAGACTCCTTCGTGATGGGTGAAGTCCCTTATCAATCTTATCAATCAGGCAAAAGGTCTAGTAGTTCCTATACCACCCAAGCCCCCTTCACAACACCGTGGCGTGGTCGAGGGTAACAGCCTCTACTACGTTGCATGACACCACCGGTTCAACCTGGGGTGGAAGCAGTGACAGAAAGCCCGACATGGTAGCGACGCTCTTGAGGGATGATACTGATCACGTAAGTCTTTTGTCACTCGGGATTTTTTCGTGCTGGGGGAATGGCTATGGGTACAGAGGTGAGTATGAGTTACACGTAGGAGTAGAGAATGCTTCTCGCCCGAGTATTCTTGCTAGTTAGCAATCTTGAGGTGTGTCGGATCCAGGAAAAAACCGTGCTTTCGGGAAGTCACGTGCCAAGCCGGAGCGAGTGATACACTATGACGCAGATAATTTCCATGCGCTCGCTCAAACTCACACCTTCCATCCCCCTGCCATCTCTACCACCCCAACCGTTTTCGATATCAACCCTCCTCCGATAGATCAACCCCGAAAAGCCCATAACTCTGAGGCAAAAATGGGATAATAGCCAATAGCATGCGCAAGTCTAACGAAATCAGAGCTAGAGGCTACGAAAATACGAGGCGCCCAGAGCACCAGCCTAGCATCAACAACCCCGCAAGCAGTTAACCACGCACAAATGTCGGGGCGCATTTAGTTACAACTTAATCAAAGAGAATAGCTGCTCTGAAGCTGGGAGAGGTGGATATGGCGAGAATACATGTTATGTATGTAGAGATGGACTTTTATCTGGTTAAACGAATAGGGAAAATGGTTTATTCCAATCACGTACTACCCATGGAGTACTGATAAAACAGTTGTGACTGTTGAAAGGACATCAATGCGCCGCCAAATCATCAAGTGGTGTTTGTTCTTTCCGTAGTTGACACTCATGGGTTATCACTCGTTCGACAAACAACACCTCGCGTGAGCCCGAACGCACAGACGAAATCCCCAACACGTAACTCCGCGCACACAAGCACACGATATGCACCGCTGTCAAAAAGATTTTCAGGTGTTGGGGCAGATTCGACGGAACACTCGCAGTTTAGGCCCCGATCGCTACCAGACATTTGCTACGCGTCTACAAGCCTTTCCAGCGACGATGCCCAGACACACGCCCACACCGATTACACGTACTTATTCATTAGCCAGTTCCTCCGCACCCACCTCATGATCGCCGCCACCGTCTTTTGTCCCCGGCCCGCCCGCGGGGATGCGGTAACACCAATCGCCGGGAAATCTCGGGGAGACTGGCGATGAGACGTGGTGGTGATGGCAGTCAGTGCGCGGTAAAGTGGGCACAGCTCTCGCCCGTGATGAAGAAGAGTAGCAGGTTCAGTTGGAGATGACTTGACCGGAGACCTCCCGACAGCAAGACCTCATGGCTGGCGAGATGAGTAGATACGTCTCCTTCTGGACGTTCTAATACTCGCAGTCTTCAATGTGAAAGAGGGGAGATGATTATGGAGGTCTTACAGTGGCTGTCTTGCTCTGTATCTGGTGGGGTATGGAAATACAGCGCCTACATATTGCCCTACGAAATGCATGATCAACAAGGGAATTACATGTCTTGCATCAAATCGTCAAGGCTTATATACAGCAGTCCAACTACGCCCCCCCCCCCCCCACCGCCACTTAGTGAAATCCGCGCATCCAATTTTATAGCTAAGATACGATCTGTGTCAAGCTCACCGTGCGCTCTGCACATAGGGAACAACAAGGCATTATTCGAAAAATAACATGCAACCATGAGTAGCTGAATAGCAGGCGGTGTTTTTTGGGTGCCCCGTTGAATCGCACGAGTAAAATCCTTACTACATCTTTAACTTGTCCTTCCTTCGCCAGCGCCGCCAAACACCCATGGCAGGGAGGGGGAAAGGGATGAAGAGGCAATATATTCATATGTATCCTAAATCTCATTATAAAAGTTGTGAAAATCGGCCCAGATAAGAATACGTTGCACTTTCAGGCCTCCGGGTTGGGAGGCACAGGATCTTATCGGAGGATGTGAAGCCCTGTAGTATACATACTTAATATTATAATTGAAGAGAAATCTGAGCTTTGGGAGTGCCTTACCACACCGCTCTATACTATGTACTTATTTGCGATACTTGTGCGCGTGCTGCTCTTCGAATAGAGTCAGATGGGGAGACGAGTACTCAAGTGTTATTAGAGCCAGTACTCAACAATATAACAATATTTGAACGGGTTTATTCAAATTGAATTTCAATCTACATCCGATCACCCCGTACATTAGAAACACGCGCAGGGACACTACAAATGATGTACTCAATGGCCAAAAGACACAATTCCCCACCCATGCACGCCCTGTACGACCAATTCCCCAACGCTCTGCCAAAAACCGAAGAGGTGTCTATTTTGAGATATGATGGCACCATTACTACCACAAAAAGAGCCACGTATTAGTCAGAGACGCCCCCAAAGCGCGCCCCTCAATACCCACAACAGACACGCCTGCCCAACGGTGTGTGTGGCCTAGTTGTGAACACCTGGACGCAACGAATTGCCCATACCCGTCATACTGCGGGCGTGCTATGGCTAAAGGTTCAAACCCACGCTCAGGTATCTTTTTGGACATTTTTTATAATTTTGAATTTGAAATGTCGTATTGCATATTGCCTCGTTCCCTGTATTGCTGGAAGATCTATGTTTTTAGTCAGATACACAGATATCATTTCTTGTCTGTGTTATTGCTCAAACGACTTCTTACTTCTTCGCTTGTTGCGAATGCCACAACTCTGTTTGGAAAGGGGGGGGGTGTTGTGCTATTCTTAGAAATGACGGCACTCTGATCATTGCCCACGAAAATAGCCACGTATTAGTCAGAAACGCTCCCAAAACGTGTCCACAAAAACCACAACAGACACGTCCTTTCAGCGGCGGCGCGTGGCCTAGTGGTATAGGACACAGCGCAACTATCCAAACCGTTACACCGGGCAGGTGGGCTCTGGACGACGCTGGTCGTTCAATCCCCCGCTTGGTGGGAGTTACATTAACTTTTGTCATTTTTTTTTTTTCTTTTATATTTTTTTTGGATTCAGCTCCATTATGTCTGTATACCTTGCTCAATGAATAGCCTATCAGTGAGCTACGTAGAGCTGGTCCTTGTTGAACCAATTCGTGAAGCTGCTCGGCTTTGACGAGGAGGTTATTCTTAGAATGAGAACATGACATAAGGATTAGTACGTCGTAGATTAGTCAGAACACGCCGGAGATAATCCCCTGAAATACCACAACAGACATGTCCTTTCAGCGGGTGTGCGTGGCCTAATGGCTTTCAGCACTTACTACCCAACCCGTTACATCAGGCAGGAGGTTCAAGTCCCCGCCTTGGTGGGAGTTAAATTAACTTTTATCAATTTTTTTTTTTTACAACTTATCTCTCTAAACCCTAATCAATGCTATATAACCGCATATATAAACAGGCACTCACCAAATGGTTGTTGTCGTTGAAGGAAGTGCACGTGTATGGGTATCGATTTAGTAGAACCGGCCGCGATCCACACAACCAAAGCCTCATTCCGAAAAGAACGCACAACCGACAGATTTTCCTAAAGCTCAGAGAAACTTGAATTGATATTTTGGCATTTGTCCCATCAATTGGAGCCTACAAAGCGCGGCAGTGGGCTGGCGAGGGTTCGTTGCGTTACTGCACACAGAACGATTTCTCCGGTGCCCATATGTATTCCATTCTTGAAAATAATTGAAGTACGAAGCTGCGGTTACTAATAGGGGGTCGGGGATACTGTGAAGGAAAACACAAGAAGTTCTATCCTTTGTAGCTACGTTATTTAAATCTTGGGAGAGAAAGCTCGGGATGCATATACGAGCCTAGTGCGCCATCGATCGAGCGTATGTGGCTCAACCACTTCCACGTGCCAAGACAGATACAATCGAGTGATAATTCATGGTCCACCCACTACGCCCTAGGTCCAGCCAGAGCTTCTGAGCCCGAGACTTTAATCGGCACTTACGCCCAAATCAAACGAAGGAGTTGAAAACAGATATGTAAACAAACAGGTTGAAGGTTCATACTTGGACTGTTTTGGGGTAAAAAAAAAAATAAGCGTTAAATAAGGGTTAGATAAGACTTAAATAACCGTTTTCGCAGTAAAACGATATCATAACCCTTAATAACGGCGTGGAACAGATAATCATTACAAGTAGCTTAAGAAACGATTATTTAATATTTTAAGGCTTATATAAATCGTATCTACCATTAATCCTTGATTGAGGAATAAGACTACTGATCTGGTATCCCATCATTGGACCGTAACGAAGTACAAAGATTTCGAAATCGCAACCACACAACATCCTTTCTGTTATTATGTTTGTTCCTTCGACTTTATGTATCAAAACCTTGTGAGGAAAGTGATTTTTTCAATGTGTGTCTTATAGGATGCTTGATAGACAAGTGATGACAAATATGAATATTATTGAAAATCCCTCTTTTTTCCGTTTTATTTGATGAACTATAGTGATAGGAAAGATTTTTTTTGTGATAGAAAGACTTTGCTTTGTCTGAGTTTTGCAGTCGTATTACTATAATGTTCTACATCTGTATGTAGAATGATATTGTCTACTCAGTGAACTTATCGAGGTTCATCCTTGGCTCAACCACGGCAGGAAATGCATCAATTGATGCATTTCCCATACGAAAGCGGCTTGCAAATGCATCAGTTGATGCATAAGCTTGTCGAGGCCTCAATAAATGCATCAGGCTACACATTTGCTGACGATTTTACCTACACCTTTACCTACTGTCGACGATTTTACCTACACTTTTCCCTACTGTCGACGATTTTACCTACACCTTCACCTACTGTCGACGATTTTACCTACACCTTTCCCTACTGTCGACGATTTTACCTACACCTTTCCCTACTAAGTAAATACTGTCGACGATCTTACCTACACCTTTCCCTACTGATTGACAATGTTCCCCAGGAAAGTCGTAGGGAAAGGTGTAGGTAAAATCGTCGACAGTAGTTAAAGGTGTAGTAGGGAAAATCGTCGGACCGCGAATACTACTAGTACTAGTACTGTTCTTGGTATTTCTTGTCTCTACTGATTATTGACTTAGATATTCTTGGATCTCCAGTTCGGCTACATATACCTATTGAGTCAGCTTATACGTATTGCTTATACTAGTAAGTGCTATATATTGAACAGATATAATGGTACAGGTGGTAAGCTCCAAGTCTAAGCTAGATAATCGGAAGGATTCAGGTTCAATCCCTCCACATTCGTTTGTTTTGCATCGGGGCAGGAGTGTTTTTCGGTATGATGCATTTACTAATCTCTTTACCGATGCTTTTACTGATGCCTTTACTGATGTCTTTACTGATTCCTTTACTGATGCATTTCAACCCACTGGCATGATTCAGAAATCCGGCACTGTTTGCATTTCTATTTTCCTGATATAAGTATTTCCCGAACTCTTGGCAAAACGAGACTGTGATGCATTAAGGATGCATTAGTTGATGCATTAGTTGATGCATTATCCACATGTTTTAGGAACAAGGCTTGATTAATTGACTGACGACTTTCACTGATGCATTTATGATGCATTTACTGATGCATTTCGTACCATGGTAGATGTTGGTAGAGAAACATGTCCACTTATTCCTTGATCGTCCTGACAAGCTATTTTGGTGTTAAAAATATGGATATCGAGGGTATAGATTTCAAAGTAAATCCGCCTCTAGCTACGTGTCGTTTAACGATTTCGGATTCGTGTACGCTCCCATCCACAAGAAAATCCCCACTCCGTTAATTACATGTATTTCAGTGTGAAGGTACGTACATGTATTTACATTGGTCTCGACCAATACCTGCGTGCAATATTAAGGGTGGAGTTTTCCCTTCTCTTTTTGGGTTCTTGCGTTCTCGAGCTCTTGAGTTCTCGAGCTTTAGCTTTTGCGCTCTTGCGCTCATGTGTTCGTGCGTTCTTGCGTTCTTGCGTTCTTGTGTTCTTGCGTTCTTGCGTTCTTATGTTGTGTTTTCGTGTTCGCTCTGATTTTGAAATTATGACAAAGAAAATCGTTTCCGTCTTGTCCTTTTGTAACCTATGAGATTTTATATGACATCGATAACGTGCAGACATTTTACGGTGGACATAGAAAGTAATATGGTGCAGATAAACAATCAATTTTAGAGAGAATTGTTGACATCGCCGTATTAACCTTCCTAGTCGAGTTGATCAGATCTATATCCTGTACACGCCACCAAATATAGAGCTTTCTTGATCAATCATCTTCTCAACCATTTCTAAATATATATACAATCCATGTATGGATTTAAATCTGTTTTCCTCAGCCCGGAGCCGTTTTTCTCGCATGATGGGGCTCCTTACCTAGTCCGGGCTGGAATATATCTCTCGCCCATGGAGAGATCTCCGGCTTCTGCCTCGCTGCAAAATAGACCGGTACAGCTAGTTACAACAATCATCCCTTGATGAGGTATTTTCAGTCCCGCACGAGGTGGGGTTAACGTGGCCAGATAAGGTGGCTTCTCCAACTCCTCAGTCCTGACCCGATAAGACAGGAGGATGCAGTCTTAGCTTATGGGTCTGGGAGTTGGTTCTTTGCGCTGGGTTGGAGTTGAAATTGAGGTTTGATATGGAAATCGTTTCGTGGGGCCGGTTTTGAAATTGAGGTTGATATGGAAATCGTTTCGTGGGGCCGGTTTTGTCCTTGGGATTCGTTTCATTGGCGGATTATGTGCACTAAGCACAGTTTGCTGGTTACTTTAAAGAGTCTAGAATAATTAAGTTCTTGGCACATTTTCTAGAATTACAATATGGAACTATTTCGGCTTCATTTCTTTAGAGGCCGGCTTTAGTCCTCACAGTCCGCATTTACCTGCGACATGTATTGTCCAAGGCCACTTTATGTAAGATGGTAGTGTATGGGAGTCGCGTCTTGGTATAATATTTAAATATATACTTCGTAGGACTCAGGCTTTAGGTTAAAACTATATCCCGCTGAAAGTTATAAAATAAATGAATTAACAATAACAACCCCGCTGTAAATTTTAATACTGTGGCTATTGTGTGCGAGTGATAACTCATGACGTAACTTCCTATTCTTTTTTTTTGGGGCTCGCCCCTCCAGGTTGCGGTGGCATCTCTTCTCGTTCAAGTGACATGAAGCTCCAAGCACAAAGCACCTTGATAGATGTCTGCACTGACTGATCACAACGAGTTAAATCTTCGATGAAGAGTTCGCAGATATAAACTCCCTCTCCCTCTCCCGCCCCCCCACAGACAAAATCGCACTACCTACGTACACTCTAAACCCCAAAACCTGATCCGCGCTATTACTGAGAGAAATAGAGCGAGAAGACAAGTTGACTAAGATACAATGGACTTACTGACTTAGGGCCGATGTGGAAGCTCTGTCCTGGTGTAAGCCCCCGCACACTCAAGAACAAGCTAATCGGAAGAGAACTTACAGCATCATTTTCTTTCTATTGTATGGGCTCTGTGATGGGCTTTGGGGTGGTTATAAAGAAAGAGGTCCATCGGTCGCCGGGTATGAAACAGCTACCAAACGAGCCAGCCAAGTGAGAAACGGGAGAAAGGGAGAAGCCGAGGAAGGGAGAAAGGGAGAAGCCGAGGAAAGGAGAAGTGAGGGAATGGGCAGCAGGGCAGAGGTGAAAGCGGGAGAGAAAGAGAAACGAGACAAAGAGACTTAGGCAGAGAAGTCAGAGGGAAGAGCGACCCCTGGTTGTCAGCATTTGCCCCAGAAAAAGCGCTTATTAAAGAGGATATAAATAATGAAGAACAAGGAAACAGCCCCATCACGTTGCTCTCTGAAGAGAAAGAAGGAAGGGTGAAATAAGAAGGCGAGTCAAACCCGCTGGAAGGTTCTTACAATAACTGATATCACCAGATACAATATCGAATGAAAGAAGCATTCTAATCGTGATTTTATTCTAATAGTACGTCTAAGTTTCCTCTCTGATCATGATTCTTCATTCCTAGAATAATATATCTCATGTCTGTCCGCACCCACGATAAGCTGTGTGGGTACGCTGCCAGACACTACACTAGCTCTTCAAATACCGAATTTCTTACCACCCCCACACTAAGCAAAGCCCTCCGACCAATACGACAGGCAATCAATCTCATCGCCTATCTCCTGTATCCTACCCTCAATCTTTATAATCAGGCGCTCGAGGTCATCATACTTCTTCGCCAACTTCAAACGATCACGTTCCGCCTCTCTAGCACCATTGTTGTATCGGCCACTATCTTGCCTGAGTAACTGGGCTACATCACTTTGACTGTTTTGGATCTCCGCCTGTTGCTTACAATATTCATATATCTCTTGTTGGTACTGGAGACGCTTGAGCCTCAAGGCGGCGAGTTTAGACATACTTTTGTGGATTTATTATTTTATTCTACTACCGGTGGGTTGCTTGTGAAGGGCGAATTCTGGAAGTTGAAGTCAAAATTGATAGGAAACCAATGGCTTTTATTAGCTGGGGAAGAAAGAGGAGGATATTTCACTGCCATCATTCGCCAGCGTTCTTCTTGCAGGTCTTCAGACTGCTTTGACACTCTGCTCCTGAAACATGATATTCATCACTGGCGAGAAGAGGTTGGTGTTGTAAGATGTTTCATGATATGCATCATCGGCGAGGTACACCGGAGAAAGCAGCACAACAAAAGAGCGGTGACGGTCACTTCATTCCCCGATCAGTAGTGTGAGAAAATGCCGGATGAGAGGTATGGCTTGATACTGTGGTGGGGGTAAGTGCGATCAGCTATAGTGAGGAAATAGTGTAATAAGGGAAGCTCACAGTTGGGATAAACCGCTGTCTTTACTTAAATGTTTATATACAACCTTGTGACTGGAAAGTGAACGTAAAAGGAACGGAAAAAACTCGGAAGAATCACGGGTTATCACTCGCTTGAAACCACTATGCAGCGTCCAAAGATCTGGACTGCTGTGCCATGGAGATCTGGGCTGTAAAAAGAATCCTCCGGTATCCTAGTATTCAAAAGTATACTTGACTTAAAATGGCTCCCATATAGATCCTTCCTCTCCCTACACAGCCTTTAATAACGCAATTAGTACCTTCACAAGTTATCACTCGGGAGATTTTCACAACGACAGGGCTAACCGGCACAGAATCTGCCAACCAATCTTACTTTGTTAGGGTACCATATTTCTCCACCCTTCTCGGAATCTGATCTCCGCTTATCAGGATCTTTTCCACATCGCGAGAGGTACAAATCTTTCTGCATCAAGCTTCACCGAGATCCTTGATTGAAATTTTGTTGCATTTCAACCACTTCAAGATCCAGACCAACTCATCAATGTGACTAGTATTTCCATAACTTTTGGACAGTCTCTGAGCCTTTGCCGTAGTCCATCAATCGTATATCGTTCCACCCACTGTATCATAAATCAATCTCTGACTCCCGAACTTTGTCGGGAGATGTCTATCCTCCCATCATGCCCACACTTGAGCTCAGGTACGAGTTTGAGGTGACTCAAAGAGTATCTAATTGAGCATCTACTTGCTCCACTGTGAGTCCCTATTGAATATCGTAGAAGAGAGATACTAGAACACGCAGCCCAGAGAGTCTGCAATGCTATCCCTTAGCAGATACTCTCAGGGGTGTTCTTTGGCTGTGATCTTACTATGACTAAAGACGCACATATGCGCCACTTTGAAAGAGGTATTCGGGTTGATTATGTTGATCTGTGTTACTTCTGATGCTTCTTTATGTAAACATTGTATTATCTGTCGTGTATTAGCATTCTACCTACACTGTCGACGACGCTGAAAGGTGCTTCTAGCGAAAAGCGACTCGTTATATGCACATAACAGGAACACACTTTGACTAATGTTAGGTCCAGCATTAGGACCCAACACTCCCTCAAGGCCATTTAAAAGCACAACTCTAACGCACTTCTAGTCCTATCATAAGCCCGACCCGCCTTACTCTGGCTACATCAGCAGCACGATATTGCTTTCCCATAACCCTTTCAAGAGCCCCCGGTAATTAGAGGTGAGCGCGGCGTTCAACTTTTTACGGAAGAATGGGCTAGAAGTTCCTAATTGATGTAGCCTTTATTCTTTCTATTCTGTCGATAGCTGCATTGAAGAGCTGGTGGCGCGGCTAAACTCCCACTGGGCGTCTATAGGCGTTTTTAGTACGCTGCTCATACACGGAGCGGTGCGAAAATTATTTCTTGACCTACATTACGGGATTATGGGTCAGGGCATATTATGCAGGGCGTGATTGAGTTCATGTTCTCCGGTGGCTGGAGGCTGGGGGGTGGTGGGTGGTGGGTGGTGGGTGGTGGGTGGTGTGTGGTGGGTGAGCTTTTGGAAAAACTCTTGACGCCTTAATATCTGCAACCAACTGCGGGGAGAGTCGGTAGAGTAGAATCTTCATGCATCTCTTTCACATTGTGAACGCGGGTAATATTTTCGAACACGTGGTAGCATAGTGTCGAGGTGAAGTCCTGTGGCGGGTTGCGCGTAAGCAAGGTGAGGTTGTGTGCATTAGTGGGGTTCATCCAATTATTCCCCGAGAATCTCGCCTACAGAAGCCACGGCTATGCACGGACCCCACCCCAACAACAGAACATCGACCACATGCCTCCTCCATCGGTCACCTCCACAGTGTCAAGAAAGAAGAATCGAGAGATCACCAGATTCATAATTGCTAACACGGCGAGAAAGGAGGTTAGTAGGTGTCTCGCTCATGATCAATCGTCATAACCACCCAATAGATCTCTACAGATACCGGTCACCAGATTATCGCCGAAAGCATGTCGGCCTTCAAAGCTAGCGTTGTTCCAATACCTTCATCGTAATGCAATGCATTAATCAAGCAGCAGAAGCACAAGTCCCTTCCATCCTCTCTTGCCCATGGCTATACCCGTACCCCGCCCACCACTACCACCACCACCTTGAATTTCAACTCTCACTGCAGCTCCACAAAGGAATAGAAACGTGGACTTGGGAACAAGTGCTAGGGAAACTTGGGGCCTACTTATATTTCTTGTTTTGGGTTACGCCGGGGCAGGGGCGACAATCTTCAGAGAAGTAATATTTTCACAGACTATGATATTAGGCCGGGGCTCTTTCCCCGAAATTTCTGGCCTCATAGCCTTACATATTCCAGTCCTCTCGTATTTTGTACCTGCCCTTGGGTCTGTTTCATTATCTCAGAAGCTCGGCCTTGCAGGCATGACGACATGTGAGTGAACCTCTAGAACTTAACCGCTAGAAATTTCACGACTGAACCACACAAATCAATATCTGGACAGCATGTTTTTTTTTTTTTTTTGTTTAATTCATTTCTGGACAGCATGTGATATGCCGAAGGCTTCAGGAAAGAAAGGCAGGACGGTATGTGTTGATATGGTCCGGTCATGTGCTTTATATTTCATGTTAATATACATTGGTTGGACAGTAATCATGTGTATTTAACATTTTAACTGGGCAGAAGAGTATGGCTAATAAATGAAATGTTAGGTTAGATCTCCGTGTATCCTCGCGGAGAGCGTATGCGTATACAGTCATAAAACGGATATAAATTATACAACGCACTCCTTAATCAGGTGTATTCGGAGAAACATTTGGTACCTAAAACACTTCGCAAATAAATTGATATTAACTGAAGTTACGCAGGAGTACGCAGTGGAGCAGGTTTTCATCACTGCCAATGCTTGTCATGAACCCGCCCGTCAAGACGCAGGGTCTGTCTACATATTCGACCAAAAATTCCTCAATACCACCTCCCTCCCCTCTCTCTGGTCTCCCGACACCATTGCTCTAGACATGCCTTGAGAATTAGCTGTTGGTTCTAATTCTGCTAGTGTCTTGGCTCATCATCTATCACTCGCCACAAACTCAAATCCGTTGGTTGAAAAAGAGAGAGAAAATGCAACGAACTCCCCTCCGGATTAAAGGGGCATGCGATTCTATTGTACATTAAAGTATAGTATCACTATATAACTAATTATAGAAGCCTCAGGCGCTATCTCCAACGCTTTCTGGGGCGAATATGTTCCGGGTTTACATCTCAATTATTTTTTCTTTCGTTTTACTATTTGCTTCTATAGCTACATAATAATATACCCTAGATACCTCTGTTACTCTATCAAGCCGCTCTACTCCTTGGCCGTTCCACTCCATTGTACTCTTCTGGCCCGCCTCTGCTTTAGCGGCAAAGATTACTGTACCCCTCTCGACCTTCATTGATACCTCAAAAAAGCCCCCACCGCAACCAAAGTCTGGAAGCCCATTGCAAAGCTACGAATAGATGCCTAGTTCAATCCAATACCCAACCCCACATCCCATCAACCCGGGAGAGACTTTCCCTTCTCATCTGACGCCGGAGTCTTATAATCCGTCTCTCACACAGAATAAGCTGGTAAACTAACGGGTAAACAGAGTCCTCCTCAGCCCATTCAATGATGAATGAACGTATGTTAGGCGAATTTGGGGTGTTGAGGAAGTTTTCTATTCCCCTGCGGAGCTTCTCCCTGAGCTCAGCTATGAGGTAGTGGTAGATACTGAGCTCGGTGGACAAGCTGCGGGGTTCTATATTTGCGGGTGTGAGGCCAGACATCATTGACGCGGTGCTGGTACTGTTTATGTTCAGATGTTGACTAATTCTGGGTAGTAGTTAACCTTTTCGGTTATTTGGGATCTTTGTGGATGTAGTGGTTTTTGATAGCGTGGTAGACTCTTTTATAGGCATCGCGAGGCTCATCGACGATCGTGAAAGAATCCAAGAGGAGGTTTGTCTACTATCTTTCTCCTATTAGTATCATCTCATGTAGGAACCCGTGAGGGAAAATAAAGAAGAAGAAATAAGAAAGAATAAGCTTCTGTAAATCCGAGCTTCAGGGCCGGTAACGACAACTGTTAGATGTTGATCTGTTTCATATTCTGCGCCCCCGCCTAAGCTTGGGAGTGGTGAAAGGTGCGAACTAGCCAGGTTGATTGTAACACAGGATAGAAAGAAAATATCACATGGGGCGTGAAAGAGAATGTATCTATGTAGCAAGCGGCTGAGGTTGTGAGGATGAAAGTCATCAGAGGTCAGATCCACTCGGGCGTAGAGAGGCTATGTTTACGGGTGCTTAGTAGCTGCGGAGGTTGTAAAGCCTCTGCATACGGATTTTCCAAAGCACCAGTGTTGGGAGTCAAATCTTCGAACCTGCGAGTATGTATACAGTCTGGCCGGAAATCCCAGCCTGGTGGAGATTTTAGGTAGCTACCTCCCCGATATGATGCGAATGCTGGTATCTGCTTTCAAAGTTAAAGTCTAACCAGGTGGTGTTTGATCTTTGGTCCGCTCCTATGCATGACATGTCTGAAACTACACCTTCCACTGTACATGACCGGTCATGATCATCCATTGAACCACGCACTTACAATCTTCTTACCCCTTTGCTTCCACAACTAGCTAAGGCTGTGCCTCAAATCTGAACCAATATCTCTAGAAGACAAAGCCTCTACCTCCTCCGCACATCGACATCATGATCATCGAAATAGTTGAACGTCTTTTTGAAGTTCTTTCGTCCCAGCCTCACACAGTGCCAATGCTCCGCCGCTACTAGTAGCCACTGGAAGGAGAGTATGACGGCGCTAAGGCTAATGATGGACTAGAGGTCACTATGGGAAGACACTAGAGACGGCTACTCGTTGGTAATACTACTACATGTAGATACTTCCGATGGGCTCATAGTACTCTAACTGTGGTAAGTTTTCTAAGTTCTTAATCGTAGCAAACCGCAAGGTGGGTTAGCACTATGAGTCAAGTAGCCCTCTCACCACTGACAAAGAATGATAAATATCATGACACTAGGCTACAGATCGCTAAGATACTTCCCACAATCTCTTTGATTCTGAGGACATTTTTCGGGAGGCCAACAAGAAACACTAAGATACCCAAACAATATTGTACATATCACGAAGCATCCTTCGCACAAAACCACCGCCGTCGCGTCATCAACAATGGTCCAGGCATACTTAAATATGTTAAAGTTTCATCGCTTTACCACAGGATTACGGCTGTGTGCGATGGACATAAATGGTGTGCAACTTAATTGAAGCATCGCTCGATCCTTCCCGTGTGGTTTGTCCGAAAGAGAGTGTGCCATGAAGTACAATAAGTACCGGGGGCTACAGCCTAGTAGCATTGTTCAACAAATATAATGTCACTGAAGTATCCAACCCTTATTCTGGTATTTATTGCAGGATAATGCGTATTCTTACGTTAAAGACTCGAAACAAAAATTCAAGAACGTAAGGTGCGAACTCGCTTTCGGCTACTAAACTCAAAGTAGATACAGATACAGCGCTAACTATCAGACCAGAGCTTCAAAGGATTATTGTTCGACCTTCCGCCCATGCAAGATCAAACGAAGTTGAGGTGAGGTCCCCTGACTTGTATCATATGCAGTGGCAGTTCTCCATTTTGGCAAATTTATGGTTATAAAACTCCATTACGCAACGACTCCGCCAGACGACTGCAAACCGAGAATCCTCAAAGCAGCGTTACCAAACACGAGATGCCAGTATCTGAGAACCCAGCAGCAGGTTTTTTGCGCCCTAAAAGCTCAACCAGAACACCTAAGCTCTGCTTAAAAGGTAGCTTGCCAAATAGGTACGATTTTCTCTTAACTGAGTTTTGGAGAAACGGTCGTCTTTTGTTGATTTTAACCTGTTGCCGAATGCACGCTAAAAGTCTCGAGAATGCGAATGAGTCACTAGACGATTTAAGTCCTAGCTTCTTATGTATTCAGCTCTAAATTCGACGGCCGAAAATTATTAGGTTTAATTACCGTAATTGACCTACCACAGTGATCCTAACCATCCCATGAGCGCATCATATTTGATCACTCGCTCACGGTACATCACTCGCAGTTCCGGAACCCTATAAACCTTTACACAACGGGCGGAGTATAGGAATATATATCAATAAGTAAGCGCACCTTGACGTACTAAAGACGATAGGTCCTCTCGATATAGCTCCTCTGGCATACAGACAACAACACTGGGTACAAGGTCCATCTCCTGACCCACGCATCTATACCTACACCGCGGTTTACGTAGGGATAAATTTAATACTTACTATGAATGATCTTACCGGGTCTCAAAAGACTAAGAAAGTCACCGGAAGGTCATCGGGGAAGTATCACATTATTTCATTTCATTTTAGATTGACATGGCGCCAGCATACACCCACCTACCGCCCTAGTAAAAAATCGGAACCCAGGAGGCAGTGTAGGGAAATGAATAGGATGAAGGCGCAATTATGTATCCTTACTTACTCACTAATTTTAATACCCTTCATCTCCAATAGTCTATGCAGTACACCAATAAATCCACCGGAGAAGAGATATCTAGTAAAGAAATCATGTTCAATCACTCGGTCACAGTGTATCACTCGATTTAAGATTGCTGGGGGGAGAAAAGCGTTCGATTAGTTCGAGGTGTGTTATAACCACACCTATAGCTCCCGGGTGATATGAACTACTATTTAAGCTTGCTATTACTCATAATTTTTGGTAATTATAGAGTACAAACGGACCTTTTTATATATTTCAGTACTTAGATCACAGTCGCCTATCATAGTATACTAGAAGTACTAATTAACTGTTAACCATAAGCAGCAGGCTATATCAGCGCTCTATCTACCCATAAGGCACAGTGATATTTACTGTCTATGGATTCGTTTCTGTTACCACCACACCGTCGAGGGGACAAATTGTTACGATATTATTTCATTCATATTGCTTGGCTTCAGACTTTAGAATACTATACTATTTTATTTTTTCTATAGTTAATAGTAGCGGCAGACATTTAAGAAAGCTTCTGAGGACAATAGATATAATGTTCGATATTATTATAGCCTTGATTACATATATGACTGTATAGAATCATGGAGTTAACAACAAAAAGAAATCCAGGCACAAACCTAAACTCAACCTCTTATATTCAAGCTTTAATTCCTCTTGTATTTTCCTTTTGATGAGCTGCTCCGCACTGGATCCGTCTCATCACAGCATGATGATTTAATCCAAAACCTGCATACTAATTGATGAGTCTATATATAAATCATTGTTTCCCCTTTCCTACGCGTTTCTTCCATTGTTAACAACTGTGTCATCTGCCTTGTGAAAAGGTGTAGTGACAAACCATATCCAGTACTATAAAGGCGTTGTAGTTTGGAGGTGTTATTTATGCCAGAGTGTGGTCTATATGTGATATTCTTGTTCTCTTTGCTTTCCATCGTAGCTCTGTTCACACTTCTCACCTTTCTCATGGTTTTCTTTTGGGCACGATCTTCTTTATTTTCCTTGTGATCATGATCTCGTTCTATCGCGATAATATTAGCTAGTTGTACGCGTATATATATGCGCATACATGTGGTCGAACATGGTGAGTATTGCAATGCCAATCTACGGATGTGCGCGTGCGCGCCTATGTACAACTATACATAGATACATGTAGGTATGACTTTTTAAACTCTCCGAGCGAAGGTTGAAGTGACCAGCCAGCAACCGGTATTGTAACCCGGCCCCACCGCGAAAGAAATATATCTGAAATAGATCTCAGTATCCGAATGTCGGAGACAGAGGGGTCGCGGGTGGAATGGTACAAAGTTACCTATCTAAGTTTAGTTCACTATAATGAGACCAATGATTATTCAGCAAAATCCATCACAAGCCTGGGAGTATTTTCCGGCGTAATCTCTAGCGGTCATTCCTTGGCACATATAAATCTCGAAGTCAGTCCCTTTTACGTACTAGGAGAGCGGAGGGAGGATAGGGTGCCAAAGGCACCCCAACATTGAGCACCCCATGATTATTAAGGAAAAGTTAATGTATCTATCCCTTAAGCTGTCACGAAATGCTGACCCCCCCAAAAAAAGCAAATTCTGTGTGGCTTTACTAACAGATCCCGTTATCTCTCTTATCAAATAATAGATCTCTCATACAAATTTAATTCCTCTGTTATAGGGGGGTACCGGTCAGCATCGACAGCTTAAGGGATAATCCATAATCATAATCCAAGTAGTCGCGCGAGGTAGACTTCAAAGAAGAGTAGAAACATTCGGGGCCTAGCCAGCCTGCTGGCAACCAGTTGAAAGGAATTGTTGAGTCCCGATATTCAGAATCAAACGGACTAGCTGCCCTTATTGCGCCGCCCACGTCCCAAATTATACAAACAGTGGCGTAGAATTGATCCTAGTGCATGGCTTGGCAGTATTGGTTTTTCCCTAACCCTAGCGCCAAGTTATGGTTCCTGTAGACAGGTTTGCAACTACATTTCTACATCCATCTCACGTACATGTAGTCACAATCACTCATTTCACTGTGCCTTTATTATTACTCACCTGCTTGCTTGTGCCCGCGCTTTGCTTATGTTCAGGTTTTAGTTCAGGCGACTTCAAACATAGGAGCCGTCTCATCGTTCAAATCACCATACATGTAAGTACCCTGTCCGAGCAACCCCCTCACCCTCGAAGTTATCAAATCCATAGGATCCTAGTATGTTGATACCCTACCAAAATAGATTTTTCTTTTTGTGCGAATCGCGCGCATGAGGTTTATGTTTCCCCGCAGTGCCTCCCTCGCCGACCCTATTCCCAAAAGGGGCGCGATCTGCAATGTGCATGCTGCAGCACGTTGTGTCAACATAATCATCACCAACCCGGGTACTAGCGAAGACAAGGAATAATGAAAACGCAGATACTCGAGCTGAAAATGCACGTCGATTGTGAACAGGTATCCTCGGGAGTGAATTTCCTTTCTGGCTAGTCGAGTCTACCACATCTTGAGAGGCTTCGGGGAAGTACAGTCACACCTCGTTATGTCGTTAGCGTATTCTGGGTGCCAAAACCCTACGAGATAGCTACGATACAGCAAATAATTTTTGGTGGGGAAGGGCAGTACCTGTCCCGCAAATTCGTATGAGACAGCAAGAGATCCGAGATATAGAATTACGAGATAGCGAGGTGCGACTATAATACGAACATCGACGCTCTTACTTGTGAATCACCCCACTTACAATTACCGGGCTTCTCAGGCAGGTAATACTCTAATATCCCTGTACTCTAGAGTAGACAGGCGCATTAAGCATATCATATCGTTTGTCACACTATTTGGCAGTGACCTACCTCCGCCAATGATATTGAATGTATCGTACACAGTCAATTCATGGCACAGAGACTAAGTCTGACAGGAAGACAGGAGACTGACGTGTCGCAAATCCTCTGGGAAGAGGCTTTCTCTGCTTCTTGTCTTTAGGGAGGACAGCGCGTGTGGATCGAGCTGGTATTGTATACAAACTCGATGAAGGTCTTGGCACCTTTGAGACATGTTATATAATCAGAAACACCTCTCCAATCCAGCAGGCATCATGCTTGCCAGGGACCACGACTTTCATTCTCATAAGCCTCAAGGTTCGCTCCAAGGTATTCCCGAACCTAGACTACTTTTGTCAATATCACCATGTGCAGGTTTTACTCAAACCCAGGAACAAAACTACTCATGTGTGTACCTTAGCCGATATCCCCCAGAACAGTACATACATATAGGTACATCCCCTCCTTATTTATTCTGGTAGGAAATTCTTCGGAAGATTGAGCCGTCTTTTACAGATTCTCACTAAGTTTCTAACGTCATGTGTCTTAAAAGTCGATCTTTTAGGAGTAATTAAATATATTCATGTTCCCCGACGACCTCCTCGATGGCGGTGTGACTAAACGCGTAATTACATGTACATATATGGCTGTCAGACAGAGCAGTACACGAATCGCGGTTTCAGGTTGTGGTCATATAGCATCACTCGGGTTTCCTTTTGTGAATATTTTGAGATTATCCGGTCAGTAATCAATTATCATCTCTAGTTTTATTATTATTTTTATAACCCCTCTCTAGGAGAAGAATCGCATGGATAACATACAAACGCAGTACTATGTACATTCCCTAATCCAAGTTGAGCCTCAGTTGAACACCGTAAAGATCAATCGCCCGCAATCTTCATAGAACCAAAGCTCAATACATACGGTTGGCTTTTCAGCATGTTTTTATGTCCACCCCACCCCCCCTCCCCGGGTAGCCATGGTGGTGTGTCATTTTCGAATTACATACGAGGAGTCATTTAGTTTGCGCTGACGATTCATTAACACTTCCGGATAGCGAGCTCTCGGTTGACTCATTGATTCCATACGAAAAACGACCTCTAAGACTTTAAAGGGTCCTTTTGGTCACGATGCATATTAGATCGCCCTGCATGCATTTTTTACGAGGCTGTGATCAACTAGCTTCAGCTAATCCCGAAAGGATTCTAAGCACTTGCGCGCTCTAGCTGTATTTAGTGGGTGTACATGCAGGGATAGTTAATTCTCCCTGTACTCTACATGCAGTCAAGAAGCAGATGTGATGATTCAGTACACCTCCCGGTATGTATATACATATCTTTCGAAATCAATATTATGTCGAGATCCGGTAATCATGATCAATCACATCACCAGGCGCCCCCGTAGCATCCCACGCACGATCCATTAATGGAATAACTGGCCTAAAAGCCACCCTACTCGGCCCGACATTCGGGCCGAGTGCTAGTATCATGTCCCTTACCCTTACACCATACTCGCTGTAAAAGGTGGCTTTGACGCCTTGTGTAACCAGCTGTTAAGTTTTATATAATATATAATATTGAAAACTGAGGCAGTGAGAGGCACTTCAACACTCACCAACGTCGAGGCAGGCATCATTCAGGAAATGCACAAATCTCATAACAATCGCCTCTAGCTAAGTGTTTATCCGGGATCACTTTTCTCACTTTTCTCACTGCTATTTGTAGATGCTGACTCTAATACGAAAGTTGAAGAATATGGAGGCACTTTAGGACTTGTCAACATTTGCCTAGTCTACCGTTCCGGGCAGAGCCCAGAGTTCTACACTAATACGGTACGAATGGGTGTAGTTCATACAGCATTCTCAACCAGATTATTGCACGACTAATCATTTATATACCGAGGTCAAAGGCAACACACACAACATTGTCATTTTCTAGATAATATTTGCTTTGGAAGCCAACAACAAACCTATCCGTGTCATAGACTTATGTAGGTCTATACAATCAATCAACCAATCAATCCGCCAAGACTCCATATTGTCGAGTGATATGCTATGATCCTATTGAAACTGGGCGTTCATCTTATTTTTGAAATATAAGAAATGTAACTACAGAAGTTGTAATAATACACTTCTAGATAGATACTACATACTTGAGATTCAAACTCTGCTAACACTCGAGTACTTTGTGGCTATTGCAATGTCACTAAGTTGACTGGTTAACCCTCTGAGTTATCCGCCGTAGGCCCGGACGAAGACCATTTTGTTCGTATATAGGTGAGAGATATGTAGTCTTCCCCTTATATTGATATATATATCGTAGTATATATCTATTTCATAAGGTTCCGCATATGCATATGTGACTATAAATATAACAAGAGCTCTCGACCAAGTTTTATCTCTTGCAGAGGCGGCAATGAGCATGTAGAAGATGCGTTCTTTATAGTTGATAATGATAATGTGGCATAGATAAATCGAATCTAGCTGGATAACAGGGAGATTTAATCACTACATGTATTTAGTGCATAGATTCGTGGTTAGGTTTACTAGAGTTATGCAGCAATCGTAGAAATATTTGGTATCTTCGGAGCTTGTATATATATCCGGCTATATTTACTTATATTATATATACGCTGCGTACTCTTGAAAGATTTCAACTAGTCTTCCTTTTTATAGCTGCCACGCGTATATTAAACATGCAATATCAGCATGGACGAATATTCTCGTCGAAAATAGATCTAGAAGCATGTGTTTTGGTGACACATTTGGAAAATACTACATGTACATACATGTATAGTTCTAGGCCATAAATCATGGGAAGGCGCGGCGTAGCAACCTCCCGGGCCACCACGACTACCCACCCAGCAACCACAATTGATCCTTTGGAGAGCTGGTTTTTTGTATAGTTGTTAAATAGTAGCTAAATAAAAATAATTTGACATTTAATATCTTGTGTACCAACCCCTTGCCTTTATAACAGCTCTATTCTCCTAGGCATGCTCTCAACTAGCTACCAAAGAAATCATCAGGTAACAGTTCCCAGCAATGAATTAGACCTTCCTCCACGAGGGCTTTAAGGTGATCTAGTACCATATGCCAAATGGGGGTACTGTTCATGGTAAAGCTTCTTGAGGTGTACCCAAACATGTTCAATGGGATGGAATAGGCAAGCCAGTCCTCCAGAACATCTACCCTATTCCCCTCCAACCAGGGTTGTAAGACTCCTGTTTTTTGCCACAGCAGGGAGGCTGGTCATTCCCTCCTGTCTGGCGGGGTACATGGTCTCTGGGCGCCATCGGTGGTGGTGAAAGATTTTGTGTTCAGGCGTTGCGACCTCGCGCCTTCCCATGACTTATGGCATGGTGCTGTACATATACATAAATCACATGTATACAAACATGTCGAGGGCAGACATAAGACAACGTTCGCACACCTTGCCTCCATGAGCCATGTGCATGCAGCCCGGATACGGGTAACCACCACCGCTTGGGACGCACCGACCCGCTTATTTTCCATCATCAAGTTCGTCTGGTCAAACAGATTTAATCCCCACTACATATATATATGCACAGAAGCCGACCATGAGGTGAGTTTGTCCGAGTGATGGCATATGACGGCACAAGGTTACCACTCCATTACAGATCACCATCAGTTGGCGACAATGCGAGATGAAGTCAAGGCACTAATATACCGGGGGAGGGGTCTTCTTCAAGGTATCCCCCTTTATCAAAGCTCAAAGAGGAGACAAGAGTAATGATTAATCATACGTTCATCCAGCACGTGAGCCCGAACGTCTTTCTCTGCACAAGTTTTGACAAAACAGTATATTCTAAGAATTGCGCGCTTCATAATACTATCCCGACTCTTACTTCGCTAATGATACTAAAGGAGGGACTATAAGTATAGAAATATATCAAGTTACAAGTAGGTCACCCCAAGAAAGCCCAGAATTCTGCCATGGAATTGACTCGATGTTTCTTTTCTTAGTCCATCAATAATCACCCTGACCGCGCTTTAGCCTATCCATTGTGGCATATCAGTCAATCCACACAGTTCATACAGTCACATCTTGGACTGATAGTATCCAGATGGTTCATTAGTAGGATTTTGAACCGATAACCCCCGTCTCAGGGTGTATTGGATTTTTGATATATATGCAGACCTCAGTGCTGGAATTTTCACTTGAAAATCCCAAAACACATGCTTTCTTTTTGAATCCGGTATGCACCCCTAATATGCCCAAACCTACATGCAGAATGTCATCATTCATTTGCAGCCATATTCAATCATGAGACTTCAAGACCACGCAGGTGAGTTTATTATCCAGCGCCTCTACTGTACATGTATTTTCGCCGTTGCATGTTCATGTACCCATGTGCTTTCACTCCCCCCAACGTGTCAGAGAAGAGTGGGGGCTTTCTTCACAGCCTATGAATCACCCCTCCTCTGGTCTCTCAAAATCGCTGGACCTGACAAACCGGATGTACCAAATCAGTATATTTCACCGATGATCGGTCCAAAGCTAGATCACCATGATTTTGTTTCAAGAAACCTAACATTCTCGAAGAATTAGCAATCCGTATGATATATCATGAGCGGGGCGGATTTCGTTTGACTCGCCTATAAACAAAGCTCGAATGTCTCAGTTTCTTTCGATTGGTCTAGAACCCGACCGACCAGTCAGCGGGTGGGGTGATTCCCGGAGCCATACTCTACCTATCCAAGAGATATTGTCACCATGTCACGTCATCAGCTTTTCCAAAAGGCAATCCGACATTCAATTTTTTTTCTATACTATGGAAAAAGCATGTTGCGTGAAGCGGGGTGTGAGGCTTATCATCCTATCTACACTGCCTACCTCGCAGGTGAATCCTTTGGAATTCGATCGCGAGACTCGTAGGTTCCGAGACATCTTGACGGTTATCCTGCTTCAATTGCAGGCAAAGATATCGATTGGCGTTTCATACTCGACTGCGGGAAGTGTGTACAAATCCCAGCTAACGAAATCTTTGATATTGTGAACCAACCATCCTTCTTGGCAAGCCGGATGAAATATCAAAAGCGAAAACATCATGCAGACTCTGGTTGATATCACACAACGCTGAATGGAGGGGGGGGGGGGGTGTCACACTGAGAATGTGTAAGATAGTTCGAATTAAGGATACCGGAAGACCATTGATGTGGCTAGACTACACAAGGCAATTCCCCCAGTGCAATTTTCAAAATCTTTGCCTATCACACGAAGGTTCAATTCTTGTCTTCATGTCAAGGAAGCAACGAGGCTGAAACATGGCTCCGCGAAGAGATGGTTGTATCAGGGCAGCTTCCAAAGTCAACAGAATAAGCGTTCTATTAATTCTCGAGGATTTAGAAAACAGTTACACACCGGTATCTACGTATGACATCTATCGCACCCCTTCGAGCTTCTTCAATGAGGTGGAGCCGGAGGTCATGCGCCGAGTCAATTCCCATGAATCAACTATAACCTTAAATACCTTACTTAAGGTAGTATCCTTAAAAACTTACGGTTCCTAGGTCAATGATTCCCGTCTCGATATACCGCGAGCTGAATGTTTATTACGCATGCGGACCGGGTGCATCGTTTCAACGGAAATACCCGGTGCGGTGAGTTTATGTATTATTAGTAAGTATCGATATTATTTCAATTCCATATACCTGATTATGGGGTTATCGTCCGTATTAAAGCGATCGTAAGACTCACTTTTCATTCATAATCGAATAAACTATACTTTTGACAGGGGGGTGTAGAACCGAGTGATATTTCATGCATATCTTCTTCATTTGCGCGTCGATAATCTCTCCCGCCTCCCATCCGCTACAGGCACACCTCAAGTCTGAGAATTAAGATGTGGGTGATTAAATATGTACTGGAAGATCCGCCCAAACTTGCCTTTATTCCTTTACTTCCCCAGGGCCAGGGTTTCTCTCGTTTTCCTACATTCCTACATTGAACCTCATGGGCCTAGGGAGTAACAACCGTTCCGCTCACCCTTTTTCTCAGAACACCACTTTCATCGCTCTGTGTCAGCCTTAGCCGAGTGGCCCGCTTATTCTGCCTACTCGGTGGACCTCTCTGCGCACAATGCTAAGGGCACAGTGTACGATTCCCCGGTTGAGGCATCCATCTTACATCTGACATTTTGTTTACACCACCCTCTCATCGGCAAATGTCCCTTCTCTATCTAGTAGGCATCTCGCAACACGGCGCTTAGATCACGGATATCGACCACCATATCGAAGGGGCAGGAAACAATCGAGCCGTCACCGCAAAATTCACAAAATCCCATAAAAATCAGCACACCACACCAAAACCAGTTTTCGATAACGTTTCCTTCAGAAAATGGTGGTGGGTTGTCTGCCTACCCTACACGCCTATTTTGTGCACTTGACGGGCAGATTTTGTATTGCAATTCCTGCACTTCCGCCCTGATGTAAACCTTGGTTTTTCTTGGAGAAAAGGTAGTGGACCACAAGTCAAGTGTCAGGAGACCTTTGCATAAGCCCTAGCGAAGCGGTACGGTAAAGGACTCACTAATGGCAGAAGAAGCAACATTATTTTTAGGAAGAGGAGGTTGTACCTTCGATCACGCCGGCAAACGTGACCACGCGCTACTCGACATGATGATATCTGCTCTGATCAGCATCATGACAAGGGTAGATGGAGTAGCACACGAAGCCACCAGCGTCTGCGTTGTTAACAGCGGCTTTCTACTTTTTCTATCAATCGCCGAAGGAATGAATCCTTTCTTGGCGCTCACTACCTACTGACAACTGCTATCAAGTTCTCCCGGTTCCCGAGACCTCAAAAAAACTACTTTATGGCACCAAAAAAGCAAAGAAAGTGACTTGGTCAGAATCGAAAGAAAATCCACAATTAACAGCCTGAGATATAGGTAGGGTTAATACCATACTTGACTAGCACGTATGTACCTGATCCCGGGAGCTACCTGCGCTGCGATGTGAGGTCGTGGATCGTGAAAGGACGTCAGTCGACAGGGAAAAATATGTCTCGCGCAGGGCAGCTAGGTAAGGTGCGGGGGAGTGAAACGAGGCGTGGGGGGAGGCGGTGCGAGGATGCAGCAGTGGCAGAGGCAAGAGTAAGGCAAGTTGTAGGGGCTTATTTCCACGGATATAAGGAGGCACAGAACTCAAATTTACCGAGTCTAATCAGGTCCTGGAGTTGAAGTTAGGAGAATTCTGCCTGGTTGCCTGAGATGACTTTGGATATTCGTGACAAAGATCTTTCGAGAGGAGTCATGAAGCACAAGTTGCACTGTTTATTCATTCGTGGGAAAGGGCGGATAATAGCACGTGCATGATCCTGCAGAAAATATTTTTTTTGAGGCTTCTATTACGACTGATTGGGGGAGAGTTATCAGCCACACAGCAAGTTGCTTATCTTGTAGTTTGGTTAAGCTATCCGCAAACAGTGTGTCGTTCACGCTTGTAATTAAGTGAGGCGAACGCTCTTGCGTAGCAAGTACCTTACATACCTGAAGAAGGTAAGTACCTACCCTACCCAACTTAGCTACAAGGCATGTAGACAGGTGGTGTGTAGTTTCTACTTTAGGGAGGGCGGAAGAGGACGGAGGAGTTCCTACAAGCGTTCATGATCGATCACTACCCTGCAAGGACCCATGCTAATAGTTTACTGTTCTATCATTCCCGATAGAACACCAGATTGTAGGTACCTACCCGTCCGGTCTACCGATTTTCCTCTATTGATTATTCCCATACCTCCGGAACCTAAAGCCGGCGGTTTGAAAAAAAAAGGGGGGGGGGGGTGCAAAAGGACGCCTTCTATGACAATCCCAACGTCCGAACGGGATCGAAGGATGTAAGGGAAAGGGCAAAGAAAAAGAAATATTCGAAAACGAATCTCGCAGGTCCCTACAAGACAATCCCGACAGACTGATTCCCGTGCTATGGCCTCCCTCACTCCCGTAGCTATGACCTCCGACCGAGTAGGTACATACTACATACAGAAAGAAAAAAAGGAATTCCATGTGCCGGCGAATGACGCGCTCGCTGAATACTTCCGAATGCACCCTGGATGGATGATGTGATCAACGGCTGCGTGGAAATAAACGCTCTTTCCCTTTTTCTTCTAGTCTGGAAGGACTAAGAGACAGAGAGACAAAGGGAAGAGAGCAACCACTTGTCCAATGCACAGGATACACACGCAAACTTCAGCTAGGCAAGTTGCGGATATCGTGCGGACAATCGATAGTAGTAAGCTGATATGGGGGCCGAACGGAGGATTGCGGTGCCGGGGTCTGATATATATGTGCCAAGGCCGACAGTTGCACGCTCCTCTTTTCATGTTCAGCGTTGCAATTGAGACACCAAGCCGACAGCGGGATTGGAAGCCAGAACCGGTAGTAAAGGTCCGCCAGCTCATCAACATATCGCCAGCGCGGAATTAATTGATTTTTGAAAAGCGCGTTTTCGTGATAGGCGTTGGCTGTGGACGCTGGCTGATTACATACCTGTATACATGTAGCCATACGTATACTTAGCAAGATTAAGATAATCAATTTAAAAAAAAAAATATATTATGGGTCGACCAGGTGAATGGGTTGTTCCTTTGTTGTGAAGCTGACCATGGCAAACTTGATCATGATGGCTATCGAAACAATCACCTACCAAGCAGGCAGGCAGACAGGTATGATCTTCCCACCCTATTCTCCAAAGCATTGACTGCCAACAGCCCAAGTATCATCGGAATATTACCTATCGATCCACCTAGTACAAACCGGTACTGAAACAAAGATCTTAAGATCCGCACCGGGGTCCATCAGGAGAGGAATCCAAAACAACAGCTGAGGACGTGCGCATGGAGCTGGGAAGGATTGCGCGGTTCATTCCGTGGGGCAAAACAGTGGCACCAGGCGTATTGAGTTGCGGAAGGAATAGTCGTTTTCGATTTCTGTTCCATGTCTATCTATGTAAGCTACGATTAGAATGGGTAAAGTTTAGTATGATTACCCCCCCCCCCCCCCCCCGGGTCACACTGAAGTACTTCCCACTTGCGCGGTGATGGCTTTCGCGTCAATGTGACTGCATATACATTAGAAGGGCCTTACGGACAGTGATGCAATCTATCTCGTCCTGCTGTTCCATCCCTCTAGAGTAAGAGTAGTGAGTAGAAGAAGGAATTGCCTATCCGAAGCCCTAATAAAGGCCTCCGAGATCCGGGGGAGTCGGGTCTTTCGCTATCCAGCAGAGGAGACAAGCTTCTGGTCTGATGTGTCAGTGTCCTGTGAGTATTCTGTTGTCGGTTAGGCTGATTAACGAAGAGCTCAAAGGAGGCGTCAACCACCTGTTGAGTAATCGTGACAATGATATGAAACTATGTGTCCCAACATGAGCACTCACTCGTTCCCTCAATCCATCCCTTGTTCATTCACACAGTTTCTCCCCCTTTGCAATTTACACCGGATGTCGCCGTCGTTCTCCCAGGTTCATCCTCGCAGTCAAATCATGAGCAGAGTTACTTATTGAGAGTCTCCAAATTCAGACATGATACTCGAAACTGATCCTCCCTTGCTCATTCGGGATTCCCAAACCTTCCCCGAGGTCTGACACGAGGGTCGTCGTGCGCATTAGCACCCCGAGGCTTTATCGGACGAACAGGCTTCCAGAGTACTGCGGGGCATGTTTCGAATCGTGGTACATCGACATACCTTCTAGCTTCCTTGTTCGCTCGCGTGGAGGTATGAATGTGGAGAGGATATGTGGGTTGAGGGTGTTTCAATCCACATGGCCCATCCTGAGCCAACGTCTTAGATCGTTATCATGCCGCCCCCCAAGACAGGCCCAAACGTACGGGGACGAGAAAAACGTTCTCAATTCTGGTAGAGAGTAGAGTGATACTGAGCAAAAGGACACATCTAGAGCCAGAGGTTAGAGGTTGAGAAGGATATGTTTCAGCAAATGAAGTGATCCACACCACCCGAGACAAACAGCATGGATCGCAGCAACGCCGAATCATGGATGTTGATAAATCTTGATCAGCCCGCCGTCGGAGGATTTTTTTTTTTTTACAGTGGGACAAACCGGTTGCCGTGGGTAAGGGATGTACAATATGTATGGGAGTGGGAGAAAAGAAACGCAGGATCTAACATTTCACTGGTAGACTGCATACGTGCGAAATTGGTCTCGGGGAATATAATTCTGTAAACAGCATTACAGAAGCAGATGGAACACCAATTGTCACACTTTGTCGATTTCCAAGAGTTGGAGCCACTCTCACATGTCAGGTATCTCGAAACCACTGCAGTAGTGAACTCATAGAATACGTAGAAAGACATAATCGAAGGCATGTTTTTTGGGCGAATTACGCTGAGTGAATGGTTTATTTGCGGTGTGGGTGTTAATCTGAGGAGCATTCACAACTGCTCTAGCACTGCCGCAGAAAAACAAAAATGGCAAAGAAGTAAAGAATAAGAGGCGCTATTGACGCGAGAATCCTCCTCTTCTGTATGGTCGGCGAATCTGAACTCGACTTCTCACGGGCTAACCAAAGAACGGATTTCCCACCATTGCGATTGAAATTTCAAGATCGGCGGCATCGCTCCTATGGTGTCTCCTTGCATAATAAGCGAGACAGTGCGATTTGTGGAAAAGTGCGTCTTGGAGGAAAAAAACAAGCACCACTGCGGCGTAGCGTACGTGAAGTAATGGGAAGCAGGCCCCCGGGCTGTCTTCACGAGTTGACCTGCGCCGGATGTGTTGCTGCGGCACATAAAGAGAGATGGCTGCTGCCCACGCCCAGTACCGTTACCTACTGTGTGGGTGATGGGTGGGTGGGTGTGGGTGAGTAAATCGTGGGGTTAATCATTTCCGGGATGTGGTTGGTTACTGCTTCTGGTGACAGGGTTAGGGTTTAATTGTTACTCTGGCTCATGCCTGATATCAAAATCGTGATAGTTGATGATTGAGAGCTAAACGTTTACTTGAGAGCGGGTTGGGGAGTATCCGTGTTCCGAGGGATATTAGATGCACTCCAGCAAGCGTGTACAGCGCTTGATCCATGAGTTGGCCTACTAGCTAATATGATGTTAACTACTTGCTGTTGGTGCAAAAAAAAAAAAAGAAGGAGGAGCTGATCCACTGTGTGTGGGTTATTGGATTTCAAATCAATATCAAAAGGCAAGACACTGCTGAACGTGACTTGAGCACTATGTATAGTCTAGTTAGCGCTATGGCGCTTGCTGTGACCTGTATCTTTGATAGTAGGACATACCTCCCAGCTCCAGGAGATATGTTTAAGGCTGCAGTGGATTGTTTATGCAGCGATATAGAAGGGGGGTCACGCCGGAAGAAGAGGGCCATCCCCCCCAGGGAAAGGCCCAAAAGGAGGAAGCCGTAAGGCACTACGTAACCAACCCGTGCAGTCAGTATCACAAGTGAGAAAGACATTATGAACAAAAAAAAGAAATGAAAAAGAACACTAGTCAGTCTCTTACTTCATGAGATTCACCCCCCCCCCCCCCTTGGCCAATCGTGACGGGAACATCCATAGCCATTGGGTTTATCGCCATATCAGCCGGGGATGCTAACTGCACTGGTAAAGCCCCATCGTTACTGTGGTGGCTGTAAAGTCACATTTGAGGATGATTGTTTTTCTTTGCAATAATATTAGTATGTCAATATATCTGCACGGGAAGCCGAGAACCAGGAGAGTGATTTCATCCGAGGAGGTGCAAAGCACTTTTCCACTTGTATGCTTAGACGAGACGCCAAAGACGCGCGTAGAAAGAAGAACAGCGATGATAACCCCTCATCTACTTCCTCTCCGCGTCAAACCTCACAATAAAGGTGAAGATTATCGGCACCGATCGTAATAATCAATTAAACTGTCGAATTACCCCTATGTACTCGCGTGTAGGGGAAAGAACCAGAAAATGCAAATGAGTATTTTGTATGGCAGATCAGTGCCACTCCATACAAAAAATCACTACTCCGTCACTTGCATTTTCTGGTTCTTTATGCTACAAGCGAGTAAATGATTGAGGGGTCGGCTTAGTCGAGGTCTAATTTATTAAATGTGCCCGGATAGGCGAGACAGACCGTTCCCGTTCCCGTCCGCAGTGCAGACGGTGGACCTGTGGACTGAATAGTTGATACCACCCCGGAATTGAGGGTGTGCGTTAACGAAAGAGAGAGCCGCTGGCGCTCGTTAGCTCGATGCGCAACCGCGGCGCGTGGGGGGTTGGGGTCAACGATGCAGAATACAAGTAATCATATTATATCAATCCATGATCCGATACACGCATAACCATCCGTACCCGGTTATATCCAAGGCAAATAAACAGGGAAAGTTGTTTCCAGACTCTCGGTTTATGTTTACGCGTAATAGAGTCTGGGCCTGGCTATCTCGTTTATGAGGTTTGGCATATCTATCAATTTTTACCGCGGTCAAAGAATTAGTCGCAGTCATAGATCAAGTGGTGTCGAAGTAAATTACCTACGCTCGATTTACACAAACAAACCACTGCCACACACACCGGGCTAGAGGAACAAAAGATAATTAATCTGTCGAAAAAAAAGTAATATGGAAGAGATGCTTTTGGATGATCCTATTGGGGCATTTACTGTGGCTGCCCATGTAATCCAGGTTATCGAAATCGAAATAATGTACTCGTATCCCTCAATGGCTATGGTGACGCCTTGCCCAGCTGATTGAGGTCAATGAGAGGCAAATTTGGATGGATCTGAGACAGATATACTCTCAAGACCTATGGCCTTGTGGGCTCCCGGGTGAATTTGACTTGCCATTGAGCATTTTAGCTATTGCCACTAGGGCAATTCCGGGCGCTTCGAGGATGATCATGAAGCCAAAGGCTCATCTACCGATAATTAGTACTAGAGAAACGGAAAAAGAAAGCAAAGGATAAAATGTGTCGTAAAACATGAATGACGGAGTAGGGAGAGCCGGAGGAAGAGGGTGGGGGGAAACAGGATTCTGAGCTGAATCTAATCTAGGTGCTGCTGTTTTTTTCAATCGCCGTACAGACGGACATTCACATTTTCACAAGTTGAGGGGGGGAAATATAATAGATCGATATAGCACATTTGTGCTAAACGCCCACAATAACATCAAGGATTGAATATGTACTCCAACAGCTGAATAATACGCATATTGTATCCTGAGAATGCTGAGCTCGAGGATATTCTTGCTGGCGGTTAAATGCTAGGATACTTGTGAAAATGTGAACAAACAGATGTGTGCAGTTGCATACGCATTTCCAAGCTTCATGAACGGATAGAAACAAAACGAAGCAAACACATGATCAGGTAGCGAATTCTACGACCTGTTTCTCCCCACGGACTCTTCAAAGTTATACTTTTATCGAGTGATAATTGTATATTAGACTTCGAGCTTCGCTCGTGACACAGAGTTCAAAGTAATGTGCAAGGGACAGGAAACGGTCAAGACCACCATATTTGAGCACTGCCGCCGCCAGAGGAGAGGAAGAGGAGGGGAGCAATAAACCACGTTTACGGGTCGTGAAACATTACCCACATAGTACGTGGTGTAACGTCGGAAACCACGCCAATGCGTCAGGACCATTCTGGGAGAATTCAAAGAAGTGAAGGTCCCTACATAGGACCTGTTCGGGATCTGTGCGGGATTCAGTAGATACTCTAATATTATGGCACCTACCCTGTTCAGAATCTGAGGTGACCTCGTCCTATAAAAAGCCTTTGTGGATGATCAGTCGTCCTACCATGTATCAAAGTTATGTAATACAGAATCAACTGTAGACTTACGCGAACGAGTAGAATACGTAGTCAAACTGCGCTTCTGAGCTCAATCCAAGGATTAAAAAAGAAAATATTGTTGTACGGTCTCCTCTGCAGATCGAATTAAGCAAGGTATCGAGTGGATGACTTGGCGCCTTCAATACCTACCAGTCAATATTTCAAGGATGCATTGCGCTAAAAAAGTTCCACTGAGAAACATCTTCCACTTCCACCCCCGCCCTGTCGTACTCTACTGTAATACATGTCCTTACTCCCCAGTTCATAGTCCGATGGACCTACATTGTATCCTGGACAAGAGGCAATGCAGCCATTAACCCGGTGCAAAGGAGGTACATGTATCCCATATCCATATCTCCTAGCATATGGGAAATGTTCGTCCGATCTCTTCTATAAACATGTTTAACGGGGAGGTGTAGATTAGGTATTGATATATATGTAGGCACTGGCACGCACGATAAGAAAAAAAAAAAAAAAAGGTTAGGCGCCTACTTGCAGAATCGTGGATCTCGATAAATTATAAACGAGCATAATATCTCTACGAGATGAACAACACTTATGTGGTGGCCAATTAACTGAATCTGGGCAAACAACCTATGTGACCACATGTGTTATTTCAACATATTTCGTGCGAATCGCCCCACACACCCTCAAACCAACATGTCAAGTGCAAAATAACCGAGCCAGAGAGGAGTTACAATAATATTTTTAAGATGGTGAAAATTAAATTCCCGCCCTGACCACATGGAGACCCGGCATGGCTTGCTCTCCCGGAGAAAGGGGGGTCAGTGTCAACATGCTCAAATGCCAACGTTGTCTACTCGATGATCAAAGCTGCCCATAGGCTGGGCTGTCACGCTTGATAATAAGTATCGCCTCCCCCCCTCTTGATTTTTCTTTTCCGCCAGTTGAAGGGGGGGCGTAAAAGTGCCCTTCTTTAGCGCGACCCTTATGGGGGTCACGGCTCGGGAAATGCATCGTAACGATCTCTTACATGCTCTACCAAAGTGCGCTTACGGGACGTTTTCGAAATGTCCTCTGTGTGAGAGGTACCTTGTTTTTCACAGATCAAGAAAATCCGAAGTAAAAGAAAAGGTGGGAAAAAAAGAAAAAAATGACCACCTGTGTGCTTGATCCTATTGGTCTGTTTTAAAACTCCCTCACCAGCTGAAGCAGGTACTCCAAAGTACCTGCAGTGACTTGCAGTCGCATCGCTTATGATTGATTTATCCTTCTTTGGGACCGCCGGATAAGTGGTAAGAGATGGAGTATGTATGTAAAGTAGAGGTACTGGGAAGAATTTCCAGTATTGTGGGATTTTCCCCGCGCGAGTGCCATCTCGGGGGTGAATAGGAGAAGTACTATTGGATTTGTGTCTATGTACATACGGTATGTGGTAAGTGTGTGCGTACATGCATTGAACTTGGAAGTAGGTACAAGGGGTACATACACTAAGGTACTCACATGAAGCGAGCCTTTCATATGGGACCTTAAAAATTTTCTGTCACTCTGCCTACATGCCTATCTCCACTTGCGATCGCAGGATAATGTGGGATGTTACGTGTATCTTTGCGCTGCAGAAAGAACCGGGTCCGCATCCTTCTATCAGATAGATTTGTTAGCTAGATAGTCTACATACAGCACTTGCTCAATAAATACCTATATGTACATCTCGGTAGATACCAACCAGCCACAAAACATTGGTTTTTTTTTGGGGGGGTATATTGATACCTCGAATTGTACCATCACTGTACATGTATGTATGTATGTATGTATGTATGTACCTTCTCTCAATGCGCTCTAGAGCAGAGTTGGGAAAGTGCATGTAAGTGTGAAGATCCTCTATGTAATCACGTTAGGGGGGGTCTTAGGGGTGGTGCTGTTAAATTAATAAGGAGATTGAGCTACGGGTTTTCCACAACGACAACTAAAAAAGATCAGAGGCTGGTGAACACTTATATGATATAACTAAAAGGAGTTTTAGCCAACCATACACCGATATCCATAACTCATAAAATTTTATACAATCAAAAATGTATTATTATCTGAATTTTAGAATACTGGTTGTGAATCTGACCTTACCGAGCTCAATGTTTTGTTGAAGGTGCTGCTTGCACTATCCCTTTTTCTCATCTTGTAGTTATCGAGAACCCTTCGTTATGGAAGATATTTTAACTGGGGTACCAATGGCCAATAACTCCTTAGAACCAAACATGTGGCGGGTTGCTACGGCTACAACCCCAAAATCCCTGTAAATTCGCTTTATAGTTATGGAAAACCCGTAGCTAAATCTCCCTAATAGTTAGCATATATATACCTATTAACAAAGAAGCTTGTGTTTAAAAAAGTAACTATAGATGAATATAGAATAGTTGTTGTTAGTCTACAGCCAAGTACTCTAGAGTAGAGCACAGTAGCATTGATGTACCTACCAGCAGCACCCCAAGATTGACGTCTGTTGTGTCTCAGTAGAGGGGGGGGGTTGTACGTCTGTCTGGTCGTTCGCCTGTCTTCCTGCCTGCGAATAGAACTTGTGGAACGAAAGAGTTGCGGCCCTTTTCGGCTCCCCGCAGATAACTTGCACGTGGCTGCGACTGGGCAGGCTAACCTTATAGGAACGTTTTGTACCATCCAATTACTAATTCTGGCTTAGCGGGTTTGGCACGGGCTGTTGTTGAGAAGCCGGGGAAGACGACAGCCTGTACGTGCGGTCTTGTCGATTCTCCCTACAGCATGGCCATGTCAAACTTTGGCAAACAGCACCGACGAGACGGCTTTATGCGAGCGAGGAACCAGCTACTGCACACGGGAAGAACGGGGTTAGATGAAATGGGATGGGATGGACATGGACGTAACGGTATGGGATGGGGAACGATGGGATAGGATCGGATGGGAAAGAAAGGGGGAGAGGTCGAATGGAAGGGGGACAGAACGATGGAAGAAAGAGAACGAGAATGAGAAAAAACAGTATGCCTACCTGATTCCAGAGAAAAGGAAGGAGATGAAACAATCCTGACTGGTTAACATTGCTGACGAGGGGGATACCAGACATAGTATAGAGCACTAGAGAGAGAGGGGAATGGCATTATTCCCTCCTTCGATATCCTCCAGACTGTTACTGAGTGGTTGAAACAACAATCGGGGTGGTGACATGCGTGAACGGTGAGGGAGGTGGCATAGATGTTTCCTCCCTCTAGGACATCATACCTCCCCTTCCTGGTTGTACGCGGTACCAGTACCTCAAGGGGTACCAGCAGCCACAGCAAGGTCTGCGAGAAGAGGCCTTGTCCCAATAAACCTTAACCGAGGAGCTGGGTATTTCTTCCTCTGTGGCTTTTCTGACATGTACCCCCTTGTATAGAGTACGAATACCTCTCGCACACCCATGTAGCGTATCCCACACCCCCTCCGATTACCAAAGAATACATTTAATATTCACCAGATGTTCGATGCAAGGCTGTCAAACCTGACTCCCTGCGAGTCTTGTCTCTGCCTCTCTTGCACTTCCGCTCGCTCACATGGTCTCTGATGACCTTGTACAAGCAGGGGATGGGTGGGTGGGGGAGCATGAGTACTCTCTGGGGTCCTATCTTCATGTCTCTCACCAACCTTTCCGGCTGTCGATTTCAGTATGCTACTGCCGGAGGTTGGTCTACTCGCGGATATGTCTGGCTACCACGTCTTCCCCGCGCTTTCGGATGACGCTGGTCACTAGTTTGATGCTACCGGCCCATCCTCCGCCAGTGACTGAATTGCAAGACAGCAAAGCTCTGCAGGAAGCTAAATTCGGAGCTGCTTCTGGTGGTCGAGGGAGACTCGTAGGTAGTGATGCTGGCCGTTTGAGTTGCGTGGTGGGGCTGGTACTCTCTCTTCCCTTCCTTTCTTGCTTGCCTGCTTAGCGTTATGTTCTCACATGCTGCACCTTTTGGTGGCTACCTAGTTGAATACTCACTGGTGTTATCCCTTTTTTTTTTTTTTTTTTTCTCTCACTCCTTCTCTTGACCTTATGCAGGACCCGCATTCTCCCATTTTCTTGGGTCACTGGATTTGACAAGCGCTGCAAGATAGCATTGCAGGTGGAGCGTTGTGGGCGGGTTGGTACCAAAGGGTCACAAATTTGTAGATTAGAGTGGGTGGTGCTGTTTGCTCCCTGAACCTCACATTGCCTCGAAATACATATAATCCCCCCACCTTCTTCATCCACTCTTTCTTATTCCTTCGTTCACCATCCACAACCACAATCACCCATACCCTCAATATAATTATATTAAGGGTAGGATATCTACTGATCTTCCATCAACGGTATTACTGGTCTTCCACCAAAGGTATTATCATCGTTTTGTTCGCGTTTTTTGAATAAGTGTTGCCATCCAATCGAAATCATCGAGGATGATTTCCTCCTACTCACCACTGGCCTCTGTGCCTTCGGCTCTCCCCACACTCTCGTTAGGTACTGCTCAGCATCCTATCACCCTGGGTGGTAAAACTCTCACCTTCACCTTCCCTTCATTGACCTTGTCAACCATCACCAATGACCTCACTTTTGGCCTGTCCCATTTCCTCGTTGCGCTTGGGTTGGTTTCAGTTGTTGGTTTGGCTTGCTTGGCTAAGCGCATGCATCGGATTCGCAATGACACACCACTCAGGGACATTCCTGGTCCTTGGCTTGCTTCGTGCTCGCCTTTGTGGAGATTCTGGTACGCCGTGTGCAAGAGCAACTACCACCACGACTTGACCAACCTCCACCGCAAGTATGGAAACATAGTTCGTATTGCTCCTAACGAAGTCTCTGTCTGGGACCCTGAATATGTTTCTGAAATCTACTCTCACGGTGAAAATGTCTATCCCAAGTGCGACATGTACGTTTTTCCATCTCAGCATTTTCCTCTTGATTAAGTTTACTAATATCGATGCTTGGAAAGGTACGATATCGCCCTCCCCAACGGTTTCTTCAACCTTGCTGTTGAGCGTGACATCAAAACCCACACTCTCGGCCGTCGTGCTATTGCCAAGGATTACAGCATGACCGCTATCCTCAAGAGTGAGAAGTACTTCGATGCCGTCATCAAGGATTTCATCACTGCTCTCGACAAGAATTTCGCTCAAACAGGGAAAAAATGTAACTTCACCGTTTGGTCCGAGTACTTCACCTACGACATGATTACAGATATTGTTTTCGGAAAGTCTTTTGGTTTCTGCAATGCCGCTCGCGACGTTGAGGGTGGACTCCGCGATCTGCGCCAGATGCTTAATTTGTCTCCATTCTTGTGAGGACGCCGCTTTGACCATTTTAAGCTATGTAGATCTCTTTCTAACAATTTTTCAGGTCTTACCTTCCTTGGATCTGGCCCCTCACCCAACTTGAGATTATCAAGAAGACTGGAATGAAGCACTACGCCAGGTGCATGGTCCGCGAGATCCAGAAGCGCGTCAGAGAAGGGAACCCTACTGGTCGCCAGGATCTTCTCCAGGGTCTTATGGACGCACGTTATCAGGATGGCCACGCTCTCCCACTGGGAGAAATTACCAACCACGCCTACATCTTTGTGTGAGTACCTCTTCCTTTTAGTTTGTGTGAATTTCACTTTTAAGCCTGGGTACTGACATCCCCTCTCTAGTTTGGCTGCTCCTGATACTGCATCCGTCGCTCTCCGCAACATCATCATCAACTTGTGCCGCAACCGTGATGTCTACCAGCAGCTTATGGATTCCCTTCTCGCCTTGAACACTGCCAACCCGACCTGGAAGGATCTTCAAAATATCCCTCTCCTCACTGCTGTCGTCAAGGAAACCCTCCGTCTCCACCCTCCCGCTGGTTTCTCTCTTCCTCGTGCCGTCCCCGCTGGTGGCCGTACCGTCTGTGGTAAATTCCTCCCAGAGAACACAACTATTGGGATGAGCGCCTGGAGTGTCCACGCAAACACTGAATATTGGGGCGAGGACACTCTTGAATTCAAGCCTGAGCGCTGGATGGATCCTAACCAGATGTACAAGCTTGAGCGTCACTCCCTGATCTTCGGCCAGGGATCCCGCCAGTGCCTTGGAAAACACATTGCCATGATCAATTTGGTCAAGGTCACTGCTCAGATCCTCCTCAACTTCGACTTCGGTCTCCTAAACGAGAAGAACATCAAAGAAGTCTTCCTTCTTCTTGTCGTTGTTGATGGCATGGATGTCTGGTTCAAACGCCGCGCTGGAGGTCCTCTTGACGATACCATTGGCTCTGAATCTGAGAAGCCTGCTGCCGTCACAACTGGCGCCTAAACATCACCCCAAACATTCTCAAATGGAAAAAAAGCCAAAAAGAAAAAAAAAGAAGAAAAAAAAAAGAAAAAAAAACATCAACATCGCAACAACACCACATTACGCTCTTTTAGTTTTGTACAATTTTCCTTACAGTAACTTTCACTCATTTCTACAAAGGATGCACGGTCTAGTCATTTTCTTAACGGTTGATTCATGGAAGTTCAGGTGTAAATAAGAGGAAATCCTCGGGCATTGGTTGGGGATGGGATTGGTTGGGGTGGCATTGGTTGGGGGTCATTGGTCGGAACTGGCAGGATAGGGGATAACGGAGAACAACGGATAACGGTTTCATTACGGTCACATGTCTTTTATGGTCGGGTATTCACGGTTGGGGCAGTCAGGAGTCGGTGTTGTTCACTACATGCTTATGAAATTTCCTTACTGTCATGTCTTATTCTACAAATTAACACCTTCTTTTGAGGTTTCATTTTTCTGCTATATATCATTATTCCTCCTTTCCATGTTGAGTGTAAATATAATAGGCATCGCAAGGCGAATAAAAAGTATATTCGCAGTAAATTCATGTTCCAATATCCAGCCAGTCCTTTGTCTTTGCTACTGTGTATCTGATCTCCCTCCATCCCTAGGAAATGTCAATGTAGGTACCAACATGTACATACATACATACATACACACATACTTACAGACGCTCCGTGATTTTTTACTAATATGTTTCTGTAGGCTCCCGCGACATCGAACCCGACGCTTTGGGTTACCATCTTGAGAATGTTCTGCCCGAGCTTCTCTGTTGCTATCCATTTTCAAGATGCCTTCAGGTAAAGACCCGCATACCCTGTTTCAGAATCTGTTCGCTGATATAGAGTAATATAAAGTATAGTATCCATCATTTTACACTCCCCATATATAAAGATTCGAATCCAGTACCTTTGGACTCGAAAAAAATCCTTTGCACTCCCGAGATGTATATTAGCTCCCCGCGCCAGGACACCCCCTACTGCAGCCCCCCCTCCCTCGAATTTCAGCCCACCCTCCCTAGCACCTCGCAGACAATGATATCAGATCTCATCGGTTACCCACGCATTTCCCCCGCCAAGATCACCTGCAGCCACCCGATCGCGCAGCTTTCCCAGGAACAGGACTGCCCTCGAAATTTGCGACAGCAAACGGGGGCATCATAAGCGTCACATCACGCCCCAACACCGACCACCTCGCCATGTGGCTACCCCTAACCCTAGAGCAACAGGAAAGGCACCCGAGTGATACATTGTGACCCTTCGCATGCGCACCACTACCATGGCTTCACCTTGTCTAGTTCCATAGTCGCGGGTATTAAAGTCACTGGAAACCCCGGAATTCGCTGCCAGTCAGGCGTTGGGCCGTAGAGGCACATTTGGGCGGGTCGAAGTGGGAGTCTACTATTGCATTATATAAGCGCTGCATGAGTTACCGGCATCAGGGTTTCTACTATTTATGCAAGGGGTGGCCAGGGCGGCGTGGGAGCAATAATGTAACAATTTTCCTGAAGTGGTAAGGGTATTTAATGGTCCTTGTCTTAGACGGCGAGGGGTACAGCGCAAGTGGGATCTGAGACAGCGTAAGTGGGGAAATGGCACTAATGCTGATAAATTTTAAATATTAGGGTATCGTGAAGTGTCATTATGAGACTAAGAAATCCGAGGGAATGGGTCCTAATATCAGGAGAACGATAAGCGCTGAGTTACTTGCACTCTCGGTAATTTGTGGTGGGTATTGGTTACCAGCTCTTAGGGTACTGTGCTAATGATATATGTGCAGGTAGTTATGAAAATAAACCCAAACAAACCAATGTTTCTGCTCAATGAAACAACAAAACCTGATAATTCTGATTTTTATCATGGGCTCTAGACAAATTATAGGAGTTTCGTGCTTTAATCTCCTTTTTGAGGCTTTAATTTCATGGGAAGACGAGTCTCTGAATTATTAGGTTATGTTTTTTATTGGCTCTTGCTTGGCATAGTTGTTTCTCAAATACAATTGAAAAAATATTACATCAAAGGCCAATAGCTGCGTCCGCTACATTTCCATTTCAAAAACTCAAGTGGTAAGAAATACTCACATGATGCGATTACCTCATTAACTAATGAAATCTCTGATGTGGAGGGATAGGTAGAGCATGTGTTTCAATAAAATCGCATGGGTTGCTACAAAATTATGTTTCATCTCATCTTGAATTTTAATAGGGTACTCGGAATCATATCCTAGCCCATGTACCTAGAGCGAGGGAAATTCCAACGGTCTAGACTTTACCAACTACTTATTTAGGTCATAGCTTTAGGTAGATACCCGCGTCTAGGATAAAGAACCAGAACATGCAAATGCCTAGTTTATATGGCAGCTCAGCGCCACTCCATACAAATAATCCCTGCTTTCTCACTTGCATGTTCTGGTTCTTTTTCCCTGACGCGAGTATTGGTACCTAGTCTGACACATTCACGTGGTTGCTATCTCGGTAAACCACCAATAAATCATTTCCAACTCGATTCAACGCGAATGTCGCTATGAGCTACAATATACGAAACAATGAAACATGTTTATGCACTAAAGGTTTTTTTAAAAAGCGAGATTTCCGATGATAGGTAGCTATTGTTCACTCCAGGTTTCTTCTCTTTTCCTCGACAAACCAACCAATTAACTAATAAACTAGAGTATACCTAAAGCCACAAGAATGATCACGAGAAAAATTAGCAGTCACAACTTCTCGATCCTACCAGGCCGCCGGGTACTTCAGTTACGTATTTTCTTTATCAAGCGCGAAGCCTCTACTAGCTGAGTACTTGCTTCTTTGTTCGTACAAGACAGATGCTAAACGCTTTCCATGATATGTCTCATTGCTCGTGAGTAATCAGATAACAACACCGATCTATTAATAAACACCGCAAGCTCCATTATTAATTCTCTGCACTTCTCTGCACTTTCTACCTTTGTTGCTCCCCGATTGATTCGACTTCTAGAAATGAGGACAGGGATTGCCTTGCTTCGATTCAGGGTCTATATATAGGACCCATTATTTATTGTCACGGACTCACCCCAAAGATTGTCACGTCACGTCCTTCCTTCTTCCAAACCAGAAACACGGTACATACTTACCAATCACCCGTACCGTCTCGCATTGCATAATGGACATCCGTGCTCCCCACTCTTCTTCGGCTACATCTCCCGATTATCACTTATACAGCGTTTAGACTATCATACATCAATGCAGTCCTACGTACACCTGCAAGTCTCTCACATCTTGATCGTTGACAAGAAACACAATAGCTGATATCATTACCCTGGCCCAACCAACCCAACTACGGGTTCATCCAATGACCCGACCGTAAAATCGGGATCTCCCGAACAGTTCTCAGACTCCTGCACTTCTAATATGCGATTCAATGCGCACTCGAAGCCAAAACAGTTGAGTGCATGGTATGTGACTTAGGTTTCCTGGAGGGTTAGGGTTTGTATATCTGTTCCCCTTAGCAGGAGTGGCGGATGGCTTTCAGAGTGAGTGTCTACCTGTTCAACTTTCTTCCAACCGCCCTTGCTTATCACATGGAATCACAAGAATTCTTTCTTCCAGAGGCAAGCGAGGATAATCAGGGTTGGCGGGGGTTGCGAGATCACATATCTAAAAACGCGTAAAGATACTGGCATGATCCGACTTGCTAATATTTTTGGGGGCGTTTATGTGGCTTTTATGGCCGGAAATCTTTTCTGCTTTTGTTGAAATTAATAAGATATTTAGACGCCCCGCCGTTCATCCGCGGAGAGAACAACAGCCGTCATCAGATGGCTTTTGCGGGTGATCGTTCGATACGAGGCTGATATGTCGTGCATTTATGAGGACTTGTGTGGAAATTCTTATCGCTTCACACCTCATTCTCTCGCCTCTTGAGCGCTTATTGTACGAGCCGTACGAGGATTTCACATGACTTTCCTTCGCGGGAAAAACCAATGTAATTTCCAAGGCAGTGTTGCCTATGCTCCAGGTAGGCTTGTCTCGCGCTAAGAAACTCCATTACTTTCATGTCCCGCACACACTAGGATACCCTATCGAGGCCTTGACCTTAGGTCAGGATAAGGCTGGCGGCTATAGATGTCGATAGAATTCTTTATGAGTTTAATGGGTAGATGTGGGTGATAGCTATAGTCTTGAAATGGCTGTACTCTGATAACGAATGTAGCTCGCCTCGAAGGCTTAATGTCCCCCTTAACATAGGACATTGTTCCATAAGGCTGATGTACCTCGTGGGGGCGCACATGGCATAGACGCTTGCTGCCACAGCCTCCCCTGCATTGGCATGTATGTATGTACCTTACTTGACTGTTAAAAAGAAATACGATACCAAGCTTCCGCATGTCTTCTATTGCCACAGAATTAAAGTTTAAATCGACTTCATGAGTTCAAAGGAAAGACGAGATATTGACTTACCTTCTATCACACCTTCTGGTCGTCTCTTTGCGTGGGTTCCCGTCGGTTGTCGGGGGGGTCCCGCTAACCATCGTACCCTAGGCACAATCACAATCCTAATTTAGGAACAAATCAGACGGAATAGTAGTTTTGCAAGCGCATGTCTTCCATTAGCTTGTTCGCTGAATTTTTAGGATCATGTACAGAGGAGAGAAATCGGTAAGCTAGATACAACCAGTACAACAGTATCTTAGCACCTGGTGTCTTAGAGAATATGAGATAAATAAGCTTCTGGAAACGCAAGAAAGATTGCCCTAACCGCGTGGCCGCGCGCCGGGGGCCCTGGTTTCCTATTTTAATTTATTGTGTTCTCTGGCCGTATTTATATAGGGAAGACTCCTGGGACATAGCCGTAAAGCCCCAAGGCATTGGAGTTCCGTGTCGCAGGGGCTGGGGAAGAAGGTATAACGGTGTAAATAAATTTATAGCCTTTCCACTTCCTTCGATCCCGTGGGTTTCCCGGAGGTCCACAGAGAAAACAGGGAAAATTTAAAAAAAAAAAAAGACCAACGGAGAGAGGGTTGGATGTGTTGGATGTGGTTATGAATGTGATCGGGGAGGAACGATTGCAGAGCGTTTTCCTTTCCACGGTAGACAGATGAATACCACTAAATCAAGGGATGTAAGTATCCATTCATCTGCATTCAGCACCGGTGGCTTTCAGTGGTACCTTGTGGCAGAAGTCCATTGAGAGATTGGTATTCGCACGCAATTAGCATAACTACTGTTGATCTTGTGTCCGCTGCTCATCCGGGACCCAACCTTGCTCGATTTGGCGTTCCCCACTGCCCATGATAGTTAAAGCGCCGCCTATCAAGGTCGTGAAAAACTGCGGGACAGAAGAAGGGATAGTACGTACCCGAATGGCGGGCAAGCTTAACAGGCAACCAGGATGCGTGTATTGTGATAGCGATGAGGATGACAACATGCATGGAGAGGGAATGGTTGATGGGCTCACGATGGGTGAGCTAGATATGAAGCAGGAGGGGTTCGGGATAAACATATTGCATGAAGTGTGGCCCCTTCTGCCAAACCTGCAGGTGCCACGCTCGCGAACGGGTAATTACACGAATCTTAATTCTTTAATGGCCGGAGAGAATCGATTCCAGTACTGTACTAATGTCACATCACCCATCCAATTCTGCTGGAATTTAGTCTCGTACCCAGCCTGTTACTTGCAGCAAGCTGCTCACAGTGCGAGCCTAGCTGGAACTTTACCTACGATTATATATATACATGCTGCAGTGATCAATACCCGTACAGGAAGCTATAAGGCGGAGGGGTCTCCCCCTAAATCATGATCAATCATTTATAGCCTTGAAGACAGAAAGGATCATCTGCTGGACTATGGATCGAAGAGAGCTGGGACTTGGCAGTCGTTCACTGTAGGCTCCCAACCACTTCGTTCTTCATGAATGTTACAGCGGGAATTAACCACCGTTCCTCTCCTTGCTCGAAAACCGGAATTGAATGTAAAGTAGCCCTTTACCACAGCTCTTTAATACGTATAATACCATATTGAATGACCTCGGAATGTCTTGTCCATTTTCGATTAGGAATTAACTTTATATTGGGCAGAAAGAGCATGATGGAACCATTGCACTCATGCGCTATCACTCGGTCTTGGCAGGGAGCTAGTTGCCGACTTTAAGACTAAGGGCTTCCATGATGAGATACATGTATATACTGATGGGATAAGTCAGATATACGCAGTATTTTCTAGTGTGACCTCCGAGCCGACTCGAGACGGGCAGGAGGGAAACTCGATTCGGCGTGTGGTTCCTACTCGGTCCAGCCCGACGTACGTGCCGGTGCTCAAAGGGTTCGGGTTTCGGCTTTGAAGTGATCTCAGATATCAAGATTTTAATCACTAGGTCTTAAACTAAACTTTTTTTTATATTCTAACTATTAGGATTATATGATAGTTAGGATTCCGTCTCCTTGGATTGCTTTTGTAATATATTTCCGGCGGGAGTATGCAGAGAAAAATAACTATGCTCCCGGAGCCTAGAAACTGAGATCTCTCGAACCTTGGTCGTTATTAGTGATTAGAGTGGACATATCTCATCGACCACACTATATGTACTAGTACGGCTCCGTTTTGCGTTCCCATGCATGGCTAACTTCGGGATTCAGGCTAGTGTCGTCTTTGGTCTTCTCCCGAGGTGGATCTATTCTCTAGCCTTGTGCGGTAGTATCTAGAAGCTAGGAAATAGAATTTGTAGAGCCAGGCATTTCCACTCTCATTCTGCGCTCAAGTCCCGGCACTTTCGTTTTTTTGGCCCACATGCCCGCGCCTAATGCACGTAGGCTGCCTTGGAGGCTTCGTGGCAGCAGCTATCAGGCCGATTTCACTCCTGTGTATCTGCTCCGTTGTGGACTTCCGTTTTAGCAGGGGGGTTTTATTTGGATAGGTCACTCACTTTATGTCAAATTGGTTCCTGTCTCGTATGTATGACTCGGCCCCCATGGACTGGCCCCCAACCTGTTCTTCTATGCTAACCAGGCCTAGTGATTATTGCATGGTCCATTTGCAACCCACGAATCTTGTTATTAATATTGGGATATGATTATGGTAGAGATGCATGACGTACCCGCATTATTGTGTGCCGTCAATATCCGGCTAGAATCGGTGGATTTCCTCTGCTGCCGGCCCCCATATTTCCCCATTTGAAATACGATAAGACAATAGACTATACAGTCATCAATTTGACTTATCTAAATCGTGGATGCCACATGCACATCTAATTGAATACTGTGCTTCTCTTTATTCTCGGGGTGCCGCAACTATATTTTGTCCTCTACCTTGGTCACAACAGTTGTTTCCGTATCGATCACCCGGACCGGCGACGGCCGGGCTTAGGGGGTAGGGTGAGTTTGTAAGAGGGTCTTACGTACGTGTCTGGGCTAAATCTTTTTGACTTGGAATCGTTCAAAAAATTTAAGACTGGTTAGTAAGAGTAACAAGATAGAAAGCCCCACCAACTCATCACCAGACTCCCGGTTATAGGCCTACAATGAATTTTTCATCATGAACGTGCAAGTTATTTTGAATTCTGTTGCATGCAAGATTTTCATCTCAATATTAAGACTTCTTGAAAACCCTCTTATATACTTGACAGTGGCAACGGGTAAAAAAATAAGCCTCCAATCACGATTTACTAGCGAAAAAGGCATATATAAGCGTTTTTTGGTGATTTTAGCATTATTTTAGTATGAGGCTCTATTTTTCTAAGACTCTCTCCAGAATAAGGCACATATATGCCTTTAGCTATACATATACATTATATACAGATAATTCTTAAATAAGTCTTTATACCAGATCTGTCTTTTTCATCAATCAAGACTTGCTGGTAGATAAGACTTATGTAACGCTTATTTAAGGCTTTTAAATTCGAATTTTATCGATTATCTTAGCTATATAATAGTTCTAATATCAAAATCTTAATTCTCCTATAGCCTAATGGGTAGATTGAGAGCTTAGGGTATAGTCTACCTGCAATGCTCTGGGTTTAATCCCTTCCCTTTTCGTTTTGTCTTAAACTTGGAGTAAGTCTTAAGCCTAAAATCGATCAAGGCTTACATAAGCCTTAACTCAAATAAGTCTTAAATAAGCCTTAAATTAAATAAGTCTTAAATAAGTCTGAAAAATCAATAATGTTTAATCGCTGGAGTTCTTTTTTTTTTTTTTTTTTTAAATCATAGTTTCATTTATTTCTGGGTAGAAGAATATCGCATGGAGCATAAGCTATGGCGTGAACAACACCCCTCCCCTACCAAACCGCCGAAGAAAACAAGACAAAGGGAAGCGGAACAGAACATATATGAAAGTGTGTACATGAATCAGACGCTATGGAGAGGCCCTGACATTCCTCCAACCGGCCAGCAAACAAAGAAATTCGGACGTCCCCCTCAGGGGCAGTATACTTTCGTACCAGCTATGCATGATATGACAGGACATAGGAGAAGAGAGAATAAGGAGAGCGAAGAGAGGACACTTTCGGTGTTGAGGTTGTTGTGCGTGCAACTGGCTTTTTGGGCCTGTTATGGGCGGAGGTGGCCTAGGCCGAGCTTGATGAGAGGGAGGTGAGTTCGGAGTCTGAGGATAGGTCATAAGGTGGCGATTTTGGTGGGCCCATTTGTGGGGGGAACCCGGTTTTGGTTGCCCTTATGTAGGAGGAGAGAGCTGCGAGTGAGGCGGGGGTGACCAAAGGTCGTCGAGGGTTTTAGCAAAGGGTATGTGGGTTGCCATCTGGGGACTGCGCACGGGGCAGCGTAGGATGGCGTGTTCGAGGTCTTCGTCTTCGAGAAGACATTTGGGGCATGTTGGGGGGAGGTCCTGGGACATCCATGTTGGGTGGGCCGCTAGGTAGCTTTATGAGCGCGCATTTGGCATATGCGTCCTGCGATGAAGCGGTCGAGCTTGAGGTGGGGGTGTGGGCGAGTGTTGATTGGGAATTTGTAGTAGTCTGGTAGGGGGTTATTCTTCCAGATTTGCATGGTGTCTCTTTTGATAGAGAGTGCTAGGCCCGGGTGGATGGTGTTGGGGTTCTGGGCGAAAGTTGATGAGTTGGTGAGCAGTGCGTGGCAGAGGTCATCTATGGGGAGGCGGGCTACACCTTTCCTGGTCGAGTTCCAATTGACGGGGGGGTTTGGGCGGCCTCTTAGTAGGTGTCGGTGAGATGTCTCTCTGTAGGTGGAGAGTGTGTGGAAGGAGTCTGGGGTGCATGCGGTGACTGGGTTGTATGTGGGGGATGCGGCTTGGATTCTCGCGGCGTATCTGATGCGTAGGGAGGGGATGTATAGGGCGAGTGGTGGAAAGGATGTTTCGGCTTATAGTATTGAGAGGGGGGTTGATCTGAAGCAGTTGGTGACCCATCTGAGGACTGAGTGCCAGGTGGTCTCGAGTCTCTTGAGTGCTCGTGCTGTTGGGACGAGGACGGAGGCTCCGTATGTGAGCATGGGGAGGATTGCCATGACTGCTAGTCGTTGGCAATTGAGGGGGGTGAGGCCTTTGCCTGCTGAGGCGAATCCTCTTATAATGGCGAAGGAGGCTTGTGCTGAGGCATACCTTTTAGAGAAGTGGTTGAAGGTGTTGAGGTTGTCGGTGAGCTGGAGGCCCAGCCAGCGGATTTCTCTTTTGGGGTTGAGGGGGTCCGGTTGAGTGTGATGGGGAGCGTGGAGGGAGTACTCCTATCAGCGCTGGTGCGCCAGTGGATGAGGTCTGTTTTGGGGGGGGAGAAGTGAATGTTGCGTGGGGTGCCTGCGTCTGTTGCCTTAGGGAAGGCATTTTCTAGCAGTGCGATGTTCTGTTGGTGGGATGAGGAGGCGACTGTGAAAGCGAAGTCGTCGACATATGAGATGGTGATACCGGGGGTTGGGTCTGTGTGAAGTGGTGCTACGTATATGCAGAATAGGAGAGGTGAGATGGGGGAGCCTTGGGGCACTCCGACAGCTACTGGTAGGGAGGCGCGTGGGCCGCCTGGGAAGAGGAGGGTACATTTGCGGTCCAATAGGAATGAGAGGACCCACTGGACCATGTATGGGGGGGTGTTTTTGCTGCGGAGGGTGTCTGCTAGGACTGAGGGGATGACGTGATCAAAGCCCCCTTTGACGTCCAGAAAGAGGGAGGAGACCTTCAGTCCTCCGCGTTGGAGGAGCCTGACTTCGTGTAGGAGAGTTGTTGTGGCGTCGGCTGTGGACAATCCTTTGATTGAACCGCATTGATGGGGGTGTATTAGGCGTGATGAGGAGGCGAAAGCGTGGAGGCGATACGTCACTATTCGTTCGAGGATTTTTGAAACTGTCTCAAGGAGGACTATGATCCGGTAGGCGGCAGGGGAGTTGTAGTCTGGCTTGTTGGGTTTAGGGAGAATGACACCGAGGGCACTCTTAAGCGCTATCGGATGGTATCCGCTTCTGAGGAGGGGGGTGAGAAGTTGGGGGATGAGGGATGGGTTTCCTTGGTGTATTCGTTTCCAGGCTACGGGAGGGAAAGTGTCCGGTCCTGGTGCTGAGTTGTTTGAGGAGGCGGCTAGCGCTTTGGCTACCTCGTCGGCTGTTACTTCTGGGGCATCCGGGTAGAAGCCCGGTTGGGGGGCTGGGGTGGGGTTTGGTTGGGGGGGGGAAGAAGTGTGATATGAGGGCTTGGTTAACCTCGGCTGGGGAGGAGGCTTTTGGGAACTTGGGGAGTTTAGTCTCCTTATTCCGGGTCGCGGTTTTCCTGAGGGCCCAGACTTGTTGAGAGTCGGCCTCGGCTACAAAGTCGTTCCAGTGTCTCTTTTTGGCTTCCTGGATGGCTGAGAAGTATGTGTTGCGGGCGGCTCTGTATTCAAAGGGGGGTGATAGTCCTTTTCTGTAGGCTCTGGTGACGGAGTTAAAGATTCGTCTGAGTGATGAGAGGTGGGGGGACCACCATGCCTTTGACCATGAGGATGGCCTTTTGGACGGGGTTGTAGCGAGGACTGGTTCGGTGATGGCGGCTAAGGCACTTCCGAACCAGTGGTCGATGGGGTATGAGATCGGGGGGAGACAGGTTTTGCGGAGGGATTCTTGGATTGCGGGCCAGGGGGCCTTTTTCCAGTCAGGGATGTGTGTGGGGTGGGAGGTCATACTGGGGGAGAGAGTGAACTGTAGTTTGATTGGGGTGTGGTCAGGGCCTGCATTGGGGAGCTTGTTGGACCATGAGTGGAAGAGGTTGAGTGCTGGGGGGTTTGCGAAGGCTATGTCGATGACCCCATGTCTCTGCAGAGGGTTGGGGGAGATTCGGGTGATCCTGCCGGGGATGTTGAGCAGAGAGTAGCCGTTAGCGGCGGCTGTGGAGAAGTAGGGGGAGGAGAGTGACTCCTCTCTTCTGTTTATGGTACGGAGGGGGTCGGTGCGGATGTTGTGTATATTAAGGTCTCCGCAGATAATGGAGGGGTTTCTGGTGTTGCGGAATATTGTTTCCAGTAGGATTGATCTTCTGCTGGGTGAGATGTGTCGGTTATAGGCGTTTACTATTTCTAGTTGCGCGGGAAGGGAGGGAGTGTCGGAGTTTCTCCAGTAGATGGCTATGCCGAAGACGTCGCCTCTATCGAAGTTGATGGGGAAGTAGGAGGTGTGCTGAAGGAAATCGAGATGTATGTAGAAGGCGACCGGTACGGGTTCGTCTTCTGATGTTGGAGGGTAAACGCATTCGTAGCCTGGTGCGTTAAGGGAGTGGTTGAGGAGGGTAAAGGGTTCTTGTATTGCGACGATTTGGGGGGGGCGTTGTTTAGAGAATGAAGAAAAGAGTGAAATAAAGACTGCGTTGCTTTTTGCGCAGTTTAGTTGGATTATTGTAAAGAGATTGTTGGAGGGGTCTCCGCTGGATATGTCTGAGCAGTGGGTGGTTGAGAAGGGGGGGAGGAGGGGAGGGAGGAGGATCTAGCTGGCATTACTGCGACATGGTCAAGTCCTCCTCCGCAAGCTCTTCTTGTTGAGGTGCGGGTACTGATGTGGACTGAGGGGTGAGGGATGGAGCGGGGTGGCCGGTGGTAAATTATCAAGGGAGCTCTGGGGGCCGGGAGGGGTGCCTTGGGGGGCGGGCGCTGTAGCAGTGGTGTGGGTGCGGGAGCGCCTAGCGGGGCACTCTCTATAGGAGGCGATGTGATTGCCAGAGCAGTTAATGCATTTGGCGTTCCAGGTGGCGCAGCATTCGATGACGGGTTTAAGGTGGCCTTCTTTGGGGCAGGCTTGGTTGGGGCAGCGATAGTCTTTGCGGAGGTGGTTCCCTGCGCAGAGTGGGCATGTGGGTGAGGATGATTGGCAACCTTCTGTAGCGTGTCCTAGGCGGGCGCACTTACGGCAGAGGGTATTGGGGGATGTTGGCCAAAGTTTATTGCATCGGCGGGAGCGTCCGAATAGGCGGATTTGGTCTCCGATCTTGTCGGTGTCTTCGGCGGGTATGGAGATGACGATTGAGGTGGTGGTTTTCCCGACTCTATTTTCGGGCTTGGGGAGGTATCGGGCTCTGGAGACTAACGCTCCAGTGGTAAGGGCGACGGCTTCGGCGAGGGGTGGGGTGAAGAGGGAATCTGGGACGTCAAGGGCAAAGATGGGGACGTTGTGGATAGCGTAGTTGACATTGGTTGGCGCGAGTTGGAACTCGTTGAGCGGGTTGTCGGTGGCGCTGGAGGCGAGGTTCAGGACTGCGAGGAGCCCGGGGAAGTAGGGAGCAATGTCTTTAGCGGGGTGGAGGGGGAGGCAGTACAGGTAACAGTGCCGTTACGGTTGACCTGGACTTGGAGGGCGGTGTGTGGGTGGGAGAGGTCTGCGTTGGCTAGGACTCTTCCGAGGTCGGAGGGGAGTCTTGCTTCGAGTTGTTGGTGGTTCGGGAAGGGGGCGGGGTTGGATCTGGTCGCGAAGAACCGGCGTTGAGCGGTGGGGAGGTTTGCTGCTGGTTGGGGTGCTGAAGGTTTGCGGGGGCTTGCATTCCGATTGGCGGGGAAGGGGGCGGCAGGGCGGGAGTTGTCCTGGTGTTGTTTGAGTTTTTCGGCGTAGGTGAGGAGGCGTCTATTGCCATTTTGGTCGATGGTTTCAATGGAGTCGTTGAGGTAGAGCTCTGCCCCTTCGGTCGCGGGACCTTGGGGGGAGGGATAGCCGGGGCGGGGCGGGAGGGCTGGCGGGATTGGTGAGTGGGTTGGCGTTGAGGGGGGGACGGGCCTGGGGGGCGGGGGCTGGGGAGTGCTGAGGGATGGAGTTGTTGATGCGTGAGTTGAGGAGGGTGACGTCGGCGGTGTGTCTCGCAGATAGGGTGTGGACTTCTGTGGTGAGTTTCTCGATTTGGGTCGAGAGGCCGAGGAGGAGGGAGATAATGGCTTTGGCTGGGTTCAAGGCGGGGTCTTGGGCGTGGAAGGCGGAAGCGATGTGTTGTAGGAGATCATCTGTGGCAGCGGACTTATCCTCTAGGCCCATTTTGCTGAGGAGTTTATGCTTGTCCACTAGGTAAAGCAGGGGGGCGGCGAAGGCTGCCTTTGCTTGGAGGTATTCTGGGAGGGGGTTGCCTGCCAAAGGGGGGGGAGGGTTGGTACTCATGACTGCAGGGGGGTATTCTGGGCTGTGAAGCCTAATAGTTAGAGACTTTTCTGCCTGTGTAACGTGGTTGCAACGTAAAACTTGGAGGAGATTTCAAAAACTCGGTACAATAGCGCGAAGAAAGGTGATGGCGGGAAGAAAGGTGGTCGCTGGAGTTCGCTGTTAGAGACTTAAAATTAGAATAAGGAATATACTCCCAAAATGGTGATATTTGCCTTATATGAGCCTACCCTAACGATTATTGTTTTTACTGCTTCCCGCAGTCAAGTATTGATCTCATGCGGCTTGGCGCACAACCAGTCACTCGATTCTCTCGAACCAGTATGATTGACGAGACGAAACCAAAGGCTGATCTCGTCGAAAACACCGTAAATGCCGATGAAGAACACCAATATTATACCATTTTAGCTATAGATATCATCTTGCCTTTTGATTGAAGATTTTCCGCCGTAATTCCGCCAGCGGTCAAAGCTTCTTCCAAAAGGATCAAATGATTAACTCGTCAGTATTATCGCCAAGTGTCACGTATAATCATAGATGGTATACCGGTAACTAGTACGAACGATCATTTTCCCCTGTGATATTGAAAATGGCCTTGATTAACAGGCGTCACGTGCACGTCCAATATATAGGCCGATATGACCACGAGCGACGGTTTTCCTTCAGGTAGATGGCAGAGATGACATGTACAGCAAATAGAGTCCAAACCGCTCTTGTAAAGCCCCAAAGAACGTCGTCGATTGGTGGAAGGTAATCTTTTAAATCTTGTTTACTTGAAATAATTAGCGGGGCTTTGATATAAAAATATCGTACAGATTTTCTTCTGTACATACGTAGAGTTGTAGCTCACCCGCGACGGTCAGGCGCGGCGTCGCAACGCCCGCACGCGCCCACAAACCATCATGAATACCACCACAGCAACTCCAATTGATCCTTTGGAGAGCTGGTTTTTTGTATAGTTGTTAAATAGTAGATAAATAAAAATAATTTGACATTCAATATCTTGTGTACCAGCCGCTTGCCTTTATAACAGCCTCAATTCTTCTGGGCATGCTCTCAACCAGCCTACCAAATAACTCATCAGGTAACAGTTCCCAGCAATGAATAAGAGATTCCTCCATGAGGGGTTTAATGACTTTAGGTTATCTAGTATCATATACTAAATGGGGTAGTGCTGATGGTAGAGCCTCTTGAGGTGTACCCAAACATGCTCAATAGAGTTTAAATCAGGTGAATAGGCAGGCCAATCCTCAAGAACTTCAACCCCATGCTGCTCCAACCATTGAGTTGTAAGGCTGGCGGTGTGTACCCTAGCATTATCATGCATGAAGATTGGTATGATACCCTTCTCTTGTAGCTCTGCCAAAAAATCCAGGAGACAGAACTCAAGAGTCCTGATATATGTCTCTGCATCTGTCCTCCCCCCTTCTCCCACCATAACCCCATTACAGGTCCCCTTCAATTCCCCGACAAAGCATGCCCACATCATCTTTGAAACCCCTCCTGACTTCCTGGCACCTTTAACACATTCAGGAAGCCATTTTTCCTTTGCAGTTCTGAATGCCCAAGAGGTATATGGATCTGCATATTTCTCAACACTGCACTCATCACTCCACACCACCCTCTTCTACTTTCTGATATCCCAACCTCTGTGTGCAATGCACCACTGTAGTTTTATCCTTGCATCATATGGGGTCAGCTTGGGTCTCTCAGCCATAATGTGCTTGTGGACACCAAATGTAGCCAGCCTCCTCTTGATTGTGATAGTTGAAATCTGTATTGCGAATTCCTGGCGGAGTTGCTCATATGGGATTGTTCTCTCACGTCTACTGCAGATGAGAAGCTGTCTATCATCTCTAGCAGTAGTGATTTTGGGTCTCCCATATTTGATTGCGGGTCTAACTTGACCAGTCTTCTCATACCTTGCCATGGAATGGGCAAGGGTTGACTTTGGTACTTTGAGGAGCTTAGTAATCGATGAATAAGAGCCTCCAAACCGCTTTATTCCAATTCCTTGCCATAGCACCCCATATGGCCACTCCCTCCTGCTTGTTTTGCGGTTTTGGTAGGCATGGTTGTCGTGGTTGCGTCGCGCGACGTCGTCGTCGCCGTCCTGGGTTGTGAAAAAATGGTTGCGCGTGCGCGCGCGCTGTTGCGCCCGACCCTCCCTACTGATATCGAGCTGTACATGTACTGCATACTAGTGGCTACGCCCCAAAAACCAGATATATCGCTGCTTCGGACTGAACCCGGCAGTGAAGTACTCGTAGATGTAGTTAGCTGCACGCTGAGACCAGCTCATAGGTGTTAGTGCTAAACGCATAATAAAAAATCTTCTAAAATTGGTCTGAACTCAAATCCCACCTTGAATTTCGCTAAGCATGAGGTCCCCCCCCCCCCTCTCCGGGCCGTCAACGGCCCGCCACCAACATGTACTTCTGAATTCAATTTCTAGTCGTGTGTTAGTCTATATGTATAGCTACTTTATAACCCGCGCTCCCCCGCGCTCCCGCTGGTACCCATAGAGTCCTAGAGATTGCTACTGCCATTTCCGGGATCATATCAAGAAGTATAAGCAGTGAGGTTGAGATCTTGTGACCGGCATTGACTTCAATTGAGGTTTGTTTCCGGGGGGCTGTGGTGGTGTTTTAGAATATACAGTTTATGTAAATTAAACCGAATATCAAACCTATTCGATATATCCCTTGTTAGTTCTAGATCGTTTATATAGTGGGTGTAAGGCACGGAGTTATGGTTGGTTGTATGCCATGTGCATCCCGAGAGGAACGCGGCTCTAGCTCTGGGGCCGGCAGCGGTGGTGCTTTGCGTAGTTGGTGCATCACGCCGGAGTGGTAAGGTCTGGAGTGATGTGAATTGAGTACTACTATTAAGGAGGTACATAGGTTGATGGGTGTGAGATTTATGTCTCGAAGGAAGGAGATTCGAAATGTATGTTTGTGAAGGGTTTCCCGGAGGTCACAGGAGGTTTGGTTGTTCAATGTGGGATGGTGGTGTCGGGGTACGACACCATTGCATTTGAAGGTACAGGATATCGAGAAGATGGGAAAGATAAAGACAGATCGATCGACCGCAACTAATGTCAAGGCTTGATCAATTGACATGACCAGACGCTTAAGTGAGCCCCTCAAAAAGTTTTTTTTGTTTAATTCATTAATAGCCCCTTAATTTCAACTAAGCATCTCACTCATGATCATGACATGACTGAGCTAATTAATGACCGATATAACTAGTACATGGACAGTCCACCTGAAATAGAATCGGAAGCGGGGCTTACGGCTGTAGGCTGTTCTACTTAGGGAAGTAGGTCTAGGATAATAGTATGGTGCAGCCCGATGACTGGCAATTGCAAGGTTCATGGTTACGTGTCGGAATTAGAATGGAGGAAGGAACTATGCGGGGGCGCTTTTCTATCTGGGTCATCAGCAAACCTGTAGCCTTCGCCAGACGCCCGGGGCGCTCAGGGCGCTCAGGGCGCTCGGTAGGTAAACTACCTCTCCAGAGATACCGCCAGTGCTCCTGGCGAGGTCTGGCGCACAATATTCCGCCCCAGCGCACACTAGTCCGCACAACGGGCCCCGACACTAAATAATAGCGCCCGGTGTAACTAGGACGTCACTCTACCCGCCAGAGAACGCCAGTTGCACGGTTGGATATCCTGACTGCTCCTGGAGCACTCTTCACTGCTCCAGCGGGCTCTGAGGATAGAATGATTGCCCTGACTCCCCCTGACGTTGCCGGATGGGGTGCTTTGAAATCTGGCTCATGCCCGACGTACCGATTCCTACATGTCGGCGCCCCGTTCTCTCTAGGCATACACCTCTCCGCCGTTCCGGCCTCTGGTATTCACAATTCCCCCATGAGATTACAAAAACATCACTCGCACGACGATCTCTACTGTCTCCAGAGCACTCGCGACTGCACTTTGAGAATTGGTGTATTCAACACCGTGATCCTCCGCCTAATACTAAATACAATACGCCATTTAACACCCTAACTAACCCTAATACAATATACGAATCAGAAGAAATCCCCCACTATCTCCCTTAGCACTCGTGATTGTTCTACACATCCTCCTCCCCCCCCCCTTCGTAATCCCCCGCTACAGGTAATTCCGGCTCTTCTTCTTCCTCCTCCCCCTCCTCTTCGGTGTCAATGCCGCGAAGTCGGGCATTAATCACTTCGTCCTGGGCGCTGTCGGAATCAACCCGACCTCCTGGAGCACTCGTGGGTGTTCTCCGAGCATCTCGGAATGCGGCAAGATCCGCAGCCAGAGCTTCATCGTCCTCGCTAAAACCCTCCTCCGGTATAATCTCAATCGTTACCCCTTTTTTATCTCGTATCTATTAGGGTTAGCATTTAGAATACCACTCGCATTACCGGCATCTAGAAGTATCATACCTTTTCTCGAAGGTTATCTTTGATTACCTCCAAGGTTGCCTCCTGGTTCTGTTTACTTCTCCCCTTCCAAGTGTTGCTCATCCTGTTGAACGTTTCTACTCGTGTTTGGATGTCAGTTTGGCAATCCCGCATAGCCCTAGGAGCATCCGTCATTGCTCCCAAGGCACTCGCCATATCAATGAGGGCATCGGGCCATACTTACTCACAACACTCTCATTCTGCGACTGAAAATTATCAGGCTTCACGTAACTCCCTGTTGACCACGCCCGAATGCCGTGCCAGATCGCCGTCGATATCAGGCAAATAAGGGTAGGGGTTATCCGCTCTAGAAATTCGGGATCCCTAACCCCTCGCATTCTTACCCCATCGAAGTATTTAAAATACAATATATCGATAATTTCCGGAGCCAGGAAGCGCAGTCGGTAGGTCTAGAATCTGTTACCGGCTATCCCGAGTGCTCTCTGGGCATCCACTGGCATCATACCTCGTAATGCTGTTGGGGGCTCAAGAAACGATCATTCTTCAAAAGGTATTCCACTTGAGCCGCCCTCGCCTCAGGCCCCACAAAATCTCCAAGCCCATATATCGTAGAGTCCGCCAGGCGCCCTTTCACCTCGTGCATCAAATGGGAACGGACACGGGAGTGCAGACTTCTGACCTATCATTCTCAATTATGCTTCCAGAGCACTCGTAATCCTTTTGGGGGCACTCACCTGTTTAATAACGACCTCATCAAGGTCTACTCTACACCCCACTCGGCGACTAGCAGTTGCCCACATGCTCACTACCAGTACCGAAAGTCTTGCTGCAGGTGGAAAGGGCTCATGTAGAAGAGTATGCTCCCCGATTAACACGCTACACTCCTTCTCAATCCTCTGAGCCTGCACTGACAGCACATTTGCACTCCTAGAGTTAGGGACCACAGACCTCTGAGTCAATTGGCTCGAAGGAATGTCGCCAGTGTTCTCAAAGACGTCGTGAGTGTCCTCCGGAATACTAACCTCGCTTCCCGGAATCAAAATACCCTCGCTTTCCGGCATCGGAGTACTCTCGTCCTCCTTCCTAGATGAGGGAAGGTACTCGATTTCGTAGACTCTTCGCGATCTACCTTGACCGTGAAGTTGGCTTGAAGGAATCTGACGACTGCTTACAGAGTTCTCGCCAATTACCTCGCTAGGCGGTGAAGAACGATATGTCCGGTAAGTGGGGGACGACTCCCCGTATCGAGAGCGCATCGAGGAAAAATCGACATGGCGCGTAGAAGAGGTATACTCATGAGCATAAACAGGTGCAGAGGGCCTAGACTGTGAGGGTGTTGGGGGTGCTCTCTGGGATGCCGGGAGTGCTCTCTGGGATGCATTCTGGCTGGGTGCTGAAGTGGGTGCTGCTCTCCCTTGACCTTGTTACGTATTACTTTCGCGCCCGGTCGAGTTCCCCTCTGAATCGTTAGCACTAATACTTACATGTTAAAAAGCATCAATGAGCGAGATAGAGTCGACCTGTACCACGTCACCGACACGTTGGAAGAAGCAATGACCTCCGCTACGCGCCAGTTGGTTTCCTCCGAGCATTGCCCAGTGCTCTGGCAGTAGTCGGCTGAACTGTATGAGGTCTCTTTCGACAGTCTGAGACTTCTGGGTGTAAGATGGGGGGGGGCTTGAGGTTCTCCTCTCCTCAGAGCTCTCGTGGTCATTCTCCGGAGCATCATCATAGTCTGAGTGGCTAGTATCAACTATTTCTTTCACATTGGCGCCTCAATTTGCCTCTGGCCCTCAATTGCCTCAGGCTCCTCCTGCGCTTCAAATTATCAGTATGATCCGGGAGATGAATTCTACCCTCTAGGACTGCTCCTCCAGTGGGGTTTCGGAGGAACGGAGAAGACCTTTCCGAGTTATTTTGAGCGGCGGTGGTCGATTGACTACCGAGTGCGGGCTGGCAGTGGAGTCAATGTTCGGTAAGATATTTCAGACTCGTCAGTCAGTAAATCTTCATGTTCTTCAGGTCGTTTTGGGAGTCGTGGGCGCTTTGGGGCAAGAGGTGCTGAACCGGAGGAGCGCTTGGTGGGAGCCATTCTGATGACTGGCAGGAATATCCGCAGTGCTCTAGGAGCACTCGCGATATCTTCGATTAGAAATCAATTCTTGGCGAGAAAATTTGCGCCGCTAATCAAGAAAAATTTGCACCGCTAATCCTCTTACGGTAGGGATCATCCTATGTTACCACAATTTCTGCACTCAACCGCATCATTTATCATCACTCGTTTTACTGCACTTTCTGAAGCGGTACCGAGTGCTCTGAGAGCAATCTAGGAGTTTTGATTCGACTTTTGAAAAAAAGCAATGCAATTACTACCTGGAATAATCTAATCTAATCTAATCCCATCTAATCCTATCCGATATAACCCATCCATTGATATACTCTCGCAAGACAAAGGGAAATCCAAAACACCAATCGTACCGCACCTCAATAGCTATCGCGATGCTCAGGGAGTAATCCTAACAACTATTAAAAGGTTAGTGACAATTCCGCAGGAAGGGAAGTTAGAGATTTACCAAAGGGAACTAATGATGCCATCACCACCATCACCACCATCACCACACCACCA